>NC_134540.1:47287500-47912500 GCF_050624435.1 Tenrec ecaudatus | reverse complement strand
TTCTGAAGATTTTTGTTTCCTTTACATTGAGTATGCACTGGTGTGGTGGTTGGGTGCTACTGAATCAGTTCCGACTCATAGTGGCCCTACATAGAACAGAGCCAAACGCCACCCAGTCCTGTGCCACCCTCAGAACTGTTGCTATTCCTATGCAATGGAGGATGCGCAGACACTATTCCCAGTCTGTACCATTCCTCCCCACTGGGCCTGGCCTACCGTCCATCTGGGAGAATTAGGTACTTAGCCTGGACTTAGAATAACCTTATCGTGGATTCCAAATCGGGATCTATTACTGATATGCCGTGTGACCTTGGCTAAAGTACTTCAACTCTCTGAATTTCATTCCCTTATGTAAAACAAGTATAACCCCTCATGTTCATAACAATCCAGAGGATCTCATTACTTCATATATGTATAATAAAGGTCTGGCGGAAAATAAGTTCTCAAAAATGCTGCGACTACAACTACCTGTTAACTTTTCCTCCCAAGGAATCGGTATCCCTCTCTTAGAGGAACTTGAAATCAGTTTACTATCTAAACAGAATTACATATTTCATGGGTAAAAAGTTAGCATCTTAATCATTACATAGAGTGAAAGAAAAAGTATCAAATATCCAACTCTAGGAAGAGTCTGAAACAACTTCCAATAAGCATGTGCTACCATTCCAAACACTGACTCACGGGGACCCGAGGGACAGAGTGGAGCCATCCCTGTGGTTTTCCAAGGATGGTGATCTTGCCAGGAACAGAAGCTTCGTGTATCTTCCACAGAGTGGCTTGGGAGTCAAACTGCAGGCCTTCCCGTTGGCAGCGCAGTGTGGATCCCACATCACCAGCAGGGCTCCGTCCTTAGCAAATACTCACTGTGCAGTCTGATACATTTGACAACATAGAATTTCCTTTATTTTCCCTTGCAACTTTTTTTTTAATCTTTAGCCAATGAATTAGTTAATTGGGGTAGAGAGAAATATGGAATGGTGATCAACAATTGAGAGGTAAGAGGAACGTAAGGCTTTCTCAGTAATTTGGGGGGAACTGATCTTGACTAAAGGAGTCTTGGTGGCACAATGGGTTAAACTGGAACTGCTAACCAAGGGGTCAGTTGGTCAAGTTCACAGCCATTCTGTGGGAGAAAGGCGAGCAGTGTACTTTCATAAAGATTAACAGCTTCACAAACCCTCCATAGAGGTAGCTAGGCTCTGTCCTATATTATAGGTCACTGTGAACTGGAATGGACGCATTGGCAGTGGGATCTTGACTAATGAGGTGCATGATGGCTCTATGTGGGAGACCCACTTTCAATGACCAGCCGGTGCACCTCGTGCATCGTCAACACCTGTCCCACATTGCTGTGATGTTGCATAGGTTTCAGAAGAGCTTCCAGACATAGATGAACTAGGAAGAAGGCCTGGTGATCTACTTTTCGAAAAATCAGCAAATGAAGATACTGTAGATCATTTACTGGTTGGACAGAGATTGGTGGGTCCACCAAAACTGTGGCCCTTAGTCACCTTTCAAGTCTGAAACAGAATTCACACCATGTTTGTGTAGTCAACTATTTAAGATCAAAAGTGGCGTTCACATGGGTCTAACTTTTTATACTCGTACAAAGTTATTGAGCTATCCTTAAGATTTGTTCATTTAACTGTGTGTAAATTAAATATCAATAAAAACTTTTTTAAAAGAATAGCAGTAGGACAGCACTTCCCCAAAATCGATTCAGGAGGGTCGAGAAAGGAGGAGATATGGAAATAGAGAACGTGGAACCAGTGGGATAAACAACGGTACATTGAGGGGATTGCAGTGGATACATCAGATCAAAATGTGTATAAACGAATGTTCAAGGGAGGATCTAGTCTGTAAACCTCCACCTAATTCACAATAAAAAGTTAAACAAACAAGAAAGAAAACGTTTTAAGAATGATGGTGGCATCAAATGTACAAATGTGTACACAATGGATGGATGGATAGATTTTGATAAGAGTTGTATAAGCCCCCAATAAAATGATTAAAAAAACAAAAATAAATAAAAACTTAAACAAACTAACTAAAAGCTATTTGGATGTGCCCCCCTTGCCCCCCACCCCGGTGATCATGAGGATAGTGGAGGACTTTGGGTTCTAAAGCGAGGAGACTGTACATTGGCACCACCCCGCCCCCCCCCCCAAAGGACCAGGTTAGATGTGTGACGTGGCTGGGTTACACTGAGCTTCTCTTCTGGTTCTAAGACATTACAATCACATTACACATAGATTGCCTCCAGACTTGCAAACATACTCCCTCTGCCTAAAGCCTACCATGAACCAATGACTGACCAAGGCCTACAAGGTCAACTGCTTGGACTGATAATTACATTTTCATGGGATAGGATGGCAGAAGCTGCTGAACAACAACAAAAAACACTGGGGAGCTGGGGTCAGGGATGCCTTATTTTCCTAGTACCGTAGATTTGCCACAAGTTGGTGTCTTTAAAGAATATAAACATATTCTCTCTTTGTTCAGGAGGCTAGCAGTTTGAATTCAGGGGGAGATCCTTCTTTGTCTATTTCAGCATCCAGTCATCATCCATTGTTGGAGATCCTGGGCCTATAGCTGCCTCCGCCTCCATCATCGTCAGATAGAGTCTGTCTCTTCCCTGCTGTGATTGCGTCTGTGTCAGATGTGCTCTTGCTGTCACGTTGGAGTAGTCACACGGGCACGATCTCAGCTGACTGGCTATCATATTAGGACGAATGACGAAGGGCTCTCACATTACATCCACAGGTATGCAGTTGTTGTTGAATGCTGTTGAGTCTATTCCAACTCATAGTGGCCCTTTCTGGGATGGCATCGTGATGGGAGCAGATTGCCAGGCCTTTTCTCTCTTGGGGCCACCGGTGGTTTTGAACCACCAACCTTTCACTTAGCAGTCGAGGGCTTAGCCATTGCCCTGCCCGAGTTTCCTTTCACAGGCACAGAGATGAATATTTTGATACTAATTCTGGGGGAACACAGTTTAATGCAAAAGAACAAGGTGATTGATATGAGTTTGAACTTGACTCATGCCTCAGTATGGCTGGACCTATTTATAATAGGGTAAGGAGGTACTGAGAGCAAGAAAAGGATACACCAGCAAGAGCACAATCCAGTGCTCCTTCTAGAAGCCAATTGCTCTGCCTTTTAATGACAGTGCACCCTCCTGATGACTTACTGGAATTTTAGGGGCTCCCTAACTCAGTGGAGGTTACTGAATACTAAAGTCAAGAGCCAAGTCAATAAGGAATTCATCCATTCAACAAATATTTTCTGAGTGCCCTACAACATGAATAAGGTATGTCAAATTTCCATCACCTGGTAGTGTTTATTTTCTAGAAGGAGAGGGTAGAGAGTAAGCCATTAAATTACTTGATATATTAGAAAATCAAGTGTCAGGAACGGAAAGAGAGACCAGGAAGGTCAGGGTCACTCTACAGTTTTAAATAAAATGGCCAGGGTAGGTCTCATTTGGAAGTTGATGTCTGCACAAAGACACTGAGTACCCCATGTGGAAGGAGCTGCCGGTGCAAAGGAACCAATGGGAGCACACTCACGGAGGCCAGAGACCAGAGCAGAGCGACGAAAGGAAAGAGCAGTCAGCCATCAGTGAAGTAGCATGTCAGAGGAGTAACACAGGGCTTGGACCAGACCATGCACAACTACTGTGATGGGTAACTTCACGTCTCAACCGGGCTAGGCAATGATGCACAGTGGCTGGCCACATCCTGGCGTGGATGCTAACCCATGATGTGATGTGATGTGATCACTTTCCACGACATGATCAACCAAACAGTTGTAAGGGTAGCTTCGCCGGGGTAGAAGGGGAGGGATGGTTCTGCCTCCACAATATCCATGGATGTTTGGGCAGAGCTCTCTCTCCTGACCTTACATTCTTCTCATTGCTGGACTTGTGGACACTGGAATGTACGTCTGCAGAGCTCTCTGCCACCGTACATACAAATATGGTCCTACCTACTCTCACAACTGTGCGAGGCAGTCTTTCAAAGTAATCTGCCAATATGCCTGATCTCTCTCTCGCTCTCTCTCTCCTGTCTCAGAAAGACCTGGTGATATGTTTTCAAAGACTCAACCATTGAAAGCTATAGTTCTACACTGGCATACAAGGGGTTTCCATGAATGACGATCCACTTGACAACAGCTGAGTTTAAGAAGAACTAAAGAGAGGTGAAGATGGGTTGGACAGTGAGACAATTCCTTTTGAAATCAAGAGGGTGAAACTTCGGGACTTGTGGGAGGGAGGCTATTTGCCAAGCTGTTTTTACCATTTGAAATGTGTGATTTGGGGTGAAGTGATCCTTGAGTGTGGCTCGTGGTGGTTTTACGGAGGCTCTGGGGTTGGAGAAAGAAGCCTGGGCTATGTTTTTATGGTGTGTGTTTTTAGCATGTTTGGATTATGTGGCAGGGTGGACCCACATGCCCCAAGAGATAGAGCCTCGTGAGCAGGGAAGCCCTCTGAGAAAGGCCAGTGGGGACATGTCCCTTCATTTTACAAAGGGGAAGAGTCGTTCTTCTTCACTGTGTTCACTGAGAGCATTTTTTTAAAATAAGTTCACAATCACATCCTAATATTCCCATGCCATGTAAGTGGTCTTTGAAAGCTTTTTCTCTCAAGTTCACTGTCTCCCACATGCTTCTTCAGAAAAGGAAGCTTTCTGAGATTTAGTCTATTATGATGTTATCTGCTTTTTAAAAATTCATTTTCATTCGTTAACTTACGTTTCATGATTTTTGTTTTGTAAATGATGTTATTACTTAGTTCTTGTTACTTGGCTGTACAATTTAGGATGACGCCTCCTCCAAGTTGGGCACTTATGTTCCCTAAACTGAGACTGCCCAGCATCAGAGCCAAAGATTCTCTCCTGAGAAACACCTGTTGCTATTGAGTAAACTCCAGCTCATGGAGATCTCTGGTGTGCCAGAATCATCATGTGTGTTCCACGGGGTTTTCAATGGCTTGTCAGGAGGCGCTCTCCAGGCCTTTCTTCCAAGGTACCTCTGGGCACACTCAAACCTCCGACTGCTCAGTTATCTGTTGAGCATATGGACCACTTGCACCACCCAGGACTCCCTCTCTGTGAAAGATCCCGTTAAAGGGGACACTTGAACTGGACACGGTTTCACAGGCTGGGTTCTCTAGAGAAGCAAAACCAGTGAAGCATATGCACATGTGTACAGACAGAGTTTCTATCAAATAAATGTCTTGCACAGTTATAGCGGTGGACCACTTTCAAGTCCGTGGGTGATGAACCCGATTGGCAGGTTAGGTGGCGAGCTTTGTGGCTGCAGAGGCAAAGGAAGCTAACATCAGCAGGTGAGATGGTAGGCTGCTGATCGCTCCCAAGATGGACAAGCAGGACAGCAGCTGCTGACTCAGGTCTAATGTATGAAAGATTAGATGATGAACCAGAAGCACGATCCAGACCCAGCTCAAAGCAAGCAAGCTTTCTACAGTATCAACTTATATTGGAAGCAAGTCACACCCCAAGGAGAGCTTATCATGGGGATATTACTTTGACTTAACTGCCAGCCCATTGAGAATTCTGGCCAGTCAAGTTGACACAAACCTTAACTGTCACACCTGGTCTGCCAGCAGACACTCAATACCCACAGACACAGGATACTTTTCTGTAAATTCAGATATCATTCAGGATTTTTCTAGGATTGAACTGTGCAATGAACATAAATTTGTATTTCTCCTCCAATGTATTTAATAATGATCACAGTGAACTTTAAGGAGTCAGATTATTTTAAGAACTTGACAGATACTAGTTCATTTAATCCTTTCAACAACCCAGTGAGGCGGGCACTATCATCATCCTTAGTTCATAGAACGAAGACACGTGTTACAGAGTGACCTGGGAAGTGGCAAAGCCAGGGAACTAGCCCACATCGTTGAGGGAGTCCCTGCTTTACGCACCAGGGTTAGCTATGCTCTGTGTGTCTCAGGGCAGCTTTTCCCAATAGGAGCTGCTTCTGTGCTCCTTCGTCAAATCAGACCTACCTGTTGACACTTCTGGGTCTCCTCTTCAGTTCATGAAACAGCTTGCGCAAACGTGGGGAGCCACCGAGGCCCCTGACCATGAAGGAACTAAATGAAGGGCCACACCATCTTCCATCCAGCTCTCCTTGTATGAAGATAACAACTATTCTTCGTGCTAGAAGGTCCAAAGATTTTAGTTATCCAAATTTTAAGCACATTCAGTGTAAAACTTCCTATTTCACTTTGCTTGGGAATTCTTCCATACAAAGGTTAAAATTTATATATCTTCCTTCTCAATTTGAGCCTTAAAAAGCTAGACTCATTATAAAAAAAATGTGTTGATCAATGTTAATCAGAGGGTCCAGTGGCTAATATCTTCTGTTGAGTACTTCTAAAACTCAGCCAGTGAAACTATACATCACCACGGTCTGATCTGCAAGAGATCACAGGTATGAGGCAAGACCAGGCAGCCCTGCCCTTTGGGTTTCCCAGATTGTGCATCTTCACAGGATCGGAAAGCCTTATCTTTCGTTCCTGGAGCAGCCTGGGTGTTTGAAGCAACACCTTTGTAGTAATTGCTTCGCCACGGTGCCATGAGGACCCCTTAGTGACAGCAACAGCCAGAATAAACTTGACACACAACCACCACCTGCTTCTTGTCAGTTATCATCGAGTGCTTAACACCTGCCAGGGAGATCAACTCAACTGAGCCTGCCGAGCACGGCGGCAACAGTGCTCTTCTCATCAGAGTTCTGTGAGCCCCAGTGCCCACATGTCCTGCATGACGTTCTCCATGCCTGTGACGTCACATCTCCTCCGACATCTTTGTAGCCCTGAGCTGAGCTGTCAATCGCAGGCACTTGTGCCTTAACTCCTGAGGAGATGGTGCTCCTGGAGAATCCACACAACTCCTTCTGGGGACAAGTGCTCCGGGAATGGGGCGGGGACTAACATCGCACTTCCGTGGACCTCCAGGAGTCTCCAATCCCACGAGAGCGACAGAAGCACAGAGACTGTACAAGGGCCACTCAGGAGGCCTGTTGTGATCACCTAGTTCGGGTGTGCACCGGTTCAATACTTACACCAGGTACAAGAAACTGAGGCCTGACCTGGAGTAGGTACACATACGTTGTACATGGTTTTTCTTTCCTCCAGGAGCATATAAATGAAGGTTGTGTGCTGTTTTGCTTGTCTTCCCTGAACAATGTTGTTATAAGAAGGGCATGGAGACCATATCTGACCCTCTGACTTCGCCAATGAGGAAGAGGAGAATCAACAGTAATCCAAGGTTGGGTTCTCCGACCCTGACTCAGACATGTCTCCACCTGCCAACCTTCCTTACCAGTTTCGACCCCCAACTGTCCCTCCCACAGCACTCTTGACTTCTCAGTTGGGGTCAATAATTCATTTCAATAGCTACACAGAACACACCCACCATGGTGGGCTTTATTAGGGATGCTAACAGGTTACAGTTCAGGATCAGAAATGCTCAGGATACAGGTCTTATGTCAGAACAGCCTTTCCCTAGGCAGACCCAAGGCAGACCTCTGTCTGGTCCTTGGCCTCTCAGCCACGTAGCCTATTGGTCTCTGCCCTGCACAGGCAAAGTTACAAAGTTCTTTCAGGGATGCTGGCTACACCCAAAGGGTACCCCACTCCATAAACTCAGCTTTCCTGCCGTGGGTCAGCAAACCTAGTTCTCTTGATCAAATTCCTGGAGGCCCCACACTTTGCAAGTGAGCCTCCTGCCTAAAAGCACTCCGCTTTATTTGCACAGTGGCCTGGGAAGCCCACTGCTCTGCCCTGCGGTTCTGCTGCTGCCACGCCTCTGCTGCTTCACGATGGTCCCTGGATTGGAGATGTTCAATATGCCGATGTCTCGCGGTGCAAAGGGCTTGCTCCACTCCTAACTCCTGCGTCTAGTGGGGGTGCGTTTCCAATTCATGATGGGTGTAAAACAGCCCTTTAGGCTTTTGCCTCAACCCTCATTTTCGATAACAAAATAGAATTCTCTATCAAGCCATTACTGTGAGGGTGGAAGAGAGCTCTCAGCATGCCCATTGCTCCATCCTTGGTCACATGCTGTAGCTTGGTTGGAAGAAACATAACTTGGTGGCCCCAACTGGTAGCATTTTGTATTTATGTTTTGACATTGCTATTCAGGCACACTTTCGCTAGAGTGCCTGTGGTGTGGTGGCGCTGACATGGTGTGGTGTCGGCATTGGGTTGTCATAGCTGTTAACTGCGCTAAGTAGATGTTGACTCATGGAAACCCTGTGCATGGAGAGTAGAGCTGCTCCATAGAGGTGTCGAGACTGTGGTCCTTTGGAAGTGGATATCAGGCTTGTCTCTCAAAAGATAGCTCTGGGGAGGTTGGAAACCCCAACCTTTTAGCTAGCAGTTGAGCATGAATCATTTGCACCATCGAGGGACTCCAAGATTCTGAATGCTCCCATCTAAAAACCCTCCAAGGACTTCCTATTACTTTCCCGGAGAAGAGTACATCTGGATCTGGATCGCTAAGACTCCCTCTTAGCGGACAAATAGTGGTCACAAAAGAACATCAGACTTAACTTTGACTATTGAGCAGGGGTAACCTTGCCAGCAAACAGGGGGCAAAGGAAAGGGCAAAACTTCCACCTACCTGATAAGCCTGGGGCGGGGCTGTCTGCCCTGGGGCTTGCCTGGGTGAGTCCTGGATGAAGATGACCACAAGAGAGTCCAATCGTCACGAGTCAGTCCCCAACTGCCTTGGAGAGGCCCCTGGACCAATCTTGCCAGTTCTTCTGTCTGCTACAACACACACATCCCAACCACTCCAGTCATCCCATCCCATCCCAACCACTCCAGTCATCCCACCACTCCACTCATCCCACCACTCCAGTCATCCCACTACTCCAGCCATCCCATCCCATCTCACTCCAGCCATCCCATCCCATCTCACTCCAGCCATCCCATCCCATCTCACTCCAGCCATCCCATCCTATCTCAGTCCAGTTATCCCATCCCATCTCACTCCAGTCATCCCATCCCAACCCAACCACTCCAGTCATCCCACTACTCCAGCCATCCCATCCCATCTCACTCCAGTCATCCCGCCACTCCACTCATCCCACCACTCCAGTCATCCCATCCCATCCCAACCACTCCAGTCATCCCACCACTCCAGCCATCCATCCCACCTCACTCCAGTCATCCCACCACTCCAGCCATCCCATCCCACCTCACTCCAGTCATCCCACCACTCCAGCCATCCCATCCCATCTCACTCCAGTCATACCACCACTCCAGTCATCCCATCCACTCCAGTCATCCCACCACTCCAGTCATCCCATCCCAACCACTCCAATCATCCAGCTGTGCTGTTCTGATTTGCCACATACCATGCATATCTGACAATTTCCCTTGACCGTTCATGTCCTCTCCAAGGTTCTGCTTATCAGCAATCCCTTGGGCACCACTATGACCCAGTGCCAATGGTCTTGCCCATCTGGATCATACATGTCTTCCCCTTATCCTGTTTAGGTTCTCATAACTGTTCTCTTAAATATGATAGATAGAGAGATAGATAGATAAATAAAAGATGGTCAGAGCCCTGGACATCACTGTGGGTAGCCATATAATCAATGAGAAGTCGACGTCAAAGTTGCACTAAACATATATATGAGGATGGGGAAATAGATCTATGTGTCTATATTTATAGGTTTAGTATTAAGGTGGCAGAAGAACCTTGGGCCTGTACTCAAGCACTCCCTCAATACTTTCTTCTATTAAATTGGCACTCTACGATGCTCACTCTCCCGACACAACTGCTGAAGCCAAAGTGGGTGGACAAGTAAATGTGGTTAAGAAAGCTGATGGTCCCAGGCTATCAAAAGAGATAGTGTCTTAAAGGCTTGAAGATAAACAAGCGGCCATCTAGCTCAGAAGCAACAAAGCCCACATGGAAGAACACACCAGCCTGTGTGATCACATGGTCCCAAAGGGATCAGTTATCAGGCATCAAAGAAAAAAAATCATATCATTGGCTGCACACCTCCACGATACAATCACTGAAGAAAATAAGTGCATAAGCAAATGTGGCGAAGAAAGCTGATGGTGCCCGGCTATCAAAAGAGATAGTCTCTGGGGTCTTAAAGGCTTGAAGGTGAACAAGCGGCCATCTAGCTCAGAAGCAACAAAGCCCACATGGAAGAAGCACACCAGTCTGTGTGATCACGAGGTGCCAAAGGGACCAGGTACAAGACTTCATGCAAATATATATATATATACCATAGTGAATGAAGGGGGAAGTGCAGAGTGGAGACCCAAAGCCCACTTGTCGGCCACTGGAGATCCCCTCACAGAGGGGTTTAGGAGAGGAGATGGATCTGTCAGGGTGCGATGTAGTACCGATGAACACAGCTTTCCCCCAGATCCTGGATGCTTTCTCCCCCCAACTACCATGATCTGAATTCTACCTTGCAGGACTGGATAGGGCAGAGACTGTACACTTGTGCATATGGGAGCTGGAGGCACAGGGAATCCAGGGTGGATGATACCTTCAGGACCAGGGGTGTGAGGGGCGATGCTGGGAGAGTGGGTTGGAAAGGGGGAACCGATTACAAGGATCCACATGTGACCACCCTCCCTGGGTGATGAACGGCAGAGAAGTGGGGGGAGGGAGACTCCGGATAGGGCAAGATATGACAAAATAACTATAAATTATCAAGGGCTCATGAGGGAGGGGGAAGTGGGGAGGGAGGGGGTAAAAAAAGAGGACCTGATGCAGAGGGCTTAAGTGGAGAGCAAATGTTTTGAAAATGATTAGGGCAAAGAATGTATGGATGTGCTTTATACAATTGATGTATGTATATGTGTGGATTGTGATAAGAGTTGTATGAGCCCCTAATAAAATGTCAAAAAAGACAAAAAATAATAAACATAACATAAAGTGTAGTGACCATAATTTCACTATGTAAACAGAGCAGGACTACTGAGGCCTCTGAACTTTTTCCTAATCTTCTGACTCTCTCCTTTTCCAAGGAACTCAAAGAAATAAGAGCATGCCTCCTTTTGTCACCAAGAGCAAGAGTCTGCTTGCTTAGAAAAGGAAAGAAGTCATTTCCCCTGGCCGATCTCCGTTTTCACTTAGGGATATACATGCTTCAAATATGAGTCAATCCAGATCCCACTGAAAGGAAGACAGAGAGCCTCCTAGATAATCTCATTTTTATAGTCATTTCATGACTTCATGACATGTAAGCACTTATATTTTTGCTGTTGTTGAGTACTAGCCAGTTGGTTCAGATGTATCATGGCCCTAAGTACAACAGAACGCAACACTGCCCGCCCCTTTGCCATCCCCCCAATTGTGGCGATGCCTGCGCCCATAGTGCAGTCACTGTGTCCATCCATCTTGTCCATGGTCTTCTGCTTTATCAAGTATGATGTCCTTCTCCAGGGACTGGTCTCTCCCGACGTGTCCAAAAGACATGAGAGGAAATCGCACCATCCTTGCACCTAAGGAACGTTGTAGCCGTAATTCGTCCAAAGTAGATCTGCGTGTTCTTCTGGCAAAATATCGTGGTATTTCCAACATTCTTCTCAACACATAATTGAAATGCACCAATTCTTCTTCAGTCTCATTTACTCAATGTCCAACTTTCACACAAATATGAGGCAAATGAAACTACCCTGGCTGGAGCCAGGAGCATCTTATTCCTCACAGCAAACTGCCTGCTTTCCACACTTTAAAGAGGTCCTTGTGCAGCAGATTTACTTAATTCAAATATGTCATCTGATCTCTTGACTATGGCTTCCACGAGCACTGATTGTCAATCCCAGTGAGATGAAATCCTTGACAACTTCCATCTTTGCTCCCTGTATCATGTCTTCTCTTGGTCCAGTTGGGTTTTCTTTACATTGAGTTCAAATCCATACTGAGAGCTATAATCCCTGATCTTCATCTGTAAGAGCTTCCAGTCCTCCTCACTTTTAGCAGGAAGGTTGTTTCATCTGCATATCGAAGGTTGTTGATAAGCTGTCTTCCAAATCTGATGCCACATTCTTCTTCCTACAATGCAGCTTCTTCGAGTATTTGCTCAGCATACAGACTGAATAAATATGGTGAGAGGTATAAACATTGTCTGCTCCCTCACCCTCCTCACCCCCAGTCCATAATCAATGATTGATCAGATTGTATCAGCCTCGATGTATTCACTCCTTCTGTGCTTCCTAAACTGGGAAACCTAACAGAAGCCATACAAAATCAATACAAAACTAAACAGAGGGAAGAAAGAGATAATAATAATATAAAGATAAAACTAAAGATTAAGAAAGAAAAAACTGCTAGCAATATTTTTAAAACCAGAGAAGTCGTTTCTGTCATGGAACAAGTGAGAAATAGTTGAGCCTCGAGCAAATTCAAGTTGCGTCGAGAGGAAGGTAACTCACCTAGTATCATGTTGTACCAAGTTTCAATCCACCATAATCCAATTTACAATCATCTCTGTCTATAGTCAAGCTGTTCAAGTCCCTCACCTGTGGCCAGAGGGGATCTGCCAGTGGCTTCATCTGACTGGACACTCTGAAGATGGACTTGGGGCTCCCGCTGTCTTCCAGAGCCTTCTACAAATTGGGTGTTCACAACCTTTCCCTTTGCCATATTCAGATTTTTGTTATTGTCATCTTTGGATCGCAGAGGCTGGCGTGCTTCTTCAATTCAGACTTAGTTGATGCCTCACTCAGATGGCTACATAGCTGAATACGAGCCTGTAAGATCACAGACACTACTTCAATTGCTAGCCTGGCACCCCCGGATTTCTTCACCACACTTTACTGCCACACCCTTATCTTCAGTGATCCCCTCAGGAAGGTGAGTATCAAGCAAGGCCATGTTAGAAGAATAAACTGTTCTTGGATTGGGGCTGGAATTAAGTGGAAGCCCAGAATCCATCTACTTGCCCACTGGTTAGCATAGAATTCTTAGTCCTGTAGGCTTACAGATGTCTGTAAACTAAGATTACCAAAAAATGTTCTTGTTGTTCTCACCAGCTAGAGAGAGATTTTTCTTCAAAATACTAAATCTCTTCTAAAACACTATACAACAATTTTATAGTCATTTTGATTCACCCCTCTGGCAACGTCACCCAGAGAGGTCAACATCCTCTTACCTGCCCAGTGGAACCAGTGCCAGGCAGCAACAGCAGCAGGAGTCGATTGCTGGCCTGTCTTGTGTGGTACCGCTGGGTAGACTCAAAACGCCAACCTTTCGGTTAGCCCCTGGTCCTGTGAACCGCTGGCTCATAGTCGTGAGTGTTATATGAACTCACCTTTGCACATTTCCACCATAACCAGCCACAAGATAAATGGAGATGTCCATCTTAGAATCTCGAAGTGACTTATTGGTATTTGAGCCACTCAGAGTCATTTCTAAACGGCAGCCATTTATGAATCTGTACCATAAAACCTGCCAGCCCTGCATCTGATCTCTTTCCTGAATGTGCAATCCTAAATGAACCACTTCTTAAGTAAGACGTCAGACTTGCTTGCCCAGGGTGAGATAAATTGCGAGCATTCTATTCTTTTTAGCATCCTTCATTTTCACTCAGATCAGTACAATCTCCGGCAACACTTTCAAGCCCAACTGTTTGTTTAGTACATTCAACATGTCTATTACTCATCAAAGAATCAGACACTCCGGTGATTATCTTATGGAGGCTCAGTCATTGCTTTGGGAAACTGGCCACAGATGAAGTAACAAGAAACACACTGGCGGAGAAGAGAAGAAAAAAATAAATAAGAAAGAAAGAAAAAAGAGCTAAAGCAGCAATAAAGTATTAAGACAAGAGATAACATCTTGATTTTTAAAAGCAGAGGTAGTATTCTGACTGTTTAAATTATATGTATACACACACACACATGCACACGCACATCATTTCTCTTAACATTCCTGTTCCTGTCCACCACCAGTAAATCTTCCTCCAAGAAAAATAGTTCAAATTTTCCCCAAGGATCTTTAAGAATGACTAACTGAGGGTAGCTGACAAAACATGAAACATTTTATTTCAGGAAGAAATACTGCCACAAGGGCTTCCTTCAGATACAGGAGGTCGGAGGGGGGGGCGGTGGAGAATTTTACTCTGTGCCACACAATTCTTTAATTGGCACCGCAATTATTTCTCTTTAACAGTTGTATTAGAGCCCTTTCCAGAATGTTCCTTATGAGAGTATAAGAATAACAAAACTTAAAAACAACCCAAATGTTCAACGCCAGGAAATCAGTTGAACTAAATATGGAACACATGTAGCTGTGGAATATAATGCACCCCTTAAAATATTCTGGGGGAAAAAACATATGGAATGACACTCATTTTACTCTGTCTAGTAAAGCGACTGGTGAGTAAATGATATTTAATAAAACCGATTCTACTAGTCCATATGCGTCAGAGCAGAATGTAGTCTGTAGGATTCTCAATGGTGGGGTTTTCTGGAAGTCCATTGCTAGGCCTTTCTTCTAAGAAGCCTCTGGGTAGATTTGAACTTTCAACCTTTCAGTCCAGTTCATTAACCTTTTACATCCCTCTGGGACTGACATAAAAAATAAAAACCCACTGTCATAAGTTTATTCAGACTTCCTGTGATCCTACAGGCAGAGTAGCAGTGTCCCATTGGGCTTCCAAGGCTGTAATCTTGACAGAAGCAGAACTGCCTCATCTTTCTCTCAGGGAGCAGCTTGTGGTTTCCAACTGCTGACCTTTGGGTTAGTCATTAAGTGCTAAAACCACTGTGTCACCAGAACCAGGAGTAAAATAACTTGTATACGTTTTAAAGAATCAAAAGCCAGTCTTGTTCACACTCACTTTTTCCATCTCCCTCACCACCCATATCAATCCCTCCTTAAATCCTGACAATTACACTTCCAAAAGTCGATCTTGAATGTGACTCTCTCTCCATTGCTGCCACACTTACCCATCAGAAAAGAACTGTTCTCTCTGCTTCCACTCCTGCCTCCATGCAATCAACTCGTCTCATGGCCCCAGAGTGGTATAAAGTTAGACCACGCCATGCCAACTGTCTGGTCAAAAGCTCCCAGCTGCTCAAATCCAGGAATAGCCTACAAGGTCCCATGTGACCTGGTATGGCCATCTGTCAACCTCATCCTCATCACTTAAACCCCTACCCCTGACCTGCAGCCCCCTGTCCTTCCCATCCATTCACTGGCTGCTTCTCTCCCTTCTCAGGGTCTTACACAGCTCAACCCTTGGCCTACCTGCATCAATGCTTATTTTTTCATTCCTTAGCGCTCCACATAAACATCACCGAGAGAAGATGTAGGCTCAAGTCTATGTATTAAAAATGCATCAAAATTCTAACCATGATTTCGGGAGAAAGAGATCATGAATGGTTCCTACCTTCGCCTTTGTAAACGTATGCATTTTCTAAACTTGCCACAATCAAATGACATGACCTGCCTGCCTGCCTCCAGGGTGAGGGTCCCCTGTTTCCAGGGGTGCGGCTGTCTTTCTCTGCCCTTTCCTCTCTTTTCTGTTCCTCTTGGCCTGGAACAATGGCCCTAGACTCAATTCATCTTCCCAGACCCAACCTTAAACATCACTGCCACATGGAGCTTGACTATCCCGTCAGAATAAGTTTCTTTGGCCTCCATGTCCCCATGCTTCTTGTCTGATATCCCCTTAAAACACGTATCTCATTGCTTTTTCTGATGGTGAGGTTTGGATCAACTTAGCATGGCTGTGGGATGGTATGAGTGGAGTCCAACCTCTCAATCAAGTCACAGTCTAATGATGTTTCATTAGGAGTGGGGCCTATTTATAAGAGAGTCTATAGAGCGCTAGCCTCTCTCTCTAGCCCCTCTCCTGCCTGCTTGCTTGGATCCCGAATCTGGTCCCTGGAGCTGGCACATCATGCAGCCCACTGACCCTGGAAACTCTCAGTGCCCTACCATCTTCCTGCCAACGTGGTATCCATGGGGCTCTATACCCACCAGCCTGCGATCCTTGCTTCATCAGCTGGCAGCTGCATGAGTCTGGAGGGGTCTCCAGCTGGCATATGACCCATGGACTTGAGTTCAACTGAGTTTGGCCGCTTCCTTGATATGAACTTCTTTCTTGATAAAAAGTTCTTCCCTATACATACATGTCACTGGTGTTGTTTCTTGAACAAACACAGCCCAACAAACTCTGGATTTATCCTTTATCAATAATTCTATCTAATGTCCCAGGATCTTAACTAGAAGAGGACTGGCAGGGCGTTGCTTCAGGATAAATCCTGAAGTGTTTTCTGATGTAGAATCTGACACCATTCCTCTTGACTTTGTCATTCCCCAGATAGTAGACCATGTGAACCTTCCATTAAAACATGGTCAATTCAGCTCACGAATGCCTAGAATATCCATCTTCAAGTATGTCATTTCATTTTTGACAACTTTAAAATTTTCCCAGTTTCATAATTGATAATTCCCACATTCTGATTATTAATGGATGCTTTCCTCTGTTTCTTCTCATTTTCAGTCATGTCCTATCAACAATTAATGGTCTCAGAAGTTTTCTTTTTCATCCAGCCCATTGAGGTCAACTCTATTTTGAGGAGGCAGCTCCTCTCCAGCTCTGAAAAACTCACTGCAAGACTCACTGCCATCAAGTCAGTGCTGATGCACAGCAAGCCCCTGTGGGCTACTGAGACAACATGTCATCCATCCCCCCTGAGAGACCATCTTCTAGCACGGTAGCAGACAACGCTCCAATGGGGTTCACGGCCTAATCTCTTTTTCCGGAAATAGGTCACCACTTCCTCCTTCTTTGCCTGTCTTAGTCTGGAAGCCCCACTGAAACCTGTCCACCATGGATGACCTAGTTGGTATTTGAAAGAACAGTGGCATAGCTTCCAGTAACACAGCAACCCACATGCCACCACAGTGTGACAAGCTGACAGACGAATGGCAGGCAAATGAATTAAGAGTCTCAGCTTCTAACGGGTGAGCCAGGGCTGGCGCCCGGGCCTTCTGATGACCAGCTCAGTGCTTTTCCACTGTGCCCTGCTCTTCCCCAAAGCGGGAAGCTGTGCTCCCTGTCAGGGCTTGGTTTCCTATTGGTTGTTTAGATGACTTCAGCCTTTGGGGTTGAACCAGAATACACTTGGGGCAGTGTGCTTCCCACTAATAATTTCCTACAGACATGGACATGAAACCATTGGCTTCTGTCCAGGGAGCAGGCACCACAATTGCACAACAAGGCAAAGGCAACGCGTAAACAAAATGGCTTGAAACACAAAACAGGGATTGAGAGCGTCCAGCAGAATAGAGCAGGGAGACACTTAAGCTAACATGTCCCTCTGTCAGTGTTCGGAGAGTGCAGCCCGGTGCCTTCATCTGCCAGCCACTGGGCTCCCAAACTCCCCCTCGCAGACAGGACTTGCTGTACTCCCTGGAGCTGTGCTCATTCCTAGTGGCACCGGGCAGGGGGCCAGGCAGCACCCTCTGTGTGTGAGATGACAGGGCAAAGCGTCTGAGGGCTAGAGATGAAAACATCTGTTGGAGTCACGGAGTTCACCCACAGAGGATGCCACGGGAACGGACCGTCCAGCCATTTCCAGGATGTGTCGGTCCCTGAGAGTGACACTGCAGGCTCCAGGGCCCAAGCCCACGGGTCAGCCAGCATGCAAACAAGCAGGCACCAGCCTACCTGCAGCATCAGAAAGAGGACAAAGTGAGGGGCTGAAACTAAGGCCCTCCTGACTCATGCTGGATCCAGAAAAGGCAGACAACCCATTTCTAAATGGTAGGAAAAGTCACACACACACATTGCTAAGTCAAAAGACACACACACACATTGCTAAGTCAAAAGTATTGGTACAAAACCATAGGAACCATTATTAAATAAAAGCATCAAAATGTAAAGCTATTGTTTTCAATATATCCTCCATCTAAATCTACACCCATCCAAAGGTGGTACTTCCACCTCTCTAACCTTCACCAAAGAACTCCTGGGCACATATTGTGTCAAAACAGAATTTTGACATCTTTGAGGGACTCAGATTGGGTTCCCTTTAAGTGTTCTTTGAGTTTGCGGATGGACAAAAGGAAGTTTGAAGGGACAGGAATAGGGCTGGAGGGTGCATGGAGGAAGGCTTCCTAATGAAATTCTCATAGGACAGTCCTTTCTTGGCCGGGAGAATGAGCAGGTGCATTATCACAACAGAAAATATACACTTGATTGGTCAGTTGACCTCCCTCTTCACCCAATCCGAATTTACTCTAGGCTGAAATATTTCTTGCTTGTTCCCTGACAGAAATTTCTTCTCCGACTTTTTAAGATTGCCGGTGCTCTTTTCTTTCTTACTCTTTATTTTTATCTTTATAATGTTATTGTTATTATCTCTTGCTGTTTCCTTTTGTTTTTCCTTGTTTCGGTGGGTTTCTGAGTTTGTGAAACACAGAGGGAGTGGATGCATACAGACAATAACTGGGGCAATGATTTCTCAGGGCGGGCTGAGGTGGGGAAGGGGCTTTGGGGAGGAAATAATGAATGCTGGAGGGGGAGGGAGCACTAGAACTGATTATGATCATGTGTATACAACTTTTTAAAAGCAACTTAATGGAGATGTATGACACGTGAATTTTACATCAATAAAGCATATATATATATACACATATATACATATATATATATTTGACACAACATTCCTGGCCTTTTTCTCATTAAAACAGTTTGGGGTGAAGGGAGACGCCGGACAGGGAAAGATATGACAAAATAACAATTTATAAATTATCAAGGGCTCCTGAGGGAGGGGGGAGCAGGGAGGGAGGGGAAAAGAGGACTTGATGCAAACGGCTTCAGTGGAGAGCAAATGCTTTGAAAATGATTAGGGCAAAGAATGTACAGATGTGCTTTATACAATTGATGTATGTATATGTATGGAGTGTGATAAGAGTTGGATGAGTTCCTAATAAAATGTTAGGGGAAAAAAACAGTTTCTTAAAATTTTTTCTATAATGAGCCTCCATGATCACCGTGTGTCCTATGAGAAAGATCTGTCAAGACCCCCTTTGGGACCCTAACAAAGAGATGCCATGACCACGCGGCCCTGAATGGAGGGCATTGGCCAGGCTGGTCCCCTCCTAAGTCACGTTTTGGTTGGCCCTTTTCTGAAGAACGTTCACGTGATGAGGTGATGTGCATTACAGTGACAACCCGACTGTCGCCATCCGGTCATATGTAAACGAGGCTTAATTATGTTTTCAATAAACCCATGTATGTATGAACTGGTCCCCTGAAGTCTATATTTTCATCATTCCTTTTAAACAAACATCAAATAAGAGTTCGACCTTTTATTGGGGGGGGAGGGGTATCTATGATGATTCTGAGGTGGGAGTGCCCATCTTATTTTAGTGTGCTGGTTTGTACGGACTCACAAACATTTGGGACACAGAAAAGTCCTTAGAAGTCAGGCCCTGCCAACTGACCCGCCAGCTCTTTCTCCTGCCGCGGTCACGGTCACGGCCCCACTGTGCACGGAGCTGACCAGAGGACACATGCGCAGTCGTTAGCCTGCCCTGGGCAGCGGAAGCCCAGCCACCAATGCTTCCAGTCTGACCCCAGCGACCCAGGGCATGGCCCACGCCGGGGAACCCTGCTCCACAGGATTTTCCATGGTTGTGTCCTTCTGCAAGATCCTTCCCCTGACATCCCGGGAAGTGTCTACGCTGACCCACGTGGGGACGCCGTGGGGGCCGGGGCTAGCCGCTGGTACTATCTGTGGAGGGGGCGGAGGGATGTATGTAGGTTTGTTTTGTTGTTTTGTCATGATGTTGCTTTTTGGTCCGGTTGTGTAGATGTTTGTTTTCTTTTTTTTAATGTTTAATCGTTTTATTAGGGGCTCATACAACTCAATCACAATCCATACATACATCAATTGTGTAAAGCACATTTGTACCTTCATTGCTCTCATCATTCTCAAAACATTTGCTCTCTGCTTAAGCCCCTGGCATCAGCTCCTCATTTTTTACCCTCCCTCCATGAGCCCTTGATAATTTATAAATTTTTATTTTGTCACAGCTTGCCCTATCCTATGTCCACCTTCACCCACTTTTCTGTTGTCCATCCCCCACGGAGGAGGTCACATGTAAATCCGTGTAATCAGTTCTCCCTTTCCAACCCACCCTCCATCTACCCTCCCAGTATCACCATTCACACCCCTGGTTCTGAAGGGATCATCCGCCCTGGATTCCCTGTTTCCAGTTCCTATCTGTACCAGTGTATATCCTTTAGTCTAGCCCGACTTGCAAGGTGGAATTGGGATCATGATAGTGGGGGAGAGGGGAGGGAGGAAGCATTTCGGAACCAGAAGAAAGTTGTATTTTTCATCGTTGCTACATCACACCCTGACTGGCTCATTTCCTCCCCAAAACCCTTCTGTGTTTTATGACTCGGTCTAAGTCGGACCATACACTGCTGAAGATGGCGAGACTTAGCCACCACTGGGTAATAGCAGACTTTTATGGACTGGATCATTCGACATTGTGAAGCTCTGAACAGGCCAAGCGCCATGCGCACACAGCGCCCCTGACACAGGATGGTAATCTAGCTCCTACGTTGGGTGTTGTCAAGGTGACCGCTGCAGTGAGACCCGAGAGCTTTGCTGCATACCCCTGACGGTGACCTAAATTGGGATTTAACATAGTCAAGGCAATTTGTGTTTGAATTGTCTCGGGCTATTCTCAACCTTCCTAATTCTCACCCTTTCAATTCCAGTTCCTCATACTGTGGTGACCTCCCAACCATAAAATTATTTTCGTCGCTACTTCATGCATAACTATAAATTTGCTACTGTTATGAATTGGGCCACCCCTGTGCAAAGGTCATTCTACCCCCAAAGGGGTCGCGACCCACAGGCTGAGAATCCCTGGATCGCCACGACGCCACTGGCAGTTTTGTCCCCTGGTCATTCATTGGTGTGATTCAGAACCTTTGTTCTCAATACGCTTCTGGCTACAAGGGCCTCACCAGCCTAAGTCTGAAGGCAGAAGGGTCATGAAACCCGGGCTGCAGCTTATAGAGCCGTTCCCTCCGGAAACGACTGTTGGGTTAAGAAAACACATAGGCCCGGCGTGCAATGACATCAGGCCTCCTCCCCTGACGCCAGCTGGGCGTTTGATGTGGTGGCATGCTGCAGCATGTGAGCCCGTCTCCGTTGCATGATTCACACTGGCACTCTCTGGAAACGCTGAACATAAATGAATGACTGCAAATTCCACCCAGCTGCACCAGAAACCCTCTTTTAAATCATCCCCTCCCTGACTGGGCCCTGTGACGTCAAGAAACCCTGCCATACTCCGCAACTGAGGCCCTGAGCTCAGCAGAGCAGTAGGACACCAGGGCCACCACGTGCAAATGGCTCTAGCGCTGCTCGTTAGCGAGTGTGGGTGCTCCTTGTCCACGCGGATTCCAATTCCTGACGAGCCCATCGGTGCAGAGCAGAACGCTGCTCCACTGGGTCTTCGAAGCTGTGATCTTGTGGAAGCGGATGGGCAGGCTGGCCTCCCAATGTGACTCTGGGTGTGTGAGACCCGCCCAGCTCTTTAACTCTTAATGAGCCATAAATAGCACTTAGGAACCCTAGTGGCAAAGTGGGGTACAAGTTTGGCTGCTAACCCAAGGACAGCCGTTCAAAGCCACCAGCTGCTCCTCAGGAGACAGATGGCTTTCTACCCTTCCCCCCACCCGTAAACCCACAGGGGCAGTTCTATCCTATCCTGTAGGGTCTGCGTGAGTCAGAATCTACTCCATGGCAGTGAATTTGGTGGTGGTGGTCTTGTTGACTAGCATTTCTCTGAAGTACAGTTATTTTCCCACACCTACTTAAGAGAAGCTAAGCGAAATCTTCAAAGATTGAAGGGCAGGTTCCCCTTGTATTAGCACTTCACCTAAAGAAATCCTTGGAAAGCTCCTTATGACTTAACTTTCAAATTCTCACATTCCCAATTTGGGATGGTGGGTCAACACCGTCCCATTAAATCAAATATGAGAACTGTGATGGCAGTTTCATTGTGGGTTGGATTTCAGAAAAGCCCCTATCTCCTACAAATCCTTAATGCACTGGGCTACTGGTCTTAAGGTTGGAGGTTCGAGTCTAACCAGAGGCGCCTCAGAAGAAAGGCCTGCCAATCTACTTCTAAAATCAGCCACTGAAAACCCTAAGTACCCAGGTTTACCATGATACACAAGGTTTGCGACACGTGACAGCCCTTGCCTTGAAATAGCGGTATCATTTGATGAGATTGATTTAGAAAGTATAGATCATTTTGATAACATCCACCTAAAAATGTACCTTCATTACAGTGGAAAAATTAAAGGGCACACACTCTGCAACAGGGAAAATGTTCAAGGAGTTGTTTCGAGAGGTAGGGTCCCTCGCTGCCTGCCATGGGGTCGATGCTGACTCCTAGAGCCCCTATTGCACTGGTTAGAACTGCCTCTGTGGGGTTCCCCAACTGTAACGCTTTACTGAAGTAGAAGGCCTCCTCTTTCTCCATGGAGCGGCTGGTGGTTTGGAACTACTGATCTTGTAGTGGGCAGCCCACCACATAACTACTACCAACACCAGGACTCCCAGAGGGAGGGTTGCAATGTTTGCAGCCATCTTTCTGAGGGCCATTCGTAGTTCAATTATATTATTGACACTGGTGATCATTCTAGAGTAAGCAAGACAGCTAATAATTGATCCAACTTAAATCTTCATTGCCCCTTGCTGTGCTGCATGCTAGTTATTAGCCAGACACCAGTGCTGTTATTTTATAAACAATTACATTCTATATGGAACCGGGGTGGCACAATGGTTAGGCATCCAGCTGCTAATCAAAATATCAGTGGTTCAAACCCACAAGCCACTCCATGGAAGAAAAACTTGGAGATTTGCTCATGTTGAAATTGAAAAGCAAAACAAAACAAAAAAAAATTATTGTCATTGAGTTGATTCCCACTCTTAGCAACCTAAAAGGATAGAGTTAAACTGCCCCATAGAAATTTCAAGGCAGTGACACCATGGATGGATGGATGGATGGTGATAAGAGTTGTATGAGCCCCCAATAAAATGATTTTTTTAAAGAATTGTCAAGGTAGGAGCCCTAGTGATGTTGTGGAGTAAGCATTGGACTGCTAATCATATGGTCAGTTGTTCAAACCCATCCGCTGCTTGGATGCCTTGGAATAATGGTATTAGTGAAAATATTGAATACATCATGGACTGCCAGAAGAATTAACAAATTTATGTTAGAAGTATGGCCAGAATGCTCCTTAGAAGCAGGGAGAGTAAGATTTCATGCCATGTACTTTGGACTGGCGAAAGACATCATGCTTGGTAAAGTGGAGGGTCAGCAAAAAATATAAAACCCAAGGAGGGAGACTGACACACAGCCCATCCAACAATGGGATCAGACACAAGAATAATTGTTAGCCTGACACAGGATCAGGAAGCATTTCCTTCTGTTGTACACCAGGTTGCTATGAGCCCCAACTAACTTGACAACATTATCTATGGAAATGCTTTCTGTTTTCTTAGAACATTTTCTTTATTCTTTTAATCATTTTATTGGGGGCTCATACAGCTCCTATCACATTCCATACATACATCCATTGTGTCAAGCACATTTGTGCATAATGTTTCCATCATCATTTTCAAAGCATTTTCTTTCTACTTGAGCCCTTGGTATCAGCTGAATTGTCTCCCTCCCTCCCTCATGAACCCTTGATGCTTTATATATAAAAAAAAAAAATCATGTCCTACACCTACCGCTGTCTCCCTTTACCCATTTTTCTATTGTCTGTCCCCCAGGGAAGGGGTTATATGTAAATCATTATGATTGGTTCCCCCTTTCTTCCACTACCTTCCCCTTACCCTCCAGGCATTGCTACTCTCATTATTGGCCCCAAAGGGTTCATTTGTACTGGATTCACTGTGTTGCAAGCTCTTTTGTGTACCCGTGTACATGCTCTGGTTTAGCTGGATTTGTAAGGTAGAATTGGGGTCATGATAGTGGGGAAGAGAAAGCATTAAAGAACTAGAGGAAAGTTTTATGTTTCATCGGTGCTCTACTGCATCCTGACTGGCTTATCTTTTCCTTGTGACCCTACTGTAAGGGGATGTCCAATTGCCTACAGATGGGCTTTGAGTCTCCACTCCACATTCCCCCTCATTCACATTGATACGATTTTTTTTATTCTGAGTCTTTGATACCTGATATCTGATCCCACCCATCAACACCACGTGATCATAGAGGCTGGTGTGCTTGTTCCATGTGGGCTTTGTTGCTTCTTAGCTAGATAGCTGCTTATTTATCTTCAAGCATTTAAGACCCCAGACACTATACCTTTTGATAGCCAGGCACCATCAACTTTCTCCCCCCCCCCCCCATATTTGTTTATGCATCCATTTTGTCTTCAGCAATCATGTTGGGAAGGTGAGTAACACAGAATGCCAGATTATTAGAAAAACCTGTTTTTGCACTGAGGTAGTAACTTGAGTTGAGGCCCAATGTTCATCTGCTACCTTAATACTAAACCTATAAATATATGCACATAGATCTATTTCCCCATCCTCATATATAAATATATTTACATACGTACATGCCTTTATTTAGACCTCTATAAATGCCCTTTGCCTCCTAGATCTTTCCTCTATTTACTTTCCTCTTGTCCCACTATCATGCTTGACCTTCATTTGGGTTTCAGTAATTCCTCTCAGTTACATTGCCCTTGATCAAGCCCTACTAGGTATCCAATGCCTTCCTCTCCATTGATTTTAGATCACTTGTTGTTCCCTTGTCCCTGGGTTTGTTGACACCCCTTTTCCTTTCCCCTGCCTCCCCCTCTCCTATGTCCTCCTGGAACCATTGTCCCGTTGTTTTCTACTACAGATAGTTTATCCCACCTATCTTATCTGGATAGCCATACAGAGACAATAATAAGCACAAAAACAAGACAGAGCAAAATAAAACAAAAAAAACCCACAAACAACTCTTTTGTGAGTCTACAGAATGACGGCTATAAAATGTCTCACTGGGATGGTCAAACCACCCCTTGTGTTTTAGCAGCAGAGCCCCTGCCCCTGGTGGTGCAGTGGTTATGTGCTTAATTGTGAGCCAAATGTTGGGCAGTTAAAATCCAGTAACCACTCCGTAGGAGAAGGGTGTAGAGTCTGCTTCCACAAACGTTGTTGATAGGGTGCCATCGTGTGCATTCCAACTCAAGGCCTTAGAAACCTAGTGGTTTTTCTGCAGGGTCACTATGAGCTGGGATTGACCCAATGCAATGCACAGGGCTTCGGCTTGTTAGTTTGGAGCAGGACAGGATCCATTTGCAACCTGGGCAGTTTCTGAAGATTCCCAACCCCCTCATTACTTAGATATCACCATATATGTACATACACTGAACAGGTTAAGGTTTTATTGTTCTCCCTGCTTAAAATTCACCTGTTCTGTATCCCAGTCCTGTAGGGCTTCCACCTGGATTTACCCAGGCTAGTGCTTGATTAAGAAGCCCTGTTGGTACAGTGGTTAAGCATGTGGCTGTGACCCAAAGCAGTTTCTGATTCATAGCAACCCTATGACAGGGAAGGGGTCCAAAAAGCTCCCATTGCCATCAAGTGACCCTATAGGACTGAACAGAACTGCCCCTATGGGTTTTCAAGATCATAACTCGTCTCATCCATGAGGAGTAGCCGGTGGTTTCAAACTGCTAGTCCCATGGCTTGCTGTCCAACACATGACGCAATATGCCACCAAGCTTCTGGGGTGGAAAGAGGGGGCCTGATCATTTAAAATCCCCCATGTCCCTTCTTCAGGTTCTGAAACATTGTGGAGTCATCTGGTTAGCGTCCTCATATTGGGTTTATCCATTTCCACAAGAAGGCTTGCACCGTGTTTATCCCTGTTGTTTCCTTGTCTTTAACAAGGTCTATACAGTCCCTGAGTGCACTCAACTGTCAGTCTAAAGGTAAGAGGCTCACTTCCACTCAGAGGCAACTCAGAAGAAAGGCCTGGAGATCTTCTTCCAAAAACTCAGCCACTGAAAAGCCTGTGGAGCACTGTTTTCCTTGGGCACACATAGACTCGTGAGCAGTGGGGATGGGTTATAGGTATATTCATTTATTTACAAGGTTTTAGAGAAATAGCACAGAAATATGAGTCTGAAAAGTAGGAGTTAAAAGGAGAGAGTGAGCCCTAAGATACACTACAGACTTCTGCTAAGAATAATGAGGAATCACTATTGCAATATTAGTTCATCAATGATAGCAAACGTGTCACCAGAATGCAAAATGCTCCTAACACAGAACTATGTGCAAGGGAGAGGGTATCTGGGAAGGCTTTATACCTCCTGTGTCATTTGTCTGTAAACCTGAAACTGCTCTAAAAGTGTCCCTGTTGCCAGGTGCCGTCGAATCGGTTCCTACTCCTCGTGCCCCGTGCTCCACAGAATGAAACCCTGCCCAGCCCTGCACCATCCTTGCAATTGCGTTCTGTTTGAGCCCATTGCTGCAGCCCACCTGGTCCATCTAGCTTGTCAAGCGTCTTCCTCTGTGTTGCTGCCCCTCCACTCCACAGCATGACGTCCTTTTTCTAGGGACTGATCGCTTCTGGTCACATGTCCAAAGTACATAAGAGGAGATCTCACTGCTCGCTTCTAAGGAGCAGTCTGGGTGTGCTTTGTCCAAGACAGGTCTGTCTGCTCTTTGGCAGCCCGTGGCACTGGCATTGTTCTTCACCGACATCGTGAGTCAAATGCATCAATTCCTCTTCAGCCTGCCTTCTTCAGTCTCCAACTTTCACATACACATGAGGCGACTGAAAATACCAGGGCCTGGGTCAGGTGTACCTAAAAGAAGTAGGTTCTCCTATGAGCTACATGTGTGATGTGTGTGTTGCGCATGTTTTATCCTCTCAGGCCTTCAGTTTCCTAAACCCGGGGAGAATTTGAAAGATCTTTCCTGAATAATCCACTCTGTGGGTCTTGCCACTTTCCTTTCGGAGAGAAGCAGCAGCGTGACTCCCACCTTGTGAGAAGCAGAGGTGAATTGACCAGACGGCAATGAAACTTAAGATCCGAGGGCCCTCGCCTGCATAAGTCACTCAGCCCACGTGGGGTCCTGTGCTTGTGTAGTCATATCATTTGGTGAAATTTGCCAATATAAGAATGTTTTTCAAGAATGCCCCCACCATTGTTTAAGACTCAAACACCACAAAACCTGGATCTGCCCCAGGCAGGTGGCATGATGTCATACCAAAGCCGCCAACAAAATGCAGAGATGACAGAGCCGTCAGATGATCAACCAAGGAAAGCCCAGAAATAGGTTTGAAAATAAAGACAATAACACACTGTCAAGTTCCTCCACTTCTCTCATCTCCCCCCTGGCTGCTCTGCCTTTTTAGAGCAGGAAGCTGAGACCTTGATCAGCAAAGTGGCCCACATCCGTGACCCAAATTGAAATCACCAAATGTGCTCTTGATCACTGGGTACTGTTCTCTGACTGTGGGTCCTGAAAACTTCTTCCGGATGCGCCTTTGATTTCCCTAACTAGAAACACGCCCAGGGCCTTGGTGGCCCTGGAGACAGCCAGGTGCCGTCCCTAATAGGACATGGGCCACTTTCACATCCGCCTCCTGATTTCCAACTATTTTAAAACCAAGTAGCTAGTAACTATTTTTTAAGGCATGGAAGAGATTATTTTTACCCTCAACTACAGTGACCCAAATAGCAAGAATGTCTCTGGAGGTAGAGAAAATGAGGGCACTTATTTAATTAGCTTTCAAGGCACAGTCTTCAGAAAAAAATAGCTCCCCCTACTCCACCCCACCCCCACTCGCGGTATGATTCCTCCCAGGTGTGCTGTAAAGCAGGCGCTCTAGAAGATACCTTAAAATCCCTTCAAATCTCACATCTCTGGCTGGTCTTGGGGTGTTACGGGCTTTAGGGATCATCCCACTGGAGTCCTGGTGGTAGCCAGGGGGCTTCGAGTTTGCACCTGTTCCATGAGCAGCCCCAAGGGGCCAATCTGACAGGCTGCCCCCTGTCAGTTTGCTAGGCTCCTCCCCAGAGCACAGACTCTGGGTTTCCATGGCCCAAGGGAGAACCCACAGCCCGCTGCCAGTCACCCTGCGGTTCCAATGCACTCATTCCAATGCCAGCTGTCGGGGAGCCAGGGGAAACGCCTGGGGGGGTAAACTGTGCATGCACATTTTTATTCCACTCATTGGAAATGTGAGCTACTAGGTGATATTTCACAAGCCACTTAGGCAATGGTCAGCCTGCTTCCCGAAACTTACCCTGTTGGTGGTGGCGGGAGGAGCAGTCTATCAAGGCAGTTCTTCTAAACCAACGGCAGTTATGCAAGTATTATCCCCGACATTCCTTGTTCTTGCAAATTGTTTCCGCCGTCTTGTCCCCTTCTGTCCCTTGCTCTACCTCACTCCACAACATATTGTCCTCTAGAGACCAACCCCAAAACTCTCTACCATCAAGTCAATTCTGACTCGTTGCAGCCCTACAGAACAGAGTACAGCCACCCCTGCGGATTTCTGAGACTCTTAATTCTTCGTGGGAATAGAAAGCCTCATCTTTCTCCCTTGGGATAGCTAGTGGTTGCAAACTGCTGACCTTGAGGTTAGCAGCCTGACTTGTAACCATTAAGCCACCACCAAGACGTCTCTCTCCCCTGGCAGTGATTGCTAAACTCATCATTCAGTATCCACTCCAAGTGCCTAACTTGTGGCAAGGCCTCGGGGGTGCGGAGGGAGTGCAAAGAGCTGATGCTAACCAAAAGGTGGGAAGTTTGAGTCACAAGATACTGCAGGGGAAAAAAAGGTCTGCTGATCTACTTTTCCAAAAAAAATCAGCTCTTTGAAAACCTTGTGGAACACAGCGCTATGGATATACATGGGGCCGTCAGCAGCCGCTGGAGACCTTGTGCCAGATCATTTCTCTGTGGTTCTCTCTCTAATTCACTGCCATCAAGTCAATGCTGACTCATAGCAACCCCCTGTGGGTTTCCGAGACTGTAATGGTTTTCTGGGAGTAGAAAGCCCAGTCCTTCTCCCTCAGAGATGCTAGAGGGTTTGAACTGCTAACCATGTGGATCGCAGCCCAATGCATAACCACTACACCACCAGGGTTCTGTGTTTTTCTCTGGGTGGTTGGGGGGAGGGGAGTGGGGGATGATGAAGACATGGTCCCTGCTCCCTTAAAGTTTGCAGCCTGAGCTTGTTGTGACGCAGAGTGGGGACATTACAACTGTCTTGAGTGGGGTCTGCTGGGGAGAGATAAGCAGGTAATTCTCACCTCAGATTTGGCCCTAAAGTCACTTCTGGGGTCATGGTTCTCATTTGAAGCCTGGGCTCTACTGCCTCTCACCCCAGTAATTCATGTCTGCGTCTTCATTTTCTCTTACTAATGTAATAAATTACCACCAAACAACCGGTTGACCATAACTTTTATTAGCTCATGAACTTCAGAGATTCACTTAAGCATTTTGCTAGGGGGATGTGGTAGAAAACATAATTTCATGTCAACTTGAAGATATATAAAGTGTAGGAGTGGTATTCAACCTGTCAATCAGCTCACAGCCTGATGATGCCTCCTGTGTGTGTGGCCTTCTCATAACGAGGGTCCTGGGAAGCTACCCTCTCTCTCTTTTTCTTTACCTTTCTACTGCCTGACACTGATCACTGCCAGAACCCTGGAGATGCATCCACCGCCATTGGATCCACAAGACTTTGCACCCACCGGCCTGCAATCTTCCTGTATTCTGTATGATTGCGTGCAGTTGTATGAGTCTGAAGAGGGACTTATGACTTCATCAGGACTGGGCTAGGATGTTTGCTTGATATATAATTACTTCTTGATATACAGCTTTTTCTTACATCTATCCAAGGGATACCCTCCAGACAATGGAAATATATATTTCCAGTGGAGCTTTCATAGTACACAGTTTTCCCACTAGGAAAACATCGAGCAACTCGCTCTGAGTTAGTACCCACAGTGGTGTCCCTGAGAAGGTTCTCTCTGGTCACAGTGAATTTTTTCATAAAAGCAGTTTTGCTCAAACCTTGATTTTTGTGACGGCTGACTTAAGAGAACAGCGTACAGCTGTGAAAGTTTGTTTCCTGGTCAGGAAAAATTCTGCACAACTACTGTGTTGTTGAACACAGCTTACAAGGGTAGCACGATGGGAAAACTCAAGTGTATGGATGGTTTTCTCATTTCAAAAAAAGAGAAATGCTACCTTACAAATCTAGCTAGATCAGAGAATGTACACTGGTACAGAAAGGAACTGGAAACACAGGGACTCCAGGACAGATGATCCCTTCAGGACCAGGGGTGAGAGTGGTGATACCAGGAGGGTGGAGGGGAGGTGGGGTAGAAAGGGGGAACCAATTACAAGGATCTACATATAACTTCCTCCCTGGGGGACGGACAACAGAAAAGTGGGTGAAAGGAGACATCGGACAGTATAAGACAAGACAAAATAATAATAATTTATAAATTATCAAGGGTTCATGAGGGAGGGGGAGCAGGGAGGGAGGGGAATTAGCTGATATCAAGGGCTCAAGTAGAAAGCAAATATTTTGAGAATGATGATGGCAACCAATTTATAAATGTGGTTGACACGATGGGTGGATGGATGGATTGTGATAAGAATTGGATGAGCCCCCAATAAAATGATTTTTTTAAAAAGAAATGTTGATTGTTGACAAACATCATGAACTTCCCAAACAGATGAAAGTATCGACAAAATTCATGCACTTGTGCTGCAAGGCCGACAAGAGATTATTGAAGAGTTGGGGAATTATCTGGATTACCTTGGGGCTCAGTTCCACACATTTCAATGGAAGATTTGGAAAGAAGAAGAGTCCCTGCAAAGTGTGTGCTCCGGGTTCTGAATAACCAGAAAAAGAGCCTCGCGTGGAAACATGCCAGGGTTGAAAGAGCAGCTCTTTTGAAGTGACCCAGACTTTGTTCCCAAGGGGGGAAAACTGGTGGCAAGACACGGTGCTATTCTTACAACCATGAAAGCAAACATCAATCAAGACACTATGGTCACCTCGCCCCCAAAATGCTCGTCAAGTGAAATCAAAGATCAAGAAAATGCTCTTTTTTTTTTTCAATGTGAAGGAGATAGTGCGTTTGGAATTTGTTCCACCAGGTCAGACTTTTAATCAAGCTTTCTATTTAGAGGTTCTGAAAAGATTGTGTAATCGTTTGAAACAAAAAAAGGCCTAATTTGAGGCAGATGGGGGACTGGTTTTGCCACCGTGACAATACACCTGCGCGTGCAGCCAGCTCAGTGCTGTTTTTGGCAAAAATCAGCATCCCTCTCTTGCCCCACACACCTTACTCCCCTGCACCTACTCCCTGAGACTTTTTCATACCACGAATGCAGAGGGACATGAAAGGACAGCGATCTGATGCCGAAGAAGAGGTGAAGAAAAACGAGAGCCGTGCTATCAGCCATCCACACAGATGAGTTTCAAAAAGGTTTCCAAAAATGGAATCGCAGATTTGACAAATGCATTAAGCGTAATGAAGAATACTTTGAAGGTGGTAAAGTTGTTTTGTTGAAAATACATACATATACATACATAGCTTTGAAAATGAAAATTTCTCTTTGGGGGGTGGGGGGTGGCGGGGGTGCCCCCTGGGATGAGTGTCACTGGATTTGTTTCTCTGGGGTCAACCCGGCCTAACACAAGGCCCAAAGCAAGGCGTGAATGGGGCCGGGCTGTGACACGAAAGTGCGAGGGGTGTACTTGCTTCCAGGCTCACTCAAGCTGACTGGCAGCCTTCCTCGCCCTCTTCTTTCTGCATGACCTTCCGCATCATCAAGCCAGCAGTGGTGGGCTGAGACCTCGTGCTTCAAATTCCCCGCCCCCCACTTCCCTGTCTTCCTCCTACTGCTGCTTTTAAGCATTCCTGTCATCATAGGTAGGACAGCGGGTTACGCTCGGTGGCGTGGACACACCAGCTGCTCGGTAGGAGAAATGTGGGGCCATCTGCTTCCGTCGAGACGGACAGCCTCAGAGACCCTCTGGCCGTTCCACTGTAGAGTCACGATGTGTTGGCGTCCACCTGAGGACAGTGCATTTAGTTTGGGTTGGGTTGTTTGTTTGGGTGACCATAGTGGGCCCAAGGAGCCCTGGTAGTGCCGTAGGGTAGATGTTAGGCCGTCATTGGCACCCCCCTGCCACCCTGAGGGAGAAACATCAGACTACCTGCTTCTGGAATGATTTACAGTCTCAGGGACTAGGAGGCACATCTGCTCTGTCCAACGCTACGCAAGGTGGCAGTGCGGCGGAATCCATGCTCAGTAAAGGTGAGCCACAGCCCATTCGCTGGGAGGCCTGCAGAGCAGAGCTGGAATTTCCCTGAGGATGCATTCTGCCTCCAGACTGTAGCACGACCCTGCCCTGGCCTTCCAACAGAGGTGGACTCTAATAATTTAACAACCGATTCACTGCCCTACTGACTGTTTTAAGTATTAAAAAAAAAAGATATACCAAAAGGTGGTTTCATACAGTTAATAATTATTTCATACAGCTAATGTTAAGGAAAAACAATAAGTGGAGTACCCCAAACCAGGTTATATTATAAGAATTTTAAAGTATTAATGAAAAGATATTAACTAATATTTTACAAAAACAATAAGACTAGTTAAGATTGCTTCTTGATTGGTGTCCCCACTTGTAATATTCTTTGCTTTTCTCCAACCACCATCAGCTGTGTCATTTATCCTTAACCATCTTTTCAAACGGTGGCTTGGCATTTCTTCTCTTCCTAGTATATGTCTGTGTACTGAAGTAACACGGACAAGGAAATAAAAATGTAGTTTTTCATCAAAAGTATAATGAGTTCTATGAAATGAATAAACGGCATCACAAGCGTAGTTCTGTCTAATTGTTATACCTGTGAACGGAGTGAACATTGCTGTGGAACTCAGAATGTGCTGCTGCCCAGAAGAATGCCCAGACAGAGGGAGCAATGCACACAGGAGATTGCCCCCATGGGCAGCGGTCCAGCCAGTAACCTTAGGGAGAACCTGGGGTACAAGTGCCGGAAGGCAGTTGTTCTGCTGAACCGACACAAACCGGCTGAATCCGACCACTACTTTCCACCCTGCTGATTTCAAACCTGTCAGCTCCTACAATCACAGGAGACGATTTCTTGAAAGAAAGGTTTTGAAATTTCTCTCTCATCGACAGATCAAGAGATAGTTCTGGTTCTGCTTTTAGAGAATGTGCACTGATTAAAAAAATGACTCGCATCTTTCCTGAGTTATCAAACCAACTGAAATAGTGCTTTGTTCCATACCCCCTTCCGAGAGATTCATGTATACCCACTCACTCAACCCTCTCAACCGCCTTGGGAAGAACATTGCTGCTGTTGTGAGGTGCCATCGAGTCAGTTCTGGCCCAAAGGGACCCGATGCACAACAGAATGAGACACTCCTGCGTCATCCTCACAAAAGTTCCTGGGCTGGAGCCCATTGCTGCAGCCTCTGTGTCAGTGCATCTCATTGAGCATCTTCCTCTTTGGGGCTGCCCTTCCGCTTCACCAAGCGCGATGTCCTTCTCCAGGGACGGGCTTCTCCTACTACTTATTATTTGACAGATGAGGACGATGAGTCACGCATGAGCTGCATAGGTCGGCCAAGGGCTGGCCTCCACCCCGCACACCACCACCATGTTAATGAGGCACGCTCACTGTCCCTAGCCAATCACGGTTGAGCTACAAGAGGAGCAGACCAGGCCCAAAGGCAAGGACAGACGGGGAAGGTAGAAGCCACATGAAGATTGCCAGGGAACCAGGGATCAGCAGTGAGAGATCCTGACCCGGACCCCAGCAGCCGAGCTCATGACGCTCAGAAGCTTTGCTTTCACCTCAAGTCAGTACTAGAAGAGGCACTTCCTCAATAAGACCAGTCATCAGTTTACACTGCCGCCTCTGCTGAGGAAGTAAGAGGTGCGGGCATGATCCCAGGCACCCCCGTTACACCCTACTGTTCCCTCAGGAGGAGTCAGTATATTGACATGCAGCCTCCAGCTCCGTGTCTTCAACACCCGGCACCACGGTGGTGGGAAAATGAGAGATCACAGAGCACCATGCTTGCACGATCAGCGGTGGCCCTTCTCCATAGAAATGCCTCCGAACATGAGTTTACTGATTCTTCCCCCACCTCAAAATCATTAGATCCCTTCTTGTAAGAAAAAAAATCCATCCTCTCGTGGACAGACAGTTGATTCTCTTTCATGTCACTCTCCAGCCCTGGGGGAGCAGGAGACTTCCACAGTCTACTCGCGGGATCTCCTGAGGGGAGTGGGGAGAGCACTGGGCTTGGGAGTGGTTGCCCAAGCGTTATCTGGACTTGATCTTTGTCAGGGCTAGTTCATCGTGGATGACTGCCTTCTCTGAGACTCACCGATAACATGGGGAGCACCTGCTTTACAGAGAATTTGTGATCATCTTGCACATAAAATTCCTTGTGAACGCTGGCCAGTACCCGCAATAAATATTGTTGTGGTTGTTGGGGTGCCATCAAGCTGATTGCAACTCATTGTGATGTCGTGTGCTAGGACTGCCCTGTGGGGTTTCCTAGGCTGTTCTCTTTACCAAAACCGACTGCCACGTCTGTCTGCTGGAGAACCACAGGTAGGTTGAAACTGCGAAACTCTCCATGAAGAGCCAAGTGCTTAACCGGTGTGTCGCCAGGGGTCTCCTCCCCTTTCATCAAGTCAGTTCAGACTCATCAGGACTCCTCATAGTTTCCCAGGCTGTACATTTTCACCGGAGCAGACAGACCTTCCTCCCGAGGAGCGGCTGGTGGGTTGGAACCACTAGCCTTGTGGTGAAGAGAAGTAGGGCTTCCCAGCAAGAGCCGTTGGGACTTTGTCAATAGGCTTCACTCTCATCTTCTGTTAGAACCCTTTCCTGGCTCTCCTGTGGGGCCATGTGTCATTTCCTCCCGATAAATTGCATCTACTCTAAATGAAGCGCTGCGCCTCGAAGAGGCCTTCTCTTTGTTTGATTTCCTTTCGCGTCACTTCCCTGCTTTATTGTATTGTGGGAAAGAGGGGAGCCATGGGCTCTGCTTTGAAAACTTTCATTATGGAAATCGTTTCTGCAGAGTAATTTCTCCCGCACTCTAATGGTGATATGAATGGAAGCGACAGGGGTTCTTCTGGAACTTTGCATTTTTCCATTGCAGATATATTTTCATACAAACCCAGTGTCATTCGGGGTCTTTGGGGAAATAATTCCTTCATACAAAATATCTCCCAAATCTCTTTCTCTTGCTTAAGTGTCACGTCAGCTCTTTCCAATACTTTGCCTATAGAATTTTTCGCCCCCACCCCCCCTAAACCGGAAGATGGCAATTATCCCAAACACAGTGGACAATGGAGTTCTGTGGCAATTCAATCGCAAGAAAGAAGTCGGGGACAGACTCAAACGTTTAGACTTCTGGGTGATGTAGAGATGGTGAGCATCCCAGGACCCCTGCAGAAGGGATCCCCAGCTTGCTGCTCAATGCTTGAGGGCATTCATTGAGTGCTTGGGGGCTGGGGGGAGGGCTCAAAGACCTTCTCAACACAGATCTATGGGATACTCAGTTCTCCCTCCTCTGTGACCCCCCTCTGGGACAGGCAGGGCTCCCAATTTCCTCATCTGCAATACAATGAGCCACATTTAATGACCACAAAGGTCAGCTTAGCCAGTACATCATTTGACATTTGACGAGGCTATGAGTCTACAGCTCATACGTGATTTTGTTGAGTAAAAAATTGTAAAATGCATGGCCTAACGGAATTTGCATGTCTGTGGTTCATGGTTATGTAATACTTCCCATATCCCTAATTTTTGGAATGTAACAGAAATGACCATTTCTATGAATTTTTAGATGTGGGCCCTAAAAGAAAGTTAGCTGTCTCTTGAAAAAATACTTAGCTTAGGGTTTGGGGGTGGGTTTTTTTTTTTTTCAGTACCACTGGATAGTGCCACTTGTTTTCCCACATGTACTCCAAAACTCACCCGCATAGTTTGGTAGCTGAGATCCATGAACGGTAGCCGTATATAAGGCTCCCATTCAGTTGAGCACACTTAGCTTTAAGGACTGCTAAACCTTGCCCTCCATCCACCACCCATCCCACCAAGACTCAGACCACCAAGACAGCTCATCCCATCAATGGGAAAACCTTCTCCTACCATGACCAGACAGGGTTGGATCCTATTCCTGTCTGTAGGTGACTCAGGTGTAGCTCACCTTAATGGTAGCCTCTCAATGGTAACCAATAACAACATCCACCCAAAGGAGCCTCAGAAGAAAATACTAGTGTTTTACTTCCCAAAACATCAGCCCTGGATGCCATATGGAGTGGAATGCTACCCTGACACACACGGGCTACCATCAGTTAAAGTCGACTGGACAGCAGTCGGTGCTGGGAGCTCTCCTCCCAACATGTCTCCCCTCACCCTCGAGAGTCCCCATTCTCACACTCCACCCGAACATATCCTCACTCCCTGGACTTTGACGCAACCTTGACTCTCCTTGGAGGGAAGGCTGTGAATTGTCTGACACGTCACTTCCCACAGTTCCTGAAAAGGGTTTTGGGGGGTCTGCTAAATCCCCTCACTGTCATTTCCATACTATTATCCTCGTACCTTGAAGCAAAAGCCCTGTCCCTTGGTGTTTGTGCCCTGACCTCTTCTATGGACAGGCCTCTTGATAACACTGTGGATTCTCCTAGGATGCTAGTAAGGGTTCACTCCTCCACCCTGTATCCAAAAAATGAACAAGATGGCTTGCCAGACATGGGGTTGCTTCTGACGCCCAGTAGCCCCTGTGTGCAAAGTAGAGCTGACCTCCACAGGGTTTTCAAGGCTGTGGAAGTCTGGCAGTAGATCGCCAGACCGGTCTTCCAAGGCACCTCCAGGTGGATTCAGATTACAACCTTCAATTAGTAGTCAGGTACTTAACCCTTTGCCCTCATCCATGCTCCACTATAAAATACAGGGATTCTAAAGATTTTCCTAGCCTCTTGTTCATTTCATAAATACAGGGGATGTGTTTATTTGTTTGTTTGTGGTGTTTTTGTTGTTGTTGTTGTGAATATATGCAGAAGAAATGCACCGCTTCAAGGGTTCCCACATGTACCAGCTAATGGCACTGATTACACGCTTCATGTTGTGCTGCCATTCTCACTCTTCTTTTCTGAATTGTCACTCCTCGTTATGAAGAACAAACGGATTGTTTTGGTTTCTCTTTGGATATATAATCGACAGGCAATACTGTGCACATAATTCAAACTGTGCAGTCTGATGAGTGTTGACCTAGGTGTGCACCTTTGAAACCATTACTATGATTGAGACGATGAGCTTTTCCATCACCTCCCAAAGTGTCCTGTTGTCATTTTGCAATCCATTCGTCCTTCTTCACCCCTCCCCAGACAATCACTGATCTGCTCTCTGTAATTGTAGATTAGTTTGCATTACCTTCACAGGTAATTCTCTTTTCTCCCCATTAATGTTGGAAAGAAAGAACATGCTCAGCATATGTTAAACTGAAATAATGGAAGAAAAAAAGGAAACATTTCAATATTAAAAGATTCTTTGGGCAAGATATTTTGATGCAGGAAGCACCAAAAGAAAGAATACACAGAGTCACTGTACCAAAAATAACTAGTCAACATTCAGCCATTTGAATCCTCACAAATGAAACAATAGGTAACATGATGATATGTGTAGAAAAGATTGAAGTTGTCACTGATTTCATCTTGCTTATATCCACAATCAATGCTCATGGAGTCAGCAGCCAAGAGATCAAGTGGCACATTCTCTCTCACTGCCATTGAGACCATTTTGACTCATGACGACCCTTACAGGGCAGGGTAGAATGTCCCCCCTGTGATTCTGATACTGTTACTCTCTATGGGACTAGAAAGCTTCATCTTTCTCTCATGGAGAGGTTGGTGGTTTCAAACTGCTGACCTTGCAGATCACAGTTCAATGTATAACCACTGCACCACCAGGGCTCCTTAAACAACACATTCCATTGGATAAATCTGCTGCATGAAACCTCTTTAAAGTGCTGAAGAGCAAAAAGTCACTGTGAGGACGAAGGTGTACCAGATCCAAGCCATGGCATTTTCAATAGCACCCTACATGCACGAAAAAGTTGAACACTGAATAAGGAAGACTGACGGAGGAAGTGATGCATTTGAATTATGGTGCTGGTGAAGAATATTGACGGTACTATGGACTGCCAGAAGGTGCAACAAATCTGTCTTTGAAGAAGTGCACTCAGCATCCTCCTCGGAAGCAAGGAAGGTGCAACTGCATCTTTGGACATGTCATCACGAGAGACCAATCCCTAGAGAAGGACGTCGTGTCAGGCAGGGGGACAGCAACAGAGAGAAATGCCCTTAACAAGATGGATTGAAACAGTGGCTGCAGCAACGGGCTCAAACATAGCAACGATTACAAGGCTGTTGCAGGACTGGGAGGTGTTCTGCATAGGATGTTGTACGCAGGATCGCTGTGAGTCAAAACTGGCTCAAGGACGTCTCAAACAGCATAACAACAACACAAACTATTTTCTCTTTTTCCTTGTTAGTCTATAATTTCCCTATGATTCATCTTAATGTGGATTTATTTTCACTAATTCTATTCATATATTAAAGTCCATATTCAGTATAAGGAACCATGTCTTCGTTTCTAATTCTGAAAAAGTTCATAGTTATTAGCTTCCAAAATAGCGCTTCTGCAGCATTTTGTCCAATCTCTCCTTCTGGAAGTCGTTTTTCACATGGAAGAGCTTTTAAAAGGTTGTTGAAAAAATTGCATTATCCTTCCATTCCAATTTTCCATGAATTGTTGAAGCTCCCCTCCCCCATACTGCGGAATCTCTTTATCTCTTTATCATTCTTCCCTATTGTCTTGGTAAATGTTTCCAATGTTCCAATGCTCTCTTCAATTGTGTTCAGTCTATGATTCATGCCATCTATTGAGGAATTCCTTTTTTATTGTTGCTAGTATTTTTATTGAGATATAATCCATATGTCATACAATTTAATAGTTCAATAATATCGAGAAGAGTTGTACAATCAGTGTCACAACCAACTTTAAGGCATTTTCTTCTTTCTTGTACTCCTTGTTATTAACTCCCCAGTTTCCCCAACCATTTCCCATTTCTCCTGCCATACCTCCAAGAAACCGTTACTCCAGTTTCGGTTGTCTATCGTAGCCCATCTTGGATTTCATAGAACGAAAAGCCTACAGAAAAATAAAAAATGCTAACAATAACAAAATAAAATAGAGGAAACCCTCAGTGAAAAGAAAATATTAAAAACTAGAACAACTTTAAAATGGGTCCAAAGGGAGGTCAAATAAGGCGTTAAATTTTAGCCCACCTACGTCTACCAAAATCCACTTTCCAATGCAGTCTGCCTGATAGCGAGGCCATTCACATGGAGCGGTTTCTTTTTGTTTGTTTTATTTTAATGATTATTTCCTTGAGCCTGGCTATGTCTTTGGCATTGTCGTTGGCATTTTCTGTATTGCTCTGTATTTGGAATGTGTGAGTATGTGCCAAAGCAACAATGTGAATCTCCATAAGTCTTCTATTCTCTCTTGGGCTCCGTGTTAAAAGGTTTGAAATTGGAGAACTATTTTTTTTTTAAAAAGAAGAAAGAAAGAAATTGGAAGAATTTTGCCCTCCTTACCAAACACCTCTGCTTTGAACTCTTCCTCTCTGGCTTCAAGGCTCCTGTGCCCTCCGATCCTTCTCTTGTCCTTCCCAAGCTTCCTTCTGAGCACTCTTTGCCTTTACCTTCACTTCAAATGTGTGTATATTGCCACTTGTCACTTTGTATTCCCATCCTGAGTGATGTGGCATAATTCCATCAACCATCACCATCTATCAAAGACTCCAAATCGTAATAGGAACCCCTGGGTGGAGCAAGTGATTAAACGAGCACTCTTTTACCAGCCAAGGTTTCTTTTGGTTCAAATCCACACGCAGGTACCGTATGAGACCGGCCTGGAAATCTGCTTCCCTCAGGGCACAGCTCTGAAGCCCCTATGGAACAGTTCCACTCTGCACACAGAGGGTTGCCACAAGTCTAGCGGACCCAACAATGACTAACAGCAATGAATCGGATCTTTGGCCCAGCCTTTCTTCTCCTAGCTCTAAAGTCTAAACTCAAATTCCTACTGGATGCCTCGACCTACCTCTCCCCAAAGAATCTCAACAGTTACCAAGGAAGAGCCAAGCTTTTACCCTCACCCAGATCTGCTCCTCTCCTAAATTCCCTATCGTGGTCAGGGACACCACCATATAAACAGTGGGCTATACCACAAACCGGGAATTCATCATTTAACCTAAGACTTTTTTTGTGGACAATGGCCTTCAGTTGTGGTGAAGCCAATGGACACAAGATTTCCTGTAACGTGGGTTAAACTTCTTTCCCTCAGGTCTGACCAGTATGCAAAATACCTTCAATCTGCATAGGTGAATTCCAACACTCATCCCACTATGATCTACCTTTATTCACCTTATGACGTTCCACCTGCCCAGAAACCACATCAGGTGTTATTGATTTAACTGTGCCCCATAACTCCCAAAACATAAGCAACAGATCCTTCCAGCCATTATCCCTTGTGGGGGTAGTGACGTCTGAGCCCTAGGGGCACACTGCTTCTGTGTTTGGCCACCAACTAAAGGCCAGTGGCAAGCTCACCAGCTGCTCTGCAGGAGAACAATGTGGCAGTCTGCTTCCGTCGAGAGGACAGCCTTGGAGACCCTATGGGCAGTTCTACTCCCTCGTATGGGGTCACCATAAGGACAGCCACTCCCCCTTACCTTCCCTGGACACTGGCATCAGGGTCCTCCTCCAATGTACTCAGGGACCTGCAGGGTTAGTGTACAGCCCACTCTGCTAAGTATGTGGTCACCTGTAATTAGAGGGGTGTGCATGCCCCTGAGTGTATTATATACGCCTTGGTTGGACATATATTCTCTCTGTGTGTGCAGACCTGGCTCCTGAAGTCATGGTGGTCCCAGAGGTGAGCCCTTGCTTGCTTTATCCTGTCTGATGTCTCTTTAATTACATAACTGTCCCTTGGACCCATTCGATTGTGGGGGCTGGCACCCCACAAATAAGTAAAAGAGTTAACAAGGAGTGAGTAGCACGAACATGCCAGGTATCATCTGACTGTTTGCTACAGAGTCATAGCATAGCCATGGGTTCGGTATTGGACTGCTCACAAAGTCAGTCACTCAACCCCACCATGCACTCCTCAGGGAAAGATGAGACCGTGCGCTTCCATAAAGAGTTACAATCTCGGGAGCCCTCGATGGGCCTCCTATGAGTCAGAACTAACCGATGGCAGTGGGAGCGTTCTTTCTGGGTAATTGACATGTGGTCATTAATTAAACCACACCAGCAACCCTAACAGCATGTTAAATGGAGAAGAGGTTGAAGTTGTCAAGGATTTTGTCTTGCTTGGATCCATGAATAATGCTCATAAACCTCTATAGAGTATTGAAAAGCAAGAATGTCACTTGAGGACTAAGGAGCCCCTGACTTGAGCTGTGATGTTTTCAATTGTCTCATCTGCATGTGACAGTTGGAAATAGAATAAAGCTTGCAGAAGAACGGATGCATGTGAATCGTGGTGCTGGAGAAGAAGCCATTGAAAGTACCATGGCCTGCGAAAAGGACAAACCAATCTGTCAGGAAGAAGTACAGCCAGAGTGCTCCTTAGAAGCAGAATGCTACTTCGGACATATTGTCAAGAGAGACCAGCCCCTGGAGAAGGACATCATGCTTGGTAAAGTGTGTTGGGCGGTGGGGAGGTGGGCATTGAAGAAGAGGAAGGGGCTCAATGAGATGGACTGACACCGGGGCTACAATGGGCTTAGGCACAGGAACAATTGTGGCACAGAACCGGACAGTGTTTCGTTCTGTTGTGCAGAGGGTCACCATGGGTCTGAACTGACTTGATGGTACCTAACCACAACTTTAAACAGGAGCCCTGGTTAAGTGTTGGGGTGCTAACTTCAAGGTCAGCAGTTTGAAACCACCAGCCGCTTTCTACTGCTACAAAGATTTACAGGGTCAGAAACTCACAAGGCAGTACCACCCTGTCCTCCAGGGCCATTGTGAGTTGGGATCAATCAATGGCAGTGAGTTGAGAGCTATTTCTTCTAAACAAGCCTAAAAGTTAATGTCTTAACTCTCCAGAACTGCTGTGACAAAAATTTCCCCTTGGGCGACTTCTAAAACCAGGAAGGTTGCAGCTTTGTTTGAACCCACCCAGAGGCTTCTCAGAAGAAAGGCGGGAGATCTTCTTCCGAAAACCAGCCATTGAAAAGCCTGTGGAGCACCGTTTGACCCTGACACACCTGGCATCGCCATGAATCAGATTCTACTCCATAGCAACTGGTTACATCAGAGGGAGAGCCTGGATCAGAACCCAGTGCTGTCTGCCTCCCAGACGCAGGCTGTCGCCATGGCTACGCCACTGCCAGCTCTTAGTGGTCCTCAGTCCTGAAACATGAGGCAAGGTTGGGATGAGAGCTGGCCGCCTTCTGCCCGCTGTTCTCCCGTCTGACAGCCATCTAAGGAGCTGCCGAGGGAAAGGGGGATACTTCGGTTAATCATAGCACTACTGCCTTATCATTTGAGAACCGAGCAGGAGTGGAGAATCCCACAAGGGACAGAGCAAAAAGCCAAGCCTTGTCACGAAGCCCTTTCGTGCACAGGGTGAAATGAGGCTCTTTGAAGAAAGCATGTGAAAAGACTCTGAAAAGCAGTGGCCTCCTAAAACCCTCGTCTCAACATTCCCTTCTTATCCGTGGACTCCAAAATATATGTGGTAAACCTGAATAGGTTTCACTCAGACTGAACTGAAACTTACAAAACTTAGCTAGATCGGCTCCACTTTGACCAAGTGAGGCTGGTTCTCCAGCTGACGGGTTCCAGCTGAGGCTGAGGCTCCCGCAGGCTTGTCTGTCTCGTGGGCGGGCAGGCAGCACTCCCTCAGCTCAGTGGTCTCCTGCTAGCAACAAGGCAAGGACGCCACTCCTCACCTTTGTTTCACTCTCCCATCTTCAGAGCGTGTAACCATGCCCTTGAGGACCCATATGCATGCAGTAACTGAAGGGTAGGCACTTTGAATGGACCCGCAGCCCCCTTGGCAGAAAAATACCCCTTGAAAAGCCTAGGAAGCCACTCCATTCTGATACTCAGGGATCGGAATCTACTCGATGGCCGCAGGCGTGGGCTGGGCCATGTCTGTCGCTATACCTGGCAAGGTGCCAGTGTGCTCTCTGGGGGCTTGGATCCCCCTAGTTTATTGGCATCCAGTGGTTCTTTCCTCCATGGGAGAATGCAACACACGGATGGTTTGTGTGTTTACTATTGCTGCTCAAATGAACGGGAGTCAGACGATGCTCCCATGTGTTTCATAGATATTGTACTGGCTCACTTTCAGAAGCAGCTTACCAGAGCTTTCTTCCTGGTCTGCCTTCATCTGGACGTTCTGCTGAGCCCTGGGTGCGTATTTGAAATGCCAGTGGCACCGTGTCTAGCACCATGGCAACACACTAGCCACCACTGTTTGGAAAACTGACAGACGGGTAGTGGGTCTGGTGTGATAAGTAGTCTTATTACTAAACCCACCACACACACACACACACACACACACACACACACACACTTTACTGATGAGAATTGAGACACAGAGAACGTATGTGGCTTGTTTATTTGACAGCGTGCAGATTTGCACCTGGATAGTGTAGCATTGGCACTTGCTGATGAAGTCAAGAATTGCAGCCTTAGTATGGATTGAAACTCCATGCAAAGAAGAGCCAAATCCTCACAATTGAACTAATAGGTGACATCATGATAAATGGAGAAAAGATTGAAGTTGTCAAGGATTTTGTCTTGTTTATCCACAATCAATACTCATGGAAGCAACAGTCAAGAGGTCTGCTACATAATACCACGATAGAGTATTGAAAAGCAAGGATGTTACTTGGAGGACTAAAGATTCCTGACTCTCCCTGTGATAGTTTCAATGGCCTCATATGCATGTGAAAGTTGGACATTGAATAAGGAAGACGGAAGAGTGGATGCATTTGAATTGGGGTGCTGGAGAAGAATAGTGAAAGTGTCTCGACTGCCAAAAGAGCAAACACATAAGGAAGTCGGGCCAGAATGCTCCTTAAAGCAGAGGTGCTCAGCCTATGGGTCGCGACCCTTTGGGGTTCAAATGACTCTTTCACAGTGGTTGCCTGATGCATAACAGTAGCAAAATTACAGTTATGAAGTAGCAACAAAAATAATTTTATGGTTGGGGGATCGCCAGAACATATTAAAGGAACTGTATTAAAGGGTCGCAGCACTAGGAAGGTTGAGAACCACTGCTTAGAGGCAAGGATGGCTAGACTTCGTCTTACATACTTTGGACATGTTGTCAGAAGAGAACACTCCCTGGAGAAGGACATCATGCTTGGTAAAGCCGAGGGGCATTGAAGAAGAGGAATCTCTAACTGAGATTAATTGACACAGTGGATGCAACAATGGGCTCAGACATAGGAGCAGGGGATGGTGCAGACTGGGCAGGGTTTCATTCTATTGTGCATGGGTTGCTGTGGGTTGGAACCGACTCAATGACATCTACCAACAACAGCAGTACAGCTTCACAGCCATACTCTGCGCTATAATACTGTCCCACCTGACTTTACAGAAAGTACCCGGGGTCAGGGAGAGTGGCCTTGTCCAGGGCAGGGGCGTGGCTAACAAGAAAAGCAATCAATCTGATTGGCAAAGAGCCCAGAAGGTGGAGTCAGACACCCTCCATTAATGTCTCTTCCAGCTCGGTGCCTCGGAGGGTTTCACTGGTGAAAGTCTGACAGCCCATTAAGGAAACAGGTTCTATTTCCAGCCACCCGCCATCTTTTAGTGGAGGCTTGCATGTTGTCACCATGCTGAATAGGTTTCAGTGGAGTTGGGTGACTAAGATGGGGTAGGAAGCAAGGCCTAGAGGTCTACTTCCAGAAATCCCTCAATGAAAACCTGTTGGATCATAATAGTCTGATCTATCACTGATCTAGGGGAGGAAATCGGAGTGGGCAGCTTTTTGATCCATTGTGTATGGACTGGGTGGGGAGTGGGCAAAGTTTGCCATGAGTCAGGGTTTACTTGATGGCAGCTAAGAGTAACAACAAAGACCTCGCTGCGGGTTCCTTGCTGTCCTCACCTGGTGGGCGAGCTGCACCCCTCGCCTGGTCTCGGCCAGATGCTCCAGCGTCTGGTGTTCAATGGAAGAACCAACCATTGTCCACGAAGAGGCCCGTTTTCTTCAGGTCTACCCATGGCTGCTTCCACTCCTTAAATTAAAAACACAACGCAAGCTTCAGAACATTCTGAGATGTTTATACAAGAAGAGGGCTTCTTCTCCAGGGATCACAGGGCTGGAAAGTTTCCACTCTGTTGGGAAACATTTCAAAAGTGTTCCTAGGCTAACACACTAGTCAGAAACACCCACCCACCCCCTCCCTCCAGGCTGCTTCTTACAGCTCTTGAAATCCCAGGACTAGCACAGAAAATGGCTTTCCTGTCATTTTTTCAGGAACCCCCTTCATCAGGAACCAAGAGCAACTGTTTTATCTATCAAAATTGTCACTAGTTCCCCACCCTACCAGCCTACCTTCATAGGTTAAAGGTTGATTCTATTGAAGATGAATGCTCACTTACATATTAAAACCCATAAAAGCAATGTCACATACACATCAGTCGGAGGTGAGAAATAAAGACTCTATTCTCAGTCCCATGCTTATTGGGTAGAGTTTGGCTCTGACACTCATCTGAGTTCCCGTTCACACGTGACCTCACATTATTGTGGTTTTTCAACCATAGGAAGAGTGTCATGCATATCTGACACTAGAATAGCCTGGAGAGATTTTCATCCAAGGGGCCAATGACATTGTTGTGGGACTCGACTGCTAGCGTGGACTCTGGGGAACTGCCAGGGGCACCAACATGGGAAAATGACAGAGCTAAGACTGAGATTCCACAAATCACATTCATGTTACTTAAGCAAACTCTGGGAGCCCTGGTGGTGCGGTGGTTACACTTTGGGTTGCTAGCCCTAAGGTTGGCGGTTCAAAATAACCAGCCGATCCTAAGAAGAAAGAAGGGGCTTTCTACTCCTAGAATGAGTTACAGCCTCAGAAACTCAGAAGGGCAGTTCTATTCTGACCTATAGATCGTTCTGAGTTGGCATCCACTTGATGACACGACTTTGAGAAACAAACTAGTGAATAGATTGTTGAGAAACAAGCATCTAGTTAATAGAAGCTTCTGAGCATAAGATAAGTGTGTGTGTGTGTGTGTGTGTGTGTGTGTGATGAATCAGGTCACAGAACTGATTTTACATTTCTGCTTATTTCATTCATTATGAAAGTTAAATTCATAATTCAATTTTGATTCATTTGAAAGTGCCTAGGATATAGGTCCCCAAAGTTATTTTGCCTATCATCTCCTATCATTTCAGGGGGTGGGGAAATTACTCAGTGCCCCCTAGCAATGAAAAATGTTTGTACGTTAGTTTATAATCGAGAACAAAGTGTAGGTATCTGCTTCTGCAGACCACTTGAATCATTACGGTAACCCCCAGGGGGCAGCATTTCAGACTTTGAAAAACACTACTTATAGGGTCGGGATTGGCAAATTTTTGAGACTTGAAAGCCAATCCCATCTCTCACAACAATTTAAAAATTATTCAGGAGCCATAAATATATATTTATAAGAACATGAAATCACCATTGTCTGAATAAAATCCTTTAAATTTTTTCAATTTTATTTCAGAACCACATGGACGTATCCAAAAACCCACGTATGGCTGAAGAAGCAAAGTTTGCCAACCCCTGAGCTAGGAGGAAAAGATCTGCCTTTTGCTGCTATTTAATGACTTTCTGTTGTGTGTGTTTGAAGGATGGGGGCGGTGGGGAGGGAGTATGTGTGTGCATTTTGAAAATGTATTTAGACAAACAGTGCTTTGAGACAAAGAGGAGAACGAAAGAGGGCAGAGAAACCAGACTAATGCAAACAGAACAAGACGAAGGAAATAAGGAGAATATTTGTGCATAGTGAAGAAAGAAATGGAATCAATATCATTGCACAGCCGGTATAGAAGTTTTTAATGGATAAACTAAAACTGTGGAAATATTGCAAAATATTATATTTTAAAGTGTATTTAAAACATTCAAAATCATACTTGTCTTAGCCCCAGATGATTACATATTAGATTTTTCAGAAAGTCAAAATCTCAAGTAAATTACTATCAAAGTAATAGGCAAGGGGCCTAAACTAAGAGATCAGCGCACTGCTATTGCTTTATCTGTAGAGAGCTGGGAGACTAAACACTGCCACGTTGTGCAGGGTATCGGGGCCTTTGTGCAGGTAGATCAGGAAGATGTTGTGATTGTGGTCCCAGTTCATTTATTCCAAATAGAAGGTGCTTAAACATGCCTCAGCCGTCAGTGGGTGGCCGCAGGCACATTGTCTGCAATAACAATATAATGTCCTGATCTCATGAGGGTATCTTTTAGAAAATGCCTTCTGAGAGGATCTGCTGGGGCAGTTAAAGTCGGGGTGAACTGATCGACTCAGGGTTAGGGGGCTGCTTCTTGCTGGTCATGTTACTGAGATCTATATCACATATCACTTCCTTCCGTGGTTCAGCCAAATTTATGAAAGATTTGTATACCATACAGACTCGTGTATAAGCTGAGTTTTTCGGTACATTTTTAATGCCATTCTGTGGTAAAATCAGGTGCCCCGGCTGATATTCGGGTGGGCTTATACTCGAGTGTATATGGCATCTATCACTGGAGTCAGTTGGAGAGCAGCCTCCCCTCCTGTATTCATGATTTTCTCCTCATTTCCCTCCAGCCTCCTGCCACCCATATCCCCCATAAGCCATAGCCAACAGTTGCCTCCAGACATCCACCCAGCCTGTGCTTCATAAACCAAAAAATAAAATCTTAAAAAATGGTAAGAGCAGATAAAGATTTTTTAAAAATAAAAGATCAACAATAATATTAAAATAAACCAGAGGGAAAAAACTCTGGAGAAAAAATATCAGGAATATTGAAACCTAGAACTAACCCCAAACAGATAGAACCTGATCCCATCTGCCACAATCAAGCTTACGATAGTCGATCTGACAGCAAGGTTTGTCATGTCCCTTGACTGTGGTCAGGGGGATTCGCTTACATAGACTTCATCTAGGAAGGGTTCCTGCTGATGGATCTGGGACTCCCACCATCATCCACAGCCTTCTGCAAATTGGGTATTCACAATTTAAATGCTGATACCATTCCCTCCTTCAGATTTGGATTTTGTTATTTATCATCCCTGTATCACACGGGCTGGTGTGCTTTTTACACGTGGACTTTCTTGGCATCTCACTTAGAAAGCTGCTTGTTTGAATATCACGTTTTAGGAGCCCAGACACTGTTCTGTGATAGCTGGGCACCATCTGCTCCCGTCACTGTAGCACCCATCTCTTCAGTGACCTCGGCAGGAGGGTGAGCATCGAGCAGGGCCATGTCATAAGAACTACTCATTCTGGGATTGGAGCTCGAATTATGTGGGAGCCCCAAAACCGGGTTAATTTTAAGAACTCCAAAGGGATCCCCTCCGAAGAGTTTCTCAGAGGACACAAGTCGATCACAGGGCTTCTTAAGAAACAAGTATAAGAAAATTGAAAACTGAGGAAACAAAGGCCAGGATAGTTGTGCTGAGGATATTTCCCCATCACAACAATGTGTTCTGTTCTCTCTTTAAGGCGAGCAAGGATTGGCCTACAAGAATTTCTCAGGGAAACTTGACCTCATCCATTCTACAGCCCTGGTTGTTCCCCATCGGACTGGGCAGCCACACTGGTGTTAGAAAATCAGGATGGCGTGCAACCTCAGGTCACAGCCACAGTGACGTTTCCCCAGGGGTGTGGCCTACTTCACGTGTCAAAAGATGCTCCGGAGAGATTCTTTGGTTTTTCTGCTGGATCTGGATCCTGCTCTTTGGACTTGCTGTATTTATCTGACCTACAGCTGACCTGCCGGTGGCTTTGGATTCATTGGACTGCAGCCACAAGCCTGACCTGGCAACCGCCTGTGGTTTTCCTGCTTCCAGGTTGATCAGCCTCCACAGCACATGGATCAGGAGAAGCCTCCAGCTTAACACCTGAACCACGGGCTTGAACTAGATTGGACTTGCCTGCTTTTACTACTGTGTGAGTCATTTCCTTAACACGCACACAAACATGCACACACGCACGGGCACACACACACACACACACACACACACACCAATGGTTTTGCTTCTCTAGAGAACGCAGCCCAATCCAAAGCCAAAATGCTATTTTGATCTGGTGGAAATCAAAGTACACAATTCCTCAGGAAGGGTTAGAACGATGGAAACACTGGTCAACCTCTCCTAGAATACTTCCTTTTGTCCTGTGTAAGACTTAACTTTTTTTTTTTAATTAACTTTCAAAAAAAAGTGTATAGATCTAGTTTGAGAAGCAAGAGCTTCACATTTTGACTTTTGTGATAATGCTTTTTTTACTTATCCTCAAATGATACAAGAAAGGTTAAAGTGCATGAGAATAGTAGAAATCAGAAGGAAGCGGATGGCTCCCATGAGACTTAGGTGTTAATGGTCTTGAAGTACAAAACAGCCTTAAGTCCACAGGAAGCGTGTGTAGAAAACTTGCACTTGTGTAATTCCCAATGGAAAGAGTGGGGGTGCGAGTAAGAAAACTAAATCGGTGGTTTCTGTCCTTAGAAACTCTCTCTGCTGGGTTGGGGTCACGAGAAGTGGCCTCAAATGCGTTGTAGCCTCTCCATCCTGATAACGATGTTTGAAAACGAAATCTTGAAAGTGAAAGTGTGTACCTGGCCATCTCCCAGGAATGGTACTGGAGAGCCCACGGGAATGATGGGCACACTGGATGCAGCAACAGGTTTCAACATTGGGAGGATGCGGATGCTGAAGGGCGGGGCAGTGTTTGTTCTGCTACATCCACAGTCGCTATGAGACAGAACTGATTCCATCCTCCCTAACAACAATAACAACAACTCCTTATACAAAACACAATCTACAGCTGTGTTGGTTGGAAACAGTCACAGAGCATAAGCTGTCGTTTATCGCTGGTGGTGGGTGCTTTCAGCTTCAAAGCGCACCTCGGAAGCATCTTTTGTGGAACCACTTTACCCATGACCACTCTTCCCGGTGTTTTTTATTTTGTTATGGAAACGGCAGAACTGTAAACACATTGAAATGGCGATGATTTTGTTTCTTTGATGCAACTGAAATGCTTTTCAGTACAATATGCATTTACAACATCGTATAAATATTTATAACTATCATTATCGTGACCCCACTGACACATTCTAAATTTGTTTTGTGTGGGAATGATTGCCAAATTGATAATCCAGAAAATTGGAAAACCCCATCAAACTCCATGTTCTATTGGTCCCGAAAGAGTATCTTTCTAATTACGGGAAAAGTCTTAGAAGTTGATCTTGCTAGATAAACATCCTGGAAGTTTACCTCTTTGGAAAAGATAAGTCAAAGAAACATTTTCTGCCAAAGAATTCATTCATTAGACTGATCATAGAAGTCAGATGGAGGTCTTCAAGAGTCCTCTGGCAGAGAGCATGCAGTGGAGAGAGAGAGAGAGAGAGAGAGAGAGAGAGAGAGAGAGAGAGAGATCCAAAGGGCCTGCCATCCTGCCATGCTTGGGAATGGAGAAATGTAGGCAGGAACAACAGGAAGTGGGAAAGCCTGACGGCCAATAATGATACAGCAGATGTACAATGGGAGATGGGAGCCCTTAGGAAAGAGCCTTGAATGAGACCTAAGAGTTTGGACTTTATTGCCAAGGGCAAATGGTTCTCCAAGTCTGGTCCCTGGAACAGCAGCAACAGTATCACCTGGAAGCTTGTTCAACGTGCAAATTCTCCACTTCCACTCCAGGCCTACTGAATAAAATTGCTGTTTTAACAAGCCTTTCCGGTGATTCAAAACTGGGTCATGCTGCTGGCGATGTGGAAATGGAGCGCATGGGAAGAATCTGAGAGTAGGGAGGCCTGAAAAGGGACCCCTCACACTTCATCAAGTCCGAGATGTGCCCCCACCCTGTTTGTTGGAGCCCATATGGTCTGACACAGCAGTTGCAACAATGGGCTCAAACATAAAGCTAAGTGTGTGGAGGGCGCAGGAGCAGGCCGTGCTTTGTTCTGTTGTCCATCGGGTCTCAGAGTCAGGGTCCACTGGACGGTACCTAACCACAACAGCAGGCTGCCCAGGCTGCCATGGGATTTCCAGACCAGACAGACTAAAAATGTACTAGATTAGAGAGAAAGAATTTTTATTAGATTAGAAAGGCCTGGTGATTGACTTCCAAAAGTTAGTCGGTGCAAACTTCGTGGCTCACAAGAGAACAGGATCCTGCTCCCTCCCTTGGGCAGGTCAGCAGGGGGGGGGGGGGTTCAATGCTGGGGGAGGACACCTGTTTGCTGGAGGAGAAACCATCCAGGAGGAGAGAAAGCTCTTGGTGAAATGGATTGGCACAGGATCCACACCAATGGGTTCAAGCATGCCAGCAATCATAAGGATGGTTCAGAACAAGCTGTGTTTTGTTTTGTTGAATGGAAAGCGCCATCTAGCCCTCTATCTCATTAATTATAAAGCATACCATTCTTATTTTCCTCTAAGAAAGAAAAATGCTGTTAATTACTCTACAGTCCAATATAAAATCGACGGTTTTACCATCAGTCTTTTAAAGAAGATTGAAGTTAATGAAGATGGTGTGGTAGTTACATAATCGGTTGTCAATTTGAGACTTAACGAGTGAATGGGGTGGAGTTTACCTGTCCATCAGGTCGCAGCTTGATGGCCTCATTTGGAGGCACTAAGGAGATAAATAGCTCCCTGGAGGCAGGACACTTGCTCACTCCCTTGGGAGCTCTCTACTGACACAAGGCTGACACCCTGGGAGACATTGCAGCGACAAGACACATGCACTATGCTGAGTGCCCTGAACTGGAGAAACCACGTGGAGACCCTGCCAGTGCTGAGATGCTTACAATGCCACTGGATCCACAAGACTTGCGGCCCACTGGCCTGTGATCTTCCTGCATTCAGCGTCATTGCATGTGTTTCATGCATCTGAGGAGGACTTTAATAGATTGGTATCAGACATATGAGCTAATATGGGAATTATGGACTTGATTTGGACTGGGTTGAAAGTTTTCTCAATATTCAGGTGCTCTTGTATATAAAGCTCTTTCTTATACACATATGAGTGTCTCTATGAATTTGTTTCTCTAGTCTACCCAGACTAACACAGACAGTTTGATGTGTAACCAGTAGAAACCAGAGAGCAAGTTCCAATCAAAAGGCTTTACTTGCTGGAGCAGGTCACTTCCAGGCAGAAAGTTTGTTTGTTTGTTTGTTTGCTTGTTTTGCTTTTGATTTGGCATTCCATATGGATAATTTTGATAGATTTTCTTGAAGGACACAGGGGTTTATTACAAAGACTTTTTTTTTTAAATTGAAACCTGCATTGTGATAAAAAGCCCAGGAATTTTTTCCCATCGCAAAACATCTTCCTATTCTTTGAAGGTAGTAAGAGCTAATCTACAAGAATTCTCTTGGAAACACTTACCACTTCCACCCTACAGCCCTGCTCTTACCCCTTCAGAGCTTTTTTGTTCCCCAACTTCAATGAGCACTTAAAAGAGCATGATTTCAGCCCCTTGAGATTGCTCAGCTTGCTCTTCTGATGTGATGAAAATCAAAGAGAGAAAAGTAGTTTGGCGCAAGAGTAGAGATGGAAACAGCATCTTCAGAAATTTATAGATGGAGAATACATTAAAAATGATAGCTCCACGTTTTATATTTTTATTTAATAAAGGTTTCTATTTATTTTAGCAGTATTTTACTTGCCCACATATATGTACATACCCATAGATGTATATGTCCATATCTGTATGTGCACACATTTACATATATAGATGTGTGTGTGTTTCTACTTCTCTAGAGAACTCTAATACAGGTTCATACTGAATAAGTCTATTCATGAAAAGTAACTCCATAAACACAGCCACATCCCTTCCACAGAGCGAGAAAACAGAGCAATGGACAGCAGAACCAGGGCAGTACCAGGCAGGGCTCCAGGGCTTGCCCCAGCGCCTGGCCCCTGTGTGTGGGTAGAGCTCTAAAGTAAAAGAAAGAGATCCAGGTGACGTTAGCTGCTGGGCCACATCCTGGGCCATCATGTTCACTGACTCTAGTTAGGTGGCCCCTTTCCCTGCGATCAGATCCATCCCAATTCAGAGTGACCCAATAGGACAGGGTAGAACTGACCCCGTGGGCTGTCAAGACTATAACTACAAGGATCCACATGTGACCTCCTCCCGGGGAGATGGACGGCAGAGAAGGGGTGAAGGGAGACGCCGGATAGGGCAAGATATGACAAAATAACAATCTATAAATTATCAAGGGCTCTGAGGGAGGGGGGAGTGGGGAGGGAGGGCGGGGGAAGAGGACCTGATGCAAAGGGCTTAAGTGGAGAGCAAATGCTTTGAAAATGATTAGGGCAAAGAATGTACAGATGTGCTTTATACAATTGATGTATGTATATGTATGGATTGTGATAAGAGTTGTATGAGGCCCTAATAAAATGTTTTTTTTTTAAAAAGACTATAACTCTTTGGGGGAGTAAAAGCCTCACTTATTCCTGAGGTGCGGCTGGTGGTTTCAAACTGCTGACCTTGTTAGTCCAGGTAGACTAGAGAAACAAGTTCATAAACACGCATATGTATATAAGAAAGAGGTTTGTATACAAGAGCAACTGAATTTTGAGAAAACATCCCAGCTCAATCAAGATCAAATCCTTAAGTCCGATATTAGCCCATATGTCCAATACCAAGCTATAACATCATCCTCAGACTCACGAAACACATGCAATGACACCGAATGCAGGAAGATCACAGGCCAGGGGGTGGGAAGTCTTGTGGATCCAGTGGAACTGTAAGCATTTCAGCACTAGCAGGGGTCTCCATGTGGTTCCTTCAGCTCCAAAACTCTGATGGCCTCAGGGTAACTTCATGTGGCTTCTCCTCAGAAATGCCTATCCCAGGGAGTGAGTAGTGAGAGGCAGTGTCTCCTACCTCCAAGGAGGAGACACGGGAGTTCCCAAAACCCTCAGGGCAAGGTCATGCTCACCCAGAGGCCTCATTGGCTATACAATGATTGACAGGCTAGACTCCACCCCTTCACTCATAATCCTCTCAAATGGACAAACGATTATATAACTACCACATAACCCAACACATAACCACTGAGCCATCAGGACTCTGAGCTGGGTACAGCAAGACAAAGAGATGCCATGAGCTGTTGGCAGAAAAGCTGAGCCGGTTTCCCTTCTACGCTTTGAGGTCTTTAAAGGGGAACGTCATACCAGCAGGGGCAGACTTGAGTTCAGGGAAACCAGAACAGAGACACTGACATCATTCTCTATGATGAGAATCAAGATACGTCCTTATTATTCGTGTCCAAGTCCCTGTGCCGTGCAAATGGTGTGTGCCCAACCACTAACCTAAAAGCTAAGGGGGCAAGTGACCTCCCCCACCCACCCCACGGTGGCACTGCAGAAGAAAGGCCTGGCAAGTGGCTTTCTTAATGATTGCAACCAAGACAAAACCAAACCACCCACGGAGCAGCGCAGCCCTGTAACACAAAGACGCCATCCCATGGTGGTGGGTTATTATTGAGGGGGCAGCCATGACGCCCTAAGGAAATGAGTGCTCTCTCCAGAGCAGTGATTCCTGAACATCCATGCAGACAAGGATGACCCGGGGTGGACCTTTCTTCAGAGATTCCAGTGGAGCCCCAAAGGGGAAATACCCTCTACAGTTGAATGTCATCTGTGTCGTTCGTAACAGAAATGGCGAAGACGACATTGCCCACCACTCTAAACCCCCAAATGTCAAAGGTCAGCCACCACAGCTGAGCGCGCGGGGGCCAGGGAGCACCAGGATGAAACATACATGATCACAAGGCCTGTGGCTTTTGTGTTTTTGGAGTGTTCATGAGCGGAGGCAACGGTAGCGCACCACAGACAGGGTTTCCAGAAGCCCCCATCTGGAGAGGATGACTAATGGGCCTTTCCCACTGACATCCTAGAAAGGAGCCAGAAAATTCTATGTCCAGATCACGGCCGAGGAGGGAAGTTCCTCCTGGGACACTTCCCAGACAGATGACCTGTCTTCCCTTCGAAGCCGCTGAGACAGCACCCGTGTGACTTTCCTCTTCCAGGAACTGGGCACCCAAGTGCATGCCTCACCTGGACCTCGCGCAGGAACTCCGCGAGAAATGTCAGCCTGTCTGTAAACGCAGTTTGTTTCTATACGCAGTTGGTGTCCACCCAATAGCAACTATTTTTTTTTTGTTCTGTATTGTTTTCTAAAAGAGTTGCTAACCAGGTCAGTGGAATACCAAATCCAATCTGGAAGGACCCACTATCCGAAGGAGGCCAGACGATGTCTTCTGGGCATGGTCTTGCAAAATGGCATGTGCTGGATATGAAAATGGTTGAGAGATAAGCACATGAAAATGAATCTCTCTATGACAGGAGGTCTCGGAGCTTTCCCACTGCTGTATAATAGAACTTTCTGTTGTCCATCGCATCAGCTCTGACCCACAGCGACCCCGGGCACAACAGAAGGAAATGCTGCACGGTGCTGCCAGATCCCTGCAGCTGTTCCCATGCCCGAGCCAGCGATGCACCGCTGGGGCAATCCTCTTCCGCCACGCCTCCTCTTTACCAAGCATGATGTCCTGCTCCAGGGCCTCTCCTTACAGTATGTCCAAAGTGTGTCAGATAACGTCTTTCCACCTTGCCTCGAGCACTCTGGGCTTACTCCTTTCAACAGATTCACTTTGTCATTTTATTATTTATTGTTTTAATCATTTTTTGCGGGCTCATACAGCTCTTTTCACCATCCATCCATCCATCCATCCACTGTGTCAAGCACATTTGTATACATGTTGCCATCATCCTTGTCAAACACCTTCTTTCCACTTGAGTCCTTGGTGTCAGCTCCTCATTTGTCCCCTCCCTCCCCCATCCTCCCTCCCTCATGATCCAGTTTGTCATTTCAGCAGTTCATGACGCTTTCAGTTTTCTTCCACAGCACTTTCTACATCGATATAACTATACCTCTATGTGACTATTGAAACACTTATATAGCTGGTGCAAGTAAGAACTGAGTTTTTTATTTTACTCAATTTTAATTAATGTATTGCTATCATGAACTGTCAAGTCCATTTCCATGCACCGTGACATCATATGACAGAGAACAACTGCTTTAGGAGGTTTTCTGCATGGGAGTGGTCACTGGGTCTCTCTTCCCCAGAGTGGGTTTGAAGGACCGATCTTTCTGTTAGCAGCAAGCACTCCACCATTGGGCCACCAGTTCACCTTCCCTTCGTGTCACTTAGTCACCTTCAGCTGGTGTCTATGTGGGGAACAGTACACCTGCATACCACACACATTACCAGTGTCAACCCCAAGGGGGACACACGTGGCATGTTCCCACTGATTCCGCCATTGAACTCTGGTGGCCAACGATGGAGTTCCTTACACAACCATTGCAAAGCACTAGCCCTGAGCCACAGCCCCGGAGACCACTTTATTATCTATAGCCTAATTGTCTCCCCCCCCCACCCCCCCACCCCACCCCCCACCCCACCACCCCACCCCCACCCCGCCCGCGGAGCAATTATCATACCATCACCAGTTACCCCAAATGATCCACGTCCTGACAGACCCTTCACCTCTCAGGAAGGTCCACTCAGAGGGATGCAAGTGAGGTAAAGGAATTGCCTATCCCTTTCCACCGAATATAAAATACTCATTCTCTGGACTTTGCAGGTAACCAGATACTACTGCAGACACGGGTGGACGGAATTACTTCAGCCACCCACTGAGATCCGTGACACTCCATTTTATCAGGCGACCAGCAGGAACCTGCTGAAGTGATTAAGTTTCTCCTGGTCACACAATTAGTTGGCCTTTATCTACTGATTATGTCCAGTGGTGAGATTCAAATCATTTTACAACTGGTTCGCTGCCCTGGTGACCGTGTTAAGTATTAAAAAAAAAACCCAATATACTGAAAGTGGTTTATTATCTCATCCAGTTAATCCTTTCACGGGAGCAATAAAAGAGGCATTCAAAAGTAGATTGTGTTATAAGAAAGAGTTTTAAAACATTAATAAAAATATTAAATAATACATGACCACAAAAACAATAAAACTGTTATTTAAGGTAAGTCCATATTGCTTCTTGGTTGGTGCCCTCACATGGCACACTCTCCGCTTTTAACTGATCATCGCTGGCTGTGCGATTTATCCTTAGCTATCTTTTCACTATAGGAGCAGGATCCCCATCTTTAGAGGTAGCCTATTAAATTAATAGACATTTTGTTTGACATATTTGAAACATGTTATAGTCACCTTTGAAAAACCTCTTTCCTTTAGAGTGGACACCCAAAGCCCATCTGTAGACAACTGGACATCCCCTTACAGAAGGGTCACAGAGAGGAGACAAGCCAGTCAGGGTGCAGTGTAGCAACGATGAAACATACACCTTTCCTCTAGTTCCTAAATGCTTCCTCTCCCCGCCCCCCCAGTCCCTCACACTATTATGAGCCCAAATCTATCTTACAAATCCAGGTAGACCAGAACATGTACTGGTACAGATAAGAGCTGGAAACACAAGGAATCCAGGACAGATAAACCCCTCCAGCCCAATAATGAGAGTAGTGATACCAGGAGGGTAAGGGAAAGGCCAGGGAGAAAAAGAGGAACCGATCACAAGGATCTACATATAACCCTCTCCCTGAGGGACAGACAACAGAAAAGCAGGTGAAAGGAGACATTGGTCAGTGTAAGACATGACAAAATAATAATAATTTATAAATTACCAAGGGTTTATGAGGGAGGGAAGGGGTAGGAGGGGGGGAAATGACGAGCTGATACCAAGGGCTCAAGTAGAAAGAAAATGTTTTGAAAATGATGATGGCAACAAACGTACAAATGTGCTTGACACAATAGATGGATGGATTATGATAAGAGTTGTATGAACCCCCAATAAAATGATTTTTTTATAAAAAACAACCTCTTTCAGGTTCTGTAGAACTTATAGCAATTGTTCTGACAATATTTTTAAGCTCTTTGAACACTTTTAGGAATTGCATGATTCTAGAATGTTTTCCATGAAGTCTTGGTAATCATTGATATCAATTTGATGATTAAAAATGTTATTAAACATGGGCAATTGCTCTTCAGCTGCTTTCCACAGAAGTAGCACTTCTTCAATGTTCCAGTAATCTGACTCTAAAAGCCACAAGTTGTAATTTATTCCTCTCTTTAAATTGACTACAACTTGCCTTTGAATGTTCACAATCCATTAGTCATTTTTTTTTCAAACTCATGACTAGGTTTTCTAAAAAAATTTTCCTGAAGAAAGTCAACAAATTGATTTTCTATGAACTTTCTGTTTCTGAAAGTTTCTGAAGTAATGAATCCATCCATTCTTTTTTCATCTGGACCCTTATATTTCTCTTGGGTCACTGTGTCCTAGATTCCTATTGGTTTTGCCAAGCAGAGAACACCAACCCACTCCCAACCTCTCCGTGGGACTCCAGAGCCCAACACAATGCCAAAGCGAGTGACAGCGGGTGCCCTCGGGTTGCCTGGCACTCTTCCTGTTGACATCATGTTTGTTTCCTGAAGTGACAAACCCAGCGGATAAAATGTAGTACTTCATCAAAAGTATACCGAGTTTTATAAATGAATAAATAACACAGGGAATCTAGAACGGATGAACCCCTGAGGACCAGCGGTAGGAGTGGCGACACTGGGAGGGAAGAGGGTATAGAAAGGGAGAACCGATCTTGGAGATCTATGTGTAACCTCCTCTCTGGGAGATGGGCAACGGGAAGGTGGGTGAGGGGAGACGCCGGGCAGTGTAAGATAAGATAAAATAATAATTTATAAACTATTAAGGGTTCAGGCGGAAGGGGGGAGCAGGGAGGGCGGGAAAGGGGAAAAAAGGAAAACGAGATGATTCCAGGAACCCAAATGGAAGGTGAATTTTGAGAATGACGAGTGAACGAATGTATAAGGGTGCTTTGCTCAATTGATGTATGTATGGATTGTGATAAGAGTTGTATGAGCCCAAATAAAAAGATTTATTAAATTTTTAAAAATGAATAAATAAATTTTACAAGCCTAGTTCCGCCTAGTTGTTTATACCTGTGGGTGGAAGGAACATTACTATGGACGCTTAGAATCGGCTGTTGTGCTACTGAACATTTTTAAAAGGCTGGGTGGGGGACAGGGGGTAGCTAACAAGTTCAAGAAAGAAGAAAATGTTCTAAAACTGATGAAGGTCATGATTGTACAACTAATTCTTCTTGATATGATTGAACTGTTGAATTGTGGGCTACAGTGTGTATTCTGTCCAATAAAGCTGTCTTTAAAAGGAGAGAAGTTAAGGAATATAAACTTGTGATTTCCACACTGGGCAGCTGGGCCGCCCCCACCTTAAGCAGACCCTGATCACAAGCTCCATTTTAACAATCCATCGACCAAACTCAACAAAAATTTAGATATTGATTCTGCCAAACCTGTGTGAGCCAGCTGAATGCCACCCCTGATGATGTCCCATGGAATCCCTGGGTGTGCACATAGCAAAACACCTGACTTCTAACTGCTAGTCCACTCAGAGGCCCCTCAGAAGAAAGGCCTGGTGATCTTCTGAAAATCAGCCTTAGAAAATGAAGCACAATTCTGTTCAGACACTCACAGGTTTACCATGAGTCAGCGGCGACCCAAGACAAGGGCTTAGTCATACTTACACCAGCACTCTGAGCTGGCTCTCTCCTCAATATTTCTGGGACCCGTAAAAATGATTGCATTAACGCAGACCCACCATCCCAACACTTCATACGTACTTGAGGGAAGCATTTTGCTTTTATCGGGTTTGCTCAGACATACCTTGGGAATGATGATAAATCCAAGAAATGTTTAATGATGATGGAATAAAAGAGGATAACATGATTATTCACACACATGTATATACTTTTTAATCCTCCAAGAAACCCTCCTGGGGCAATCATGTGCCTCTCAACTGAATATCCACTTTGGTGTGTAAATAAGCAGTTACAAACCCTATTTGCCCAATTATTTCTCTTCTCTCGGGTCTGCAATCAATTCAGCGTTGCTAAGTGCCGTTTATTCAGACCACAGTCGCACACAACTGCTCATTTTTGCATCTAATTCTGGCTCGGCTTCTCTGACTGGAGCTTGCGGGTCAGAGTCCTTGAATCACTTTGTCATTGCATCAACTAGGAGAGCATTTGACTGTGCCTCACGATTGCAGAAATCAAGGCTTCACTCCACAGATGATGGTTTCCTGAACCCTCCCTGGGCATTGTAGGAAATTCAGCAGGCTCTGCAAGAGGCACTGTGCCCCAGGGTTCCAAGGCCAGGCATTTCTGAGAGAAGACGACACAGGGCCTGGAGCGACAGGTCAACGATATGACCCTCCACAAATTATACAGTCACAGCGGCTTTGACCAAGATTCATCCCACTTTACCTTGGCTCTCTAGCTTAAAATGTAATTATTCCCTGTCACATACACAGCAGCCATATTTTATCTGTCACAAATCTGTAAACACTTTAGAAAACTCCCATTTGAAATTCCCTCACAGAAGGGTCACAGGAAAAGAAAGGCAGGGTGCAGCACAGCACGGAAAGAACACACACTGTCCTCTATTTCTTTAAAACTCCCCACCACCACCACCACTATCATGACCCCAGTTCTACCTTACAAATCCGGCTAGACAGGAGCATGCACACCGGTACAGATAACAAGAGCTCTCGACACACAGAATCCAGGATAGATAAATCCCTCAGGAACAGTAATGGGAGTACGGATACCATGAAGGTGGGGGCAAGGTGGGGGGAGAAATGGGGCACTGACTACAATGACCGACGCATAATCCCCCCCTTCCCCAGGGGGACAACAGTAACATGGGTGAAGGGAGACAGTGACCAGTGAAAGATACAAAAAGAATAATAATTTATCATCAGATGAAAGTGGGACGGTGGGGGAGGGAAGGACAAAAGAAGAGCTGATATACCAAGGACTCAAAGAGAAAGAAAATATATTTAAAATGATCATGGCAACATATGTACAAATGTGCTTGAGATAATTGATGTATAGATTGTTATGAGAAGCATAGGAGCCCCCAATAAAATGATTTATTAAAAAATTTTAAGAAATTCTGTGATGTACGCTGAAGAAAAGCTGTTTATATTCTGATCCAACCTGCAAGTATGCCGTCCACAGTATCCTCAGCGACTTGAGAAACCTCAAGGCAAAGGAAACCTAAACTCCAGTCGCACTGCCGTCAAGTCAGTGCCAACTGACTCATCTCCACCCTATAGCGCAGGGTCGAACTTCCCCTTTGGGAGCCCAGGAGTATGACTGCCAGAGTAGAAAGCCTCCTCTTTCTCCCACAGAGCGGCCAGTGGCTTGAAACGGCTGATCTTGTAACCACTCCACTACCATGGCTCCTGAAGGCAAAGGGAAGTGGGAAGAAATGAAAAATGAGTGAAAAGCAATATAAAGTGATGAGTTATCAAAAAAAAAAGATTTACTGCCTTAGAAACTCACAGGACAGTTCTGCTCTGTCCTTTAGGGTCATTATGAATCAAAATCAATTCCATGGTAGTGGGCTTGGTTTTTTAATTTACTACACAGAAAAAGAAAAATGGAAATGGTGTATAAAAATCTATTTTATTTCTATTCATAAGCAAAAACATAATGTAGTTCTCAATATACATCTCTAACATCTGTACAAGTCATTATATTTCAATATGATATCAAAATAAATCTTAAAAATTTCAAAAGTAAATAAAAATAAAGTGATGCGCTATCAAGCTATGAAAACACGTGGACGGGCCTTAAACACACCTCCCTACTCCTTTCAACAAGATGGCATTTTGGAACAGGGGAAACGATAGAGACTGTCGGTAAACCAAGCCTGCAGGGCTGCAGGGCAAAGAAGAAAGCGATGGCGAGTCGATGGCGAGTCGGAGCCCAGGACATTGTGAAGGCAAGGCATTCCTTTGCATGGGGAGACAGGTCTCAGTGGCGCAATGGTTAAAACACTGAGCTTTAACCTTACTCAGAGTCTCTAAGGGAAAAGACTTGGTGATCTGCTTCCATCAAGATGAGGGCCAAGAAAACCCTATTGGGCAGTTCTACTCTGTCCCACAGGGGTGCTGTGAGTTGCAATTGACTCAACGGCATATGACAACCAAATGGTGGATATCTGATAGCATGCACTAAATCAAAACCCCCGCAACTGTACAGCACAGCATGAACCCGAATGCAGTTGACAGACTTTAAATCTCACAGCCAGCAAGTCCGTTTTGACTCATAGCGACCCCTGTAGGTCAGAGGAGAAATGCCCCTGTTCGTTTCTGAGACTATAACTTTTGATGGGAGAAGAAAGTGTTCCTTGTCTTTCTCCTGTGGAACGACTGGTGGTTTCGAACTGCTGACATTGTGGCTAGCAGCCCAGGTCATAATCTACCACACCATTTAGTAATGCATTTTATTAATGCATTTTATTAGCAATTAATGCATTTTATTTTTTATTATTTATTTATTTATGCATTTTATTTTAGTAATGCATTTTATTAGCAATTGGGCATTTCTTTGCTGTCCCACAGGGGTGCTATGAGTTGAAATTGACTCAACTATTAGTAATGGATCTGTATTGGTTCATCAATTGTAAGTAACAAAGTATATGAATGAAAGATGTTAATAAACGAAGCTATGTGCAGGTGGGGAGAGGGGTATATGAGTGTGCTGGGAACTTTCTGTACAATGTTTCCATTGACCTAAAACTGTTCTGAAATATGAAATCTATTTATGTAAAAGAATAAAGAATATCTGGCTGGACCTAATCACTCTCTGGATGGACCCAAGTGGGCCACAGGAAACTTAATCCATGACCTGAGAAGAACTCGATGGTACCCGGCTGACTGCTCTGCAAAGGATCACTGGACAGAGGGAGATAAACATGTGAAGAAAACTCAAAATCATAAAATAATCCAAACTTGGTGGTCTAGTAGAGACTAATGGACCTCCTATTCTATGGCCGCCAGAGACCTGTCATGCTGGAATTGAACTCAGTCCCGTGGATCAACTTCCTGCCAAGCAATAGACAAGTCCATAAGGTGAACCAGGGAGGAGCTCACTCCTTAGAATGTTCTGGTAGAACTTTCACCCAAAAAAAATCCTGTTTCTTCTGGCAGTCCTTGATAATTTCAATATTCTTCATCAATACAATAAGTCAAGTGCATCAATACTTCTACTGTCTTCCTTATTCATGGTCCAACTTTGACATGCAAATGAGGTAACTGAAAATACCATGTCCTCAGAGTGATATCTTTTCTCTTTAATAATCTTATCCAGCAGGTTTGGCATATACATCATTTGATTTCTTGACTTATGCTTCCAAGAAAATTAATTCTTTGATAATTTCTACCTTTGCCTGTTTATCATGATGTTGTTTGTTGAGCCAATTGTGAATGTTTTTGTTTCCTTTATACTGAGCTGTAGTCCATGATGAAGGCTGTAGTCCTTGATCTTCATCAGTGAGTCCTCCAAGGACTCTTCACTTTCAGCAAACCCAGCCAGCCAAACCCATTGCCCTCAGATGAATCCCCACTCATCACGCACTGCTGTGGAATGCACTCCAACTCATAGCAACCCACCCTACCGGACAGGGTAGAACTACCAGACCTTTGGTTTTCTGAGACCTGTCATTTTTCATAGGAGTAGAAAGGCCCGGCTTTCTCCCTCACAGCAGCTGGTGGTTTCGAACCGCTTGCCTTGTGAATCATTGCCCAACACTACGTCATGAGGATTCCAGTCCAACTCTTAGTGACCTATGTTGGTTTTCTGAGATTCTAAACTTATGGGCACAGACACGCTCATCTTTCTCCAATTGGTGGGTTTAAGCAAACAGATCGTTAGGGAGACTTCTTCCAATCCTGAGCTTATAATCTTCTTCATATAGTCCAATTTCTTGGATTATTTGCTCAGTTTACATGTTGAATAAGTATGGTAAAGGGATGGTCTGACACACAGTAGGTGCTTAATTAATTTTCTTCCTTGAGAAGTAAAAATAAGAGACACTTCCAAGGAGGATTAAAAAATAATCTATTGTGTTGGTCATTTTTTTATCAGGAGTTAATAGATATCATATAATTCCATAGTTCAATCACATCCAGAAATATTGTACAATTGCAACCACAATCAGTTTCCAAACATTCTTTTTCTTCCTGGACATCTGTTCTCTTTTATACACACAGCACCACCACCACCACCATCACCACCATCACCATCACCACCATCACCACCACCATCATCACCACCATCACCACCACCATCACCACCACCATCACCTCCACCACCACCACCACCATCACCACCACCATCATCACCACCACTATCACCACCACCACTACCACCACCATCACCTCCACCACCATCATCACCACCTCTACCACCACCATCACCATCACCACCATCACCACCACCATCACCACCACTATCACCACCATCATCATCACCCCCACCATCATCACCATCACCACCATCACCCCCACCACCATCATCACCACCAGTATCACCATCACCATCACCACCTCTACCACCACCATCACCACCACCACCATCACCACCACCATCACCACCACTATCACCACCATCATCATCACCCCCACCATCATCACCATCACCACCATCACCCCCACCACCATCATCACCACCAGTATCACCATCACCATCACCACCACCACCACCATCACCCCCACCATCATCACCACCACCACTTCCATCACCACCACCATTACCACCACCGTGCCAGCCCCAAGAAATCCTTATTCTACTTGCTGATCCTATGGGTTCCTCCATCCTAAGCTTCATATATCAAAAAATATATAACACAAATTCAAGAGGGTGGCATTCCCTCCCCGATGACATAACACATCTAAGATAAACCCCAATATGAACCAAAAATACAAAACCCAAAAAATACAGAAAATATTGAAAACCAGATCAGGTCCAACGTGCATCAGAGAGGGGATGAACTGACAAGGTTTTAACCATTCAAGTCGGGTTTATCCCTTGGATCTTCTATAGTCATCTCTTCAATGCACTCTGTTGGTAACCAGTTTCTTCCCATCCCTCTATTGTGGATAAAGGGAAGTCACCGAAGGCTCATTTCCTGTGTAGATCCCACAAATGTATCTCGGACTCCCACTGTCATCAATTGCCTTCTGCAAGCCAGACTCTCACAATTCAGGCTCTGAAAGTATCCCCTCATTCTATTTCAGATTATATGATTTACAATCCTTTGGTCACTTGATGGATTCTTCCATGTGAACTTAGTTTTATATTAAGGATAAGGTTCTCCTTTATGCTTTTCTGTTCCTTAGAATATGCTTCTCTTAAGGACACAAACCAAACTCTAGAACAATTAATTACAACCTACATCCCATGAGATGATAATAATGTCCCTTGCAATAAGGGTTAAGTTTGATGGTCAATATAGCGTGAGCATCCTTCCCCTTTATTTCCCCACCTGGCCACTTCCTCCGTGTCCCACATCCAGTTGATGACATCACCTCTTCTTCCACCCTCATTAGTCAAATTAGTGAGTGATGCCTTTCTCTGAACTCCCATCTCATTTCCTACATTGCATTCTAATGGTGTGCTGACATATTAGTCTCTCAATACTGCAACGTATGTGTATTGAATATACTAGAAGAACCAGAAAATCAGTCTTAGAAGAAAACAATCAGGGTGCTCCTTAAATGTCATGATGGTAAGAATTCAGCTATCTTACTTTGGATGCATCATCAGGAAAGGCCCTTCCTTAGTGAAGAGCACCATGCTTGGTAAATGCTATGAAAATTAGAAAAACTCTACCTGAGAGGAATTCACATAATAACTGCAACAAAGGACTCAGGTTTAACGCGAATCATGGCATGCAACCAGGCAGCATTTCATTCTGTTCTACATAAAGATGCCACGAGTCTGTGCAGACTTGATGGGAACCAGTAATAACTAGAATGTAAGACTAGTCAACGGCAGAGATGCTTTCAACATCATAATTATCATTCCTCTCATCGTTAATAACAACGATCATTTACTGAAAGCCTTTCATGCACCGGGCACTATACTGAGAGCCTGATGTATTTTCACTCATTCAATCCTCCTGAAAGCCTATGAGTTGTAGGTACCATAATTTCCCTATTCTCACAGAGAAGGAAAGTTAGGCACAGAGAAGTTAAGTAATGTGCCCACAATCACACAGCTTAGAAATGGCAAAGCCAGGACTCTAATTCAGGCTCCAGAACCCAAAGAGTCCCCTGCTATACCACACGTGCCTTATCCTCATTGTTTTTATTATGAATTCTGGTTGCTCTCCTGTCTAGTTCAATGCCTGAGATAGACTAGACTCTCCAAAAAAAAAAACCAAAACACTTATTGGAGGAATGGATAAAGCGACTGTACAAACTGGAAGCAAAAAAAATATCTTTCTACTGGGATCTCATTGGTACACTGACACAGTGAACATGTATCCCATTTGTACAGTTAGAAAGAACTCCCCAAAATACTTAGCCTAACTTTTACTTTTGAGCATATAAGATATCATTTATTCTCATTTTTAATACTTTTATTGGGGGCTCTTACATCTCTTATCACAATCTATACATTCATCCAGGGTGCCAAGCACATTTGCACATATGCCGCCATCATCATTTTCAAAGCATTCTTTTCCCACTTGAGCCCCTGATATCAGCTACACATTTATTCCCCCTCCCTCCCCCATCCACCCTCCCTCATGAACCCTTGAAAAGTTATAGATTATTATTTCCATATCTGACATTGTCCTCTGTTGCTCCTCACCCACTTTTCTGTTATTCATCCCCCTGGGAGGGGGTTCTAGATTGATCCTTGTGATCAATTCCCCCTTTCTTCCCCCACCATCTCCTAATCCTCCTGTTATCTACTCTCATTGTTGGCCCTGAGGGGATTATCTATCCTGGATTCCCTGTGTTGCCAGCTCTTATCTGTAGCAGGGCTCATGCTCTGGTCTAATTCGATTTGTAAGATATAATTGAGGTCATGATAGTGGGGGGGGGGCGGGGAAGCACCAAAGAACTAGAGGAAAGTTGTGCGTTTCATCAGTGCTATGCTGCACCCTGACTGGCTCATGTCTTTATTCTCATTTCACAAAAGACCTCAAAAGGTTAAATGGTTTGACCAAGTCCACTTACCAGCTGTGCTTTTCTGAGCTCTAAATCCTTTTAGTTTCTCTTTTCATCTGAAACCCTTGACTAGAGTCATTCCTGAAATATTGTTCCTCATTACGCATGCCCAATTTAATCTGAGAGAGTCAAGGTGAGCATTTTGACATTCCTCAACAACAACAGCAACTTATACTTTCATTCCATTTCTCACACACTGGGGGTCCTGTTAAGCTGCATGTGAATGAACGTATTCATCCCCCGTTTCCCGTTAGGGGTTGTGACGCAGGCTCTGACTCTTAGCAACAGAACAAAAGAGAGCACCATCCTGGGCCATCCTCACAAATCAATGCTCGGCCCACCGTGGCAAGCACTCTGTCCACCCATTCATTTCATTAAGGGTCTCCCGCCTTTTTCAGATTGTCCACTTCGCCAAACATGATGCTTTCCTCCGGTGATTGCTTCCTCCTGGTGACATGTCCAAAAAAAGTGGGAGAAGTCTCATCATCTGCTTCTCAAGAGCATCCTGGCTCTACTTCCTCCAGCTCTGGGTGTCCATTCTTCTGGCATTTCATGGGATAGCCAGTACACCGGCTCCTCAAGCCCAGGAACAATTGGGAGGGTGAGCCTCGCAGAACCAGTTGATGTCTCCTCCTGTTGTGCAGAGGATCCCTGTGGGTAGGAATTGACTCAAGAGCGCCCAACAACAACCCAACTCTCTCAATGTCTCATTATCCAGCATTCCACATTTCAGATGGCACCTCCAATGGTCTGAGTCCCACGCAGGGACGGTCCAGGGACTACCTGAACAATCTATTAGAGGCCCTGAAGATGATCGGGCCGCAAAAGAGACAGCAGCCTAATGGCTGCCTTCTCCTACGGATACACAATGTCCCAGTCCGGCCACAGAAGGCACAGGTCAAAAGCAAGATTGCACGAGATACAGGGAAGTAGGAAGGGGTTAGGCTAGGACCCAGAGTGCCAGGAAGACCAGTAAGGGAAGACAGAAAAGTGGGGGACCGCACATGGCTACCAGGCCACGGTGAATGAAGGACAAGCAAGGACTCTGTCCAGGCAGGTGCTGGGTGGCACCAGGCAGCAGGCAGTAACTGATCAGCACGCCACCACTACTACAACCCCTCAAGCTCTGTACTGGTGGGGAAAGAGGTTAGAGTCATGTGTATCCTAAGCCATGCCAGGGGTACCAGCTGGGCAGAGAGCTACAGTAGAAAAGAGGCACTGGTACCAAAGACATAGCATGGCCACAACTTTGCTATAGTGCCAATTTCACCCAACAACCAGGTCTTAGGAACCTAACTATGCCCATGAGTGAGGGGTGGGTGTATTTTTCACCAACTCTGCAATTGGAATGCATCAATTCTACCTCCATCTTATCCCCCATAACAACCCTGAGTTAGTAGTTATTAGCACCAGCCCCATCTTACAGATCAAGAAACAATGCATAGACTGATGGGTGAAGAACTTTCCCCAGTGCCATGCTGCCGGCCATGGTAGGCTTCGTGCCAAACGGGAGGCCCCCGAGCTCCAGTACCACTCCCTTGGCCTCTCTGCTTTCTGCCTCTGCTCTGAGAAGGGAGTGCTGAACAGAAAAGGGGGAGGAAGGCGTGTCAGACAAGGCAATGTGTACTCATTCTCAATCCTTTCCGATTCATACGGTTACATAATGTTCCACTTATAGCCGTTACACTGTACACAGATTGCGTTTGCTTTAAATTAATTTTTGAATCAAGCTTTTCTTTCACCAGATAAATAATTTATAGGAACCAAGCCACGACTCCACCCTGGGGATGATTCCGGCATGTTAATGCTTTGACAGGCATCCCAGCTAATCATGGAACCGCCAGTGATGGAAATGAACACTGCACCAGGCACTGCATCTGAGCCGAATACAACCCAGGTCCAGGTGTGGGTCAAGGCTAATGGAATTCACTGATGTGAGGCCATCTGCCCTGAATGGGTTCACCTCCACTCTGCTCTGTACCTTCTTGCCATGTCCTCCCTCCCGCCTCCTCAACACCGCCCTGAGCTAAAAATTTTCATACTCTTTGAAATCAGGTCTTACTAGTTCATGTCTGAAGACACAGGGCATCTATCAAAACAAAGATCTAATCACCTGCTGTTCTGATGGAGAATATTTATTTTACCGGGATGTATAAAATGATTGCTTCTCATTCTTTATCATGTTTGGTGCCCCAGCCTGAAAGGAAGACACATCTTGAAAGATAAGACCTGACACCAGAAGCTAATTCTGAATTTTCTGTTTAAAGCATGCACACATGCCCTGCAGAAGGCAGAGCCTGTGGGGGCAGGTTGTTCGGTTTAAGTGCTACCCACACGGCTGAGAATAAGCCAGAGTCGCAGGAAGAGGAACAAGAGGAGTCAAACATTACTCACAGAAGAAATACAGACTTACAAAAAGCAAAGCAAGGTCAGAGGAGAACAGGTGGAGGTTACAAGAGAGACAGAGAGAGAGAGAGAGAGAGAGAGAGAGAGAGAGAGAGAGAGAGAGAGAGAAGACCTTGTGAGGTGAGAAGCTCCCCGGCCTCTCTGTCAGATGGCAAAGTCCCAGGTTTGGGGGCATTCTCTCAATATACCATCCTCATGCGTCACCAGCCTGCTCGTGTCACCCTTGCCTGGATGTGCTCCATTTGGCAATGGCCCTCTTAGAAGGTGACCAGCAGAATGAAGCAAGTGAAAGCACACTCTAGGATTGTCACCTCTTTATGTGGATTCACTTCTCTAAAGCCCGCCTAGGACAGCACCTGTGATTGAAGCCATGCCTTCCCGGAGCTCCAGCTCAGCTTGAGGCCACCGCAATTGTCATAGTAGCCAGGCAGGGACAACTTGGACATCGATTTTGAAAGAAGGCTGGAAGGGGAGGCAATCTGGACAGAGTCGCCTGGGTGAGAACACAGAGTCTTACCTTGGGGGAAATAGGAAGGGAGACGAGAAGATTTGGGAGATGAATTGTAGTTTTGCATGTGGTCATCCTGGGAATTCAGGACCATGGAGACAGACAACCCCAAATCTTCAGACCAAAGTTTCCATCTGCCCTCAGGCTAAATTATACCAAGGGTAATCTCTCAACCCTCCCCATCTCCAAACCTCAAGGTGGACTGTATGAGCATACTTGAGGTTCAAGACACAGAATCAGAAAAAGCATGTTCCAACCCCCAAGAAAGTATCCCAGGATACAACGTGATGGTGGGATGGACACTGCCTTCGAGTCAGGTGTGTAGTGCTTCCAGGAAAGCTATGGCAGGCTCTCCTGTGTGTGTGCATACACACGCAGACACACACATACACACAGAGAGAAAACTCATATTTTGTCTTTGAGCTCTAGGCAGAGGAGGAACGTGCATGGGTTCATGAAATTCAATCTGCACCCCAGCAAGATGGGCATGGTACTTTCCTTGAAAAGTATCCACCAGGATTCTACGAGGGCTCTTTCCTCAACTTCACCCTAACTGTACATCCATTTCACATGCAAAATATTCCCAAGGAACCCAAAATCCATCTCTTTATTCATCTACTCAAAGGGGCTCAATGCCTACTAAGTTCTTAGATAATGAATTATGAGAAAGGTCTTTCCCTCCAAGAACTTACCGTGTACTCCACTTGAAAAGATGCCTGTCCCGTTCAATACAAAGGCTTGGGAACACACGGCCACACAGCCAGTGAGTTATAACACCTTCGCAGCCTCTTGGAGCTGAACACGGGCCTGCCAGGGCTTCCTAAAAGTGGGGTGGCATCTGAACAGAATGTGCCAGGGGACACTGGTGGTGCGGTGGCTAAAGCACTCCTTTGCAAACCAAGAAAAGGTCCGTGGGAACCCACCTTCTGCCCCATGGAAGAAAGAGAGGGCAATCTGCCTCTAGAAGAGATGGACAGTCTTGGAAACCCTGGGGGGAGGGGGGAGCGAGGGTTCAGTTCCACACTATCCGATAAGGTCACCACAACCCACAATGGAATGAACAAAAGGGAGTGAGTGGGGTTATGGTGGAGGTTTGGTGATGCCAACAGTTAAAGTTAGCTGTTCAAGTTCACCCAGACAGAAGCTCCTGGAAGAACCGGGCATCTCCTTCTGGACAGGCGAGCGTTGGAAGCCTCTCGTACCCTTGGGGGACACCAGGTCATTGGAATGGAGTCTACCGTAGCTGCCTTCTGGTGGATCCGGACCATGGAGCCTCCATCTCACAGGCCGGCCACGAGGTACCCCAGGAGCCTGCCTGCCCCTTTCAGCAGCAGGGCAGCTTCACCATCGCAGGCCTGAAGAATTTGGTGGGTCAGAACCCTTCCCCGCAACGCCATGACGACATGCACATTTTCCTCAGAGCTGACTTCCCCCGCTGGCTCCGGGAGCCACGCACCCGCTCCTGCAGGCCTCCTGCAGGAGGACAACATTGTTGGGAAGGGAGCCTGCGGACCAGCCACTGGAAAGTGCACTCAATAGCACTTTGGTTGGGATAATTGCCACGTGTTTTTTTTAAATTGTAGGTTTCGGAAGAGACCACAAGCAAAATTTGTGACAGACATTTGACACTGAGAAACTCTGCCATGCTTGGGTGAAATGTTTCACCTCCCCCGCCCCCAGGCCCGAAAGACTGGTCTATTCCCTAACAAAGGAAAATGAGCTAAAACCGCAAGGGAACGTTGGCCAAGCCTTCCCCCTTGGCGCAATGCTCCTGAGCTGGGCAGCGCCGCCCCTTCCTCACGCGCGACCAGCCCAGCCAACAGCTGCCAGGTGAGCCCAGCCAGCCCGAGGGGCAGCCCGGTCCTGCCTGGTTCCTAAGGAGTTCTTCCTGACCGTGGCCAGCTCCCTCCAAAGAAAGATTGAGGCTGCCAGAGCAAAGGAGACAAAGGAGCCACTGCATCCAGGGGAAAGACTCACAAGTCTGGGGGAATACAGGCAAAGCTTTCAGAGACACCCCACCACCACAACCACCACCTTCCTCCCGGATGCCATCAGAACCCGTGGGGCATGAGTTAGCAGAGCCAGCGTAAGAGCTAAGTGCAGCGCCTAGAGCAGCAGTTCTCAATCTGTGGGTCACAACCCCTTTTGAAGTCAAATGACCCTGTCACAGGGGTCGCCCGATTCATAACAGCAGCAAAGTTCCAGTCATGAAGTAGCAACTAAAATAATGTTATGGTTGGGGGGGTCACCACCACATGAGGAACTGTATTAAAAGGTCACAGCATTAGGAAGGTTGAGAACCACCAGTCTTGAGGGACTCATGAAGATGGCGTGGCAGGCTCTGCTGGGCCCGTGATTCCAGGTCGGTGACCCAAGCCACGGATTTTCAGTGGCCTTGTCTGCTTGTGAACACTGGACATTGAATAAGGAAGATTGAAGAAGAATGCCTAGGAATTATGGTGGGGTGAAGAATATTCCAAGTATGGACTGACGGGAGAGTAATCAAATCTGTCTCAGAAGCAGTACAGCCAGTGGCTTCTTAAAAGCAAGGATGGCGAGGCTTTGTCTCACATGCTTTGGACATGTTGTCAGGAGAGCCCAATCCCTGGGGAAGGACGTCATGCTTCGCAAAGCAGAGGGGCAGTGGAAAAGTGGAAGACCTTCCAGGAGATGGATGGACACAGGGGTTTCCACAAGGGTGTGTGTGTGATGGCAATGATTAAGATGGTGCCGGACTGGGCAGGGATGCCATAGGTCAGGACCAACGCCACCACATCCAGCAACAGGGTTTGCAACGCGATGACTTTTCAGACAGAGGTCCCTGGACCTTTTCTTTCCCAAGTGCCTCTGTGAGGGTTTGAATTTCCAGTCTTTTGGTTAATGGTCAACAGTGTAGGCCACTTTGGTGGCCCTACTTCTCATGGCGAAGTTGGCCTGGCAGCGAAGACAAGAGACTGAGAATGACTTTGGCTCTGCCTCTTCCTGCCTTTGGGACCTTGGGTGAGTCCATCCTTTAAGAAATTTTAATAATCTCTGTATCCAAGGGCCCTTGGGAAATGTCATCAGGACAATGGAGGTAACAGTGCCTCACACAGGACCTGTCACATGGTCTGCCCCCTGTGAGAGTTCGTAAGCACGTGACCTGTGGCGACAGGTCAGTGAAGCACTTCTAGAATGCCAAGTGCACGTGATTGCACAAGGGGGGTAACGGCAGAGAACAAAGCGTGGGTGTTGGTTTGGGTTCGGGCATTTTATTGGGAGTTAGTACAGGTATCATATCATTCCGGAGGTCAGTCACCTCCAGCAGTGTTGTACAACTGCTACCACAATCCGTTTCCAAACCGTCTTTTCCTTCTTGAACTCCTTGAGAGTAGTTTCCTTTTAACGGCCCCCACCACCACCACCACCACCTCCATGGGAACCCCAGAAACCCTTTTCTACTTGCTGTCCCGATAGGTTCATCAATCCTAAAAACCAGACAAACATATAGCAAAAATTCAAGAGTGTTACCTCCAATGACAAAACACATCTGAGATAAACCTCGATATGAAGAAGAAAAAAAACCCAAACATGACTTTTGTCATCAAGTAACATATAAACTATATGAAATAACATAAACATGTGCAAAATAATAAACTGAAATGCAGCAAGCAAGCCTCCCAAACAATAAGTGCCACATGTATCTGAAGCAGGAGGGAGGGAGGAGGGCACAAGGAGAAAGGTAGAAGGAGGAGCTATAGCAGGACCAGGGGCAAAGGAGGACTCTGATGAGCTGAGGAAGCACCTGAGACGGAGAACAGCTTTCAGGAGAATACTGGTCTTCCTGGAGCTCACACCAAGTTAGTTTTCCAGGGACTCAGCTGAACTTGACTAAGAAACTAAGAAAGCTCAAGGCCAAGCCCAGTACAGCAAGAAGGAACAGTATGCATCCCGTAACTTCTCCATGAAGCCACCTTTGATTCCCTACAAGAGAAAGTAGAGATGGCTTTCCAAGCCCAGAAAGAAAAGATGAGTCAAAAAAAAAAAAGACAGAGGAAAATAAAGCATGCAGCGAGATAACCATCTGTGTTTGCTGGGTTCATCTTGCCTTCAAATGTATCATTATGATTCCAAGGGCTGAGTTGGCCATTTGGGGAGATGATGGTCCAGGTCAAGCAAATAAACCCACAAGGAGGAAATCGCCCTGCAGACTTAGCGTCTACATTAGCACGGCGCGCCTGGAAGGAAATGTGTGCTTGCCGAGTCAACACGAGACACTATACTTCCTCAAAACCTATTAATTTGTGAAGACACGCCAGATTCACAAGCCATCAGCATATCCTAAAGTACTGCCAACCACTTCATGCCTAGAATAAAACCTAAGGCTGTATTATGTCCATTTTGTATGAAGCTCAAAGTGCAGGCTGGAAATGGTGTGTGGGCTGACGGCTGATGCATAGCCGGTTATTATGTAGTGACTCATGAGAAATTTCCAGAGCCACCACACCTTCAAGTGAAACTCACTCAAGCCAGACAGCAAACTATTAGCAGAGGTATTTTTGTAACCGTCATTTCCAGTGTTTTCACTAATTTCTTTTTCTTTTTAACTTGCAGCAGGGCTAGTTTTGCAGAAGTCACGGAGTTCTCTTTTCTGGCTCGCAGGTTTGAGGGACGTTACCCTTGTAAAAACAATACAAAACAAAAACAAGCCCCTGGGGTATTTTAAGGAATTGTTTTAGCTGACCAGCTTGGTCAGCCAGCATTCGCCTGGAGCACTGGTTCAGCCATGCCAGCCAGCCACGGGTCCTCACCACAAGGAAGACTCAGCTCAGGGCTCCTGCGGTGGTGGCAGCGTCTGCCCAGGTACCAGAAAGGAAGTCTCTCCAGAGAGAGGCCGAGCAGGCCAGGGCACCATGCAGGAAGAGCCACTGACAAGACATAAGATTTCTGAGAGGGGACCCCATACGGCATGGAGCCCCTAGGACAGAATAGTACTTATCTCTGACCCGAAAGGAAGCAACGAACAGGATACTCAGACCTCAGTCGTGGTCACCTGACTTTACACACCCACCAGGAAACACGAGGAAGTCACATCTGCCCTGCACAAGGACGTCAGACGGGGAGTTTCTAGCGAACCTAGGCACGCACGTGTTCCTAGCCACTCCATGAGACACTCACCCCCTGGGGCTCCTTCTAGCAAGTGAGTCATTGGCCTGGTCTTGATCCACTTTCTAATGCTCCTTCACAGCACGCTGTCAGGCCAGGGGACCAGAGAGTGACGGTGGAGAGTCTGTGCACGCCTTATCTCTGGACTGAGGTTGCAGAGACACGCCCAGCCTGGTGTGAACTGGAAGGGGCAGAAAGAACACCCAGTGTGTGTTTGTTACCTACTTATTCCCATCTCTGACGCTGTACATGTCTTGGGAATATTTCCTAGAGCAATACCACCCCCCCCCCACACACACACACACACACTAGCACATGAAATTAATAGGGTGAAAGATTGTTTCTTGGGCTTCCCGTCGGGGCGGGAAGACCTTGATTGTGTGGGGCGGCCAGGCCAGTCGAGGACTTCCTGCGGGTGGAGCCGGCTGCGCGCAGAGAGAGGGGGGGGGGAGGCTGGTGGCGCACCGCAGATGCAGACGGAGCGTGGAGTTTTGTTTTGTTTTTCTCGGTTAGGAGCACAGACCTCGCACACACCTCAGGCACCAGCTCTTAACAGAGGGGAATTTAAAGCAGGCGACATGGAAGGGCAAGGGGACATCAGAAAGGTGCGAGCAGGAACGCAGCCTGGCCCCTTCACCTCTAGGCCCACCCTGAGTTGGCACGAAGCACCCAGCTGTTGAGTGTCCCACAAAAAGGAGTTGGAGGATTAAAGGCCCGGGGAGGCTGAGGGATTAGATTGTACACTAGAGAGCGTAGTCCCCATAGTAAGCCCATGATACCTGGGGCAGGGGCGGGGAGGCACGCTGGAACCTTCCAGAAGGGCTGCAGATACCTACTCTTTATCCTGGATGATGGGCTAGGATATGAACGTTTTTAATTGCCAGGGGAGTGCTGAGGGGTTTTGTTTGTTTCCTGTAAAGGGGCTGTGGCCCAAAGAAGTCTGGGGATCTAGTGATAGAGCGGGGCTGAGGAATCTCCTTCTGTCAAGAGCCATGAGGGTATTTATAATATCTTTTACGGGCCACGTGAATTTATCACCTTAAAAATTAGCCTTCTCCAGGCATCAAAGAATAAAAATCATATCGTAAATGAGGGGGAGTACAGATTGGGGACACAAAGCCCATCTGTAGGCAACTGGACATCCCTTTACAGAAGGGTCACGGGGAGGAGACGAGCCAGTCAGGGTGCAGTGTAGCAACAATGAAACATACAACTTTCCTCTAGTTCCTAAATGCTTCCTCCCCCCTCTATCATGATCCCAATTCTACCTTAAAAATCCAGCTAGCCCAGAGCATGTACACTGGTACAGATAGGAAATGGAAACACAGGGAATCCAGGAGGGAAGATTCCTTTAGGGCCAGTGGTGAGAGTGGCGATACCTGGAGGGTGGAGGGAAGGTGAGGTGGAAAGGGGGAACCGATTACAAGGATCTACATATAACCTCCTCCCTGGGGAACAGACAACAGAAAAGTGGGTGAGACGAGACATCGGACAGTGTAAGATAATGACAAAATAATAATAATTTATAAATTATCAAGGGTTTGTGAGGGAGGAGAGCAAGGAGGGAGGGGGGAATGAAGAGCTGTTACCAAGGGCTCAAGTAGAAGGCAAATGTTTTGAACATGATGAATGCAACAAATGTACCAATGGCTTTGAAACAACAGATGGATGTATGGATTATGATTAGAGTTGTACAAGCCCCCGATAAAATGATCTAAAAAATTTTTTTTGAAAAGTAAAACACTTTAAAAATTAGCCTGGTGTATTTGGCCAATATAGGAAGCCTGGTGGCATGGTGGAGGAGCCCCCTAGGGTTTGGGGGTCCCTGTTGGTCTGCTAACTGGAAGGCCAACACTTGAAATGCAGCTGCTGCTCCACAGGCGAACAACTGGGCTTTGGACTCCTCGGGTGCTCACAGGGGCAGTTCCAGCCTGTCCTGAGGGTGACTAGGCGTCAGCCTCAGCCTGATGGCAGTGAGTCGTTTTTGCTTTTCAGGGTGTATTGGTTACGTGTTGGGCTGCAATCCACGTGGTCTGTCATTCTAAACACCAGCGGCTCCGACAGATAAAAGACTGGGCTTTCTACTCCCATAAACAGTTACTGTCTCCGAAGCCCACAGAGGTTGCTGAGAGTCAGCAGTGACTCCAGGACAGTGATTTGGTTTGGTTTACAGCTCTTGGGTCAGATGTGTCCCCACCCCCTGCTATAGAGAGGCCAACAAATGGGTTGGTTTTCCAGATGGAAGGTGTCAGCCCCATAGCCGGAGAGGCCAGACCACATCCCTCCATGCACTTGCTTCACTTGAAAGGTCAACTGTGGCTAGGACCGGTCAGCCCTGTCACCCCTGGGTGGAAACCTCACTTCTAAAGCAGAGCGCCTCCGATCCCAGCCCTCTGGGCTCCACCTGGGTCAGCACCCCAGGTCCAGGGCTTCCCTGGGACATGACATCCCATGCCTTCCTCTTACACCTGGAGGCCAGCTCTCTGTCTGTGAAGCAGCCTCCACTCATGCACCTTCAGATCTCCTGCAGAGCCAGTGCCTTCCCCTCCCAGCCTCTCCCTTGCTTTCAATCCACATGAAGACATAGGGGGAGGAAGAGTGAGATCCTAATCACAAATCCGTTCCCACATCCGCTTCGCCTGACACACTCAGTCCTGCACCTTCTTCCCCTGCTGCCGCACCCCCTCCCGGCAGCCCCTACAGTTGTGTGCCCTGAGTCAGAGCTTCTGTGACTATCGGCCAGAGGCAGCGGTAAGCTCAGAGCGTCCCAACCCTTCCCTTGACCTTCTAGAAAGCCCACCTGTTCTGCAGAGGCTCCTGGGGGCAAAGACCACACATGCCACGTGCTATTTATCTAAGTGGCATTTCCCCCTGCTGCTCGTAGAATCCGGTGTTTGAGGGCTGCTAGGATTTTCCCCCACCACCAACCCCAGGGCAGGAAGGAAGTGTGGTCTGATGGATGGAGAACTTGTCTGGCAAGTAGGAGCCGAGTGTTCTGGATCTGACTCAATGTGTGGCTTTGGGAAAATGACTTTGACTCTCTGACACGTTGACTTTGAAGCCTGGGGGCAGTGAGCAGAAAAGAGCTGGCGGTTGTCATTAGCTGCCCTTGAGTGGGCGCCTGCTCCACACAGCCGCCTGCACAGTGAGTGGAAGGACAAGCTGCCAGGCGACAGATCATCGTGGGCCCGAGGGCTTTCCTTGACTGGCTTTTGGAAGCATCGCCAGGCCCATCTTCCTAGTTTGTCTTAGTCTGGGAGCTCCGCTGAAGCCACTTCAGCATCAAAGCAGCATAAAAACCTCCCCTGCAGACAGGTGAGAGCTAGTGACAAAGGGCCTTGGCCAGGCATCAAAGCTAGGTCTCTCATCCCTCAACTCACTACCATCGAGCCCGTTCCGACTCATAGAGATCCACGAGGACAGACTAGAACTCCCCCTGTAGGTTTTGGAGACTCTGATTCTTTATGGGAATAGAAAACTTGATCTTTCTCCCATGGAGCAGCTGGTAGTTTCGAACTCCTGACCATAGCTCAACACATAACCCACTACTCCACCAGGGCTCCTCTGGGTCTCTTACAGGGAAGGCAAGACTTCTACTGCTGCTCCAGAGGCTGTGAATGTGCGTGCTGAGTTGCTGGCCCTTGGTGCGCACAGGGAGTTAGGCACACAACAGCTCCAGTCCCTGAGCACACAGGAGGCTCTCCTCTCGCTTTCTCTTCTGGACCTTCAGCTCCTGCAGAACTCACTGATCGAACCCCTGCCACCAAGTGGAGTCCAACTCCCCGCTACCCCAGAGGACGAGCATAACTGCCCCACAGGGGTTCCTAAACGATGTCTTTATGGACAGAGAGCCACACTTTCCTCACGCAGACTGGCTCTGGGTTAGCTGCCCAGCTGGGTTCCTACTCAACACCTGGCCAATACGCTTCATGAAGAGCTGCCTCGCCAAGAGCCAAGGACCAGACGTACATCCTCAACAGACTCAACCTGGAATAGGTAAGTTCGTGTTTGTGACCAAGAACTTGGCTAGATTCTTCCCTCCCAACTTCTACAATCTCAAGGGACAAGAATTTGGTGCAGAGGAGAGCAGATTAGTTTAAGCCAAGAAATAAATGCACTTGTTTACGTACGTGGGCCAGGACAGAGCGCACTTGGTCTTAGACAAGGCTAGAGATAAGATCGCAAATAATTTCAGCAGACTCTGCCTCTGTCTCCACCTGCTGGACAGGTCCTCCCCTGGGAAGCTGTTTGGTGGACAGATGGTTACCTACCTGCTCAGACCCCACTTTAATGAAGGGGTTTCCTGGGACTTCAGGGGCAAAAGCTGCAAAACCCCCAAATCCTAGGCGACTGTGCCCATTCATAGACCATGCCTGGATGATGCTTTGCTGACTGTGAGTCGGGTGGGCCTGCGTCAAGTTGTGGGAAAGAGTCTCCACAGGAGAGAAATGTGTCCATCCTCAACAACGGCAACACCCGCTCACTGCCAGGGGGTCCACACAGACTCACAGTGACCCTAGAACACAGGGCGGCACTGCCCTGTGGGTTTCCAAGAGTGTAGCTCTTCACAGGAGGAGGTAGGCAACCTTATCTCTTTCCTGCGGGGCAACTGGTGGCTTCAACCCACTCACTGACTTGTACTTCGCAGCTCAGTGCGTAGCCCAGTACAACGAAAGGGCTTCTGTTTCATGCCTAGAGCAGAACTCGAGGCTGGAGAGATGCAAGCCCTGAAAGTCCACTCTAGTCCACGGATCTGCCAGCTGTGGCTTGAGAGCCATATGAGGCTTTTGGGGGATGTACATATGGCTCTGAAGTAAACTTGGGGGGGAAATTAAAAGTCTTTATTCAGATCATGGTCATTTTGTGTGTATATATATGTATATGTCGCTCTCAAATTGCTGTGAGGTACAGGATTGGCTCTTCAATCCCAAAAGCTTGCCAATCCCTGCTCTGAATTGGAATCAGCTTGATGGCTTGCGTTTCATCAATGAGTTCTCTGAGAGCCAGAGAATCTAAAATGTGGAAGGGGAAGGAGAAGCCCCTGCCCAGGAGCCACTTGGGGCCTGTGTCGAAGTGCAGGAAGGGCCCGAAGCTGAGCCTGCTCATTCACAGCCTCCTGGGCTGCTCTGGGGGTCAGGGACGGCCCAGTGGTCGCATTCTTGCCTTTCATGTGACCCCTCTTCCTTGAAACACTGATTAACTACCCGTAATGGGTGTGGAAGGTTCTTTACATGAAGAGCATCAGCGCGCACTGTACGTGATCCCAAAGGACAGTGGGAGGTAGGGCTTTGTGATGTGCTTTTGTGGTTAGTGAAGAAAGGCTTCCGACTCCCAGTCGAGTTCATAAATCCAAGCTTGCATATAAACTTTCCCTGGCTGTGTGGCAGCTTCAGTTTTTTCCCCCTCGGGCCTCTGTGTCTCCAACATTCCCATGTTTGATTCCTGGCCAATGCACTTCAAATGGCCCGACCGAGAGTCAGAACACAGCAAACACACCCAAGCCATCCCTGTGCTCGGGCTTAGAAATCGCACACGTTTCTGAGTAAAGGCAAAGAAAGGGCTGAGACCACGTTCCAGGTACGTGGTGCTAACAATGCACCAAGAGCAATTGTTGTTGCTTTCTGTGGTGCAGCTGAAGACGAGTTGCCGTAGACCTTGCTGCCCTCATCAACATCGGTCTGTGACTCATGGGAGAAATGAGTAAAACACACAGAAGGGTCCACGTTCCCCTGAAGTGAGATTGTAATCACACCCCTCAGTTCCGACAACCCTCTGACGGAGTTTCCTGCCGAAGGCGCATCACTGCTGACTTCTCGATCTTCACGCAGAGTACGTGATTAGCCCCAAGCTTATTATCTTCTCTAGGGATTAGCTGAAGCTGCTTTCCCACAGGTCACTGACGCTCAGCAGTCAGCACAGCCCCTGTCTCCATCACTGAGCCTGCTTTGTGAAGATAAACACTGGTCTGTTGGTCTAAGAACCCCCAAGTGGTGACCAGATCAGGTGATGAGCCACAAATCTGCTTAAAGGACACCGCTCTTCCTTTAAGTGCGATGCAAATGCTCATAAGTGGCAAAGGATGGTTTCCTACACAAAGAGGATCAGCACTCGCTCTGCTAGTGAGGACACTGGAACACAAAGGGCAGTCTGGCCAGGAGGTAGGGCTTTGTGGGGTGACTTCATAGTCGGTGAAGGAAGGCCTCAGACACCCAGTGGAGTTGTAAAGCCAAGTTCTCATACAAATTTTCCCTGACTCTGTGGAAACTTGACTTTTCTCACCCTCAGGCCTCTGGGTCTCCAACACGCTCATGTCTCAATCACAGCAGTTCCTGCTACTTGATTTCAACAGGAACACCAAGGAAAATCAGAAAGAGACACTCCAGGGCAAGTTCGTTTTAAGGGCCCCAATTCTACTCCAAGGACAGCAATTGTGTGTGAAAAAGTTTCCTGCAAGTGCTTCAAATAAAATTTCACAGACCGAGAAGATAAACATTTCCTTGGGAAAGAAATCCATAGATGTGAACAAGAATGAAGCCACAGGCTGTGGCCACCTGGCCAAGAAGACGGAGAGGGCCCAGTCTTTTTCGGTAGGACTGTTACTGTCGTTAGTTGCTGTCAAGTCGATTCTGACAGATGGTGACCCGGGTGTGCAGAATAGAACTGTAACACGGCCTTGGGAGGGTACCCAGAGATGAACATCCTCCTGGCAGGGCAGAGGGCTTGATTCGGGATCACCACCTGCCGCCAGGAGCAGTGCTCATCTCTCTCACTTACTGCAAAGAAAAGGGAAATGAAGAAGAAGAGGGAAGGGGGGAGGAGGAGGGGAAGGGGAAGAAGGAAAAAGAAAAGGAGGAGAAAGAGGAAGGAGAGAAGGAAAGTGGTCTGGACGTTGTTTAGTAAAATCCAGGAACCACAGAGCCTCAGAAAGCAGGGAGAGCCCAGAGTCCGCTTCTGGGTGAAGCCAGCCATCAGCTTAGTCTGTTCTGGTGGTCAGGTGCCAGGCAGTGCGTTCTGACTCACAGCGACCCCGATGTAAAGCTGAAGAAACCACTGCCCAATCTTGTGCCGGCCTCCCAGTTGCTCTTGTGCTTGAATGAACCTTGTGGCCATGGGGTCCGTCCATCCTGTTGAAGGCCTTTCTTCACTGCTCCTTTCCTCTACCGAGCATGAGACCCTCCTGGTCTCTGCTGGCAACGTGTCCAAAGTGTCTGAGACACAGCCCCTCCATCTTCGCCTCTAAGGAGCATACTGACACTGCTTTCTCCGAGATAGACTTGTTTGTTCTTTTGGCACTCCCAAAGACTGCTTTCAATATTCTTCATCAGCACCATAGCGCAAATGCACTGATTCCTCTTCAGTCTTCCTTATTCAATGCCCAACTATGACGTAATAGGGAATTGAAAATACCATGGCTTGGGTCAGGCAGACCTTAGTCCTCAAAGTGAACGCCTTCCTTTTCAACACTTTAAAGAGGTCTTGTGTAGCAGACTTACCACTGCAATGTGCCATTTGATCTCTTAACTGCTGCTTCCATGAGCACTGATTGTGGATCCAAGCAAGACAAAATCCTTGACAACTTCAATTTTTCTGCTTTTCATGATGTTACCAACCAGGCCAGTTGTGAGGATTTGGGCTTTCTTTATACTGAGTTGTAATCCACACCGAAGGCTGTGATTCTTGATCTTCATCAGCAACTGCTTCAAGTCCTCCTCACTGTCAGCAAGCAAGGTTGGGTCACCTGCAGACCACAGCTTGTGAATAAACCTTCCTCCAATCCTGATGTCGCATTCTTTGTATAATCTAACTTCTCTGGTTCTTTGCTCAGCATACACACTGGATCAGTATGATGAGAAGGTACAACCCTGCCCCACACCTTTCCTGATTTCAACCACGTAGCATGCCTTTGTTTTATTCCCACAACGGCCTCTTGATCCATGTTTAAGTTCTGCATGGGCACCGCATCCATAATTGTTATGATCCACACAGTTGAATGCCTTTGCATAATCAGTAAACCATAAGTAAACATCTTTCTGGTAGCTCTGCTTTAAGCCAAGATCCATTTGACATCATCAATTATAGCTCATGTTCTACATCCTCTTCTGAATCTGACCTGACCCTCTGGCAGTTCCCTTTCAATGTACTGCAGAACCATTGTTGGATGATCTTCAGCAACATTTTACTTGCATGTGATATCAATGATGTGGTTCTATAACTTGTGTTTTGAGTTGAGCCATCTTTCTTTGGAATGGATGCATATATGGATCTCTTCCAGTCACTCGATCAGGTACTTGTCTTCCAAATTTGTTGGGAGAGAACAAACTGAGTGCCTCCAGTGCTTGATCAGCTTGCGGAAACATTTCCATTGGTATTCCAGCAAGTCCTGGAACCTTGTTTTTGGCTAACGCTTTCATTGCAGCTTGGATCTCTTCCTTCGGCACCATTGGTTCTTGCTCAGATATCTCCTGAAAATTGTTGAATGTTCACTAGTTCTTTTTCATACAGGGGCCCAGTGTGGTCTTTCCATCTTTTCTTGATACTGCCTGACTCATTCACTATTTTGCCCATTGAATTTTTCAATATTGCCACTTGAGGCTTTAATTTTTTCTTTAATATATGCTGAATCTGTTCTTCCTTTTTGGTTTTATTTCCTTCTAGGTCTTTATTTCATTATAATATTTTACTTTGTCTTCTCCAGCTTGTCATTGAAATTTTCTGCTCAACTCTTTGATGTCATCATTTCTTCCATTGGCCCTAGCCACTTGACCACCAAGAGCAAGTTTCAGGGTCTCTTCTGACATCACTGTGATCTTTTCTTTCTTCCCTGTCTCATTAAGGACCTTTTGCTGTCTTCATGAATGGTGTTCCTGTGGTCATCCTACAGCTCATCGGGGCTCTGTCATTAGTGCTCAGTGCATCGAATCTGTTTTTAAAATGTTCTCAACATTCAGGTGGAATATATATACTCAGGGTTGTTTTTTGGCCCCTTGTGAACATGCTTTAATTTTCTTCAGTTTCAACCTGAACTGCACGTGAGCAATTAATGATCTGTTTCATAGTCTGCCCTGGCCCCATTGGAGGTGCTGGTTCTGAGCTTCTCCATCATCTCTCCACACAGATGAGTCCATTTGCTTTCGGTGCTTCCTATCTGGAGAGGTCCATGTGTATAGTAACATTTTGTGCTGTTGGGGAAAAAGGCGCAGAAGCCATTGTTCTTGCAAAAGTCCATCACGTGACCTTCTTCTTCTTCTTCTATCACCAAGACCCTAAGTCCCCAAGACTCTTCCCTCCTTCTTGTTTCCAACCTTTGTGTTCCAGTGACCAATAATTATCAACGCATCTTGATCGCAGAGTTGATCCATTTCAGACTGAAGACATTGGGAGAATTCTCCAATCTTTCAACACTAGCTTTAGTGATAGGTGCATAAATAGGAATAATGATTGTGTTGACTGGACTTCCTTGTATGCAAATAGATATTATTTATTACAATCAGCATTGTATTTCAAGATAGATCTTGAAATGTCCTTTTTACGATGAATGCAGCACTGTTCTTCTGGAAGGTATCATCCCCAACATTGTAAAACATATGTTTTGCTGATTCCACATGGCCAGTACCAATCCATGTCAGCTCATTAATACCTATAATATAAACCTTTATGTGTTCCATTTCTTTTTTTGGTAACTTCTAATTTTCCTAGATCCATGCTTCATACAGTCCAGGTTCTGATTATTTGCAGATGTTCTCATTTTTAGTCATGCCCCATCAGCAAACGAAGGTCTCAAATGCTCAGCTCCATCAGCAGCAGACCCCACTTTAAGAAGGCAGTTTTGCTCAGTCATATTTTGAGTCTTCCGGTCTGCACTGCCTCTAACAGTATTCTCTTTCTATTCCTTAGACTTTCAATATCTGACTATGTTTCAATGCGATCTGTAAGGTTTTCTGTGGCTAATTCCTTAGATTAGGCAGCCTATTTCTTCTTCATAGTCTGCTCTTAGTCTGGAAGCTCTGCTGAAATCTAGTCACTTAGGGTGACCCTGGTTTATTTGAAATACCTGTGACATAGCTTCCAGCATCACGGCTGCACACAAGCCACTAGTATGACAAACTGACAGACAAGTGGTGAGGTAAGGAGTCTAGTCACCAATATTCAACCTGGTTTTAAATTGTAGGAAGAGGTATCACCATCAGAAACTCATCAGGTGGTGAATAAATTTGAACCAAAAAAAATACAAGTGTATGTTGGATTTGATAACATGGAGGTCATGGTGGGGCTTAGGCCTGATGAAGTCCTCAAAACAAGTCCCTGCTGTCCACCCAGAGACTCTCCTCCGGTGACCTGGCCTGATAACCAGACAACTTAATTCTCACAATCAAGTGCTATCTTCTCAAAGCCAGTCTTCTCATGGGTGTCTCTGCACCACACCAAAACAACCCACTGCTGTGGGGTCTGTTCTGATCGAGAACCATAGGACAAGGGGGCGCTGCTCCCGAGGGTTTCTGGGTCTGTGCAGGTGCAGGGGAGTGGACAACCTTGTCTTTCTCTCACGAAGCAGCTGGTGGGTCAGACTGCTGACTTTTAGTTAGCAGCCCAGCATGGAACCCACTCCTCCACCTGGGCTCCCGGGTATTTCTCACCATGCCTTCAAACGTTAAGGATCCATCTACAAAGCCTTCTGAGCAGTTGTCAGAGGGGACAGACTCCCCCACCCCAGCCTCAGTCTGCTCTGCCCCTTTTCTAGATTGTTTTCCTCTTGCAAGGAAAAGAGGACTGCTCCCTGGTTTTGGAGGGCTGGAGACATTCCACCAGCTAATTTTTATATTCGGGGTAAGCTAAAAAGTTGGCAGATGCTGCCTCTTCTCAGCAATCCAGGGGAGCACTCCTGAGATCATTGGTCTCAGGTCAAAGGCACATTTCAGAGAAATAGTATCCCATCAGTACAACCTCATGAGCCAAAGCTTTGGACGTGTGGCAAAGGTTTTCAATATCTAGGGCAGAGCAGGGTATGTGGGACTAGTCAAGGAAAAGAAACTTGGGCGGGGAGGAAAAGATTGAGGCAAACGGAGGAGGCGGATTGTGGGAGTAGCAAGGAAGAGTCTGGCGACACCGGGGCTTGGGCCAGAAAAGCTCCACCACCACAGGAAGTCCTCATCAGGACCCACACAGCCTCCTGGCCAGGAAGAGGAGACGGAGCCCACCTGGCTTCAATAAAGAGTCCCCCAGCCCCACCTCTGCAAACCCTGCCTTGGTCTTAGAATGGTCACGAAATCATTGGGTTTTTTAAAACCCGAAAGGCAACTCGCCTGGCATACAGCCACTTGAATTTAAATTGCTGTATGTTTTGGAAGCAATGAATTTATTTATGCCCTGCTCATTAAAATACTGATGGAGAAGATGCGTCCTGCCCTTCGAGATGCCCGAAGGGAACTATCCTTTGACCAGGAAAAGAATGCAAGTGGTAGAGTTCGTAGATCGCTCGTTTCTGCCAGCTCCCATGCACTTGCATTCTCCCACAACCTCTCGTGTGACGCAGGCTCCATGCTTTGCTCTACCCTTTCCCTTTTGCCAACGCAGGGACTCCGTGGCCACCCATCAATGGACTTTCTAAGCAGCCACCTCTCGAGCACTTTTACCGCTAATGACATTTGGATAGTCTCCAGTTTATCATCTGAACTTGGACAAAAATCATTTTCAATCTGATCACGTCCAGTTTTCTTAGCTTGGTGATTAAGCCAGCAAAAGTCTGTCAAAAACTTGATCTAATATAAGGCTTCAAGAACCAGCCGTATCTTTCCACTTGCCTACAGACCCCAAGAAAGGAGTCCTGGGGGAACAGTGAGCTTTGCTTTGAGTGGTGAGCCACAGGCTCCGCAGCCGGACCCCCCAGCTGGGCTTGAAACAGTAATTCATAGCCTTGAATGTCTGCACGCGAAACACTAGCAAATGACATGCTGCAACATTGCATCGCGTACATTTTCTTAAAGATACGATGTGCCTCAAATACACAAACACACACACACACACACAATGGTCCTAAGTGTGGTTTGTTGTGCTCAAGTAAGTCTTAAATTGAGAACAAGTCTATAGGCAGACACTTCGAGCACTTCCATTTGCTCATAAAGCCTTGATGGAAGTCCTTCCACATTATGGAAAATAGTCCGGACTTAATCACATGCAACTTCTCTGTAACAACAACTAGGCTAGCAGTTTACCGACAACTGGGCACCATAGCCAAGCCAAATTGACATATGAAATTAACCATCACAATGTTATACTTCAAACTCTTTGATTTTAAAACACATCTTTTCCCTAGATTTCCCAAGAAGCCTGGCTCTTTGAGGCTGGGTTTCAAAGGGCCCCAGCCCACTCAGCAGAAGGCAAATGTCCTGAGCTCTTGCTATGGATCTGTCTCTCTCCTTCCAACTGCTTTCCATGACCCTGTCACTAGAGTCGGGGATATTCGTTAGGGCACGGTGAGACCCATCAGAAAGTCATTCCAGCAATTCCTTGCCATGATTTCTGACTCAAAAGATCCGTCAGTGTCCATGTGGTTACAATGCAGTCAGAGCTCTGATGGCCTTTGGGCACATGCTTAGTTCCATTGTCTTCTGTCACTAGGGTTGACCGTTGTGTGTAAAATGAAGATCATGATAGTGCTGACTTCGTTCTTCTTGTTAGTTGCCACTGAGTCTGTTCCAATGTATGGTGACTGTGTTAGCCTGGGATGACTAGAGAAACAAAATCATAGACATTCAGATGTGTATAAGAAAGAGCCTCACATAGAAGAGTAATTGTACATTGAGAAAACATCCCAGTCCAGCACAGACAAATCCATAAGTCTGATATTAGCCCATATGTCCGATACCAATCTCTAAAGTCTTCTTCAGACTCACGCAACACATGCAATGGTGCCTAATGCAGGAAGATCACAGTCCAGTGGCTGGAAAGTCTTGTTGATCCAGTGGCGGGGGAAGCACCTCAGTGCTGATAGGGATCTCCACGTGGCTCCTCCAGCTCTGGAACACTAGCGTAGCTCCATGTGACTTTTCAGCATTTATATCTCCCAGGGTGTGAGCATGTGGCCCGCCTCCAGCAAGCTACTTATCTCCTTAGCACTTCCAAATGACTCATCAAGCTGCAACCTGATTGACAGGCTAAACTCCACCCTTCACTCTCAAGTTTCAAATTGACAACAGATTATGTAACTACCACAGTGACCTCCTTGCTAACAGAAGGTAGCCTTCTGGGCCTGCACCGTCTTTATCCTTGTCGGAGTGTTTCAGATCACTGTCACAGTCACGATGTATTCCGAGGATCTTTCAATCTACGAGGTGCGTCTTCTAGCATATCAAGCAATATGCTATGGTGATCTATAGAGTCTTCACTGGCTAGTTTTTGGAAGTAGCCCTGCGGGACTTTTTCCCTAGTCTGCCTTAGTCTGGAAACTCCACTGCTCTGTCCACCAAGGGTGACCCTGTTGGCATTTGAAATACCAGTGGCGGAGAAAGCCACCACAATATGGCAAACTGAGGTGGCAAAACTACCTTGCAGGGCTGTGGTCGGAGAATTAAATGATAATATGTGTTTCATGCTTTGAAAATGATTCATAGTGTGTTTGATTCCTGACACAGAGTAAGCATTTAATGCATTTTTAAATTCCCATGTGTCATTTTGCTGAGCGTCTTTCTATCAGGAATGGAATGCCATGGGAGGAAGACAGCAGCATCCAAACAAGATGCACATATTAATGGATTCCTCGAACTTAGACCATCCAATAGGACCCAAAGCTTACGAATTCCCACCAACTCTTCCCTCTCCTACCAAACCTCCCCAGTCCTCGGGCCCCACTTCCCTGCCACTCAGCCTCTGCTAGTAAGATTTCCCTAAAGACCCCAGGCCCTCACCCTGGGAGTTAGCCTGCTCCCTGGCTCCTGGGCAGTGACGCTGTGTGAGCCCCTGAGCAGCATCTACTCCCCCTGTGTGAGCAAACCATGCATGTGCGAGACTCAGCAACCAGAAGTGAAGCATCTGAAATGGGCAGTCAGCCTCTTGTCCTCATCTTCCCACCTCCTCATCCTCCCATTCCCCCCTTCTCCATGAGAGAGGTCAAAATCAGTCTCTGTGCAGTTGATTCTGATTCACAGCAACCCATGTGCGTCCGAGTTTAACTACCATCCCCAGGACTTTGGGAAGAACACCGCCAGGACTTTCTTCGGAGGCATCTCAACGAGGACTCAAAACTCTAATCGCTTGGTTAGCAGCTGGGGATTCTGTTTGTGCCACACACTCTATTCACACAACTGCCTCTTGATCCATGTACAGCGCCCATATGAGCAAAATTAAGTGGAATTCCCAATCCCCTCAAGACTCTCCATGGTTTGTTGTGGTCCACACAATTGAATGCCTTTGCACAGTCAATAAAACACAAGTGAATATCTCCCTGGAATTCTCAGCTTTCGGCTTAGATCCAGCCAATGTCAGCACTGATACCCCTTGTTCTACAGCCTCTTCTGAATCTGGCTTGAATTTCTGACAGCTCCCTATAAACTTACTGCTGCAGCAATTGTTCAATTACCTTCAGCAAAATTTTACTGACATGTAATTTTAATGACATGGTTCAAAAATTTCGACATTCAGGTAGGTCGCCTCTCTTTGGAATGGATACAAATATGGATCTCTTCCAGTCAGCTGTCCACGTAGCTGTCTTCTGAACTTCTAGACATAGAACAGTATTTCATCAGATGTGGAACCATTTCAACTGATCTTCCGCCAATTCTTGGAGCCTAGTTTTTGCTAATGCCCTCAGTCCAGCATGGACCTCTTCCTTCAGTTCTACTGGTTCTTGATCATATGCTGCCTCTTGAAGTGACTGAATGTCGACCAGGTTTTCTTGGTGCTGTGATTCTGTGTGTTCTTTCCATCTTCTTTTGATCCTACCTGCATTGTTCGATGTTTTGCCCATCAAAGCTTCCAATATTGCGATTCAAGGCTTGCATTTTTCTTCCATTCTTTCTGCTTCAAATATACGAAATGTGTTCTTTGTTTTTCGTTTTCTAACTCCAAGTCTTTGCACATTTCATCACGGCGCTTTACTTGTCTTCTGGAGTTCCCTTTTGAACTGTTCTGTACAGCGCTTCTACTTCATCATTTAGTTCAGGTGTTTGAGCTAATTCATGTTCAAGGGCAAGTTTCAGAGTCACTTCTAACGTACACCTTGACTCTTTTCTGTCTTCCTTGTTGTTGTTTTTTATGCTTGTCTTTTTAGTGACCTTTCTGTTTCTTGGTGCGTGGCCTTGTTCATATCATCCCATTGCTTGCCAGGACTTCTGTCTTCAATGTGCCAAACTTTTCTTTATTTATTTTTAAATCATTTTATTGGGGCTCATGCAACTCTTATCACAATCTGTCCATCTATCCATTGTGTCAAGCACATTTGTACATTTGTTGCATCATCATTTTCAAAACATTTTCTTTCTACTTGAGCCCTTGGTATCAGTTCTTCATTTTTCCCCTCCCTCCCTCATGAACCCTTCATAACTTATAAATTATTATTTTTCCATTTTTTACACTAATGTCTCCCTTCACTCACTTTTCTGTTCTCCGCCCCACAGGGAAGGGGTTATATGAAGGTCCTTGTGATGAGTTCCCCCTTTTTCCCCCTACCTTTCCCTTCCCCTCCTGGGATGGCTACTCTCATTATTGGTCCCGAGGAGTTTATCTGTCCTGGATTCCCTGTGTTTCCAGCTCTTATCTGTACCAGTGTACATGCTCTGGTCTAGGCAGATTTCTAAGGTAAAATTGGGATCATGATAGTGGGGGGGGGGAGAGAATTAAAGAACCAGAGGAAAGTTGTATGTTTCATCGTTGCTACACTGCACCCTGACTGGTTCATCTCCTCCCGAGACCCTTCTGTAAAGGGATGTCCAGTTGCCTACAGATGGGCTTTGGGTCCCAGTCTGCCAGCCCCCTCACTCACAGTGGCACTGAGTGCAGGGTCGTGCTGGCGGACAGTTTGAGGAGGGACGCCCATGACGTTTGCACACCACAGAGTCTAATCAATGAATTATACACATTATAGAAGTTGTTCATAAATATAAAGCAATGAATTCATATAAATCAATGAATTATACACAGAGAAGTTGTTCATAAATGTAAATCGATGAATTCATATAAATCAATGAATTATACACAGAGAAGTTGTTGAATTGGAGAATGTTTTCTTGTGCATATTTTTGTTAAAATGAAAAAAACCTACATGAATAACAAGGAGGATGAGTAAAAACAAAAATGTTCTAAACATTTTTATTTTTTTAATCAATCGTTTTATTGGGGGCTCTTACTGCTCTTATAACAATCCATACATCAATTATATCAAGCACATTTATACATATGGTGCCATCATCAGAAAATGTTCTAAAATTAATTGTGATAATGATTGTACAACTCTTTTTGATATAGTTGAATTATTGAATTCTATGATATGTGGATGAAGTGCCAATAAAACTGTGAAAAACAGAAGTCCTTTTCTCTGATGTCCTGATTGGATCTCAGGAAATGCCCGTTGTGAATACCCATATGTGAGACCAAGACAAAAACCCACTGCTGTCGACTGACTCCTGTTCACAGCAACCCCATGTGTGTCCAAGCTGAATGTGCTACACAGGGTTTCCAGCAGCAGACTGTTTTTCCAGTTCCAGATTACCAGGCGTTTCTTCCTAGGCACCTCTGGGCAGATCAGAAGCTCCAACTTTTCATTAGTGGTTGAGCATGTAACCATGTGGGTCATGCAGGGACTCCGTGCTATGAGACAGTGCACAATGAGATCCGGGAAGGAAGTGAGCGGCTCTCCAAGCTACTCTAGAAGCAAAGGAGGTGCGTTCTCCTCTCTCACCCACCCCTGCGTCTCTCCCCAAGCATCTCCTCACTGATCACAGAGATCGCAGACTGGGTATAGAGCAGAATGTGCCTCGGTTGCCTTTAACTGCTTGCAGTACCCCCAGTGTTTCCCCTCGCCTCCCTTTTTTGCCAACCTCCCTCTAACTGAGTATTGCTTTCAGCTTTACCCAAGTTCACACTTGTCTGTCCTCTAGGACAGCGGTTCTCAACCTGTGGGTTGCCGCACCCCTTTGGGGGTGAACGACCTTTTCACAGGGGTCACCCGACTCATAACAGTAGCAAAATGAAAGTTATGAAGTAGCAACAAAAATAATTTTCTGGTTGGGGGTCCCCCCAACATGAGGAGCTGTATGAAAGGGCCGCGGCCTGAGGAAGGTTGAGAGCCACTGCTCTGGAACAAACACACCTGTCTGGGAGGAAGCAGAGCCGGAGGACTCTGTAGAGGCAAATGGCAAGACGTCATCTGACACACTTTGCACAGACTGTCAGGAGGGACCAGTCCCTGGAGAAGGACATCATGCTGGTGAAGTAGAAGGTCAGCGAGAAGGAGGAAGGCCTTCGACAGCATGGATTGACACACTAGGCTTGAGCGTGGGATGGTCATGAGGCCCGCGCAGGACCAGATGTTTCCTTCTGTTGTGCATCGGGTCGCCGTGGGCCGGAACCGGCTCCACGATGGCACCTAACAGCCTGCACCCCCTGCCCATGCCCCCTCCCTCCCCCTTCTGGGAGCCACGAGTGTGAAACCCCACGCTGCACTTGGTGAAGTAGGGATCTCCTGTGTGTGCGAACCTGTGTGCGCGACAGATGTCAGTCACTCAGCAGGACATCCCCGCGCACCGACCCCCACACGTGAGGCTTTCTCAGGTTCCTGGGTCCTCTCTAAGGTGTATGGGTAACTGCAGGTGGTGGGCCCATTCTTGCAGATGGGCATTTGGCTGGTAAGAATAGCGCTGCTGTGAACACGGATGTTCATGTGAGAAAGCGCCTTTTTTGACCCAAAGCCCAACAGCAGACAAAGTAGCAGTTTCCATTTCCACTTTCCGAGTTACTCAGGAGGCTACTTACAATGAATCCAGGGTGTCGGTGAGATAACAACTCCACCGCCCCCTGCTGAAAAGGAAGTCTGTGTTATATTCTGACAGTGGCCTGTCAGCTCCTAGGTGACAGCTGTTGACTAGGTCAACAGGTCTAGAGCCTGCCGGAATGGCCACCAACCACAAGCTAAATGTGTTGGAGGGAGGTTTATGGGGTCCCCACAGCTTCCCCTTCCCTGACAGCTGAGCAGCCCACCCTGCAGAGCACTGCTTCTGCTACTGAGCTGCCGGGTCAGGGGTTGGGGGTGGGAGGGTCTCTCCAGTAGACGAGACAGGCTAAGCGACCTCACTCTCGAGCTCAGTACAAACTGCCCTCCTCCCAGCATCAGGCTTTCCTGCCCATTTCTCCCAGAGAGCCATCTTCTGCCATCCTCCTCGTGTGGAAATGAATCAATAATAGCCACACTCTTTAGAGCTTACAAAAGCGTTACTACCTTTGTGCTAGATGATAATGGGCAATCTTGTCACAGCCCGGTCATTTTCATTCCATTTAACCAACAACAGAAATAAAGAAGAAATGAAAATGGGTGTTGACAACAAGGCTCGCAAACCCTCCAGAGGCGCCCGTGTGTGTGTGTGTGTGTGTGTGCGTGTGTATGTGTGTGTGCACGACAGTTCTGTCCGTTGCCTGGGAAAGGCGTGTTAGAGGCGGAGTCCGTTGTTCCTCGCCTTGTTCTTTTTGTTTCTTTTCTTTCCTCTTCCGTTTCCTCCCCTGCTTCTTCCTATTGGGGACTGTGATGTAGCGGTTACGAATGGGCTGCTAGCCACAAGGTCAGTGGTTTGAAACCACCAGCCGCTCTGCGGGGGAAAGGTGGGGCGCTCGACTCCCGGAAAGATTGGTCTCAGAAACCCACAGGGGCAGTTCTACTCTGTCAGAATTGACTCCATCACTGTGAGTTTGGTTGAGAGTATGTGAGTGTCTCATAAGCCCTTCACCCGAGAGGGAAACAGTTGGGTGTGAACATCCACCGACACGGACCCCGCAGCAGGATGGCCGTGCTCTTTGCCTCCCTGGGGCCTAAGACGCACAGGTGTGGGAGGGGCAAGGCAGGAAACTCACAACAACCTCCAAGGACACAGGCTCTTCCTTCTCCATCGTCCCCACCCCCTTCCCACACTGTTGTTTCCTATTAAAAAAAAATTGAAGGTCACACTGATGCTGTCTTTTTAAGGATTTTCTTCTACTAACTCCACCATTCCATCCATGCTGTTCTCCCATGCGACTCTTCCACCCCACGTGCACAACCCAAAGCTTCCTGTGAAAGGGCTTTTTCACATCCCAGCAGCTGGAACTTAACCACACGCTGGCTTCAAGAAAGCCTGGGCAATGAAGTCTCTAGCTTGGTGGCTGTGATCAACTCGAGCTCGGAAGAGTCCATTACTGGGAAGAAGGTACGACTGAGCATGAGGTTTAAGACACTCAGGAGAGCCGAAAGTACTCATCTAGATTCATTGGTTTAAAGATAAAAAATAAGCCCATTACGTGGTCACATAAATAACATGTTCTTATCAAAAGAGCTGTGCTCAAAAGTTAAAAGAAAATCCATGAGAGAAGTGCCATCATTTTTCATTTTAGCAAATCTTAGTAGCTGGCTTCATCACAGACTCAAAAGAGCTAAATGGTCAAATCTCTGTGTGCGTTCAAGCTGTTGTAATGTATGGGTTGGGTTAGATGTATATGAAGAAAATGTGGCCTCACACAGATATGTATCTGGAAAAGAGAGAAGTATTTTGGTAGGTGTTTGAGTTCATTGTACATACATGCTCTGCTCTGACTCCACACCAATCCTCAACAGGTCATAGTTTCTTAAGGGTTAATGGCAATGTGAGATTTCAACCCACTATGTTAAAATCCATTGGATTTCCTGCCACTCAATTTCTTTATAATTCATGCATTGGTCTTTGGGGGAAACAGGAACAGAGTTTTCAAATGTTGGCACGATCATCATACAATCTCTGAAAGTCACTTCACTGTCACACAACATGATGGAAGCCATTAGTGTCACTGAATGGCACGTGTGGAAATTTTGAAATGGCAAGTTCTTCTTAGATGTATATTTTTTAAATCCACTGCTGATCTCATCAGAAAAGCCTTAAAGTATTGGGACACTGTCAAGTTCATGGTGGTAGGCCAAGCTTTCCAAAATTACAATTTTTGGAAAACACAAATTTTTTCATTGGCCATAAATAGTGTTTTCTTTGACGAGCCAGACTCTGGTTTTTATTTTCTAGAAAATGTCCACCAAATATACAGAGCTGAGTAATCAATCACCTGTCATTCCTTCAGGGTGCACTTTAGAAAAGTAACAACTCAGACAATTACAAAAGTGATTTTTTTCCTCCAGAGCCTGCATCTACTCATCTAAAATGTGCGTTTCTGCTTGAAAAATGTGTTTTCATAACCGAGAAAGGCATGCCGGGGTTAGAGTAAGACTTATGAAAGTCACGAAGGAAACTGCCCTGCCTGAGATCGTTTGGGCCTGTTGTCTCGACATATCCCAAGGCAATTTTATCCACGGTCGGTGCAAATGGCAGCCTAGTGAGCAGGATGAGAGCACCGTGAGATGATCGAGGACATAGATTTGACAGGGTCGCAGGATCGCACTGGAGAAGAGCCGATAGGAGTGCATACACAAGTCAGCCTATGTGGAGGATTTGAGAGTATATACATAATCATTTTACTGGGGGTTCTTTGAATTTGAGGTTCTTGGTGGCCCTTGACCTCGTTAGCCGGCAATTACGAAGCGACGTGTTTAGCATCTCCTTATTCCAAAACAACGCCTCTGTACCGTGAAAACCACACTGGCTCTTTTGCGATTGGCCCCAGCAGCTATGGCTACATGCCAGGATCAAAGACCTCCAACCATGAATGTTCGAACACCTGGCAGTCGAAAACATTTCCCGACCTCCTTTCTCTAAGCTACCCCTGAGGGATGGTGGCTAGCAACATGCGCTGGCCTTTTTTATTTGGGCCAACTCTACAGGAGCAATCAAGAAGGGAGTAGAGGGCTAACTGGCACCAAGTCCACTTAATCGAGAAGAAGGTCTATACCCTGCACAGTCTGGAATCTCCTTTCAGAACCTATTAATAAGTGTACTTGCCATAAAATAAGCACTGCCTTCGAGTCAGATCTCACTCAAGCCCTATTTGTAGATCTTACATCTTTATGGGAATGCACAGCCTCCTTGAACTCCCATAGAGTGGCAGGCGGGTTTAAACCGCAGACCTGTGGGGGGCGTTCACTGCCTAAGCCGTAGTGCCACCAGGTTGTCTTGTGTACTTGCCACAGACTAATTTAAAAGCAAGAATGTTGATTTACAACAAAGATGATTGCGAAGGAATTTTGACTTGGTTTTAGCCCTTACGTTGAAAAATGCATGCAACGTTATAAGTGTATTTAGAAGCTTAGGCCCTGGTGATGTAGTGGGCCTCACCACCAACTGCTAACCAGTGATCACTCCACAGGACAAAGATGAGGCAGACTGCTCCCCGAAAGAGTTAAAGTCATGGAAACCCAAAGGGGCAACCCTACTACTCCATCCTCTAGAGTCACTGGGAGTCAGAATCCACTTGACGGCAGTGGGTGTGGTTTTTCAGGGCTTTAGAATGGAACTCTGAGGGTTCGGTGGTGGAAATCTTGTCTTCCACATGTGAGACATCGCTGCGACTCCAGCCAATGCACCTCCTATACAGCCACCGCCTCATCTGTCCGAACAAGTGTCAGCAGACGCTCCAAACTAAGATGAACTAGGAAGAGATGCCTGGCAAGCTATTTCTAAAAAATCAGCTAATGAAAACACTTTCACCCAAACCGGCCTCCTCTACGACTCATTGTATAGGGCAGGACCCAGGACAACGGAGGCAGCCTAAGCCGCAGCTAACAACAGAAATGCACAGAAAAAATGTAAATTCTATTGCTAAAAGCTTTGTTGGCTGGGGAGAAAGAGCCTGCCCGTTTAAACGGAACAGAGGCAATTTGAATACACACACAGAGAGGCTTACATGAAAGAGGATCAGATCCCGGCAGGAGCTCCTCTGGCCTAGTTTCATTTCAGCTCAGCCTTCATCTTTCTGCACCACTGACGTTACTTCCATAGAACAATCAACACTTAAAAAGAAAGAAAGAAAAGAAAAATCAACATTTCATCAGAAATGGCTTCGTCATCATCTTTTTTTTTAATTTCCAAAACTCTTAGAAATACATATTCTGAAAAACACTGGCAACTTCCTAGAAAGAGCAAACAAGGAGCCTCGTATCCGGATTGAAAATAAAAGCAGCCACTTCCGGTTTCCATCCTGACACATAAAGAGCTTGGAAGTCGTCACTCTTCCCTCGATAACAAACCAACAAAACTGGATAAACTAAAATGTATTACTTTTCTTGGGTCCAACGGAGAACTGAAGGTGAAGGGCAGACCCATCCAGAGAGCCACAGCCAAGACCTACAACCGGGAACAGAAACCAGGGAGCTAAAACGGGTAGAACCAGAAGTGGTGGTTTTGGTTTTGGACTTTGTTTTTGGTGGGGTTTTTGTTGTTGTTGTTGTTGTTGTTGTTGTTGTTGTTGTTTGACTGAGACTCTACAGAGAACAGTGGTTTCTATTCCACAATGCCCACACAGTGGGACCAGTGACAATGATTGCAGTCCCCATGATAGAATGGCACTCATTTCCACCCAGCATGTCCCTTTCCACCTCTCCTCCTTCCAGCCCTGCCTGCCTTCTGAGCTGTGTCCCGGGACGAGTTTCATGCCATCTGGAATCGAATAGAAAGGAAGACTGGAAAGGCAGCTAGAAAATGAAAAACAAAGTCAGGGGTGCCCGACCCAAGCCATGGTATTCTTGATCATCTCATACACCTGCAAGCGCTGGACCACTGTCTAGGAAGGAGGAACACTGAATTACGGTGCTGGTGAAAATAGTGACTATCACATGAACTGCCAGAAAAACAAGCAGACGTGTACTGAATGCCTCTTAGAAGTGAGTCAATCCAGACTTTGTTTCATGTACTTCAGACGTGTTATCAGGAGGCCCAGTCCCTAAAGAAAGAGATCGTGCTTGGGAAAGTAGAATGTCAGAGAACAGGAGAAAGACCTCCAGCAAACTGATGTGACACAGTGACTGTGCAACATGCACAAACATTGCACAGGGCCAGGCAGCATTTTGTATAGAGTCACTGTGAGTTGGAACCAAATTGACATTTAACCAGTGGTTACGAGTTGGGCTCCTATCTGCAAGGTCTGCGGTTCAAAACCACTAGGTGCTTCTTGGAAGAAAGAAGAGGCTTTCTGCTCCAGTGAAGAAATAAAGTGACAGAGACCCACAGGGGCAGGTCTTCCCTGCCGACTCTCCAGCTGGGAGTTTGGTTTGATTTTAACCACAGCAGTAATGCAAACATTGGTGAGATGTAGCAAAACCAGTGCTTTCAGGGAAACCTCATGTGCACTGAACGCCTATGTCAAAACAGAAGGTAAATCTCAAATTGAAAACCCAGCTCCCACTGTAGGAAACTAGACAGTGAAGATTAAGCCAAACGTTAGCAGAAGAAAAGAAATAAATATGAGCATATAAGCAGATGAAATGGAAGACAGGAATACATCTTCTGCCCATTCCAATTCCTCTGTACATATGAGATACAATAGTACTCAAACCCCAAGGTACCCCGTTCTTGCCTGATAATCGTAGCTGTCTGACATATATTGTGGACATGAATAACTGCGAGTGAAAAAGCAAGTTGCAAACTAGTGCAGATAACAAAATCCCACTGATATAAAAACTCAAACCAGTTGAAGCCCAGTCAACTCATGGCGATCCCGTGTGTGTCAGAGGAAAGCTGGGTTCTCTAAGGCTTTCAATGACTGGTTTCTCAGAAGGAGCTCGTCAGGCCTCTGGGTGGACTTGAGCCTCCACCTTTAGGTTAGCAGTTGAGTGTGTTAGCTATTTGTAGCGTGCAGGGACTTTTAAACGCATAGAAAGAATGCATACCAATTTGTTATGAGTTTTTGGTGCTAAATGGTTGAATATCAGCTTCTTTTTCTCTTTTTCTGAGTTCATTTAAAATTTTACACTCATGACCAAAAATGAATGTTTATATATTTTTAATCAAGTATTTCTTTAACCTGTTTCATAATCTATCTCCAAGACTGCTTCCTTTTCGGTGATTTGAAGTCCGCGGCTAGCCATCACACTCAGCCTTCACCCCTCACCATCTTCCTCCTATGAGCTTGTCCGGGTTTTCATATTAGCTTTTAAAATCTGATTATCCTTGCAGAGTATGTTGAGTGGAGAAAAAAATTAAACATACAAAGTCACCAAATATTAATAAGAATCACTTCCGTTTGAGAGAAGGGAAACCGAGGTGCGGGGGGAAGGGAAAGCTGATGAGGAGCTTGATTAGTTTAGATTGGATTACAAAGCCAATGAGCTGAAATGTGGACTCCCACCTCAGTTACAATCGTCAGAAATGAAAGGAGAGGAATCACCCCATTTAATGACTCAACTCCTATGGCAACGTTTTCACTCCCTTCTTACCAGGCTGTGGTAAGAAAGGCCCCAAATTCAAACGTGGTTGATAGCAACTTTATTAAGCCTTAAACAGAACAAGGACAATCAGCCTGGATGAGGGACGCTATGCACACAGAGGTCAATTCAAGGCCACGGGGCTCATTAGATGTGATAGAAAAGAAATCATGACAAATTCATGGATGGTGGTAAGGCAGTTAATCGGGCATGACTGCAGAAGCAGAGGATATATCATAATTGGTATCTACATAACTGCTGGTTTATAAAAGGCTATAGCTCATAGATTTTAGGCTTTGAGCATGGGCTATATTGTGGTGCATAACCATGGGGCTCTGAATTATAGTCACCAGGACCCCAAATTTTAACTTAAACTAGGGAGGCATTCTACTCCCTTAAAGATTGACAGTTCCAGAAACTCACAGGGACAGCTCTTCTCTGACCTGTAGGGTTACTATGAGTCAGAATCTATTCAAATGGAGTAAGTTTCCTTATTTCTAGAAATGACATTTGCTATTTTCTATAAATCATTAAGAATATGACTGGGTAAGAACCTAGTTTTTTGTGTGGACCTGAGGGCAACATTGTCCCTCTCTGGATGTACATAATCTGTTGTCAGTTTGAGACTTATGAGTGCAGGGGTGGAATTTAGCTTGTCAATCAGGTCCCAACTTGATGACCTCATTTAGAGACGCTAAGGAGATAAATAGCTCACTGGAGGTGGGACACTCACTGACTCCCTGGGAGACATTGCAGCTGACAAGACACATGGAGTTATGTTAGTGCCCTGAGCTGGAGGAGCCACGTGGAGACCCTGCCAGTGCTGAGATGCTTATAATGCCATTGGATCCACAAGACTTCCCACCCACTGGCCTATGATCTTCCTGCCTTCGGCAGTCATTACATGTGTTGTGTGAGTCTGAAGAGGACTTTATAGATCGGTATCAGACATTGATCTGGACTGGGCTGGGATGTTTTCTTAATGTACAATTATTCTTTAGATAAAGCTCTTTCTTATACACATCTGCATATCTATGAATGTTTTCTCTAGTCAACCCAGACTAACACACTGGATTTGCAGGGATTTATGTTCTCCTTTATTCTTCCTGAAGGCAAACTGCCATTCTCTGAGCTTGCATGAACTTTTCTAAGCAGAGCCATAATGTAGAAGCAAGATAAAGAACTCAAGTGGCATCCAAACTTATGTCAAGACTCAAAAGGGAGTTAGGGCTCCCACGGTTGCCTGTCGCCATCCACAAATCAAGTGTTTTATAGTTTAAGCTCTAATGCAACTCGGAAAAATAAATAACAGAACATAACCATTAGGTCGATTCTGACTCACAGCAACACTATAGGAGAGCCTCGTAGGGTTTCCAACGCTGTCTGTGCCCTTCATGGAAGCACACTGGTACGTCTTTCACCTTTAAACTGTGACCTTTGGGGAGCAGATGAGCACTTAAATGCTGTGCCACCTGGGCACCTTTTCCATCCTTATAATATGTAGTTTGATGCTATCCAGGAAATTATCTCCAGGAGGTTAGCCACCCCTTTCTAAAGAAATCTTGCTTTAAAAAAAAAATCAGCAGGTCCTGCTGAATCACTGCCTACCACATTCTTCTGGATGGAAAAATGTACAAAAACTAATTTGCTGGCATATAACTTGACTGCCTCTTTCAGAGGTCTGTCCTGGCTCTAGATCTCCTATTATATAGGAGGTAGTCCCTTTAATTAAAGTCCTCCAGTCAAACTAAAGAGGTGTTTATTCAATATTTGTCATTCACATCATAATTTAACATCTCTACTCTCCTTCAGTATCCCTTATTCATTACTCAGCGTTTGCATGCATATGAGGTGGCTTAAAATACCACGGCTTAGGACAGGTACACCTTAGTCTTCAAAGTGACTTTGATTTTCAATTTTCTCCCTAGATTTCCATTATTCATTTCTGTTTCATTCCATTATGGTGTGGAATTCTGGGCAGTTCTTCCATATGCACACAGGGAGCTCATTTTGACTCTAGAAAAGGCACTGGCTTGTACAGTGTAAGAAGACTTACAGAGAGGAGAGGAGGGAGACATAGAGAGGATCAGCCATGGGCTAGTCTCAACATGACTGATTGAACCCTGTCTGTCCATGTTCATGGAGCTCTACTGATATCAGAGTACATGAGGGTCTCTCTTACCCTACCCAGCTGTATTTTTTTTAATTCAAATTCAGTCAGGCTGCCTTCAAACAAGAAGGAAAAGTCTAGAACCTTTGTCCCATTTGAACAACAGTTATATTAGACTTGAAGGCGAGAAGAATCAGTGGCCTGATAGTTCCCATAGAAGCTCCTAGAGGACAAATGGTTTGGGTTCAATTCCTAATCCAAAGGTTGGTGGTTCCGATCCACACAGAAGAAAGGGCTGGTGGTCAAAGACAACAGTTGTGTTTCTGTAACGATTTGCATTAAGAAACTGTGATGAGAATGATGGAGCAAAGCCTGCTGAAGTTAAGCATTCATGACGTTCATTTGCTGATGGAGCATGACTCATAATGAGAAGCAACAACTGCAATATCTATATATAATTGAAACTTGACATTTGAAACTAGGGAAATTGAAGTCAAAAATGAAATGGAACGCATAGAGATTTATATCCTAGGCATTAGTGAAATGAAATGGACAGATATTAGCCATTCTGAATCAGAAAATCATATTGATTACTATACCAGGAATGACAGATTCAAAAGGAATGGCCTTTCATTTATCATCAAAAAGGATATTTCAAAATCTATCTTGAAGTACAACGCTGTCTGTGATGGAATAATATCTACCTGCATACAAGGAAGTCCAGTCAATACAACTATTACACAAATTTATGCACCAGTCACTAAGGCTAGTGATGCATAAATTGGAGAATTTCCTTCTGAATTTGATCAAACATGCAATCAAGATGCATCGGTAATTATTGGCACTTGGAATGCAAAGGTTGGAAGCAAAGAGGTGGGAACAGTCGTTGGAAAGTATGGCCTTGGAGACAGAAGTGAAGCTGGAGATCGCATGGTAGAATTTTGCAAAACAAACAACTTCTTCATAACAAATACCTTTTGTCAACAACATAAAAGGTGACTATACCCATGGACGTCTTCAGATGGAACACACAGACATCAAGTTGACCACGTCTCTGGGAAGAGACCATGGAGAAGATCAGCATCAGCAGCTAAAACAAAATCAGGAGCTGGCTGTAGAACAGGCCACCAATTGCTCCTGTGTAAATCCTGGTTGAAGAAGAAAAGTCCACAAGAACCAAAATAGGAACTTTGAGTCTGTTCCACTTGAATTTCGAGAACATCTCAGAAACAGATTTGGCACCTGGATCACTAATGACAGAATAGCTACTGAGCTGTTGGATGGCTAACAAGAGCGTCACACACGAAGAAAGCAAAAAGTCATCAAACATACAGAATGGGAAGAAAAGATCAATGTGTCGGTGTCAGGAGAGACTCTGAAACTTGCTCTAATACTTAGAACAGCTGAGGCAAATAGAAGAAACCATGAAATCACAGAGCTAAACAGGAGGCAGTAGCAATAAAAATAATGCTATGGTTGGGGGGCTCACCACAACTTGAGGAATTGTATGAAAGGGCCGTGGCCTGAGGAAGATGGAGAACCTCGGCTCTGAGGAATAATTCACCTTCCTGTCCTTTTCTTTCTCCTGCTGCCCCACTTCCTAAGCTAGTGGCCCCATGACTCTATCTGCAGAGCTCATCACTGCAACCTCTGTTTGATCATCAACTGACCTTCTGCCCTGCCTGTGACCTTCTAGCCAGTTGACATCAAGTGGACTCTACCCATGGCCACCCCGTGTATGGTTGTAAAATGGTAGCATCTGCAATCCCATAGCTTCGTGGCGGTGGGGGGTAATTACCAACAGCCCAAAGTTAGTTTTTCTGAAGTGACAGCCAGATAGACCTCCACCCTCCAACTTTTCCCCCAGTTGAGACGCCAGTCGTGACACTCTCTGCTTCTCTCCACGGTGCCGCAAGTCCTTGCAATGACCGCCAGAACTCACAGATCAAACTCACAGTGATGGAACTGATTAGGGAAGTAACAGGGTACAATCCAGGACCCGGGTCAATTTGGAGGTTCCAGGAACAACTCGGCAGACAGGAAGCAGTCTGTCCATTGTATCGGTTTTCAACCTCTCAGCTCGTTTTCAACCAGCTGCAGGCAGGTTGGCCTGACCCTTGGTCTTGCCTCCTGTCAGCCTATGTTCTTGGTCTACGTCCTTCTCAGGCCTGGCCTCTGCTCTGCTGGGGCCTGAAGACACTGTGCAAGTATTACCACTCTTTCACTCCACTGATGAGCACCCCGCACCACCTGAAAGCCTCCTGCCCAAGGGTGCTCTGCGCTCTCTTGTCCATTGGTCAATAAATGAGGCAGAGATTAAAGATGTCTCAACTATCCAGCTTTTCCAAAATGCCATCCCACTCCATTATTCCTAAGCTCAACCACCACGTCTCCATTCAGCACATTTCTTGTGTCTCAGAGTTCTGTAAGCTCTCACAAAACTCACAAGCCATCAAGGAAATGGTTGCCATGGTTGTGGGTGCTGGTAAGTCCCAAATCCACAGCTGAAAGGCCCGTCTGCAGGATCCTCCATATCCGCAGGGCCGCGGGAGCTGGTGCAATCAGGTCACACGACAGACACCAACTCAAGTCCCAAGAACTCAAGGTCAGGCAGAGGCAAGCCAGACACCGGATATTGAGCAAGAAGCAAAATGTCCCAAAGTGAAAACAAATCTCCCTGCTTCTGCGCATGTGCAGTCCTTAAGTGGACCTCACCAGCCCCCAAATGGTTTTCACGGAGATCTGCAGACTCAAGCAACAAAGGGTCCCACCTTCTGGTAAAGTGGGAACTCAAAGTAGATCCCATCTTAATCCTGTTCTTTAATATAACCGAGTACCCCTCCAAAATGAGATTAAAACCACAAGCATAGAGGCTGGACTTTACACTCGATGGCAAAAGGAAGAACTACGGCTGGAAGTACCACTGGTCCTTGTTCACGTGCTGCCTGTTGACTTGTTCTATTGGCTCCAGTGACTCTGTGTCCCAGTGGTGCTGAACCAACGGTGCTGAAGGAGCATGGTCAAGCTGCACTGAATGCATTGGCCGAACGCCAAGGCTCCAGGGATTAATGGAAGACCCGTTGCAATGTTTCAGCAAACTGGTGAAGCACTGGAAGCACTCACTCATCGGTGCCAGGAAATGTGGACGACAGCCAGTTGGCCAACTGACTCAAAGAGATCCATATTTGTGCCCATGCCAAACAGAGGTGACCCAACAGCATGCTCAAATGATAGAACACTGTCATTGATATCTCAGGCAAGGACAAGTTTGCTGAAGCTCATCCAACAGTGGATGCAGCGGTACATTGACAGGAAACTGGCAGAAGACGATGTGGAACACTGGATATCATTACTGATATCAGAGGGGTCTTAGCTCAAAGCAGAAAATGCCAGAAAGATGTATACTTGTGTTTTGTTTGTTATGCTAAGGCATCTAACTTGTGGACCATTAAAAGCTCCAGCTAGCCTTGAGAAGAATGGAGTGTCCGGAAAAAGTCATTGTGCTCATGAACTTGTACATGGATCAAGAGGCAGTGGTGTGAACAGAACAAGGGAGGACTGCACCAGGCGCTCGCCCAGGGCTCAGGAACCCAAGGCAGGTCTAGCCACCAGGCCCAGGACCCATGAAACCGTCATGAGTTCCCCAGGTGAAGAAGGAGATAAGGGCAGTCTGGCGAGGGAATCACAAGTGCAGAAGGCTCAAAGCCCCATGAGACATCCTGTGAACAGGGAGGCCTTCCCCCAGCGCCCTCCAGCCCTCCAACCTGTCTTCCTCCTCTCCCTTCCATTTCCCCACGAGGGCATGGGAGCAGCATGGATGGTGGAGGGGACACGGCCGTGCCTTTTTGTCCCCAGCTCAAGTCCTTACATTGCAAGCCAAATGCCAAGGGCGCAGTAAGGGTGAGTGGGGAAATCAGGTGCATCGAAGTTGCCAGCTCTCAAAAGGCCTCTCGCTGCCGTTTCATGTCTGGAAACTTTCATCTCACGTTCTTACAGCACCTGCCTTCAAAAGTCTAAGAGCCTCCCAGCTACTGTCTCTCCTGCTGAGCCAGCTCAGTCTTTAGAACCTCTCCTTATAAGAGAAAAGGGGCCAATGGGACTTCAAATCCCTGCCCAAGCCCCACAGACTGCTCAGGCTAGATTCACACAGGCGGAGGAAATCGGTTGCGCAAACATTTGGGAAGGTAAATAAATGCATCTCATTTTACAAATGTCATTCCTGGTTTAACTTTTTAAGAGGAAGACCATTTGCAAAACGGGGCCTACAAAACCAGCGGCCTTGGAGTTGATTCTGACTCACGGTGACCCCATGTGTGTCCTAGAGTCTGCTCTGCAGGGCCTCCGGGGCTGATCTTCCGACAGGATCAAAGGGCCTTTCTTTGGAGGCATCTCTAGTAGATGCCCACCTCCCACCTTTCAGTTAGCAGCTTCCTGTGCTAACCACGAACATCAGCCAGGGACGCCCAGGTGACGGTTCGTTCCAACTCATGGGGACCCTGCGTGTACGGAGGGCAAGCAAACCCCAGAAGCATTTCTTGGCTTTAATCTTTTTGGAAGCAGATGGACCAGCTCCTTGCACCATGAGGACCGTCATGTTCCACAGGCAAGTCAAATGTGTGCTGTTCGAAAGCACGGGGACTGGGGGTCATTTGTTACTCCATGAGCAGTCCCAGTGGCATAGTGGGTTACACTCTGGGCTGCTAAGCACAAGGTCAGTAGTTCGAAACCACCAGCTGCTCCAAGGGAGACAGATGATGCTTTCTACTCCCACAAAGCATTATAGTCTCAGACATCTGCACGGAAGTTCTATCAAGCCCCTATAGGGGAATTATGAGTTGGACCCAACCAATGGCAGTGAGTTATCTAGTTTTGTTACTCCATGCCCCGGACAAAAAAAAAGTAAAATCTGTTGCTGCCACATGGATTCTGCCTCTTGGTACCTGGGTTCCATAGGACTTCCTTGGGTAAAAGCTTTATGGAAGCAGTTGCCAGACCTTTCCTTCATGATGCCACTGGGTGAGGTGGAGCTGTCAATATTCAAGCACAAATGATTTGTGCCACTCAGGAACCTCCCAAGAGATGGCAGAGGAGGCCTGAGCCAGAGCATTTTCGTCAAAAGAAAGGGTCTGAAAATAACAAGGCTTCTGCAAATTGCGTTAAGACTAGATAGATAGATAGCCAATTCCTGTGACTGGAAGAGAATGCAAGACTAAAACACAAAACAACTCTTGTTTCATCTTCCCCCATAGTGCTTATGAGGGGGTACTCCCCCAAAATGGAATTTCTTTTTCAAAGTTATGTATTTAAAATTTTTTTAAACGAAACAACCTATCGCCTTCAAAGTTCTCTCCATTACACTTAATACATTTGTCAAATATGTGATTCCATTCTTGGAAACAATTTTCAAACTCATCTGTTTGGATGGCTAACAGCGCCGCCATCTTTTTTTTCTTCTTCACCTCTTCTAAGTCATCAAATCATTGTCCTTTCACGTCCCTCTTCATTCTCAGAAACCAAAAAAAAAGTCTCATGGAGCAAGGTTGGGTGAGTAAGGTGCATGGGGCAAGAAAGGCATGCTGTTTCTTGTCCAAAACTGGCTCACTGAGATGGTTGCTTGAGCAGGTGCATTATCATGGTGGCAAAATAAGTCCCCCATCTGCCACAAATCAGGCCTTTTTTGTCACACTGTTATGCAATCTTTTCAGAACTTTTAATTGAAAGCTTTATTAGCAGTCTCACCTGGTAGAATGACCCCAAATGCATTAAGTGGACATTTTCATCCATTTGAAAAGTTGACAGACATCCAGAAAGAGGTTTGTCATCAATTGACATTTCACCATTTTTGAAACAAGAAAACCACTCAGACACTTGAGTTTTTCCCATAGCACTGTCCTTGTAAGCTGTGTTCAGCATCACAACAGTTTCTGTGCCATTTTTCCCAAGCAGGAAACAAAGTTTTACAGCCAAATGCTGTTCTCTGATATCAGCCATCACAAAAAAGGAGAGAGGTTCCAGCAAAACTGCTTTAACAAAAAAATTCACCGTGACCAGAGAGAACCTTCCCAGGGGACGCCACTGAGTACACCAACTCAGAGCGAGCTGCTTGATGCTCGCCTAGTGGGAAAAATGCATACTACTAAAGCTCCCCCCAGCAGAGCTTTTTCCTGGTTTTTCTTGTGCTAGCCCTCATATTTCACAGGTTTGCCAAGAAACATGCATTATAATCATCACCACAAAGGGAAAACAAGTGCAACTGCCAAAGGATATTACCTGAACCAGGTACCGCCCGGCTATCTTAGACCATTAATGGGGTTTCCTTCATAAACTGCTGAAGCCAGAAATTCACAAAGGCCAAGCTGACATCATAGTTTCCTTTTGCCTAACAATGACTCCTGAAGCAGACAAAGGAGGCGCCTCGCTGGTTGGAACAAACAGCTTTGGGCTGTTCATCCAAAAGGGTCAGGTTCCAAGTCCACCCAGAAGTGACAGGGAGATAAGGCTTGTGGATCTGAAAAAACACCACTCAAAACCCAATGGACCCCAGATTGACTCAAAAACACGTGGTGTCTCCAGGAGACAAAAGCCAACAGCCCTCAACTCTGGTGCCAACTTTGCGGCACAGACAATGCAAGAGCCCCAGTCCAGAGCGTGTGCTCTTTGTGGCCTGCGTCAAGCTGCTGCAGGCTACCCTGCCCTTATGGACCCTGCAGGCACGCTGCTGCTGCTGCTGCTGCTGCTGCTGCTGCTGCTGCTGCTGCTGCTGCTGCTGCTGCTGCTGCTGCTGCTGCTGCTAAGGCAGAGCTGGGTCACCAGGTGGCCAGCTTCCCGGGTCCCTCTGGCTTACCAGAAACAATGCAGTCAGGTCCAGGAGGGACAGCAGCCCAGCCCAGCTCAGCTCAGCTCTGCTCAGAAGAACAACCTGCAGAGGAGAGGAGTCGGCGGTAGGTGGCACAGGGAAGGGAGAGAACTCAGGCCTGTCTGATTGGGGACTGACTGGTGGTGTTTTGAAAACCACCAGCGCAGAGCCGTGACGGTGATTTCATTCACAATTTCCGTGGTTGGCTCCCTGAGTAATGCAGACAGTCCTGCCGTGTGTTCACCGCAGATGTGTCAGTAAGTCATCCTGTCCTCTCACTCGAGCATTTTTTATGCCTAAAAACACAAAAAGTTGACTGTGTTTCTTTGGATAAACTTGGGACTGGCAAAATATTTATAATTCATATGCATTTTATCTTTAACCCCTTTTTTAACATAAAAAATCTGCGCCCTGCACCAGATCATGTCACACTGATCTAAAGAACACTGATGGGTTGTTTTGTTCTGTTTTGTCTGTAAAAGCACATTTCACAAAATTGGAAGAGAAATGTCATGGTTTCCAGTCGATGCGTTTGTCTGGAATCAGGAAAGAAAGAAGGAGAATAGAAACGAATGTGTGCCCAGTGTGTCCCCTCTCTCTGTATGCGGCGCTGATCACCTGCACCCCTCTTTTCCTTCAATGTCACCCAGCTCCGGATACAGCCGAAGAGAAGAGCCTGGGGCACATGGAGGTTAAGAAAAGAATGCCTTCCACAGTAGGGGTCAGAGAAGGCCCAATCCCCACCCTGGTTGCCATGCATTCCGTCTAGGGGCCCTGGAACCTGGGTAGGATGAGGCAGATACCGCCGCATGGGAAGTGTGTGTCAGAGCCTGCAGGCAGACGGCTGGGTCTGGGACCCATCTAAGGTCATCCCCATAGGATACAGAACTTTAAGGCTTCAAATACAGTGTGTAGCTGAAGACAAAGTTGGCATATATGCTAAGGAACAGATAACTGCTTGGCAGACTATGTGCAGTCCAGGGACATGACTGCTTCCAACAGGATCTAAGTCATTCCGGAGGATTGCACTTACATAGACACTTGAAACACACACACACACACACACCATATGCAAATGAATTTGTACCCTCCGAAGTTCTTCATCTATTAATGTACTTAACACCAAACTCTATGCCATTGGGTCAGTTCTGATTCATAGTGACCCTACAGGACAGAATAGAATTGTCTCTGTGAGTTGGTGAGACTGTGACTCTTTACAGTAATAGAAAGCCTCATCTTCCTCCTGTGAAGGGGCTGGTGGTTTCGAACTGCTGGCCTTGTGGTTAGCAGCCTAACGTTAATCCATTGTGCCACCAGGGCTCCTGTACTTCCCACAATAGGTGCAAATTAAATGTGGCCCCTGTTGACTCACTTGCTCACTCATTCATTCGTAACTATATGTGGAGCACCATCTGCAAGACAAGCAGAGATCTAGCTACCTGAGAATCAGCAGGGGCCAAAGCAGACAAAACCTCCACCTTGTGGATCTTAGGTTTTCATCCTTTCCAAATCCTCCCCAGCAGGCCAGAGAGACACAAGGAACCCAGCAGGGGCCATTCCTTTCCTGGGAGCCTGGCTTTCTCCTGCAAGGTGCAGTGGGGTGCAGTTTCTCCAACTGCTCTTCTCTCCATGTCTCTGTCGCTCCCACTAAAGGATGGGTGGGCGAGGCCAAGAGGGCTGCGAAACACGAGGAAAGGGAACTGGACAGTCTTGGTTGCCACTGCTCTGTTCGTAAGAGAGCCATTTCAGAAGCAGGATGAGAGCTGCTCCTCCCCAGGGACTTCAAGGAAGAAGAGGCCGAGCAGAGGTCATTCCAGGTCCCTCCCTGCTGGAAGTGGCAGAGGCAGCCCAGGTCAGGCCACGCTGAGACCAGCAGCAAGAGAGCAGAGAACCCACAGAAGGGAGACCAGAGGCCATGAGCCAGTTGCTGAGCAGCAGGCAGGTTTCCCGGCCCGCACAACCAAGCCCAGGCCAAGGGGTCATGCAGATGAGAGATGAGACTGAGGGTAAAGAGAGGGATTGGCTGCTGGCTCAGGCAAGGTGCTGCTGTGAACACAAGACTGTCTCCATATTGTTCACTGATGCTGAATGGAGGTGAACCATAAACTTCCCTAGTGAACCCCATAGTCATGAATATTGTCTGTGAATTCTTGGTGGCCATTTCAATGAACTATTGAACCCAGCAGAAGGGTAGAGTGTTGTGGGAGGAACAACTGGGTTTGGAAAAGGAGAGATGAAGGGGGGAAAGATGTCTGGCCTCTGCTGCCTCGTGGCACTTGGCCTGAGCTGGTGTGGACGTGGATTCTTTTCTACTTTGTGTGGCCAGAGGTCAGAGGCACCCCACACACACACACCATTTGCAAAAGAGGAGTCAAAAAGTATTGCTATAAAAATATCACAGACTCTTTTATTAAACAAAAAAATCCAAATGTGCAGCTCTTGTTTCCCCATGCATCTTCCATGTAGGTCCATACACGTCCGAAGGCTGTGCTGCTCCCCATCGCTCTAGCCCTTCCCTGAGGAATTCTCGCCCTGTGGCTGGCTCGACATCAAAAGGGCATGTTGGCATCTTCAAGGAACACAAATCATGTTCCTTTTAGACATTTTTGAGTGTATGAAACAAATAAAACAAAATCTGAGGATACAAGATCAGGATCGTAGGGTGGGTGCAGGATGATCTCTGATGGAATTGGAGAGCAGCCCTGGCTGCCCTGGAAAAAGGAGCAGGTGGGGATGGTGATGGGGACGAAATTCCTCCACGCAATGTTCCTGGCCTGTTTCTCACCAACACAGCATTGGATTTCCTTAAAAACGTCTTCTTGGGTGTTAACAAACCCAGGGACAAGGGAACAACAAGTGATCTAAATTCAATGGTGAGGGAGATGTAGGATGCCTGGGGGAGCTTAATCAAGGGCAATGTAACCGAGAGGAATTACTGAAACCCAAATGAAGGTTGAACATGATAGAATGAGAAGAGGAAAGTCAAAGGAAATAGAGGAAAGAACTAGGAGACAAAGGGCATTTATAGAGGTCTAAATATAGGCATGTACACATGTAAATATACTTATATATAATGATAGGAAAATAGATCTATATACATATATCTATATGTTAAGTATTAAGGTAGCAGACAGACATTGGGCCTCTACTCAAGTACTCCCTCAATGCAAGAACACTTTTTTCTAATAGCCTGGCATTCTGTGATGCTCAGCTTCTCGTCGTGATATCGCTGAAGACAAAACAGGTACATAAACAAATGTGGTGAAGAAAGCTGATGGTGCCCAGCTATCAAAAGATATACCATCTGGGGTCTTAAAGGCTTGAAGATAAACAAGCAGCCAGCTAGCTCAGAAGCAACAAAATCCACATGAAAAAGCACACCAGCCTGTGTGATCATGAGGTGTTGATGGGGTCAGGTGTCAGGCATCAAAGACCCAGAACCAAAAATCATATCCATGTGAATGAGGGGGAGCATGGAGTGGAGACCCAAAGTCTATCTGTAGACAATTGAACATCCTCTTACAGAAGGGCTGCAGGGAGGAGACCAGCAAGTCAGGGTACACTGTAGCACTGATGAAACATACAACTATCTTCTCATTCTTTAATGCTTCCTCCCCACCACTATCATGACCCCAATTCAACCTTACAAATCTGGCTAGACCAGAGCATGTACACTGGTACAGATCAGAGCTGGAAACACAGGGAATCCAGGACAGATAAACCCCTCAGGACCAATAATGAGAGTAACGATAGCAGGAGGGGAAGGTGAAGGTGGGGGGAGAAAGAGAGAACCGATCACATAACCCCCTCCCAGGGGAACAAACAACAAAAAATTGGGTGAAAGGAGAGATCAGTCACTGTAAAACATGAAATAATAATAATAATTTATAAATGATCTAGGGCTTGTGAGGGAGGGAGAGTGCGGTGGGAGGGGGAAAATGAGGACCTGATACCAAGGGCTCAAGTAGAAAGAAAATGTTTTTAAAATGATGATGGCAACAAAAGTGCAAATGCGCTTGACACAATGGATGGATGAATGGATGGATGGATGGATGGATGGATGGATGGATGGATGGATGGATGGATGGATGGATGGATGGACGGATGGATGGATGGTGGATTGTGATAAGAGCTGTACGAGTCCCCAATAAAATGATTTTTTTTTAATTCTTCCTAATAACCCCCCATGGTCGTCCTGTGTCCTTTGAGAAAATCCATCAAGATGACCCTTTTGAAATCCCCCCAAACAGTTGCCGTCTTTTCAAAGCAGACTTTAACTGGCTCAGCAGAGGCCTCGCAAGGCACTGTTTTGACTGGACCTTTGTGCTGAAGGCGCCCAAACTAGACAAAGCCAAGTGTAACGCAGCCATTCCACTTCCATGTGCACATGAACCCCCTGGAAAGGGTAGCCGCCCACTGGTCACAGAGCCCTGAGTGCACCTGGGCACGTATAAACGGCCTCCTAGCAGCAGTACTTTGGGACTCACCCTCAATAGAGCCCTGGGTGACAACGCAGTGGAGTGCTTGGTGACTAACCAAAGAGGCACCCGAGAAGAAGGCTTGGCACTTAGTCCCTAACAGGCTATCGCGCAGAAAGCCCTGTGCAGCAGCAGGTCTGCCCTGCACACATGGGGCCACCCTGAGTCAGGAGCAAGCTAATGGCAAGCGGGCTAGATTTAGGAAAGCCACTTACCAGGCTATTACAAAATAGCTTCTTTCTTCTGTTGCCTGGTCTTCTCTCAAGCATCACTGAATAATTTATTTTTCTCCTCTTGCTGCAAATGTAAATTTTTAAAATCTTATTTCCAGTAATGCACAGTAGCTTAGTTAGCAGGAGAAGTAAATCTGGATGGGTCATGTGAAAGAAACCAAGTGCAGAATGTTTAAGACTGAAAACAAAGGTCGAGGGGGAGGCTTCTTTGCTAACAGGCTTGGGTTACAGGAGGCCACAGTAGCTTCTAGTTTGGTGCTGTTCAAAGCTGTCCTCAGGTCAGGAATGCTGAAACCAGAAGTCCTCAAACTTTTTAAACAGGGGGCCAGTTCACTGTCCCGCAGACCCATTGGAGGGCCGGACTATAGTTTAAAAAAAAAACAAACTATGAACAAATTCCTATGCAGACTACACATATCTTATTTTGAAGTAAAAAAACAAACAGGGCAAAAACACCTGGCGGGCCGGATACATGTCCTCAGCGGGCCACATGTGACCCGCGGGCCGTAGTTTGAGGACACCTGGCTGAAACCTTCAGTGCAGCCTTTCTCCCCACCCCCCTCACTTCATTTCTGCTGCGTAAGTCTGGGTAGACTAGAGAATCAAATTCAGTAAAATGCCTAGGTGTACAGGAAAGAGCTTTATACACAAGAGCAGTTGAATATTGAGAAACATCCCAGTCCAGTCCAGATCAAGTCCAGAAGCCCAATATTAGCCCATATGTCCAATACCAATCTAAAAAGTCCTCTTCAGACTCACAAAACACATACAATGATGCCAAAAGCAGGAAGATCAGAGGCCAGTGGGTGGGAAGTCTCATGGGTCCAGTGGCATTGTAAGCATCACAGGCTGGAAGAGGTCTCCATGTAGCTTCTCCTGGTTCAAGAGCACGGGATCTATCAGCATAGTGTCATGAGGGGGAGTCTCTCCTGCCTCCAAGGAGAAAATCCAGGAATTCCCAGAATCCTCAGGGGAAGGTCATGCCCACACAGAGGACTCATTGGCTATACAATGATTGACAGGCTTGACTCCACCCTTTCACTCAAAATCCTATCAAATTGACAACAGATTATGTAACTACCACACCTGCCAAACCCACTCCGGTGGCCGCAATTGTGACTTCCTACGTGACTGGGTCTTTGTCACCCTTTACACCTGTGATCTCATGGGTGATTCTGATCTTAGGAACACCAAAAAACTCCAAACTCACTGCCCTAGTCAACACTGACTTATAGCGACCCTACAGAACAGGGTACAACTGCTCTTGTGCGTTTCTGAGACTGTAACTCTTTATGGGAATAGAAAGCCTCATCTTTCTCCCAAGGAGTGCCTGGTGGTTTCGAAGCACTGACCTTAAAGTTAAACCAAGATGTGGGACTCCAGAAGGTTCATTGTTCATCAGATCAATCCCTTTCTCGCTCTCACTCTCACTCTCTCTCTCTCTCTCTCTCTCCTCTCACCAACCCATAGCAACTCTGTGCATCTTGGTCTCTGCAGTTATAGGTGAGCTTGTCCAGGCAAATGGAAGACAAGAGGAGGACAAGGCCACAGAACGCTCCAGTCTGCATGCTCCCCACTCAGCCACTCCACCTCCATGTCCACATGACAGCCTTGGAAAGGCCTCTGATTGATCCGGCTCCAGCCGTCTCTATTGCTGTGGCCAGGGGCAGAGCACACTATGACTGAGCCTGGGCTGCGGGCCTCCCTGCAGCTGTGTCCGGAGTGGGCTGAATGGGGTCGCAGCCATCCCCATGACTCCCTCGGTGAGACTCCAAGGACAGAGCCACCTTCCCATCATGGATACTGTAACAGTGGTCAGAAAGAAACCACAGGCTGAGCTCCTCCTGCTTAAACTGATACTTAATTCACGCTGTGACAGCAGCACTGACAAAACCTCCTGCCGGGACCAGAGACCAGTGGTCAGAGAAGGCAGATCCCCCTGAAGCTGCCTCCCTTCATCAGGTGAGTGCCCAGGATCACTCAGAGCAGAGAAGATGCCCACCTTACTGCAAGGGCGGGAAGCGATGCAGGGATAGGCTAGATTTTGTTTGAGGTCAATAAGGGTATGCAGAACCCCTAGATCTCAACCCCTCGTTCTCAACCTGTGGGTCGCAACCCCTTTGGGGGTTGAACAACCCTTTCACAGGGGTTGTCTGATTCATGACAGTAGCAAAATGACAGCTGTGAAGTAGCAATGAAAATAATTTTATGTTTGGGGGGTCACCACAAGAACCTAACCAAGGGCCATGGCATTAGCAAGGTTGTGAGCCACTGCCCTAGACCGATCTCTCTTCATGAATTATGCATGGTCCCTGAGTATTGCTTTCCCTTTAGGAACACGATTCATCTCGCCTAGTGGTGTTGAGCGTGGCCATTGGATGGCCTTGGACCAGAGGGGTGTGAGCAGGCTGGTATATACCGCATGCCAGCAGAAGCTTAAAGAAGCATCATGAACTGCTCCAGGCCTCCGCATGGCTGCTGTTTGCCCTGAGAACAGTGAAGCTACACGGAACAGACCTCAGGCGTACGGTCAGCCTGCAGTCCGCCCACAATGCAAGCGAGATAGGCATGTTCATTGTTGTAAGCTGCTGCGATTCGAAGGTCATTTGTTACTGCAGGGGAAGAAGATTACTTCGAATTCAGGAACCTGAAATGGCTATCACAATATGAGAGAAAGTAACAGGGACACTCTGCCTCAGAGAGCGGAAGCTGCCCCCAAGTTTGGCAAGCCACACACAATGCACAATGTCCTTCTACTTCAACACTGCGACTTGTCCCAAGCCATGGACTCTCCGACAGTTCACGGAGGGGGAATGTGGGGAGTGGAGAGGGCCCGGCACTCTCACCCCCATCCAGGCCCTGGTTCTCTAACCAGCCAGCTATGGGACTCCCTTACCATGGGGGCGGAGTCCAGCCCTAAAACACAGTGCACCGCAATTCAGGAGTGCCCATCTCCAGATACTGACTGTGCGCCAGCTGCTGGGCATGACTGACACAGCTAAGATTCCCGTTTCCAAAAGAGTTCAGCAGAGGACTGAACCAATTAAAGGACGTGTGAATGCTGCATAATTGTGTGCTCCAGTCTGTACTCTAAAGGGAGAGAGGAAAGCAAACAAACAAACGACAACAGCTGCTGCCAAGTCACTGCTGAGACCTAATGGCCCTGGTGTGTGTCACAGTAGAACGGTGCTCTGTCATGTTCCCGTGGCTGGTTGGTTTGTTGCTTGAAGTAGATCGCCAGGCCTTTCTTCCGAGGGGCCCTTGGGTAGACTTGGATCTCCGATTTTTCAGTGATTACGTGAACGCGAGAGCCTTTGGTGCCACTGAGCTCTGAGAGAAAGAAGTGTACTTTGTGGGGAGAGGAAGCAATAAACCCTGTCCTAGATGGGATCTTGTGATGCTTACATTGAAATCTGAAACAGAGGGGGCTGGGTTTGGGGATGGGAAGGAAGCAGCTTATGTGCAGGCCCAATACTGTGATGGAGAAAGAACCTTCTACGAACTACAAGGCTAGGAAGGCCTAAGTGTGGGGAGAAGAGACCGCTGGTGGGAGGAGAAGTCAGGTCGGCGTTTTCCTAAGCGCCCTGGAAATCCGCTGGGGATGGAGATTGGGGAAAGCGTCTGCATCTTCTACATGATCCGCATGTCTGTGGGGTGGAAAGGGGCTGGTGGAGAAGAGCTGAGAGGATGGAGGAAGGCCACGTGAGGAGGCTGATGAGCTGCCTACTGAAACAGGGAGCAGCCTTAGGCAGGAGCCGGCAGCAGAGATGGAGAGGAGACAGATACGAGAACTGATCGCTGGGACCGTTGGGAGAGACAGTAGTGAGCTGCATCTGCAGGAAGGGTGTAAGGGAAGGGTGACCCGAAGGACTTAGGGCTATTATAAAGGATCAGTCTCTCAGAAGGAAAGAAACAAACACGGAGAAGAAAAGCAGGTGAGGTCACCGGGAGACGGGTGGCGAGCATGCGCTCAGTTTGGGCCTTGTTCTGTGGTGCCTGACAGAGCAGAAAACACCAGAGTGGCGGCCAAGTAGTTGGCTGCTAAAAACACCGCTGGCACTTACCTGGCAGGGGAGATGCCGTGATCACGAGGGTGGTTTTCCCAGGGCGAGGCTCACCCATTGCACTCTGGATGTGCTGACCCCTGCCATTTCCCCAAATGTGGGAAACTCCACTGCCTGACTTATGGTGATGGGGGGTTGGGGGGTGGGACTGCGTCCGCACTTCAAAGAGAGAGAATACTTTGGGAGTTAGAACCCACTAGCCGCCCAGCAGATGTGGCAGTCTGCTTCCATGGAGGTTTCAGCCTTGGAAATCCAACACAGGCAGCTCTACTCTGTCCCAAAGGGTCACTCTGAGAAGGAATGGTTTTGACAGCAACAGGTGGGGGGGGGATAGATGCCCAGGGGACGATGTCCTGTAGGCAAGCTTGTCTGGAGGTGGGAGACATACATTTAGGCATCAGCCGTGTGCGATGACTCACTCCAGCCTTTGTCTTAGAAGACAATGCCATGGGGGCTGAAGGAATGGGAAGAAGAGCGGGTCTGGCACCACACCTCAACGATCACCGACTCTTCGTGGTAGGGTAGGAAAGGAAGAGCCGGCAACAACGGCTTTTGAAAAGGAGACGTCACCAAAGCAAGGTTGTGTCACCACAGCCAAGGAAAGAGTCTGTTTCAAGGAGGAAGCCGTCAACAGAGTCAAGGGGTGAGAAACTCAATAGGATGAAATCTAAAACACATGCATTGAAGATGCCGGTGGCACCTCAGCACTATTGCTACAGCTTCCTCACCGCCGTCGGCAGTCGCAGGCATCCGTCAGATGTCACCATGTCAACCTAACGCACGGGCGACAGAGGAGGAGAGTAGGAAGAGTGTGGGCTGTACCTCCCAGCCCAGACACCTGCTACCTGAAAGCTCACCTAAGACTCTGAGTCTTCCTTGACTCGTCAACAAAATGGCATGGTAGCATCTGGTTTCATAGGGGCTCAGGGAAAGGTCACCATTGCGATGAGTGATCGTTCTGGACGCTCTGAGCTGTGCTCGTGTGCATCTTCTGCTTCAGTCCTTAGCCGCCCAGCAGCTGTGGCAGACACAGGTTTAGGGAGTTGCGAAAGGGCCCAGAGCTAGTTGGCTACAGAACCAGGGTCTCTTGACGCCCAGTCCAGTGGTCTGATAAGGAAAAGATTCCGTCTCTCACTGTTGCTTTTTACCCCTACAGATTGATCCCTGGGTACCTATGACATCACAGATTCTGGGCATGAGGCTGGAAATAACAAAGATGAGTGAGCTGCAGTTCCTGCCCTCCAGGGGATCATGGCCTCTGTGAGAAGACAGATAATCTAAGCACATAATCATACCACATGATAAACTTCTCAGTGGGGAATGGTTCAGGGCAAAGCACTGTGGGAACCCAGTGGAGGTATGATGAACCCTGGCGGGGGGTTGTTGGGGTGGGTTGGGGAGAGAAGAGGCATCTTCTGGGAAGTCTTCGTAAGGACAAGGCCATAAATGGCTTCAGTTACGTTATGATAAAACTCTCTCTGGCTCGCTCGCTCTCGCTCTCTCTCATTTTATCTGTATCATAGAATTTCAGAGCCAGGACAGACTCTTAAGATATCCATCACAGAATTGAAGGCTGGAGAGGTGAAGTGTTATCCTAACCTCAAGAATGGGGTAATAAATAAATAAATATCTAGAAGTCCAGGGGCCCCAGTGTCCAGACCAAAGCTTATTCTCAGCTCTGCCCAAGTCAGGAAGGAATCATCTAGAAACGAGGCAGTGGCGGGTGTTCAAATGAGCGAGCCAGTCCATTCAGACAATGAAGGCTGTCAAACCCCAGAGGACACACTCACTGGAATCATGGACGCCAGAGCCCAGAGACCTCATTGGGGACCTTCATTGGAAGGTTGTAAAAGTAGGTTGCAATCAGCTGCTGACCTCAAGGTTGGTGCTTCCAACCCAACCAGCAGCTCTATAGAAGAAAAGGCCCGGTGCTGTATTTCCATTGACATGACAGCCAAGACACCCCATGGAGCCACACATGGGTCGCCATGAGCACAAGCCAACCTGGCAGCAGTGGCTTTACACAGCTCCATGCAAGAGACACCGTGGTTTCTTTCCACGAGTTGCTTATGTATCTGCCTTAGAAAAGTGAGGGGGAGGGATGGTGGAGGGAAGCTGAGCAGAGCCGTCACTAGTCCTGGGGGGAAGGCAGACTAGGGAGAGACAAGGTTAGTCACTCTACGAAGAGCAAGGATGTAGCCATTGCAACACAATCTCGCTGCGATCAGAAAGACGGCGATTAAAGCCTCGTAAATTTGAGAAATCGCCAATGTCATAAATTCACAAAACATCAATGCTTATTAATAGTTCTGCCTCATTAAAGGAATTGGGGTTGGGGGAAAACCTGATTCTTCAATAAAATACAACAAAGCCTATTTCTGTAAGTGGACTCAGACATGGTCACGCAAAGCCCTGGGAAATTAAAGAAAAAGACTGGGTAGATCAGATATGCCCCATACCACACACTATTTGTTTGTGAACACACACCAGAAACAAAACTTGACAACACACACACAGCAGTGTGTTTCTGAAAGTTGAACACGAGTCGTTTGCTTCGTGAACCCTGTCTGCAAAGATGGTAAAAGCACCAGCTGCTATCAGCCCTCGCTGAACTCTAAACTCCAAATGGAATCAGTTGGAAAGTCCCGTGAATTCCTTGGAACAGAGTTAGACCTGAGGGTCATCCCTGTGAGTCTTGCCACGGCCGCTATCAATATTTCATTGTGACATCTTCTTAAACAACTTGAGTAAGGAGAGGACAGTTTAATCAAAGATAGTCAAACCAAGTCATAAGCTAGGAGATATTTCTGAAGACAGCATTTATTTTAAAGAAACATCGCAGTCTTAAGAAGACGAAATACAATAAAGGCTAATTTATGCCCCTTCGGGAAGCTATGTGATGGGCCGGACAAGAGTGTTTCCCAGATACAACTTATTTTCCTTCAAATGACACTTCAAAGATTTTGTTGATAGAGATGATGTTAAAACATCTGATACACTTCCTTGATAGCTTTTATAACTATGCTAATGTTTCTTTTATTTTTCGTTGACTCGCGACCCACAAATCTTAATGCCATCTATTGGGGTGGCTATTGTACAACTTTGTCCATAGAGCTGAACAGAGTTTCTGGGGTTTCACTGTAAACCAAACTGCCATGCCTAGCGCAGTTTTATGTGCTCTTCTCTAGTCCCAGAAGTCCTTCCTGGTGGCACAGTGGATTACACATTGGGCTGCTAACTGCAAGGTCAGCGGTTCAAAATCACCAGCAGCTCCTCTGGGGAAAGATGGGGCTTTCTATCCCTGTAAAGGGCTATGCTCTCAGGAACTCACAGGACAGTTCCACCCTATCCTATCGGGTCACTGTGAGTCAGCATCAACTCGATGGCCGTGAGGTTGGTTTGGGGTTTTCTCCATTCCCTCACTTTTCCTTTTTTCTTTCTTGCTTTTAGGAGCTTTGGTGATGTAGTGGTGACTCGGTAGTCACAAGGTCAGCAGTTCAACATGATTAGCTGTCCCATGAGAGGAGGAGGCTCTCTGCTCCGGCAAAGAGCCACAGTCTCGGAAGCGCACCCGGGCAGTTCCAACTGGCCTACAGGGTGGCCATGAGTTCGCATCCACTCAACACAGAGCATTTCTTCCAGCAGCCGTCTCTCCCCTTCTCATTTTGTCACTTTCAACATGTCTTCCAGTTTGCAACCATGGAAAGGATATAAGCTCATCCTATCAAATCTGGAAAATATGGAGAGGGCGGGTAATTGCAAATATGAAAAGTTATAAATATGAATGGAAACTAAGATTAGCTTAATCATATACAGATAGTGTCCTTCGTCGTCTTTTTTTATTCATCTTTTTTTTACATTTTCTTAACATTTTATTGGGGGCTCATACAACTTTTATCACAATACATACATATACATACATCAATTGTATTAAGCACATCTGTACATTCTTTGCCCTAATCATTTTCAAAGCATTTGCTCTCCACTTAAGCCCTTTGCATCAGGTCCTCTTTTTTTCCCCTCCCTCCCCGCTCCCCCCTCCCTCATGAGCCCTTGATAATTTATAGATTATTATTTTGTCATATCTTGCCCTGTCCGGCGTCTCACTTCACCCCCTTTTCTGTTGTGCGTCCCCCAGGGAGAAGGTCACAAGTGGATCCCTGTCATCGGTTCCCCCTTCCTTAATGCAGGCATCTGTTGTAAAGTGCACTGAGCGACCCAATCACAATAATCAACATATAACCTCCACCCCACCCTCAAAGAGGACAAACAAGAGAAATGTGGGTGAAGGGAGACAGCTGACAGTGTGAGATATGAAAATCATAATCATTTATAATTTGTCAAAGGGTCATGAGGGTGGAAGCGTTCAGGAGGGAGGGGATAAAGAGGAGCTAGAGGCTCAAGCGGGAAGAGAATGCTTTGAAAATGATAATGGCAGCTTATGTACAAATGTGCTTGACACACTGGATGTATGGATTGTTGTAAGAGCTGTAAGAGCCCCCAGTGAAATGATTTTTCAAAAAAAGAAAGTGATGATGGCAACATATGTACAAGTGTGCTTGACATCTTTGATGTGTGGATTGCTGTGAGAGCTATAAGAGTTCCCCAAAAAATTATTTATAAAAATTAATTAAAATAAAGTACACTGAGAGGCAATAATAACACGTAAAATTTGCATTTGCCTTTTACTTAGTATTATCATTAAAAAAATAACCCTGTTCTTGCAGGGCAGCTTCTTCATGGTGGGACGCTTTTTCATTGGAGCCATTTTTCCCCACTCAACACTCCTCTTTGCTCCTCCGTGTGGGGCGCCATTCTAGAGGCAAGGTCCCACATCCCCACAGCTCTTTGCACAAATGCACAATGAGCCACGAAACTCTGTCCTCCTTATTGTTGTCTCCAATCATTTTACATGGGCCCTTCTTGATAATCTGCTGGAAGATGCAAACACAGGAAGTGTGACCGGCTGGCGTGGAGCTCCGGGATGTTAGTCAGCGCCACTCCACCTCTGGATGCAGGAGCTAGCGCTGAGCCTCTCAGAAGCGGGAAGTTGCTCCGTGGGGGCCCCAGAAGGAGCGTGTGTTTGGAAAGAAATCGTGGTGGCCTGGTTGGGGTTGGTGCTTCCTGCTTCTAAAGGCTGGTGTTATACAGCTGGACCCCAGAGGAGGTAGACCTGGAAAGCCCCGAGGAGAATACGGGAAGTTGGTAGCTCCGTGGTCAAGTTCTTACCTTCCAGGCAAGAGCCTCCACTTCAATTCCCAGCCAGTGCCCGGCAGCCACCGCCGAGACTGCAAGGTCAGGGAGGCTTGTGTGGGACCAAGGCTGCACAGGTGCCGGCAGCCATTCCAGACTGGAATGGACTAGGAAGTAGCCAATGAAAACCCTTTGGCTCTGCAGGATCAGATCCGCAGTCAGGTCTGGGAATGGTGGGGGACCAGCAGTGGGTTGCTCCCTGGAACTCAGGGTGGACATGGGTGAACCAGTGGCTAGCATCATCAGCACTAAAGGTTATTAGTGGTGTCAGGTACACTCTGCTCACCCTTCTCACCTCCAGGTTCACCCCAGGGTTGACGTGTTGTGCCTTTTGGGGATGAGAAGGTCTTGGAACATCCAAGTTGGATATTAACAGGAGGGGTGTTGTTTTTGTTTTAATCTGGTTGCTTGACTCTGAAGATCATTGGGGTCACGGGCAATCGGGCACGTGCACAGCTAGAGCAGAGAAGCTGTCCTTGCTGCAGGAGACAGGGAGCCCTGAAGGAGAGGAGACAAAGGGGAGAGGATGACCGAGAGAAGGGGGGACTTCAGAGGAGCCCACAACAAGGGCTTGGCCGTGGCCAAGGGAAACCAGTGGAGCCCCAGAGAAATGCTTGCACTGTCATCTGGGCTGTGGCTGTGGTCTGGCACTGGTCATCAGAAAGAAAGGGCCCCCTGAGGACAGGCCATCCCCACCCCGCTGGACTTAGGGGACTGAATCTGAGAGCCAAGCCACAGTATTGAATGGTGAAAGGAGCCGGTGGCCTGGAGACTAAGCACCTGGCTGTGACTCACAGTGGCCTCATGCGCAGATGTCATAGCAGAATGGCGCTCTGTCAGGTTTACATGGCTGACCTCTGGGGGAAAGATCACCGGGCCGTTCTCCTGCGGAGACTAGAACACCCTGCCTTTGGGTTGGCAAGCTGAGAGTGCTGGTCATTTGCACCACGCAGGGACTCCTCCCCAAAACCTAGACCTCACCTCAGTGGTTGGGTGGTCTAGCTGTTCTCAGACCATTTGGGGGGGGAGTGGGTGAAGGGTTGAGGCAGATGCTAGGGAGGCTTCTCTTGGAAGATAGCATGGAGGAGGTGACTTCAAGTTCAGGGCTGTTGATTGAGCGCTAAGTATTCTTGGGGAAGAGACAGGAAAGTACCTTCTCAGTGGGGACCAAGAGGAAGAGCTGAGCAGTCTGAGGTCAGGGTTCTAAGGCCCACGGAAAACAGGCAGCAAGCAAACAGGGGCCTGAACCCAGCTCGTGAGCACCACCTAGCGCTGTGCTCAAAAGCACAGACACACGGAGACCAAGACTTTCTACCATATTGGGTCTCCATCCATCGCTGCTATCACATCAGTTCCAACTCAGAAGTACACTGTGGCTTCTTTCTCCTATGGGGCAGCTGTATCCCTCCCATAGGGCAGCTGTATCATTACAGGAGAAGACCGTCAGGCCTTTCCTTCCGTGCGGCGGATGGTGGGTTTGAACCACCAACCATTAGGTTAGTAGGCTTACATTTAGCCATTAAGCCACCAGGACTCCTGGTCCATTTTGATTCATCTTTCTCTTCTCTACCTTGTGCCACTTTATAGCCCATCGGGCTACTGGGCTTCCTTATCCATCTGACACAGCTCTTATTCCTCTAGTGACTCTGGGATAATCGTGGGACTGCTGGCTGCATGACTGCAGGGCAGGCGAGGTGAGGCCGCTAGCTGCTCTGCGGGAGAAAGGTGTGGCTATCTGCTCTCATCAGGATTTGCGGTCTCAGGAGTGCTATACTGGGTCACCATGAGTTGGAATTGAGCACAGTAGAATTTTTAGGTTTTCTTCATTTGGTTTCTTAGCTTTATTTGTCTAGCTTTTCTGGTAAAATTGTGGGTCTACATTCTTTTTCTTTTTTAACATTTTATTAGGGACTCATACAACTCTTATCACAATCCATACATATACATACATCAATTGTATAAAGCACATCTGTACATTCTTTGCCCTAATCATGTTCAAAGCATTTGCTCTCCACTTAAGTCCTTTGCATCAGGTCCTCTTTTTTCCCCTCCCTCCCTGCTCCCCGCTCCCTCATGAGGGAGGTTCTACATTCTTTATGAGTTTAAATTAGAGAAAAAGCAAGTGTTCTCAAATCCACAGAGTCTGTTTTCTCGGCCTTGGGATAGTGTGGTCTGCCTGGTAAAGTTCCTGTGAAAATCAATAGCTACCCTGGGTGGTGCAGGTAATTACCGTGTTCTTCTGCTCCACCTAGAGCAGTTACACCTTGGTTACTGAAGGGTCAGCAGTTCAAAAGCACCAGCCTCTATAAGGGAGACAAACAGGACTTTCTGCTCCCATAAATAATTAACAGTCTCAGGTCTGTCTAAATACGATAGCCTGGATGAACAACCTGGAGGAGAAAACAATGGGACTGACAGTGGCCAGGGGGAGGTGGGGGTAAAGGAAGTGGTGCTAACAAACCCAGGGACAAGGGAATAACAAGTGATCCAAATCGGTGGTGAGGAGGGTGTAGGAGGCCTGGTAGGGCGAAACCAAGGATAATGTAACCAAGAGGAATTACTGAAACCCAAATGAAGGCTGAACTTGATAGTGGGAAAGGAGGAAACTAAAAGGAAATAGAGGAAAGAGCTAGGAGGAAAAGGGCATTTATAGAGGTCTAAATAATGGCATGTACTTGTGTAAATATATTTATATATGAGGATAGAGAAATAGATCCATGTGCATGTATGTATAAGTTTAGTATTAAGGTAGTAGAAGGACATTGGGCCTCCACTCAAGTACTCCCTCAATGCAAGAATACTCTGTTCTATTAAACTGGAATTTCATGATGCTTACCTTCCCGACACAATCGCTGAAGACAAAGCAGGTACATAAGCAAATGTGGTGAAGAAAGCCGATGGTGCCTGGCTATCAAAAGATATAGCATCTGGGGTCTTAAAGGCTTGAAGGTAATCAAGCTCAGAAGCAACAAATCCCACATGGAAGAAGCACACCAGACTGCGTGATCATGAGGTGCTGAAGGGATCAGTTATCAGGCATCAAAGAACAAAAAATCGTACCATTGTGTGCTCACCTCCCCAATACGATCACTGAAGACAAATGTGTGCATAAGCAAATGTGGTGAAGAAAGCTGATGGTGCCCAGCTATCAAAAGATATAGCATCTGGGGTCTTAAAGGCTTGAAGGTAAACAAGTGGCCATGTAGCTCAGAAACAAGAAAGTCCACATGGAAGAAGCACACCAGCCTGTGCAATCATGGGGTGGCAAAGGGATCAGGTATCAGGCATCATCAGAACAAAAAATCTTATCATTGTGAATAAGGGGGAGTGGAGAGTGGAGACCCAAAGGCCATCTGTAGGCAATTGGACATCCCCTTATGGAAGGATCTCAGGGAGGAGATGAGCCAGTCAGAGTGCAGGGTAGCAACGATGAAACATACTACTTTCCACTAGTTCCTAAATGCTTCCTCCCTCCCCCCACCCACCACCACCGCTATCATGATTCCAATTCTACCTTACAAATCTGGTTCGGTCAGAGGATGTATACAGGTACAGATAGGAACTGGTAACACAGGGCATCCAGGGTGGATTATCCCTTCAGGACCATTGGTGAGAGTGTCGATACCAGGAGGGTGGAGGGAGGGTGGACTGGAAAGGGGGAACTGATTACAAGGATCTACATAGGACCTCCTCCCTTTGGACAACAGAAAAGAGGGTGAAGGGAGATGTTGGACAGTGTAAGATATGACAAAACAATCATTTATAAATTATCAAGGATTCGTGAGGGAGGGGGGCAAGGAGAGAGGGGAGAAATGAGGAGCTGATGCCAGGGGCTTAAGTGTAGAGCAAATGTTTTGAGAATGATGAGGGCAATGAATGTATAAATGTGCTTTACACAATTGATGTATGGATGGATTGTGATAAAGAGTTGTATGAGCCCCTAATAAAATGATTTTAAAAAATTAACAGTCTCAGAAACCCACGGGGGCAGGTCTACCCTGTCCTGCAGGGTCACTATGAGTTGGCATCGACTCAATAGCAGTAAGAGCTGTTCACCTAGATGTTGGGAGTTCAAATCCACCCTGAGGCACCTCGAAATACAGGCCAGGCTCTCTGCCTCTGAAAAAGTTAAAAAGGCTGTTGACATACAGTTGTACACTGACAGACGATCTGAATACGGACAAGGTCTGACCATCTTTCCCCAAACTGACTTGACAGCAACTGATGTGTACCGCATGAAACACCAGCTTGGTTGTTATTATCGATTTCCTCGGCTCTGTTAAAGGCGTGGAGTGGAAACTCAAAAGGACCTGTGTAAGTCTCCCCCCCAACCCCCACCCCCGAGTGGCCCTGTAGGGGCAGATGAGCACAGAGATCATTGGAAACGATCTACACCAGACTCTGGCGCAGACCAACACAGGATGGTTTGCAGACGCTGTTCTTTCTTCCTCCCAGGCAGCAGCAAGGCGTGAAAGGCCAGGTCCCCCGCACGCGCTCTTGCCGCAAATGGAAACACCATTTGAAAGGAATCTCTGCTGCCATCGCAGGCACAGCGACAGACAGACGCGAAGGGCCCTGTGAGGCAAGCCTGCAACACCCTCCTCCATGGCAAAGCGTCAGCAACAGCTAAGGTGCTAAGAACCAGAAGGGCTTCCAGGGGCACAGGGTGTGTCCAGAGGCATACCTGGAGGACAGTGTCACCTGCCAGGAGGGGGCGTCCTTGCATTTCCTCTGCAGCTTGGAGGGAGGATCCATCCATCCAAGAGAGAGAGTGGCAGAGGGACAAATCGAAATGGATTAGGTGTCCTTGTTGCTCATTGGTTAGGTGCCGGCTGCTAAATGGAAGGTCGGTGGTTCAACACCGCCAACCACCCCATGGTCCTAGAAGGAATATTGAAAGTATCGTGGACAGCCGAAAGAACAACCAAATCTGTCTGGGAAGGTGTGCAGCCAGAGTGCTCCCTAGTCAAGGATGGGGAGATGTTGTCTCATGTGCTTTGGACGTGAGACAGAGAGGCCCGTCCTGGAGAAGGAGGGCACCATGCTTGGTAAAGAACGGAGGTAGAACGGGCTGGGCTCCAACGTAAGGACAGCTGAGAGGGTGGTGCAGGCCTGGGCAGTGTCCCATTCTGCTGTGCACCAGGTCACTGTGAGTCGGGAGCGACTCAGTGCACCCAACAACAACCATCATCACCACTCCATGGAAGGCAAGACCTGACCATCTTCTCCCACAATGATACAGCTTTGGAAACCCTGTGAGGCAGTCCTGTAGTGACCCTATCCTATCAGTCAGAATAATATCCAAATAGAATAATATCACTATCAGTCAAAACAGAATAATAAAGTCTTTGGGTGGTGCAGTTAGGAGCCCCCGTTATGTAGTGGTTATGAGTTGGGCTTACAATCTTCATGGTCGACAGTTCAAAAACACCAGCAGCTCCAAGGGGGAAAGACTGGTCTTTCTACTGTGAGTCAGCAATGACTTGATATCAGTTGACTTTGGGTGATGCAAATAGGTTCTGTACAAAGTCATGTACATTAGTCTACAAGGTTTCCCTGCTGCGTTGCCCCACATCCATTAGGAGGCAGGACATTTGGAACCATCTGTCCCCTCCCAGATTTTGCTGGATGAACATCTCAAATTTTAGAGTAACCGAGCTTGTTAAAAACATGGATTCCTGGAGTGTCCTGTAGTGGCAGAAAGTTCCAGAAGTATTCCAAACACAATAATGGGAGTGTGTCAAAGGGACCCAGGAGTCTGCTGAGGGAGCCTCTGATGGCCAGAGCTGGGACAATTTGATGAGGTAGTATTGGATTACAATCCAAAGCATAGCCTTAGTACCTGAGTCAACAGTGACATAATGATTTGGATTAATTAATAAATCTTAAAAGTAAATAAATGAGAGTAGACCAATATCATGGGCAGAAGCACTCCATATTGTTTATGCAGATACTGCCTGTGGTAGTGAAGTTTCATGGTAATTTGCAGGTGGGCGGTGGCCAGGATTGTCCCATGATATTCTCTGGCAAAGCGGTTCTCAACCTTCCTAATGCCGCCACCCTTTCACACAGGTCCTCATGTTGTGGTGACCCCCCAACCATACAATTACTTTCGTTGATACTTCATCATTGTAATTTTGCTACTGTTATGAATCAGGTGACCCCTGTGAAAGGGTCATTTGACCCCCAAAAGGGTCACAACCCACAGGTTGAGACCCGCTGCAGTCTAGCATAATGTAATCACTTCTATGATGGGAATCTTCTGTGAAGAAGCCAAGCGGTTTTAGGAAGAATAAGCCAGAGAAGCATTTCTTAGTCCGGTCAGCTTTTGTGTCAGTCTGGGTAGACTAAAGAAACAAACTCATAGACACTCATATGGATAAAAGAAAGAGGTTTATATACAAGAGCAATTGAATAATGAGAAAATGTCCCAACCCAGTCCAGGTCAAGCCCATAAGTCCAAAATTAGCCCATATGTCTGATACCAATCTATAAAGTTCTCTTCAGTCTCATTAAATACATGCAATGATGCCTAATGCAGGAGGATCACAGGCCAGTGAGATGGAAATCTTGTGGATCCAGTGGTGTTGTAAGCTTCTCAGCGCTGACAGGGGTCTCTACTTGGCTTCTCCAGTTCCACAGGTCTGGTTGCATCAGGGTAGGTCCACGTGGCTTCTCCAGCTCCCAAGGCATGGGGTCTATCAGCATAATGCCATGTTTCTTGTCAGGAGAGCATCTCCAAGGGAGTGAGCAGAGGGAGAGAAGTGTCTCCCACCTCCAAGGAGGAAATACAGGAGTTCCCAGAATTCTCAGGAGAAGGCCATGCCCACAGAGGCCTCATTGGTTATATCTTGATGGACAGGACAGGCTCCACCCCTTCACTCGTTATCCCTCAAACTGACACCAATTATGTAACTACCACAGTTTTAATACAATTGAAGGAGGTTGTTTTGTTGTTGTTGCTTTATTAGTCATTTTGGGGGGGCTCTTACAAATTTTAAGACGATTCATCATCATTCAATTTTATTACGCACACTTGTACATATGTTGCCATCAACATTTCCAAAACCTTTTCTTTCTACTTGAGCTTTTGGTATCAGCTCCACTTTATTCCCCCTCCCTCCCACACCCTCCCACCCTCGTGAATCCTTGATCAATTATGTTATTGTTATTTCGTGTCTTACGCTGTCCGTTGTCTCCTTTCACCCACATTTCTGTTATCCATACCCCTGGGGGGTGAGCTATATACCCAACCTTGCGATGGGTTCCCCCTTTCTCCACCTTCCTTCCCCCCCACCCAACCCCCGCCATCCCCATACCCTCTTGATATTGCTACTCTCACTACTGTTCCTGAGGGTTTAATCTGTCCTGAATTTCATGTGTCAAAAGCTCTTATCTGTACCAATGTCGAGCCGGGTTTGTAAGGTTCAACAGGGTCATAGCGGGGAGAGGGGATGGCAGGTCAGGGAGAGGAAGCACTCAGGAACTAGGGAATGGTGTGTGTTTCATCGGTGCTATACTGCACCCTGGTTAAATTGTCCCTTCTTTGTAGCCCTTCTGTAGGAGAGATATTGACTTGTCTACAGATGAGCTTTGCATCTCCTCTCCAACCCCCCTCATTCACGTTGAAATAATTGTTTGTTTTGGATCTTTTGATACCTGATCCCATTGACACCTCATGAACACACAGGCTTCTTCCATGTGGGCTTATTTGCTTCCCTTCTAGATGACTGCTTGTTTAACTTCAATACCCCAATTATGACTGCTTGCTTAACTTTAATACCTTCAATATCCCAGATGCTATATATTTTGATAGCTGGACACCATCCACTTCCTTCGCCACATTTGTTCATGCACCCATTTTGTCCTCAGCGGTCCTGTTGGGAAGGTATCAAAGAGTGTCAGGCTATTAGGACAATGTGTTCTTGTGTTTAGGGAGACCTTGAGTAGAGGCCCAAAGTCTGTCTGCTATCTTAATACTTAACATATAAATATATGTACATTGGCCTCTATCCCTGTCATTATAAATTAATATATTTACATATATACATGGCTATAGCTATACCTCTATAAATAGCTTTTGCCTCCTATTTCTTTCCTCTATTTCCTTTCACCTTCCTCCTATCCCACTGTCATGCTCACCCTCCATTCAGCTCTCAGTAATTCCTCTTGATAAATTGCACTTCATCAGACCTCTCCAGGCCTCCTCACCATCATTTTTAGATCTCTTGTTGTTCCCTCATCCCTGAGTTTGTTGGCTCCCCTACCCCCTCCTGTCTCCCTGCCGGTCCATTGTTTTCTCCTTGGGATTGTTTATCCTGCCTATAGAAGTAGACATAGGACAAAACAAAACAAACCTGATAGATAGTTTCCAGATCTGTCTGCTGACCCTTACAAGTGTTTTCCAATCGGGTCTGAAGAGGTGCCAAGCCCTGTCCCCAAGTCAGAGTCTCTTTTCAGGATTCCTCGGGGACTTGGTCACTTTGCTCCCCTTGCTGCCCTGTTGCACTCCCTTAGTGTTTCACCCCTCTGTGCATGGGGCAGACCGGGCACACTGTCCACAGTGTCTAAGGAGGTTCTTTTGTTTTCTATAAATCATTTTATTGGGAGCTCTTACAGCTCTTATTACAATCCGTACATCAACTGTCTCAAGCACATTTGTACATATGTTGCCATCATCATTTTCAAAACATTTTCTTTCTACTTGAACCCTTGGTACCAGTTTCCTCTTTTTTTCCCTCCTCCCCCACCCGGCCACCCTCATGATGCCATAATAAATTATAAATTATTATTATTTTCATCGTCCACTGTCCACTGTCTCACTTCACTCACTTTTCTGTTGCTTGTCCCCCTCGGTAGGCGGGGTGCTATATGTCGATCATTGCGATTGGTTTCCCCTTTCCCCCCCTCCTTCTCCCTACCCTCGTGGTATTGCTACTCCCACTAGGGTTCCTGAAAGTTTATCTGTCCTGGACTCCATGTGTCCAGAGCTCTTACCTGTACCAGTGTACAAGCTCAGGTCTAGCTGGATTTGTAAGGTAGAACTGGAGTCGTGATAGTTGGGAGCAGGAAGCATTAAAGAAGTAGAGGAATGTTGTGCATTTTGTCAGTGCCATACTGTACCCTGACTGGCTTGTCCCTTCCTGGTGACCCTTCTGTGAGGGGACGTCCAATTGTCTACAGATGGACTTTGGGTCTCTACGCTGCCCTCCCCTTCATTCACATCGATATGATTGTTGTGGGTTTTCTGATGCCTGATACCTGATCCCATCGGTACCTCATGATCACATTGGCTGGTGTGCTTCTTCAATGTGGGCTTTGTTACTTCCTTGCTAGATGGCCGCTTGTTTATCTTCAAGCCTTTAAGACCCCCAGATGTTATATCTTTTGATAGCTGGGCACCATCAGCCTTCTTCACATTTGCTTATGTACCCATTTTGACTTCAGCGATCGTGTTGGGAAGGTGAGCATCACAGAATGCCAGGTTATTAGAACAAAATGTTCTTGCATTGAGGGAGGACTTGAATAGAGGCCCAATGTCCATCTGCTACCTTGATACTTAACATATAAGTATATGTACATAGACCTATATACCCATAGTTATATATATTTACATATGTACTTGTCTGTATTTATACCTCTATAAATGTCTTTTTGCCTCCTAGTTCTTTCCTCTGTTTCCTTTTATTTTCCTAAGGGAGGTAGTATTCATGTTATGGCCTATTCTTTTTTTTTTAACATTTTATTAGGGGCTCCTACAACTCTTATCACAATCCACACATATACATACATCAATTGTATAAAGCACATCCGTACATTCTTTGGGTATGGCCTACTCTTATGTGAGATTGACAGTGTGAGGAAGCTAGCTCACTTCTGCTGTTGGATTGGAATCCTGTATCTGGCTTATCATCCTCCTGTGGTCCCCTGCAGATCCCCAGGAGCCACCACTGGTCTGCTGGTCTTAGATTCATTCGGCTCTGCATCCGCCAGCCTGGGGTCTTCCTGTTCACCAGCGCCCGGAAGTGTCAGAGCCAGGAGAAGCCTCTGGCTTACATCTGGCCTACAGACTTGAACTGGGCTGGACGTCACCTACTTCCAAAACTGTGTGAGCCAATTCTTTTTTTTTTTTTTCTTTTTCTTTTTTTTTTTAATTTTAACAATTTATTGGGGCTCATACAATTCTTTTCACAGTTCATATATATACATACATCAATTGTATAAAGTACATCTGTACAGTCTTTGCCCTAATCATTTTTTTCTCTTTTCTTCTTTTACATTTTATTAGGGACTCATACAACTCTTACCACAATCCATACATATACATACATCAATTGTATAAAGCACATCCATACATTCCCTGCCCCAATCATTCTCAAGGCATTTGCTCTCCACTTAAGCCCCTTGCATCAGGTCCTCTTTTTTTTCCCCTCCTCCCTCCCCATTCCCCCCTCCCTCATATGCCCTTGGTAATTTATACTTCGTTGTTTTGTCATTTCTTGTCCTATCCGGAGTCTCCCTTCCCCCCTTCTCTGCTGTCCCTCTCCCAGGGAAGAGGTCACATGTGGATCCTTGTAATCAGTTCCCCCTTTCCAACCCACTCACCCTCCACTCTCCTAGCATCGTCCCTCACACCCTTGGTCCTGAAGGTATCATCCACCCTGGATTCCCTGTACCTCCAACCCTCATATGCACCAGTGTACAGCCTCTGTCCTATCCAGCCCTGCAAGGTAGAATTTGGATCATGGTAGTTGGGGGGAGGAAGCATCCAGGATCCGGGGGAAAGCTGTGTTCTTCATCGGTACTACCTCACACCCTAATTAACCCATCTCCTCTCCTAAACCCCTCTATGAGGGGATCTCCATTGGTCGACACTTGGGCCTTGGGTCTCCACTCTGCACTTCCCCCTTCATTTAATATGATATATATATACATATATATACATACATATATACATATACACATATATACACATACATACACACACTTATATCTTTTTTTTTTTTTGCATGATGCCTTATACCTGGTCCCTTGGGCACCTCGTGATCGCACTGGCCGGTGTGCTTCTTCCATGTGGGCTTATTTGCTTCTGAGCTAGATGGCCGCTTGTTCACCTTCAAGCCTTTAAGACCCCAGACACTATCTCTTTTGATAGCCGGGCACCATCAGCTTTCTTCACCACATTTGCTTATGCACCCATTTGTCTTCAGCGATCCTATCATGGAGGTGTGCAGTCAATGATATGATTTTTTGTTCTTTGATGCCTGGTAACTGATCCCTTTGGGACCACTCGCTCACTCAGGCTGGTGTGTTCTTCCATGTGGACTTTGTTGCTTCTGAGCTAGATGGCCGCTTGTTTATCTTCAAGCCTTTAAGACCCCAGTCACTATCTCTTTTGATAGCCGGGCACCATCAGCTTTCTTCACCACATTTACTTGTTCACACACTTTGGCTCCAGCCGTTGTGTCGAGAGAGTGAGCATCATAGAGTTCCAATTTAATAAAAGAAGGTATTCATGCATTGAGGGAGTGTTTGAGTAGAGGCCCAAGGTCCTTCCGCCACCTTAATACTTGACCTATAAGTATAGACACATAGATCTATTTCCCCATCCTCCTATATATATTTGCATGTACATATCTTTGTCTAGACCTCCATGAATGCCCTTTGACTCCTAGCTCTTTCCTCCATCTCCCTTGACTTTCCTCCTGCCCCACTACCATGCTTCATCGCCACCTGGGCTAGCGTATACCTCTTCTCTAAGCAACCTTACCCTTGATCATTTCCCACCAGGCCTGCCACTCCCACTTCTCTACCATTTGGGGTCCCATGTTTTTCCCTTGTCCCTGGGTTTGTTAACACCACTTCCTTACCCCCCCTACCCCCCCACCCCAAGTCCCCCCAAAACTGTCGGTCCCGTTGTTTTTCCTCCAGATAGTTCATCCAGCCTGTCCTATTCAGACAGACCTGTGGAGTCACTAACATGCACGAAAACAAGACAGAGGAAAACAAAGCAACAGTATACAACCAGACAACAAAACAACAAAAACAAACCACTGACAAAGAACAGAATAAAACAGTTCACAAGAGAAAAGCTTGTAGTTAGTTCAGGGATCGTTTGCTGTGAGCCAATTCTTGATAGACGTCTCTTTCTATAAGCATACACATAAAAGTGCGTAGGTTGTTCTTCTCGAGAGAAGCCAGCCTAGCCCACTCCCCCTCTAAAAAAGTAGAATAAGTCATATTTTGTTCATGTAACACACACATAAGTAGCCCTCACCTGCATAGAACACTCGTGAAGTGCACAGAAAGCTCACATGTGAGGGTGGCTGCATGGGTTGAAGGGTGGAATGTATCGCATACGTGTTATTTGTGCAAAACTGCAGTCACTCCCCATTCTTTATGGCCGGGCAGCCCTGGTGAGTTCCTTCCAGAGAGCCCAGAGGAGAACTAGGACAAGGACATTGGGGTTAACTGACAAACTCTCTCAGTTAGGTGCTCACGGTCAGCATCAGTTGCGATCAGCCCGTTAGTACTTACCTCTGACATGCTGGAGGGAAAAGGCACTTTGCTTTGGTGCTCATCCAAACCCCCATGGCTGCGGTGCCACTGGGGGAAATCTCGAACAAATCCCAACTCAGGGATCTCTTGCTAATTACCCGATGACTTCAAAACTGCGAGGAGAGTCTAAGACACTGTCAGCCAAGGAGCCTAAGGAGACAAGACAACTAAATGCAATGTTGCATGGTATTCCGCAACAGAAAATGGACAGTCTGAGCGTGAAGGACAGATGTTAGCTAATCATCATGTGTGAATCTAGGCTCATTCGTTGTGACGAACGCAGCATCGTGAATAAGCTGTTCCGCTAACAGTAAGGGAAGCCGGGTGTGGTGCGCATGGAAACAGACTCTTCGTGGTACCATGGTGTCTTTTCAGTAAGTTCAAAACTATTCTAAAATGTAAAGTTCATAGGGAGAAAAATAAAATCTGAACTGCTTCGCTTTCTCCAGAGCCTGTGACCCAACCGATCTGGTCGCTGTGAGGAGCCATCAAGTTGTTTTGACCCATGGCAACCCTGTCTGACCGACTAGAGCCAGCTCATAGAACTGTCTGTCCAAGGGGCCGCCACCTGTGTGGAAGCAGGTTCCCAGGCCTTTCTCACGCATTGCTGCTGGCTGGGTGGGTTCTCGCCTCCAACCGTTCAGGTAGCAGATGAGTGCATCACCAGTGTGCTGCCCAGGCTCCTTCTGGGGGTGGTTGAGCCCTGTCCATCGCATGTGGAATAAGTCAACCCGGTAATTCCATTGCCAGCTTCCCAAGGAGGCTGGTTTTAAGAGGCCACGACCCTGTAAGACCCTGATGCGGGTAGGACGAGCCTGTGGTTGACAAGATGTCCCGGTCTACCGTGCTCTACATTTGAGCACCAATGACTCCGAGAACCAGAATGTCAACCAACCTCGTGCTTGGTTGGACCAGTAGTGTGGCACCCACAGTGCTGGGTCACTCTGGAAATTCCATATTATTCCATAGCTTCCCACCCCAAATACTCACGGCCATTAAGTCAATTGGGACTCAGAGTGACCTTATAGGACAGGGTAGAACTGCTCCTGTGGGTTTCTGGTCTCCGGTGGTGATGCCAGGTAAGCATAGGACTGATAACTGCACAGTTGGCAGTTTGAGCCCACTAGCCGCTCTGGAGAAGGAAAAATGAGGTTTTCTACTCGGCTAAGAGTTACAGTCTTTAAAGAGGTGCCCACAGGGGCAGCTCTACTCTGTCCTAGGGGGCGGCTATGAGTCAGAATCCACTCAGTGTCAGTATGGTTTTCTTGGTGTGGTTTATCCACCGAAAGCCACACTATCTCACTGACAACCCCAAGTGCAATCACATTCACAAAGACTAGCCTTGAGCAGTGACGATGATAACAGCGCCCAGTGGCCTCCAACTCCGAGAGCTGGCACAGAAGAGAAATAAAAGGTGGACAGAAGCCAGTGCTCCTAGTGGCCCTCAAACTTGACATTGTAACTCAATGCAACGCACTGCAGCCCAGCCCAGCCCAGCCCAGCCCAGCTCGGATGAAAGCAATTCACTCGCCAGCAAGGGAGGGCAGGCTCTGTCATCCACTTCTGTTCCAACTATGCTTAGTCATACATGGTCTAGTATCATCCCCAAACTCTAAGATATGTACTGTTTGGTCAATTAAAATAAGCACGGTGCTAGCGAATGAGATTGGTTTTCAATATTAAATAGGACCCTGGTGGTGATTAGCATAGTTGGGATGCAGGCGATAACTGTGTGGGGGTGTGTTAAATATTACTGGTGTCATTAGAGTAGATGGCTATAGACTATTAAGGAACAGTTGGCTTGTGTCTGTAGTATTATCTCCATGGGTAGTTAATGCCTGGGTCCCTTCATTTGCATACCACTGTTTGGCAGACAGGTCATTGACTTCCTGGGAATAGCCATTTTCAGAGTGACAGGCTGGTCTCTTTCTCCCAGGTCATATCATTAATCTTAACATACAGACTTTCTTGAAGCATCAGGAAACATATAACTCTGTGTGTGTGTGTGTGTGTGTGTGTGTGCACGCGCATTTCTCCAAATTAGGTCATGCATATGAATTTGTTTGTGTGCATGTCTGTATATATGTGTGCGTGTGTGCATGTCCTTAGCCAATCAGCCGTACTGCCTGCTGAAGAGAGGGACTGTGAAGAACATGTAGCACTCTGAGAAACCCCACTGCCCTCCCTCCCCTCCCCCCCCCCCACATCCTGTGTCCAGATGAGCTTGGTCTTGTGTATCCGGCAACCAGCCTCCATCGACAGTGTTTTCATTACAAATTATCTTTCTTGCTCTTGAGATGAAATCTAACTGTTGTTAATGAAAATGCAAGGAAGCCTCCGCCCTGCTCCCCCCAGCCGGCTTTGCTGTAATTTCCATCAGGCCGGCAGTCTGTCAGCGGGCCGGGAGCAGGTTTGCTTTGGAAAACAGCCTCGAGTTGACGGTGGTTTGGTTTTCACTAGAGAAACGTGGAAAAAATACTTCATTGAAGAAATCTAGCCCAAGTCCAATGCTGCTAACCTCAAATGATGAGTTTCCTTACAGAAAACAAAAATAAAGACAAGGACAAGATAAAGGTTATTCCCCAGACTACTCTACATGAATCATCCTGACCAAGCAACCAGAAGGTTTCCGTCCGCAATACCTCAGAACAGACTCAAATGGCATTAAAATACATTTTATTTCTCCAACTTAATGGCACAAAGTTCATTCGAGTTAAGCAAATGCTATCATACAGGCAAATACACACACACGCACACACACAAAGCAACAACTAACTTGTGTGAATGATTGAATGTGGTTCTTCTTGTCAAAGTCTCTGTAACGCCCACTGAATGACCTTTTCCTGTATGGGTCTGGGTAAGAAGTTGGATTAAGATCCACCTGTGACTAATTGTGAGCAGGATTCCCTGGAGGGCCGTCCTTCCGGGTATAAAATGAGCCCAGTGAGAGGCAAGAGGAGGGAGGATCTCACTACCAGCAAGAACTAGGAGTGTAGCATGACCCCTGGACCCTGAGATCCCTGTGCAGTGAGCCTCCTGGATCCAGAAGACAGCTGTGACATCAGAGAAGAAGCAGCAGAACCAAGAGCCAGAGCACGAAACCGAGTGATGAGATTCCCAGCCCACCTGGTAAGTCTTTGGGTGCTTTGGAACAAAGAGGAGTAGGGTGTCTCTGGGCCCTTAATTGGGGAGCTGACGCCTGAGCTGGAGCTGGATGGCTTCAGGTTGAAGTTTGCAGAGGAGTGGCATGCTCTTTGGGTGTTTATTAGCAGCCCTGAAAGAACTTTGTAACATGTCCTGATGAATTAATCCTGAGTACTTCTCATCTGCATTGTAACCTGATAACTTCCTTAATGAAACCTTTAATCATGAATGTTCTCTGTGAGCTCTGTGTGGCCCTTGCCATGAAGGATGACATCTAGATGACAAAGTAGAATATGCTGTTTGAGACAGCACAGCTGCAAAGGCACTGGTGGACCAATAAGCAAAAACAAATGCGTTGCCCTTGACTTGATTCCAACGCACATTGGCTCCACATGTCACAGAGCAGAATTGCTCCACCGGGTTTTCCTTGGTTAGAATCTTTACGGAAGCAGATCACCAGGTCTTTCTTCCATGGTGCTGCTAGATGGATTTGAACTGTCGACCGTAAGGTTCACAGGCAAACGCAAACCACTTGCTCCACCATTTGGACCTCTACCAGCTGCTGAATCACAGTGGACTTCACCTATGCCAAGGTCAGAGCCGCTGTGAAGCCACGGATTCACAATCCCCCTGGCCGTTCCGGGAAAATTTATCACGGAAGTGAATTAGCCCTGCTATGTTAAAAATGCTTCTGCGCATAGTCATTAATTAATCTCCACAGTGCTCAGTGCTGATAAATGTCAGCATTCGTCTCTCTCTGCAGGCGCAAGAGACTCCCAAGGACGCTACATTGATCCTGGAGCAAATCTGAGGACAGCACGTTTCGAAAGAAGAGTCTGGCTCCTGGTTCCGAGCCTCCACCATTGGCCCGGCCGGGCTGAGGACTTCCACAGAGACTAGAAACGGGCCAAACGGAAATCCCCAGGCACAGTGTTTCCTGATATTTGGGTCTCAGACATAGGAGATTGCCCATTGGTCTCTCAACAGCCAGATAGCTTTCTTTCCTGGCTTTGGTAAGCGGCCCTGTCCAGGAGGGGGTGAGCAAGGGCCACACAGGCTGGCCCAAAGTAAAGAGGCCGCTTGCTGCTTCCTGCTTCTGAGTGATGTTTCTAGTTTCTCCAGGGTGGCCATTCATTGGAGGCAAATTTACCGTCCGTCTTCTGTGTCTGCTCAGAAACAGGCGGTTCTGACCTATAGGGTCCCTATGAATTAGCATCAGCTCAATGATGGTGAGTTTGGAGGTGTTTTGGTTCAGTGTCTTGTCAAAGCTCCTCCAGTCCACCCTCTGCCTCTGAAAATCAGCTGATGCAAAGCCTCTGTGGAGAACCAAGAGGGTCTGAGCTGCATCCCATCCGGGGGATTGAGCAATTCTGGGCAGCATTTAGTTCCTGCCCTGCTGGGGTCACCATGAGCTGGAGACCTCACATATGCCGGAGCCAATTGGCTTTAGGCAATCCTCTGTAATGTCGGTGGGCCTCATCCGCTCCGCTGAAGGCAGGAGAGAAAAGGGGCCATCAAGAGTCACTTTGTCAGACTCCCTTTGACTTTCAGGCTTGGGGATGTAAGTCTACAACTCTCCAGCCTGCTGCAGGGCCTATACATGTTGAACTTCCGCAACCCCTGAGATCGTGTGAGCCAACCCATCATAAATAGAATTATACGCCCATGCACACATGTAAATGGTATTAATGTTCATTTGGGCAATGTCCGGCCACACACCGGTTCATGGTCCTGTAAGGGTTTGTTTTGTGTTGTTTTAAGGGAAAGCAGTTCTCCTCGTGGTTTAAAGACCCCCAAACGCAGAATCTGGCAGCATGGAGGGACACAGGCAGAGGAGGCAGAGGATGTGGTTCTGGGTTCAGACTCTCTACACTGCGTCTGGTGGCAGCAGCTCCGGTCTCAGGCTACTCCTGTGGCTCAGACAGGCTGGCAGGGCTCCACTCCCTCCTCCCACTGCCTCTCACTCCGCTCCCGCCCCACCCACCCCTCCAGCCTCTGCAGCGAATGGGACAACCTGAGAGGTCTCCCACCACATCCAAGTCACAGAACGTCCTGTCTCACAAAAGGTATTGTAGACATGAAGCAACTCATATCTGTATTTAGGAAGGAGCTTCCAAACGTCTGTGGGGGGAAAAATCATTACCTTTTGTGGTAGTTACATAATCTGTTGTCAATATGAGACTTAAGAGTGGAGGGGTGGAGTTTAGCCTGTCGATCAGGTGGCAGCTTCACAGCCTCATTTGGAGGCACAAAGGAGATAAATAGCTCACTGGAGGAAGGACAAAGGCTTGTGCCTGGGAGACATTCCTGCTGACAAGACACATGGAGCTATGCTAGAGCCCTGGACCTGAAGGAGCCCTGGGGATCCCGCTGCCAGCTCCAAGATGCTTCCACTGCCACTGGATCCACAAGACCTTCCACCCACTAGCCTGTGATCTTCCTGCATTCCGCATCATTTCATGTGTTTCATGAGTCTGAAGAGGAATTTATAGATTGTTGTCAGACATATGGGCTAATATCGGACATCTGGACTTGATCTGGACTGGACTGGGATGTGTTCTCAATATACAATTGCTCTTGTATATAAAGCTCTTTCTTATACAAACCTGAGTGCCTCTCTAGTCATCTAGGACTTGGATCTCTAGCCATCCCAGACTAACACATCTTTTCGTGTAGTTTTTCTCCACGAACTTGTTAAGCCCCATCACATATAAGGGCAAGTCAACAAAGCCCTGCAACAAAATCGTAGAAACCTTGATGAAGCAAACCTATCAAACATAAAGTTCTGTTTCTTGACCTGCCCTCCAACTAGGTCTATGCACTCTGTGTCCCCAGCTCTCTCCTCCCCAGGGAAGCTCCTCGCTGGGGTGCGCTGTACGTGAAAGCAGCTGCTTGGCATTCTTCAGGGATGCCAGTCATGTTCCTTTCCAGTGTGCTTTGTGTCTGAGGAACAGTAAATAAACCGTCTGTTGGGTGGAGGAGGTTGGGTTTCCCAACGACATCCTCGTGGGACAGCTCTCACGACGGCAGCGGTGGGAAAAGATGCCTGGGTGTCACGCGCCGGCCCTGGGTCTTGACGTTCTCATTGCTCTTCAGTTTTGTGGATAATGAGCTGCCTTTATCATCCTGTGTCCCATTTTGATGAAATAATTAAAATTATACCTTGGTGAGTCTCTCCCCTCCCCTAAAAATGGATTTCCATAACCTTCCAAGCCAAGACCTCCCAGATCTCCTCGAAAGACAACGTTTTGACTGGTTCCATTTTTTCTGAGAGCGCTTGTCTGTGGCTGCCCACAGAGACATGTGCAAACATGTTTTGTTTGGGATAAACCTGCGCGGATAAACGGGAACCCCAGTCGCAATACTTTCAGACTGACCCTGTCCTGCGGGGTTGCTGTGCGTGGGAGCGAGCAGGAGCTCTAAGACGGGTGCATTCTCTGGAACAGCCCTGAGCAGAGAGCACCCCAGATCCACTCCCTGCGGTCCAGCACCGGAAAGTGAAGGCGAGCTTAGCCTTGGGAAGCCTGCGCCTGACTGCTTTCCTCACTGCCCGCCACCGGCAGAGGCATCCTCATTGGAATGAGTTTCTAACAGAACTATAACAGGGTAACACTTGTTTCAGCTTTTGTAGTAGCCACGCTAAAGACAAAAACAAAGCACGGAGGCAAAGTAGATTTTATGTCCGTTTATCTCTCAGAGTCTCATCACCACATGTCATCAATGTCGGTGGATTACCGTCACGATGCTTCGCCTTCTTTGGACCACCTCTTCAATGGCTGATACACTTCCAGCTCAGTGCGGACTGGTCACATTTCAAGAGCTTGGTGGCCTCGAATGGCTGGGGGATACTGTGTTGGGTGGAGCATCCTGGGCACTCCTCGTGTTCGCTGGCGGCTCAGACACGGGCTCAAAGAAGACACATTGAAGTAAGCCTCTCCGGCGGCTGTACTGAATCACCACAGACCTTGCAGCTAAGACACAGACTCATTGTCATGTCACCCCGCAGGTTATGAATCCAACACAGGACTCTCCAACTAAAGCCAACCCTTCCGTGGGGCTCCTTCTCAAGAGGGTCCAAGAATCTACTTCCTGGCTTCTCAACGCTTGGGAACTCCTTCCTCCCTCTCAGAGATCGCATCTCTCTGGCCCTCCCTCCAGCGTCACAGCTGCCTTGAGCCATCACCAAGCTTCTCCACGTCTAAAGACTGGTAGATTCAGTCGGGAGCAATCTGGGATAAAGAAGTGAAGTCCTCCCATGCTAACCACCGGAAGAAAGACACCGCAGTCTGCCTCCATGAAGCTTACAGCCTCGGGAGTCCCTTTGGGGGCAGTTCTACCGGGTTGCTATGGGTCAGAACCAACTTGACAGCAATTGCTAGTCCTGGGTAATAATCTCTTCATTTCAAGATCCTTAACCACAGGAACACTGGTGGCTCTGAGGGTTAGGTATTGGGTTGCTCACCACAAGGCTGGTGGCTCAAACCCAGCAGCTGCTCTTAGGGAGAGAGATGAGGCTGTCTGCTCATAGAGATTTACAGTCTTGGGATTCCTAGGGAAATTCGCTGTGAGCCAGCCGAAATCAACTCAATGGCGGTGGATTTAGGTTTAACCTGAATTACATCTGCCAAGTCCCTTTGGTTAGGTGAAATGAGGTGTTCACAGGTTCAAGGGATGAGGAAGTGGACCGTTTTGGGGGGGCCACAGGTAGCACGTGTTTTCCTGCTAAAGAGAGGAGAACGCATGTGAAGCTGGAGGCTTGGAGGACTGAGTGCTTGGCTACAAACCAAAAGATCAGCGGTTCAAACTCATCCAGCAGATAGAGAAAAGAGCTGGACACCTTTTCCCATAGGAGTAGAGATGCGATGTGAGGGCGGGGGGGAGGGAGCCAACCTGCCTCAGGGGGTTCAAGACTAATGTGTACAGCAGCAGCACATCTTTCTCTCACGGAGCAGCTGGGGGTTCTGACGACCAGCCTTTTCATTTACAGGTGAGCACGCACCGACTGCACCACACAGCTCCTTCCATGGCGATCGCAGCCCAGCAAATGCCACAGGGCAGTTCTAGTCTATCACCAGAGGCTGCTGAGTGCAAATCCGAGAGCTGGCAGATATGCACCAGTACTGCAAAACCAACCAGCAGCAAGGAGAAAGTCACAGCATGAGACCACCGTGCCTTTTCAAAGTTAGGAACTTTTTTTTTTTGGGGGGGGGGATATTTTGTAGTGTTTTTTAAAATCTATTTATCGTACAAAACACATTAAGAGCACGTCATTTATGCCAAAACCGCATTACTAATTTTTTCCTGAAATGAAGAACACGTAGGTGTACCTGCTACAGAACACTCTCAGTTCTTTCAGCACAAGTGGCAGTGAGAAGAAATCACTTCGGGAGGGCCCGGGGGAAGAACAGCATCAATCCAAAACACACCTTTAGCAGAAAAAGGTGGATCCTTCTCACATGGAGCCAAGGGTCAAGAGGAATTGGAAGCAAAGACCAATACATTAGAGGTTTTCTTGGGAAATGCTATTTTTTTTTCATGTAAAACTAGAAGCCCCCGAGTAGTGAGTCCACCCAGAGAGGAAAAGTGACCCACTTCCACCGTTGACAAATCTTATGAAGCTCGCAAAATGATTAGGGCAAAGACTGTACAGATGTGCTTTATACAATTGATGTATGTATTAGTATGAACTGTGATAAGAATTGTATGAGCCCCAATAAATTGTTAAAAAAAAAAAAAGATTTACTTCAGCATATTGTTAAACAAAAAATACAAAAAACAAAACAAAAAAAATCTTATGAAGCTCGCTCAGAGCACCAACCAAGTCCTACAGCCGACTCGGGAGAGCAGTGAGTGTGGGCTTGCAAGCTGGTGAGCGGCCATCTAAGGTGTAACTATTGGCCTCTCCCTGCCTGGAGTGGAGAAGAGTGAAGAAACTCTAAGACACGTAGGAACATCCGTCTGCTGGGCTAAGGGGTCACTTGAACCTCGGCCCCCACAACCCTGAGACCAGAAGAGCTACCACCTGCCCTGCAAAGGAAGATACTAGAAGGTCCGGGATCGAGTAGAGAAAATAATTCAAAACTCAAAACCATAAAATGAGCAGTCCTGTGGGGAAGGTGGGGGGAGGAGGGGAGTAAGGGGGAGCCAATGGTGATGATCGACGCATAATTCCTTCCCTCCAGGGGGACGAACAACAGAAACGTGGGTGAAGGGAGACAGTAATCGGTGTAAGATATGAAAAGAATGATAATTTATAATTTATCAAAGGGTCACAAGAGTGGGAAGGGGGAGGGATGGATAAAAGAGGAGCTGATACCAAGGGCTGAAATAGGAAGTGTTTAGAAATGATGATGGCAACATATGTAGAAATGTGCTTGATACAATTGATGTATGGGATGTTATAAGAGGTGTAAGAGCCCCCAATAAAATGATTTTTTTTTTAAAAGAGATCAAAGGCCTACTGGTCACAGAGAGACTGGTGGAACCCCAGGTTAATCGCCATTCAGGCCTAAAACTGAACTCGCTCCTGATGGATCAATGTTCAGCTAAGTAGTAGACAGATCTTCGGGGGGCGGGGGAGCGGGGAAATCCCACTAAGGAAGTGTGCACTCCTTAGAATAACTGACCATCATGGGGGGGGGGGGGAAGCACTGGCGCAAGGACACAGGTCAGAACGGCTAGGAGTGTCCTGGGGCTGGAAACAAGACACGCAGGAAGGAGCGCATCACGCGGCGCCGTGTGGTGGGGCTGCGCCTGTGCGCTGTGCAGTGAAACGCCGACTTGCTCTGCACACCCGCCCCCAAGTGACAACCACCTGTTTCGTAAGCAGAGAGCCCTGAGCAGCCCTGTTCTGCTCTAGCCCCCGCGCGGTCCCGAGGCAGAGTCAACCCCGGGGCCACTGGTGATGGCCAACGACGGGGCAATGGCTTGTTCGTCTGCCCGTACGCATGCAGCCCTCGGGGCCGGGCTACCATTTGCAGCCATTTCCGGCCGAGAACGCACGTTGTCTGCCACCTGGCTTATGTGCCCGTGGTGTCCTTTGGAAGCCCAGTCCCAGAAGTGCAGCGTGGAGGCAAGGAGGAACGCGGGGTCTCCCTGCCCAGCCCCTCACGGCACAGATCAGGGACTCGGTGACTTGCTCGGAGTCCCACAAGGAGGCAGGGGCTCAACTGGAGCCAGAGCCCTGGCCTTCAAGCTCCCCAGGTGATGCTTTCCCCATCGGCCTGTGAGAGGAAGAAAACGCTCTGCACTGTCTAGTCCCTCAAGCACCCACGCGCTCAACCCACGTTTGCTGCACGCCCACTCCGCTCGTGTGTGCCAGACGCCGCCCTGGGTGCTGCGGTCACGGCAGAGAACAAGGGCAGCTAAGGCCCCGATACCGGGCAAAACGACAAAACAAAAGCCCCAAACTCTTCATCGAGTCCGTTCTGACTCCACGACTGCAGGACCTGGCCGCAGTGCGCCTGTGCGTTCTCTGAGCCTGTGACTAGGCGACGAGAGAGCCTCATCTTTCTCCCTTGGAATGGCTGGTGGTTTTGAACTGCTGACCTTGAGGTAACCCCTACCCCGCCAGGGCTCCTCCAGAAGATAAATGCCTGTCAAATGATGGGAGGACGGACCAGGAAAATCCGACACCGTGAGAGGATCCAGAGTGCCAGGGGTGGGCCAGGCAAGACCATGTTTGCCACCTTCTGAGCAGAGCCTGGATCGGGTGTAAAATTTCTAAGTTCACTGAGAACAAAAGCGAATTATAAATGCGAGGTTGAGGACTCTCCGGGGCGGCGGGCGCGTGAAGAGGCAGTCTCAGGAGAACTGGAACCGGGTGCTGCTGCGAGCTGGGGGGACAAGCCTTGGGCCCTCCGAGTTCAAACACAGCGGCAGCGAGGGCAGGTCTAACCACAGAGAGGCAGCCCCGCAGGATGTTCCCGGGGCTGCCACGGAGGCTAGCGAGGAAAGGCTGAGGATTTGTAAGCGGAGGCCGCATGGGAAGACGTGAGGAAGGAAGGAAGGAAGGAAGGAAGGAAGGAAGGAAGGAAGGAAGGAAGGAAGGAAGGAAGGAAGGAAGGACGGACGGACGGAAGGTGGCAATATGCCCTCTGGGGGGCTCCCCCCCACCCCCAACCTGCCTCTCTGGTGTGGCCCAGGTGGTGAGTACAAGCCCACACCCACAGGTCGCATTTGTCACGGAAACAAGAGGGGTGCATCCAGCCTAGAGGACCCAGTAACGCTCCAGTCCCTGCTGGGGACTGATGGGGTTCAAAGCAGCAACCAGTAAAGATCCCAAAGGAGGGGCTAGATCCGAGGATTGCCAGTGAGACACTGGGGCTCCCTTCAAGTTGGGCTTTGGCTTTCTCTAAGCAGTGGGCTGTGCTGCTGCACCACCTTGAGGCCAAGAGGCGCACTGCAGCTTTAGCATCTGGGTCTTGCTCAGGGGTCGGCCTGGAGAAAATACAGGCTTGTACATATGTAAATATATTTATATATGATGATGATGACGATGGGTAAATAGATCTATGTGAACATATTTATAGGCTTAGTATTAAGGTCGCAGATGGGCATTGGGTCTCCACTCAAGTACTCCCTCAATGCAAGAACACTTAGTTCGATCAACCTGGCATTCCATGATGCTCACCTTCCTGACACGATCACTGAAGACAAAGCAGGTGCATAGCAAATGCGGTAAAGAAAGCTGATGGTCCCTGGCTATCAAAAGATATAGGGTCTGGGGTCTTAAAGGCTTGAAGATAAACAAGCGGCTATCTAGCTCAGAAGCAACAAAGCCCACATGGAAGAAGTACACCAGCCTATGTGATCACGAGGTGTCGATGGGATCAGGTATCAGACATCAAAGAACAAAAAATCTTATCATAGTGAATGAAGGGGAGTGCAGATTGGGAACCCAAAGCCCATCTGTGGGCAACTGGACATCCAGTTACAGAAGGGTCCTGGACAGGAGACAAGCCAGTCAGGATGCAGTATAGCAATGATGAAATATACAACTTTCCTCCAGTTCTTAAATGCTTCCTCTTCCCCCCTCCACACTCTCATGATCCCAATTCTACCTTACAAATCCAGCTAAACCAGAGGATGTGCACTGGTACAGATAGGGCTAGATGAGCACCTCAGGACCAGTGGGGAGAGTGATGATATCAGGAGGGTGAAGGGAGGGTGGGGTGAAAAGGGGGAACCGATTAAGGACCTACATATAACCCCCTCCCTGGGGAACGGGCAACAGAAAAGTGGGTGAAGGGAGACGTCAGACAGTGTAAATATGACAAAATAATAATTTATAAATTATCAAGGGTGGCAGGGAGGGAGGGGGGAATGAGCTGGTAGCAAGGGCTCAAGTAGAAAGCAAATGTTTTGAGAAGGATGATGACTACAAATGTGCTTGACGCAACGGATGGATGGATGGATGGTGATGAGTTGTACGAGCCCCAATAAGTGATTTTTAAAAAGAAGAAAGCCAGTCTCCCATGCTGCCCTTGGGATGGGCCCTGTGGTCGGGACTGCAGGGTTATTGTGGAGGCAAGCTGCCTTTGCCCACGCAGCTCTGAGGGCCCTGGAGCCTTAATGGTTGTGTGTTAGTCTGGTAACGGCACAGTCTGCCATTCAAATGCTCCAAGAGAAAACTACGATGCTTTCTACTGACATAAGAAGTCTCGGATCCCGTGTGTCATGAGCCCCCAACTCTTATCTATAGCTGCGTGCATGCTCCAGTCTAGTCTAAATTGACAGGCAGCATTGGGGTCATGATAGTTGGTGGTGAGGAAGCCTCATGGAACCAGAGGAATACCATGTGTTTCATCAGAGCTATACTGCACCCTGGTTGACTCATCCCTTCCCGGTGGGCCCTCTATGGAGGGATTGTTCCATTGTCTACAGATGGGCTGAGTCTCTGCTCCAACGCCCCTCGTTCTCAACAATATGTTTTTGTTTGTTTGTTGTGTGTCTTCTCATGCCTATTACCCAGTCCCAATGTCTCCCCATGATCCCACCGGCAGCGTGCTTCTTCCATCTAGACTTGTTGCTTCTCTGTCCAATGGCCACTTGTTTAACTTCAAGCCTTTAAGAACCTAGTCGCTAGATGCTTCCACCACCACTGGATCCACAGGACCTTCCATCCACTGGCCTGTGATCGCCCTGCATTCGGCATCATTGCATGTGCTGCATGAGCCTGAAGAGGAATTCATGGGATATTGTGCTTATGGGCTAATGTTGAACTTATGGGCTTGATCTGGAGTGGGCTGATTTAATATATAATTATACTTTAATATAAAGCTCTTTCATATATATATATTTCAAAAAGTCTCAGAAACTCACTGGGGCAGTTCTACCCAAACTGACAAGGTCGCTGTGAGTAGGAATTGACTCAAGGACAGGGAGATGCAGCTCTCATGCACCTCAGCCCCCGCTTCTTCACACTGAACCCCTAGCCAGCTCCCAGAGTGGCCAGCACTGTGCCTCTTGATGGCCAGCCAGGGCCACATCAATCATTCCAAAGCTCTGCCCTCCTCTACACCACCTGGCCGGTTGCCCATCCTGTCCTTTCTAACCAACTCGGGCTCTTCCTGCGCCAGTCCCACCCTCCAAATCCCTTGGAGAGCCGCGTGTTGGAGGGCTGCAATGGGTTCCTGGGTTTTTCAGACCCGTGGGTAGCAGCTTAAATAACTGAGCTTCTGTGTCAGAAGCTGGGTGGGAGTGTAGATGTAAAGTTTCAGTTTTAAAACTCCTTACACACTGTGAGGAGGCCCTGGGTGATGCAGACAGCTAAGGCACCCGCTGCTCATCAGTAAGTGGGAAGAGGGTTGGCGCCCACCCACGGATGCCTCGGGAGATAGGCCTGGCCATTTGTTTTGCCGGCTGAGGGGACCCCTACAGAAACCCAGTCTGCTCTAACCTATGTGGGCTCACCTTGAGTTAACATCACTCAGGAATTCAATACGGAGTGCAGACGAGTTATGACCATTTCTTTTGATCACAGGCGCCTCCCCCAACTTTCAAATTACCTACCAGCAGAAAACTGGGTATGTGTATATCTTTTGAGGTGGGAGAGCAATTCAAGAAAGTCTTGTTTGTTGGCTTGCTTGTTTTTTAAAGGTACTATCTTCTGTAGTGCTTTAAGATTGCTTCTCTTTGAGATAGTTAAAATTTATTGTGCCAATCTGGCCAATATACACAGGTGGGGTTAATTGAAGGGCGGAGAGATAAATGGCTCAATGAGCCTCGCCTTTCGAGTTCTTGGGTCTCTTGCTTTGTGGTCGGACCAGGGTGCAGCTGCCTTAACCAGTTCCCTGCTTCAGCTGGCAAGGCTGACTTCCTGCAAGACATCCCTGAGAAGCCACAGGTACCTACCCTGATGCAGACCTCAGTGCTGGAGGAGCCGTGTGGAGACCCCTGCCAGTTCTGAGATGCTTACACGTTCACTGATTTGGCTTTCCTCCTGCAGTTGGAGAGAGAGTGTGTGTTTTGTGAGATGGAGGAGGACTTTGTCGATTGGTGTTGGACATATGGGTCAATGGGTTAATGTTGGACTTGTGGGCTTGGGCAGCAAGCTTGGGCAGCTGGGTTGGGATGTTTTGATGCGCACTTACCCTGTATATAAACTCTCTCTTATGCCTAAGTTTCTGTTGATTTGTTTCTCTAAAAGTACCCAAAGTAACATACTCTTCAAAGATTTTTTTTGCAAAAATTTCAGAACCACCTAACCTAATCAGTACACTCTATAATCCCTCTTCAAAGTTTTGAGTACTGCACTTCAAATGCATTGAAAATATTGCATGATGGCTACAATGAAAAGTGAATTGCGCATCCACAAACACGCCCCACTCACCAGTCAAATACTAATGGCCTTTAGAAGGCTTCCTCCCCTCTCTCACCTGTAAGGTTAATCCACACTCCAGATCCAACATGCACTTAACCCACGCTGGCAAGCGTTAAGAGCCAAACCCAACTTACTGCCATCGAGTCAATGCCAACTCACAGCGACCCTCTAGGACAGGGTCGAACTTCCCCTGTGAGTTTCTGAGACTGTACGGGGCAAGTTGGAGGTTTTGAACGGCCAGCCTGTGGATCATAGCCCAGTAGGTACATGTCATCACGGTTCCTGGCATGGGCTACATTTTTCCAATTCACTCTCTGGCACTCAGCTCGAAGCTGCTCTAAAAGCCAGCTGCTGAGATTCTTACTGCGGTCATCTGAAGCTTGCGTTGTTAGGAGTTTTTGACACAGCATGATCTTCGTCTTTGCTCAGATGTTTTACAACAGATTGAGATGTAACTTAATGTCACAAGACTGACCTATCCACAGCGCGTAATTCCGTGGTGTTAGTGTCCTCACAGGGCTATGCAACTCTCAGTGCAAGCCAAGTCCAGGGCATGTTTATGGCCCCCACACAAGTGCTGTGGTCACTTCCCAGCCACGCCCCATCTCCAGCACACCCCACGCCTACTCTTAACCTATTTCCTGTCTATTAATCCATTTCAGATGCCTGGATTCCAACATCTGGCATTTTATGTTCGATTTCCTTCATGTGACACATGTCCAAGGTTCATCCATGTATCGGCATTGCAATACTTGGCATACTAAATAGTCCATTGTTTGGATCTACATTCTGTTCATCTATTCATCGATTGATGGGTATTTCCACTGTGGACTATTAAGAATAAGGCCATAAATGGTCATGTGGAGTTTTCCATTTCCTTGGAACACCTAATAAGCCTCCGTGACCACCTGTGTACTTCAAGAACATGGAGCAAAACTACCCCTCGGACATGCAAACAATCACTATCACCTGAGCTGACCCATGTCGTGACGTAATGGGTCCCTAATCCGGCTGACGAGGCGGAGGGAAGATCCGCTCTGGGGGCCAGCTAATCCTCCGGCTGTGCTTTGGGTGCCCTTGGAGATGGAAGCTCCCGGAGACCAAGAGACTCACTTCAAAGTGTAAAAACTCACTAAGAGGAAAAAAAATCTTCCCTTGAAAGGAGCTGCCATTATAACGGCAGCTGAGTTCTCCATAACGAATCATACCAGCCAGCAGACAGTAATTCTTAGGACTTTGAGAACTTAAAAAGTTCAGAGTCAATCCTGGTGCTAAGTACCTTACACACAGGACATAACTTAAACCCATAATAACCATAATACAGTAACGAAGCCCTTTATTACTGTGTTTTAACAGACAAGCTTACATAGGCTAATACTTTTCTCTAGTCCTAAGTGGCAGAGCTGGGATTTAAAATCCAGTTCTTTTGATTCCAGAGCCAATGTTCTTAACAACTTCCCTAAACTGCTCCGGGGGAAACCTGTGTTTGAGAAAGTCAGGGTAGAGACACACGGCCAGCTAGGCCCAGGGGAAGCTCTCAGAGGTGACCGACCAACACGGCAGAAACATCTCCCAGGGCGGTCATGCCATCCAAAAGGTATGCTGCAGGCCCCCCAACCCAAACTGTCACCAGAGTCCATGCTGACGTGGCACAGGGACCCTACAGGATCGCTGAAGGCCTCTTCTACCTGTACCAAGACCCCTGAGAAGCTGGGCTGTGATCCAAAAGGTCTCAAGTTAGAAACCACATGCAGGACAAAGACTTTCTACTCTCACAACTTGTTAGTCTTGGAAACTCCAGGGCTGCTCTACTATCCTCTGACTCGCTATCTGTCGGCAGGGACAGGATGGCAGAGTTTACAGTAAGGGTCATACCACAAGTGGGTCATAAAGCTAGTCCATTCTGAGTAGTGTTTTACAATGGGGAAAGCAGACCCACCCAGGGGGGACACAGCCCCATCTAAAAATATATCCGGAGCAGCCCAGGACACCAAGAAACTCCTGGGGCTGCAGAAACTGAGCAGCAGGCAGCGCCCACCCTGCTGACCCAGAGTATTCCGCCACCTGGCCTCCAGGACTGAGACAATAAATCCCAGTTCTTCGAAGGCCAGTCACGTGTGGTATTTTTCCGTTACAGGAGTCCTCAGTTCGCAATCTGCCGTTCTCATTCCATCCACGGATCTTGATCTTGTTCTCTGGGCTCGCAAGTTTGAATCTTACAACCAACCACGTCTGAAAGCTCTTTCGTTGACAGTTTGAGGTCACCCCACATCTGTCCTTCCTCGGGCTCGACCTTTTTCCCTTCGTGAGAACTCCATGGATAAATTGTTTAGCTACTTCACCACCCAATCCCATCTCAGTCCTTTGGAAAGCAGAAACAGTCCTGAAAAGCCCTGGGTTGAACGATACCGGCAGCCTTAGACGTGAAGCCACCAAGAACCACACGCGTTTTCTTCAGAGTTTGGTCAGATTTGGTTCCGTGACAGCGAGCACTAGCTCAGAATGGTTCAAGATGTGCCATGTCTTCTCATGCACTGGCCAACGGGTCTGTTTCTTCAACACCTCGAGATGCCTTTGGACAACCTCTCCACCCCAGGTCCCCGCCTCTCATTCCACACCCCTGGGCTCACACTAGCTAGGACTCAGCTGAACCGTGCCCGTTAGGGGAGCCCTGCATAGGTCCGTCTCCCCGTGGGGCTCCATGGCTTCTAGACAATGAAATGCGAAGTTCTATGATTATGCCTTTAATGGGTTTCCCTCGCCAAACTATAAGCGCGATGAAGGCAGGACCTAAGAGCGGGAGCTAACAAGTCCTATAGCTTTTCCCGCATCCTTCAACTCCCAGTCGGTCATGGGCACACTGTCTCCCCATACCTCTCAGGATGCCAGTGCCAGCTTGCAGGGACTCTCAGCTCGTACCACTCTGTATATGCCCTCCCCGCCCCCCCAAAAAAAATTAGGCAACGTCACCATTTCAGTTATGCCTTATGGCATCTCCGTGTCGGTCAATCCATTGTATTTCACCAGCTCCGTAAGAACGGCACGCTTTGAGCTCCACAAAGAGGCCTCTCTTTGGGGAAGCTGGAGTGCTTCAGCGATCCCAGATAGTGAAAGGGTCCCGCTGGCTGGCACAGGCTTCAGCCACTTAATCTCCCAGAACCCACCACAAGCCTCTGACCGGCTCAGACAGGCGGGCATTTTGCTTGGAAAAGTTGCCCCAACTCTTCAATCTCCCCACCAACAAATCCATGCCTTCCTGTCCCACCCCGGCTCTCATCCCTTTGTAAACAGGATTCACACAAGGTTGAGATGAAATCCATGGCCCTGGCAAGTTGCAGGGTTTTTCTGACAATCTTCTCTTTGTAACAGCAGCCAACATTTTACAGACATTGTGGGCTTGTGTTCCTGGGTAGACATTAGACGTTTCTACCCAGCCCTCGATGCACCGCCACATGAACTAACTACCATGATGATCATAGACGCTGGTTTTACAGGCAACATGGCATCCCCTAAGGGCCATGCCAGGACTCAGCCGAGAAGCCCGACGGAAAGAACTGAGTCCTACCTCAAAACAGCCTGGACCCTTGGACTCAGGGCTGGGTACTCTGATGGGAGAGGAAGCCAAGGGTGACCACACAAAACTGTGGAAATGGTAGCCATGGGACCTTACGTGGGATCCTAGGCTTAGTGGGTGTCCAATGAAAAGGGACCCAGAACCACCATAGACTTAATACCTCTATGCTCCCCTTGCATTATGACGTTTTAATCCATTAGGCAAGGATTGACACACATTTTCCTTGGCACCAACCCATATTCTCAATGCAAAGCTCAATCAATCAAGAAATTAATCTGTACAAAGCAACAACTCATGGATTGCAGCCCCAGTGGGAGCATAGCCACATCAACCCCTATCAACAGTCTCTTATATTTTACCTCCTTGGGAAATTATGGGTATTATCCATGCAATGCTTATTCTCCAAGGGGATGACTGACAGTGGCTTTTTTAGTTTGTTTTTTCTTTTCCTGCCTTTTGTTTCGGCAGTATGAGCACCGAAGTAAACCAGAGGTGTGCACAACTGGCGGACAACCAGATGGATTCTAGTCTCCCACTTAACTCCAGTCCCAATCCAGGAAGAGTTGGTTCTTAGAACATGGCCCCGCTCAATCGTCACCCTCATGAAACTATCACTGGAGGTAAGTGTGCGCCAGCAAAGTGTGGCGAAGGAAGCAGATGGTGCCTGGCTGCCGATTCGTATAGTGTCTGGGGTCTTAAAGGCTTGTGTTCAAACAAGCAGCCCTCTTTTTTTTTTTTAAACGTTTTATTAGGGGCTCATACAACTCTTATCACAGTCCATACACATACAAACATCAATTGTATAAAGCACATCTGTACATTCTTTGCCCTAATCATTTTCTTTTCTTTCTTTCTTTTTTTTCCCCTTTTCTTTTTTTACATTTTATTAGGGACTCATACAACTCTTATCACAATCCATACATATACATACATCAATTGTATAAAGCACATCCATACATTCCCCGCCCCAATCATTCTCAAAGCATTTGCTCTCCACTTAAGCCCTTTGCATCAGGTCCTCTTTTTCCCCTCCCTCCCTGCTCCCCCCTCCCTCATGTGCCCTTTGTAATTTATACATCGTTATTTTGTCATATCTTGCTCTATCCGGAGTCTCCCTTCCCCCCCCTTCTCTGCCGTCCCTCTCCCAGGGAGGAGGTCACATGTGGATCCCTGTAATCAGTTCCCCCTTTGCAACCCACTCACCCCTACACTCTCCCAGCATCGCCCCTCACACCCTTGGTCCTGAAGGTATCATCCACCCTGGAGTCCCTGTGCCTCCAGCCCTCATATGTACCCGTGTACAACCTCTGCCCTATCCAGCCCTGCAAGGTAGAATTCGGATCATGGTAGTTGGGGGGAAGAAGCATCCAGGATCTGGAGGAAAGCTGTGCTCTTCATCGGTACTACCTTGCACCCTGACTGACCTATCTCCTCCCCTAAACCCCTCTATGAGGGGATCTCCAGTGGCCGACACTTGGGCCTTGGGTCTCCACTCTGCACTTCCCCCTTCATTCAATGTGGTATATATACATACACACACACACACAGACACACATATTCTTTTTTTTTTTTTTTTGCATGATGCCTTATACCTGGTCCCTTTGGCACCTCGTGATCACACTGGCTGGTGTGCTTCTTCCATGTGGGCTTTTTTGCTTCTGAGCTAGATGGCCGCTTGTTTATCTTCAAGCCTTTAAGACCCCAGACACTACCTCTTTTGATAGCCGGGCACCATCAGCTTTCTTCACCACATTTGCTTATGCACCCATTTGTCTTCAGCAATCCTATCATGGAGGTGTGCAGTCAATGATATGATGATTTTTTGTTCTTTGATGCCTGATAACTGATCCCTTTGGGATCACTCGCTCACTCAGGCTGGTGTGTTCTTCCATGTGGGCTTTGTTGCTTCTGAGCTAGATGGCCGCTTGTTTATCTTCAACAAGCAGCCCTCTTACCTCTACGCGAGGCATCAAATGAGTCTGCGTGTAACAAGCACCCCAGCCTGTGCGATCCAAAGATAACAATAACAAATATAATGAAGGGGAAAGGTTCAGAGCTTAAATTGTGACCACGTTCAATGCGCAGGTGATGATGGAGGACAGTGGGGGCCCCCAATGCAGCTGCAGACCATCTAGTCAGATCAAGCCTCTGGCCACCAGACACACAGCTTTACTATAGACAGAGGTGACTGTAAACGTGATGGAGGATGGAACCATGGAATGATGCTTGGTCAGCTGGCCTCCCTCTTGACCCAACCTGAGTTTGCTCTAGGCTCAGGTATCTCTCACTTGTTTCAGGACAGATAATTTCTTCTCCGGCTTTTTCAATATTGGTAGTGGTCTTTTCTTTATTACTCTGTACTTGTATTTTTATCTTTATATTAGTTCCTTCTTGCCATTTTGTTTCTTGTTTGTTGGGTTTCCAGTGTGTGAAGCACACACAGAAGGCAGCGCAGAGAGACAATAACTGACACAGTGGTTTAGAAACAATGAATGCGGGGGGGGGGGGGGGAGCACCAAAGCTGACTGTGACGACGTACATACAAATCATCTATGAAGCGATTTAACCATGCAAGTGCGTGATGGTGTGTGAATCCTTTATCAAGGAAACTACTAAGGAGGGCTGTTTTGAAAAAGAAAGGGCTTGGGAGGGGTGTGAACGGTGGGCCTTCGATCCTCTCCGAAGACTATGTGTTCAACCATTCCAGTCAGGACATGGGCCTGCCTGCCCCCAAGCAGGCCCCGCTGTGGAGCTCACAGCTGATGTGCTTTGCTTGGCTGTGAACCAAAGAGGTTGGAAGTCCAAATCCACTGGAAGCACCTCCCAAGAAAGGCCTGGTCAGTTATTTCCAAAAAGCAGCCTCTGAGGTACAGCTCTGCTCTGTCCTGCAGGGCAGTGTGGAGAATCTGGAGCTGCCCGGATGGTCACTTGTTCTCGCTTTGTCCTAAGGCGCCAGAGGAAAGTGAGAAAGTGGGGGGGGGGGGGATGGCAAGACCCATTCCCAGGCAGTAAGTGATCCTTAGTCATCCTCTAGTCTCCCTGCTATCAATTGTGCTGCAAAAGGCTTTCAGTGGTCCCCAAAGTAGGGGACTCTGCTCCCTGGGGGTGCTGGACCAGTTCATGGAGGGGGGCTTCAAAAGCACAAACCTACCATTGATCTTGGATTACGAACTACAACGTTGTTTTGCTTTTGTGATTTTGGAAGGGTGAGCGAAGACAGGTGGTTTGGGGCCTGTCAATATGTTCACTCCTCCCCCGTCATGCAGTGGCACAGACCCGCGGCCGAGTTGCGGTCTCTCCGGCTCACACACACTTTCACAGTCTGAGGCGTCCAAGTCCTACCCCTACCCTCCCGCGTTCCCTGCTGATTACGTGTTCAGGTGACAGAGCACACCTGTCTCAGTGGGTAACACTACAAATGTCCTGTCACAACTGCCCACTCCCATTGCCCTTTGGGCATCCCAGGCTGTGGCATCTGTTTTCTCCTTTGGCACTGGGGTGCACTTGAGGTGGCCTGGTGGCCCTGTGGTTATGCATTGGGCTGCTAAGCGCACAGCCAGCAGTTCACACCCACCAGCTGCTCCAAGGGAGAGAACTGCACTCTGTCCAGAGTTCCCGTCTCGGGCCCACGGGAGAGCTCTCCTCTGCCCTGGAGGGTGGCTGTGAGTGGGAACTGACTCGGTGGCAGTGAGTTCGGCGTCGGTTTGGGCTGTACTGACACCCCAAACTTCCATTCTTTGCTACCATTCTTTGCAAGCATTTCAACACATTCAAGAAAAGTTAGGCTGGCCTGGCCTAACTTCAAGGCTTCCACAAGGAGACACCGACTGAATGCCACGAGTGACAGCCAGGCAGCACCCAGGTCTCCGCGCACCGTGCGGCAGAAGCACCATCGAAGGAAGCAAAGGCAAGTCCACACAAACCTAGCGCCCTGACTTGATCCCTAGTCATGGCCCTGTCCAGGGTTGCCAGGGCGGCAAGTCTTGGCGGGAACAGACATCATTTGACCTTGCAAGGCGAATGGGCTTGAGCTGCGGCCAACGCTCACCTGACAGCCCCGCCAGGGCTCCTTGCATGCAGAGTGTGTGTGTGTGTGTGTGTGTGTGTGTGTGTGTGTGTGTCAGGGGTGCCACACGCCATGGCCCTACCTGGAAACTCTGCATCTGCCTGCCTCATCCTTCTCCCAAGAAGCGGCTGGTGGGTCTGAACAGCCCGATGCTTTCCCAACAGGGTCACGAGCAGTGGTCCTCTAGGTACTAAGGAAGGAGTGGCGTGCTAAGTCCATGCCACAAGAGTTCATAACCAAGTTAATATTCAAAGCAATCACAATCATTTGACTCTACCTGAAATTCAAAACGGAATGGACAGTAAGCTTTTCAAGTCACTTAGGTCAGCACCCAGGGCACAGGCTCCCAGACTTACTGTGCCTATCGCCCTCTTCAGGGGGCTGGGAGAATAACTCTGCGCCATTCTGACAATTAAAAGTGTTTGTGCCACAGCCCATAATCCAGGCTTCTGCCTGTTCCCACACCCACCAGGGGGCGACATTGCCCCTGGGAAACGCCAGTCCACAGCAGTCCAGAGGGAGGTCCGGGTCTTGTTCTTCAAAGACATGATGTGAACATTAGATCCTTGGAGGTCTTCTGATCCAGGGCCCCCCGTACACCACTGATAAATCAGTTCAGGAGACATCAGAGAACATAATCCAAGGCCAGGCATCTCTTACATTTATTGGAGGATTTTTAGTTGGGGAGGAAAGATCACAGGCTTAAACAAGATAAAAGTTAAAAGAACAATTAATTGCAAATTATTACATAAGTCATTTAAGTCACAGCTAAAACCAATTTTTAAAAATGTTTTTAGTGCATTCTGAAGTTCCTAGTTTGGTAAATGAACACATTAAGTTACCGAATAGGGAAGGAAAACAAAGTTTACTGCTACAGAGTACAAGATCTTAATGTAATTAATTCAGCAGAGTCAAATAAACAGCTACAATTACTCAAAGCTGCTTTTGACACATATCAGGTAGATTAAACAAGAGTCTGGATTACTGTTAACACTGCACAAGTAACCAAAGGTAGCGAACCCAGCAATAGTAAAGCCTGATATTAAACAGTCTTCAAACAGTACAACCCAAACCCAAGAACAACCATCTACAGCTACGACTCTCCCATACAAAAGGAATGTACATGGATGGTAAGGAACAATAAATAAATAAAGTGACACGAGTGACTAATACTGTACCCGCCCCTTCCGAGCAGGAATACAGTCGACGAATAAAGGCTTGGAGGGCATTGTGCAGAAAACAAGGGGCAAAAACGCACTTCACTTCAGCAGAGTGCTCAGGCGCTCAGCTGACTCTCCTGCGCGGCGCCAGGAAGGCAGGGTTTCACACGGAGAGTGGTTTTCCCTACACCCTGAGTACGGAAACGTTATTTAAAAGAGGAAAGGGGGTGGGGGGGTGTTGCGTGGAATTTTCAACATGTCAAAATTCAAAACTGTAAAATGTAAAAGGATGTGCTGAGGACACGCGGCAGTCTGCCTGCTGGAGGAGGAGCTTCCCGAATAAGCACGGATCCAAGCAGACACTGGCGTCTGGCTCGCCCATGGGACAGATGGGCAGTGGAGCACTGGGCCACAGGCCCGAGAGCGCGCCCTTTCACGGGGTGCACTCAGGAGGCGGCTACGTTCTCCTGCCAGCAACCTAAGAGCCTTGCTGAAGGGAAGGGAGAGTATTCTGAATTGAACTGACTGGCATCAAATTTCTGGAAGGGTCAAAGGAATATGTTTCCAAGCAGAAAGATGTTACCACACCTATGAGGAGGCTTCAGAAAGTATGTGGGAAACTCCAGCAACTTCCCATTCCTCTTTTCCCACGGACTTGGTGAAGCCCTCTTGCATTGACTGAGTGGTAGCACTTCCATTAAATCACTGCAAAGGGGCAACAGATACTGTCATTTTCTCCGGTGATTTAAAAATGAAGCATTCCTTTCTAGAAATCAGGGGATATTCTCAAAATAAGCCTACGTCCAAAATACAAATGTAATTTAAACTTGACTTAGCGAATTGGAGCATATGAAATATCACGTTTCAGACTAAAACACAATGTTCTGAAGAAAACAAAAACCCTGTCGGGTGTCTTGCATGGCTCGGGGATGGGTCAGCAGAGCAGTGGGCTGAATGCCACTGGCAATCCTCCACCGTAACCACGGCAGGCAGCGGCCTGAGCCCAACGGCAGTGAGGGCTGCTCCCGGCGCAGAGCTGAGCCAGCCAGGCGACCGAGAGCGCCGTTGGAAACTGGCCCGCGTAGACTCTGCTCCATGAGAAGACATGCCGAGTAGCAGCTTGCCTCCGCGTCTCTCAGCCTGTCAACACTCGGCGTTTCCTCCGGGCCCTTGCCCAGAGCGGACACAACAGTGGCTGTGCTTGCTACTCCTGACCCGCCCTTCCAGCCAAGTGCGGCGGTGACACGTGGACGCGCCGCCGCGCAGCTCCCAGGAACACAAAGGAAACAAGGATATGGGGACACTTCACCTCAGAATGATGTTTGCCCGAGCAGAAAGCAACAGAAGCATCTCCAAGTACTAATAACGTTGTCACATTAGCTTAAAAGAAATTCCTAACTGTTTTGCTGTTGATCAAACATACATGTGACCAGGTTTTTAAACACAAGGTGATAGTTAATATATTTACTTTAAAAAAGCACTACAGTTCAGAATCCACTAGTGCATGTTCTAGTTAGCGAGGGCAAGCATTCCCGGCCCCGGATGACTGCCCATTCTGCATTGGCATCTCCTGCACGCCTCCCTTGTCAAACACTTGAGGGAACTGCAGCAAACAGACACTTGTTGAGACCTTGCTCTCTTTCTATGCTGCGGAGTTTTAAATATCCAAAGCTGAGCGTGTGCCCTCAGAAAATATTCTGATAGCTCTTGGCATTCTTCTTAAAAAGCAGACACCTGTCTCAGTATGAAACACACTCCTCTACCGTATTTATTCATTCAAAGTTATTTAAGTGTCCCGGTTCTCCGCCCCTCGACTCCCATGCTGTGTGCAGCCTCTAGAACAGTCGGTGCTCAGGAAAAAAGGAAATTTAAGGAAGCAAAATCCAAGTCCCTGCCCAAAGTGACTTACCGCAGATCGCAAAATTCCCCAGGGAAGAACCACACGCTCACACGATCACACCCAGTCAGGACCAGGACACAATCTTGCTCCTCTAACCGTGTCAGCTTGCAGTTTCTAAAGCAAAGCTATAGAAAATGCAAAGTCCAGAAAGACCATGGCAATAGAACACCCCCCCAAAAAAACCCCACATTTTTCTAGGAAAAACCTTGCTGGAAAGGGGGGTGAGGGGAAGGTGGGGGAAGAGGACTTAAGGAAAAATCCACAGTAAAAATGGTCACTGTTACTAGACCTCCCCAAAGTCATCTCCTTATTAATTTTCCAATCTTCAACAAGTTTCGCCACTTGAATGTTCATTTGGAGTGAGGGGACCCAAAATAGTGACACAGAAATGAAAGTGCTTACTCCACCCTCTCTACAGAGAACTTTCCTTGAAGCACCTCTTTCATCTGAACAGTGGGTAAAACACCAGAGGATAATACTGCCCCCGCGCTAGGTCACACGCACACAGACTCGGTCACCCCGAATGATCGGCAGCATTAGTAAATAATGTCACCTGATGACGGGCTGTGGAGACAGTCATCTACAGTGTCTGTAGAACCTAAAATACTAAGGAACATTTCTGGAGAGAAATGGTGTGGGGAACTGAAAACAGCTATGAAATCAAAGCAGGTTTTTAAAAACAGGACCCCCCAAAATCTTGCAGATGCATGAAGTTAGCTGCGGCTTTATTATGTGGTGTCAGATTAGTGATCTTGGGAGATGCTTGGCTTGCAGGAGCACGCCTGTTGCTCCACGCGCAGTTGCAGCGCTTTTCCCGTACCCTGTCCTCGGACACGGCGGGGTGCCGTTTCTAGCAGCACTAGGTGGATGCGGAGAGCACGCTAGGGGACCCTCATGTTGAGACCTCCCTTTCTAGACACGTCGTTAGGGTCTGCGCACAATACACGTGGACGGAAGAATAAATGAAGGTAGCATTGGAACGGAGATTACAAAAGTATGAACTATTTACACTGTGGAACACGCGCAGTTTAAAAAGCTCTATTTACTTTCCTCTCAAAGTGAATCAGCATTCTCTGTGCAAGTTTTACCCGGGCGTCCCTCTCAAACAGGTCATCAGCCCTACTGGGGTGACGCCTGCTCTGCCGCTTCCACGAGCCAGTCGAACAGAGGCTGGCATCGCTGCTCGGGGGCGGCCTTCTCCAGCCCTTCGTAGTATCTCAGCACGGCCTGCAGGACGTCGCCCACCTTCCAGCCTCTTTCTTGTAGTCGTTCCGAAAGCTAGGAGAAGGAAAGGTGTGCCAAACGCTCGTCACAAGCCATCTGAAGACAAGGCTTTCCTCTGTTTGTCACATCAGAGGACGCAAACAGCCTGTGGTTCCCAATTAAATGACAAGCCACCACCCCCGGCCCCAAATGAAGCATCCTTCCTCCCTGGCCTCCCTAACTACTCTTCTCCACGGAACGGCAATGACAAACTGTACCTACCCGAAAAGCCTGGCTGGGGGGGGCGGAGGATGCCTTTCTGCAGGAAACCCACGTCCTGACTGCAGGCATCTGCCACACGCCCAGGTCAGAGCATGAAGGACTTAAGGACCACGGCAAGTCTAATAAAAGGGTGAGAATCTTCCTTCTACAACATAAAGGGTGTGTGCCTGGAGGCGGGCTGGGGCGGTGGGTCTGGAAAATACACTCCTGACTCAACCGAAACAAGGCTTTCCAAGGCGAGCAAATGCTAGGTTCCAAACGTGGGGTGCGAGGGAAACACAGGTTCCCCTAACTCCGCTTCACCAATCAGAACGTGCCTTCACTCACTTGTTTTCCTTTTATTAAAAATCAATGAAATGCCTGTAACTGGAGAAGTGACGTTACTCCGAATGGCTCCTCTCTCCAGGCAAGTTGAACTCGTGCACAACTAGGGCGTGAGACACTCGTAGGGGCTTGGTGGGCGTCTCAGAAGCATGGAGGGAGCCCCGGGACCATCAGGAAAGGGGAACGAGGGTCCTGTCTGACAGGGCGGAGACCTTGACTGGAGGCAGAGCACTGGCCAGCTTCCTGGACCACGGAGGCCGGGGCCGAGGCCAAGGGGCCAACTGTTACTGAGGGACTGAGGACCAGTGCTGTTGGGAGGGCCCACAGATGTACCCTGAATACCCTCTGATCCTGGCTGTGGTACCCTGTGACCTTCCGTAGCATGGTGCCGTAGACAGATTACGGACCCTGGCACGGTGCAGAGTGCCATGCGGGGCAGGGTGAGCGTCAGAGCAGGGGAAGGAAGAGAGCCCCTACAGTGTGGCTCTCAGGAAGGGCTGGTACTTGTCCCTCCTGTCTTCTCCCCTGAGCACGGCCAGTCACTTCCAAAGCACCTCTTCCTGCCCTACGTTCTCCGTCTGAGCCCCCTTCCCCGGGAGTGGAGCCCCATGAACACCCTCGCCTGCTCACCAACAAGGCGGAGGCTCAAGTTCACCCGAGGGAGGCTGAGAAGAAGGGCTCTTCTGCAGGACCAGCCCGAGAGTCCCGAGGGGCACGGCTACTCTGAGGGGGGCTTCTACACTACGAAGCCACACGGACTCGAGAGCACCTTTGTTTTTTAACTAGAAAATTCTAAAAGGTAAATTCAATGGCAGAAATGCAGAGTAAGCAAATCAAGGTCACAGTAAGGAAAATCCTGGCACGCACAGCTCAAGACAATGAAGGGAAGACCATGACTGATGTGTTCGGCACCTCCCAGGTGCTCAAGAAGAGCAACCTGTCAGGGCATCAGATCCAAATGCTGTCAGATGTTTAAAGTTTTCCTGGATTTTGATTGTGCCAGCTTCTCATACAATGAAACTGGATTAGCAGAGAAAGAGATGTGCTAATTACTAGCCTCAATTCTGAATCAGTTAAATATAACTCCATCTTCCACATGACAAGCACTTAAAATGATTAAGAACACCTAACTTTTGAGAACTTGGTAGGCGTCACTCAGTATTCTTAAAGTACTTCAATCCTCACAAACCCCTGCAAAGAACCTTCTACCCTCATCTGTACCGTGCAAGAAGGAAAATGGAGGCACATGGTTAACCTGCCCAAAGTGATACTGCTCAGAGGTTGGCAGAGCAGAGATCTAAACCCAGACACTGGTCTCAACGGTCTGAGAACGTAACTTCTCGACTACAACAACAAGCGACTTCCTAGACAGCGCATGGCACCTCTCGTCCGTCCCACGATAGACACTTACCAGTATGAACTCCTTCTTGGCTGAGTCGTGGACGTACAGTTCTTCAACTTCAGCCTCAGAGGCAACGAGCCACTGCAGGATCAGCCTCAGCTGGGGGTCGACGGGACACAGCTCCATGTCAACGTTTGTAATCCGCAGAGCCTTTCCATCATGCCCCAAACCTAGTGTTTAAGTGTAAACAGTACAGGGACACGAAACTGGTGGATTCAACATAATACTCTGGTTTCTAAGTACTTATACATGTTTTTCATTTATTAAGTTTCCAATAAATGCTGGGGGTAAAGCAATCCTATCTAAAACACATAACAGCAACTAAACCATTTCTGCAAAATAGTATGGAAACAACAAAATATCTTTGCATATTTACCAAAAGAACAAATGCAGCACATTCATCTGATATACTGAATTCCAGGACTATGAGTGTTCTAATGTATGTGAGATTATGATCTGGACATAAGAGAGCAAATAAAAGTTCACAATAACCATCTTCATAATAAAAATATGAAGACAACACAGAAGTAAAGACCTCAGATTAAAATACGGGCTTTAAGCAAGCATCCTGGACTATTTGAAAAGGGCCTCTTTTAAAGTGTTAAAAAGACAAGCCGTCCCCTTGAAGACTAGGGTGCACCTGACCACGCCAGGGTATTTCCAATGGCCTCCCATCGCTGGGGAGTGAATAAGGAAGACTCCGAAGAATGGAAGCATATGGATTATGGCGCTGGCAAAGAAGACTGATTATACCACAAACTGTCAGAAGAACAGACTGGTAGGTGTCTTCCTTAGAAACACGGGGGGCCAGGCTTCAGATCAGGTACTTTGGACCTGTTATCAGGAGAAGTGTCGGTACGGCACATTTGGCAAGTAGAGGGGTGGGTGAAAGAGGGCATGGATGAGCACAGTGGCAGCACCAGTGTGCTAAGACAAAGGACCAGCTGTGAGGACGGTGGAGGCCCAGGCAGGGTTTCGTTCTGTTGTGCTGACTCCACAGCACTGAACTGCAGCAAACACAGACAGAGCACACGTTCCATCTAGCCACTCTGCTAAACTCCTTCTTTAGTCCGCACAGGAACCCTGGTGGCATTAGGGGTTATCCACTGAGCTGCCAACCAAAAGGCCAGCAGTTCAAAACCATCGTCAGTCCTCAGGAGAAAGACAGGGCTTTCTACTCCCATAAAGAGTTACAGTCTCAGAAACTCACAAGGACAGTTCTCAGGGCTGCTAAGAGTCAGCATCCACCTGGGAACTTCCATCACTACTGCTTGAAGATGAGGAAACTGAGGTCAAGGGAAATCAAGGGCTTACAGCAAGGAAGTGGCTGGACCAGGATGCGCACAGGCAGTCTGGCTCCCAGCTTTCTCAGCTCACTCTTCAGGCAAAATGCAAACAAAGAAAAGAGCCAAACAACAGTCACTTAGGTTCCTTAAATCGGAGCAGAAATGCTCCTCTCAAGTTTGTTTCCTCCCTGTGAAAACATAGTTGAATCTCCTTTGACTACACAATGCATCCTCTCTGGGCCAACAGCATGGATTTGGGAGCCCTGGGAGCACCGTGGCGAAAGCATCCACTATTGAAATGTTGTCAGGCCAAATCCACCAGCCACTCCCAGGAGAAAAATGGGAGCAGTCTGCTCCCCAAAGATGTACAGCCAGAAAAGCTCGAAAAGACGTTCTATGCAGCTCCATGGGGTCACTGTGGGCCAGAATGCACTCGCCGGCAGTGGGTGCTTTGTGCTTTTGGAGCGGCATGTGTTCAGCAACCTGGCTTCCTGACGGCAGAGCAGTAAGCAGAGCTGTGTGCCAGACACGGGCCCTCCCACACTATGAGGGGATGCCTGCTGGGGACAGCTTGGCAACTTGTCCCATTAATGGAAATAAATACTGTGGAGGGGTGGCCTTTTGTTTTGCCTTATTTTTTGGTATTATTTTACAATTTATAGGGTAACTACAGAGCTACTGTTCTAGGTTGGTACTCATCATTTCCAACACATGTGTTGGCCCCTAATTGTTTATTTTACGAAAATGTGGCCTGCATTATCATCTTAAAATGAACTTCATGTCCTTGCTCTCCACCCCTCATTGACTTCCAGCTATAAAATGCATCTGGTGCACTAGGTACAGTAAGGTCTCCAGGCCATTTTATAAATCCTGCAGTTTTATAACATGGAAGGAGCCTTGCTGGGCTGTCGAGTTAAGTGTTGAACTGCCAACTGCAAGGTTGGTAGTTCAAACCCACCAGCTGGTCCTTGGGAGAAAGATGAGGCTATCTGTTCCCGCAAAGATCTGCAGTCTCGGAAACCCTAAAGAGGGTTGCTCGGGGCAGTAGGTGTGGCTTTGGAACCAAGGCCTCTCTCCGGCTACTCTGGATGGGTACTCAGTTCAGGGATCCCGGCTGTCAGGTCTGGCAGGAACCTTGAAGACAAGTTGGCAGACAGTAAAGGACTGGACTGGCATGTTGTAACTGCCTGTGCACACACACACTTGCAAAGAAAGAAATCGAGATTTGTTGTCTTGGAATTTCCACCAGTTGGGATTTTTCTGTAAGCTCAATCAATCTATCCCCTAATTTACACTTTTTTCCTTGACCAGACATAAAGTGTTATAACTTAGACATGATAGCAAAAGCGGAATGACGGCGAGTCTACGTATGACCCTCAACCAGATGGACAGAAACAGTGGTTGCCACGATGGGCTCAAGGATCCCAACTGCGAGGACGGTGGCAGGCCAGGCCAGTGTCCTGTTCTTTGGTGCACGGTCACTATGACTCGGTGCACCGAACAGTAACAACAACACATTAACTGACGCATTCATTTCCACGGATCACAAGAGAACCTTCAATAGCTGGCTAGTGCCAGAAGGAAAAGTTTGAGCTCTTGTTAATGAATTTCATATTTATATTAACTTCTTTCTCCTAAACATCTTTCAGTGATATTAGTAAATAATAACAAGTTCATTAAGGGGGAGGAGAAACCTTCACCTGCGTTAATACCACATAAAGTCTGTGGGATCATTTTGTTCACAGGTTATATTTAGGCAAAATACAAAGTTTTTCTAGATAAAGCTCAACTTCTTCAGTGAACAAAAAGAAATATTACATAGAGCCTATCAATACTTCTAAAACAATATCCCTGCTTTTAACTATCTCACAAGAAGAAAATACTTCTTAGGAACCTTACAGGAAGTGTGTCTATTTAACAAGAAATATCAGCATTTAAAAAATAATAATCTTAAATCTGAGATTTTAGCTCAACGTCTCCTGCAGCCACATTACGTGACTGCTAAACAGGCCATGCCCCTGGGTGAGGAAGACAGCCCAAAGTTCCGGGGTCACGGAGTGAACCTCAGCACACACCGTTTTCCCACCTCCACGGAACAGTGACGAGAAATCAACATCACTGGGCTCAGAAACAACCGTCTTCAAGCAGGATGCATATTGTCTTACGTGCCTCTAATGGTATTTTCATAATTAAGGAAAAGATTTGGGGAGAGGGAATGATTCTGCCACCTAAATATTAATGGAATTCAATTTTCAACATGAAAAATGACCAGATTCATTTGGACACGCTAACATATCTGAATAAGATTACAAACCGTAACTCAAAACTCTAGAACCCGTGTTGTGTCTGGAACGACGTTCATTATGGGGAGACTGGAAAACATCCAGGGGTCGGTATGAGGGGTGGGTGGGGGTTGTAATATAGGGCTGGGGTTGATGAAGGGATGAAGTGACTTAGAAATATTTATTTATTGGGTTTTATTTATTGATTCATGCAAGTTTGGCATTAACAACTCATTTCAGAAATTATAGGTTTGGAAGGAAGAAAGTAACTATTCCAATAATACACCATGGATTTATAATAAATCATTACATCAAAGGAGGCCTGTATGGGGCTAAGACCAGAAAGAAAGGGCTGGTGAAATGCTTCGGAAACTTGAGCCAATGAAAATTCAATGGGTCACAAGTCTGGCCCACAAGCAGTCCTGGGGAGGCACAGGGCTGACGGGCGACAGCACGTCTGTGACTGAGTCTAAGGACATCATGAGTGGAGAGCTGATACCGTGGCAGCAAACAACACTCTGCACAATCGGAGCAAAGGTTTTGGAATTTGTGCTTTGAATAACATGCTTCTAAATATTCTCTCTCAAATAACTGACTACTCCTCCCCAAATATTTCAGTATTTACATCACTGAGTACTTCCATTAGTTCAGCAACCCAGAGGGGTGTGCAACAAGAAACCTGGACCGAAGAGGGAAAGGCAGACAAGAACACTCTGACTGCTGCAGTCTCACACAACTCACACAGGGCTCCCTCAGGTGAAATCGCACCAACACAAACGTTACTGACCGACACACGACAAAACCAGGGAACACCCAGGAAAGTACAAAATGTCGATTACCTTCTACATCGGCCCCATGCTCTTCGTCTTTATCAGCAGGTTCATCACTTTTTCAATAAAATAGCAGAAGCAGTTAAAAAAAAAAGCTTTAATTAGTGATGGTCTTAAAACCAATTCTTAAAACGCAGTAAGGCATGTTCGATACGAAGTATGACATTTAGAAAGGAGAGAATGGCGATGCAAAAGGAAGCTTTGCTTCTCACACCATTTCGTGTTCAAATGTGAATTGCAAATGATGCCCCAAGATAACTTATCTATCAATAATCAAAAAGTCCTACCTTTCAATGAAAATGAAAAGCCAAAACCCACGGCCATCAAGTCGATTCCGACTCACAGGCACTCTGCAGGGCAGAGTGGAACTGCCCACTTGGCTGCCACATCTTTCTCAGGGGAGTAAGTAGCTGATGGCCTTGAACCACTGACCTTCCAGGTAGCAGCCAAATGCTAACCACTCATTGTTCACCATGGTTCTCCTCCATGGCTTAAAGTACCAAATGACTTCATCAAGTGAAATTCACAGCCAAGATGCTCTACCAATTTGGTTTTAGAGAACATGGCATTTGAATACCATGGAATTCCACAGTAATTGGGCATTTCTTAATGCTTCTCATTATGTCATTTATACATAGGCTTCAACAGAGTGCACTGACCCTATACTTTTCAAATATATTAAATAAAACTACATACAGAAACAAAAACAAAACCAGAAATTCTGTAGGAAGCAAGCTCTTTGTAAATGAATGATTGGTAGAATGAGACGGAGCAAGCACATGCATAAGAGTGACCCACTTTGCAATTAGATGTCAGCCAACTCAGCGTAGTTGGATTTTTCCGTTAGATGTAAATTGATCAAGCAGAATCATGTCAAAACATAGGAGAAAAGCAGGTTGATACATGTTGCACTGTGACCCACATGTTTTTTATATGACTCATGCATTAGTGGTGAAAGACTCGTCAGTTTTTCAGTGTCTGGTCTGGACCAACCTGTCTGATGTTGGAAAGGATAAATTGTCCTCATATAAATCTCCTTCTAAACCAAGACTGCTCCAGCTACTGCTGTTACCAGGACTGCCAGGGGAAGAAGAGAACAGAGCTGAACCAGAGACGACGCTGGAGGGTGACGCGCCCTTCGTCCTTCTGAGAGCAGCTGCGGCCCGTGACCACTGCAGACGGTCAGGAGCTGCCACCAGGGGTGGAGCATCCCCGGAGGCAGAGAGAGACCAGGAGCGCTACTCTAGGTGGGACTTGGGATATTCAGGTATTCAGGAGTTTCCCAGTCCTCAGAAAGCCACACAAACTATTCTAAACTCCAGTTCTTGGACAGAGTGATACAGCACATGGCATTTCAGAGCAGAAAATAGCCGCACAAGGTAAGAACTCTCACACTGACACACCCGTGGCACACTCGGGTGATAACTGGGAAAACCAATGCTTTCCAGTTTGGGGACAGTTTAAACGGAATTTTTAATAGGCAACTTTCTCACAGGTCTTTAGATGGGATGAACGAGTGACAGGCCTCGTGGCGGGTGGGACGAAGTCACCGAGATCCAGTCCCCCATGGCCTTGTCTAACCCGCTGTCTGCTGACTTTAAGTACTCTGGCAACCACCTTTCTCCAGACAGTGTGCATCATGCAACCGTGGCCGTAACGTGTGTGCTCCTTAGAATACAGCCACAGTGAGAAAGGGCGGGTCAAGAATTACACTGGTCTGCCCGGCCAGTAACTTATGCCACGCAGTTTTACACTCCCTGATGAAAAGAAAAAGGTAAAAAGCAAGAGCGATATCGATAACACAGTCTACGAAAGCAAGTACAGTCTAAAACTACTGCAAAGCAATTTTTTAAAAAGCAACTATATTCTGAAACAAAATTAAATGTAAAATGTTCAGGCTTAAACCTCCAACATGCAACTTTTAAAATTCTAACCATTAAAATAATTAGTAAGCACATTAGTTTGCAGTGACAAGCAGTGATATATCCAATATGAGGGTGCATAAGACCAGGCATTATAAAAATCAAATTTTGGGTTCTAAAAAGGGAAATAGTGTATAAACACTTTACATATGTAGATAAATATTGACAAAATTGCCCCACCCAAAACAAACATTTTCAACAATTTACAAATCTATATTCACTCTTTAAAACCCACTGCCATCAGGTCAGTTCTGACTCATAGACCCCCACGGACAGGGCAGAACTGGCCCTGTGGGTTCCCAGATGAACTCTCTGAAGCAGCACATCTCTCTGGAGCAGCGCTGGTGGCTTCAAATAGCCAACCTTGCAGCCAGCAACCAAATGCTTAACCCACTGTGCCACCAAGGCCCCTTCTAGTCACTTTAGCATTACCAAACTGTCTCAAAGAAAATCATAGTGCATTAGAAACTAAAAGTTAAAACTGAGCAGTGTCTTTTTAATACACATCCTTCAGCGACCAGGAGGACTGTCCAAAATCCTCCCCACCTCTCAACACTAAAATCCCTGGATTTCCCAAGAGCCTAGTAAAAAGCGGCAAACTATTTACATATAGTCTCCGCTCATTCTCCACACCAAACCAAACTCACTGCCATTGGGTTAATTCCTACCTACGGGCAGAGCAGACCTGCCTCCGTGGGTTTCTGAGGCTGTAACTTTTATGAGAGTAGAAGGCCTCCTTCTTTCTCCCGCAGGGCAGCTGGTGGTTTCGAACTGCAGACTTTGTGGTTAGCAGCCCACAGAGTAACCCACTAAAGCTCCTTCCTATGTGGCACTCTTTAAATCATCTCCAGATTGCTTCGACCACCTAATTGCTTCCCACTCCCTCCCCACAAGCTTTCCAATCCACAGTTGGTTGAATCCAGATGCAGCACCCACAGATAGAGGGCCGATTATATGCTCTAACAAAAATAACTCTATTATTGAACCACTGAAACAACCCCAGTTTGGTTAACATCATCTGTTGTCAGAGAAACCAAACTTGAGGAAATATAAAAACACAGAAGGTACAGACAGCTGGACCCAGGGAGGAAGAGAAAATGAATGATCCCAAACACTATTTATTGCTATTAATTAGGATAACTATGTAAGAAATGAAAAACAGAACATTTAAATCCTTACCCATATCCTAATAACAATGATTCTTTCCTTTAACTTTTTATCTATCATCTTAAGTATTAGGTGAAACTGAAAAAATACACTAAAACAATATAAAGACAAAACTTAAGCTCCTCGTATACAACCCTGGTCCCTGTTCCCTTACACACTTCAAAAGGGGTCAGATTTGAAGTCAATTCTTTATCCAATGCCTTATCTAAAAGGGGGACCATATAAGTTTTCATCTAACCGGGGTGCTTGGAAAACAATTCACTAGTAGTAACTACAGAACAGCAGCGCCGAGCCGGGACTACCCAAGCATCATCCCAGTGTGGTACCTTCTGTGTACGAGGCGTCAGACCCAGCTCTACAGCACCTACCACCTACCCCAGGCCAAACACGCTGCTCTAACCACACATGAAAGCAGGCGACTGCCTGCCGTCACCCTTCCTTGTGCCACCCTTGATCACCGTCTCCTGCTGCCATCGGGTTCTTTTCCGCCTCCCTCTCCTTCCAGGCACACTGCTGCCCTCAAGCCGAGGGTAGTCAAGCACTGACATTCTTGCTGTGGCTTTGACGTGTATGAAGCCAATTCTGGCACATGTCGTAAAAATCAGCTCCAAAGCGCTCCAAGTCTGACTCGTCGCTTCCCTAATATACTTGGCAATGCCCAAGAAGCTCACAATGTGTCTGAAATCCTTTAAGGAATTCACTATATAGAAAAGCCCTTTTCCTGATCAAATAATTATACTTTCCCTTCAGAAGACTTCGGACAATTTGAAGCTACTGTGTGTTTTTAAGGTGCTCCCATGTACTGAACTTCCTTAAAGCCGAAGTGCAAGGTGTGTCCAAATAAGCCTCTTCTTTCTTGTCCTGATCTCCGCACCAGAAAGGGGCAGCAGGCGCATCAAAAGATGTAATGTGCACAGCAACACATCTTCCAGGATGGCCTGCATTCAGCCACCTGACGTGCTTTATCCCACAAGCAGACTCAGCACGACCCCAATGAATCTTGATCTCTGGGAGCTGAGGCTCTGGGAACTGTAGTTCACAAGCACCCCACCAGCCCTGGATGAAAATGTACCATCAGGTACAATGCCTGTACCTTAATTCCCATAATGCTGCTAGCTCATGCTGTGGTCTGACTGTGGCAAATTAAACCAGCAATTCTTTCTCTGACAAAATACAAGGTTCCCCCTCCTGAATGCAAATAATTAATGTGCTAGCCCTGAAAGCATTTACCCATGTTAAGGAGAATCATGTTGTCCTCAGCCCGAATCGATCGGTCCTTCTAAATGCTGGGCTTTGTTAACAAGATTTTATTTCAGTGTCATTCTGAGTCTCCCACAGATAATGGGCACATCGCTCACTAAAAGCACGAACAAGGAAAGACACGAAGACAGAGCCTGGCTGATTCCTCCCTGGCGATCAAAGTAGGCAGCATTCTGTAGAGTGGTTCAAGTGGCTCCGTGAATGTCACCAGCCCCCGTCTGAAGGAGTCCCGGGGATGTAGTGGGTGACGTGTTGGGCTACAAGCACGGCAATTTGGACCCACCAGTGGCTCCGTGGAAGAAAGATGGGCGTTGTGCTCCTGTAAAAGCTTCCCAGCCTCAGAAACCCTCAAGGGCAGGTCTATCTGTCCTACAGAGTGGCTACAATTTGGCAAAAACTCAACGGTGGCAAGGAGAGTAGCCTCTAGGCAGAGTTCTCCCATTCAAATACCAGTACTTCCTTAACTACAACTCTCGTACCAGTCCTCGCAGCCTCTGTTTCTCAAAGATGACAGAGAGTGTGCTGCCTCTAGATAAGTAATGCACAAGGATTACATGATGTGTGATAAGACTCCCACATAGAGCGACCACTTTCAAACACTGCCTTTTCCAACCTGGGTTTTAAGAAGTATGAGCATCAAACATAGGACTGGGACGATGACTTCCAATGTGTAAAAGACCATTTCCTTCCTTACACTAGCTCAACCTCTCCTCCAATTATCTTCCTGAGAGGCCAAGTCCAAGAATCCTCATGGGATCCTCGTCCCACCAGTCCCAGACTCAGCTATGAATAGTATTTCTTACTTCTAATCAGCAGTTAAGACAAATGAGCTTATAGGTTATTCAGGAATGCCTTAACAATATGAGCATTCATTTTATCATAATAAAGTCCAAACACTGCTGATATTTTTAAAATTACATATAAAGCATATAAAAGAATCACAGCATTTATTTAAATGGATTTGATGTCTATGTTTTCAATAATTCAGGTATAAAAGCTCTAAGTCATTTTGTGGCTGAATAGCAAGACAATCAGGAAATCATCCCCTAAAGATATTAAGTAAAAGTAGCAAAAGTTACTGGGTCTCTTTGATACGTCTACAGACAATTTCCCTATTTGTTACCTACTGAAGAGTGAGGGGACAGGGGGCGGAGAACTTCCTCTTTAAAAAGAGGAACAAGGTTTTTTCTTTTAAAAGTTCATTAAATGTCTAGAAAATGCCTAACAGGTATAAAGTCAAATGCAGAAATTATTTTTCATATCACATATTGGCACATTCAAAGAAGATGTACTCAGCTAATTATGTAATACTTAGTACACTATTAGAAATATATGAATCATGAAACCAAGTGTAAGAGCAATGACACGTTTCCACATGGGGAATTTTCCAGAAGCACCCAATGCGTAGTTCGAGTCTGCAGTCTGAGAAATTAAATAATGCCGTTAACTGCCAAAGGCCAGGTACCTTTCACTCAGATGATGAAAACTGCTGCTCTCATCCTGCTGTTCGTCTTCAAAACTTAGGTCGGACCAGCTACCAGTGCTGTCTTCACCAGTCCCGAGGGGCATGGTCCTCTGCTGGTCACCGAGCGACTCCGCTGACGGAAAGTCATCTCTTTCTTTTACACTAAAAGAAGAAAACAATCGAATTGAAACCATCAGATTCTGAAATACATGGCTATCAATTTCATGATAAAAACACCAAAACTACATGAGTCAAATCAGTGGTACATCTCACCCTTTGTTTCTGCTAAGAATACACTGGACATGTTATTAGGAATGACCAGTCCCTGCAAAAGGTCTGGTAAAGTGGAAAGGCATCAAAACCGAGGAAGATCCTCAAGGAGGACTGGCCCAGTGGCCACAACAATGGGCTCAATCAGAGCAATTGTGAGGCTGGCTTAGGAGTGGGCAAGTGTTTGTTCTGATGGACGCGGTGGGGTCGGTATGAGTCAGATCTGACTTGACAGTACCTAGCAAACAGCAATTGAAAGGCTTCACTGGAGAGCACCTTCACTGCAGAGTTAACAAAGCTATGCACCAACACGAATAACTTACTTAATAAGCTATTCTGTATCCATCTCCAGGACATCATTCATCAAACTCTTCTTAAAGCTGTTCATATTTACTTTTTTCTACTAAAAGGGAACACCGTCTGGCTCTGACCCTTGATCTGTTATTCACGTCTGTATCAAAATAAGCTAAATCACTTCACGATTTGAGCTGTCACCATGACCCTTCTCTCTTTCGCCATTCACTGTTCTGTTGGCTATCTGCCTCCTCCATGCTTTATTCTCAACCTAACTGGTGAAACAATGCTTTTAAACATGAAGTTGGATGTCAGATGTTTGCTCAAAACCTTCCCATGGTTTTACACCAATCAGAGTTACGAGCCCAAGTCATCAGCCACATAATCTCTTGCCAAATATAAATATGCACAATCGTACCCCCTGATTGGAACATCCAGATTCTCACATGACTTAGTTTCTCTTTACTTTGGGTTCTTTGCTCAAATGTCACTGTCAGGGATGGTTTTCCTGCTACCCCATTCAAAACTAAACGTTTGCCCCACAGTTCCCGCCCTTCACACCACCAGCACCTTCTAATTTCAACTTACTCTTCCTGCAAGGTACTTATTACTATATGATGTGCTATATAATTTACTTACTTCCTTATAGTTTGTCTTCTTCCATTACTAAGCACAGAGATTTTTTTTTTACACAATTCATTCACTTCTGTGTCTTCGGTGCCTAGACTATGCTCTTAACTGGCCTCTTTTGAATGATTCTCATTTTGTATTTAAGATATAAAACCAAACACACTGCCACAGCTATTCCAACCCACAGCGACTCTACAAAGGGTTTCCAATACTGTAAATCTTCACAGAAGCACTCGTGTACATTAATGTAGCAGATGGACATTGGGCCACCACTCAAGTACTCCCTCAATGCAAGAATACTTTGTTCTCTTAAACTGGCATTCCATGATGCTCACTTTCTGACATAATCGCTGAAGACAAAGTGAGTGAATAAGCAAATGTGGTGAAGAAAACTGATGGTGCCCAGCTATCTAAAGATATAGCGTCTGGGATCTTAAAGGCTTGAAGATCAACAAGCAGCCATCTAGCTCAGAAGCAACAAAGCCCACATGGAAGAAGCACACCAGCCTGTGACCACGAGGTGGCAAAGGGATCAAGTATCAGGCATCGAAGAACAAAAAATTGTATCATTGTGCGTGAGGGGGTGTGCAGAGTGGGGACCCAAAACCCATCTGTAGGCAACTAGACATTTCCTTAACAGAAGGGTCGTGGGGAGATGAGCCAGTCAGAGTACAGTGTAGCAATGATGAAACATACAACTTTACTCTAGTTCTTTAATGCTTCCTCCCCCCAACTATCATGATCCCAATTGTACCTTACATACCCGGCTAGACCAGAGGATGTACACTGGTACAGATAGGAACTGGAAACACAAGGCATTCAGGACAGATGAACCCCTCAGGACCAGTGGTGAGAGTGGTGATACCGGAAGGGTAGAGGGAGGGTGGAATAGAAAGGGGAATCGATTACAAGGATCTACATATAACCCCCCTCTCTGGGGGATGGGCAACAGAAAAATGGGTGAAGGGAGAAGTCGGAGAGTGTAAGACATGACAAAATCATAATAATTTTTAAATTATCAAGGGTTCGTGAGGGAAGAGGGGCAAGGAAGAAAGGGGAAAAAATGAGGAGCTGATACCAAGGACTCAAGAAAAAGCAAATGTTTTGAGAATGATGATAGCAACAAATGTACAATTGCGCTTGATACAATGGATGGATGTATGATTGTGATAGTTGTACGAGCCCCCGATAAAATGATTTTTAAAAAAAAGAAAGAGCTTTAGATCAAGAAGTATTGATGTATCAAGAAGATATCCGATCCCAGTCCAACTCATGTCAGTAAGTCCAGTACTAGTCCGTAAGTCCCTCTTCAGACACATGGCAGCCACATGCAGTGATGCAGAACGCAGGAAGATCACTGGCTGGTGGCGCACAGTCTTGAGGATCCAATGGCAGTGGACACATCCCAGGTATCTAGCAGCAACCAGGGTCAACCAGCAGGCAGAGGAAGGCAGAGAGAGAAGGGGAGGTTCCCAGGGCCACACCCACTAGGAGGCACCATCAGGCTGTGAGCTGATTGACAGGTTGAATGCCACCCATATACCCTCAAGTTGAGAGGTGACACAGAGTCGACTCCAACCTATAGAGACCCTGTGCACAACAGAACCGAACACTGAGAGTCCTGTGCCCTCCTCACAAGTATTCCTGTGCCTGAGCCCACAATGCAGCCACCGTGTCAGTCCACCTCGAGGGCTTCCGCCTTTTCACATCCCCTCCACTTTACCAAACATGTCTCTCCTGACATCATGTCCAAAGTATGTACAATGACGTCTTGCCAACACTGCCTCTATGGCAGACTCTGGCCTTACTTTTTCCAAGTGAGATGGTGTGTCCTTTGAGCAGTCCATGGTGCTATCTATCAATATTCTTCTCAGCACCACAATTCAAATGCATCTATTCCTCCTCAGTCCTTATTCAATGTCCAACTCTCACGTGCACATGATGCAATGGAGAATCCCACGGCTGGGATCAGGCACATCGTAGGCCTCTAAGTAATACCCTTGTTCTTCAATATTCTAAAGCGGTCTTGTGCAGCAGGCTTACCCAATACAACCCGTGTTTGGATCTATTGACTGCTGCTTCCATGAGCATTGACTAGGGATCCAAGCAAGACTACATCCTTTACCGCTTCAATCTTTTCTCCATTACTGTGATATTAAGCACTGGTCCAGTTCTGAGGATTTTAGTCCACTTCACACTGAGTTGTCATCCACACTAAAGGTTACAATCCTTGACCTTCATCAGCAAGGGCTTCAGTCCTCTTCACTTTCACTTCCAACACACCTGGCTGTGTCATCTGCACACTGCGGGTTGTTAATAAACCTTCCTCCAATCTTGATGCCACACTCGTCTTACTATAATCCAGCTTCTCTGATGCTTGTTCACCATATAGAATGGACAAATATGGTGAGAGGGTGCAACCCTGCACCCACCTTTCCTGTTGCTAAGTCATGTTCTGGCCCTACAACTGACTGCCTCGTACTCCATGGACAAGTTTCTAATGAGCACAATGACATGCTCTGGAATTCCCATTTTCTCAAGCTTATCCACAGGTGAATGCTTTGGCATAGTCAATGAAACACAAGTAAACATCTTTCTGGTGTTCTCTGCTTTAAGCAGGCATCTGACATTAGCAACGATACCCCTCGTTCCAAGTCAGCTTCTGAATCTGGCCTGACCTCTGCTAGTCTCCTGTCAATGTAATGCTTAGATGATCTTCAGCAAAATTTTACTTGTGTGCCTTATCAATGATATCATCATTCTATAGTTTGAGCATTCTGTTGGGTGCACCTTGTTAGAATGAGCACCAAAACGGGTCTCTTCCAGTACACAGTAGAGCTGTCAGCACTAGCAGAACCTCCTCCCATCCCACACCCACCCAAAGAGGGTTTCCCAGATTGCACGTCTCCATGGCGGAAGGCTCTCTCGTCTTTCTTCTACAGAGCCCCTGGTGGAGTTGAACCTTTTAATTCCCTTTCCACACTTACATTTCTCCGCCTTCCGTCTTTCCTTTCCCTTTCTTTTCTTCTTTGCTTTCAGTTTTTTCAGTACTTTCTTTTATTTGCTTTTTTTCTCCTTCTGTAGTGTTGCTTACTATAGTTTATCTTGTCTTTCTTAATCTTCTTGATTTTATTTCCCATTTTGTTATCAAATTTCTTTTCCTTTCCACAATTTGCCCTTGTTTATGTATTCATTTTGTTAATAATCTCTCTTTTTGCTTGTCCAACTCAACAAAAGATAGCAATTGTGCTCACAGGGCCCAATCACACACATTACCTTCTGTTACCATACCTCCTGGGTACAGGCCATTCCCCACTCCTGTACTAGGAGCATCAATATCAGCCAGCATCAGTGGCACTTACCTGTAAGTGCACTCACTACACAAACAGTAAACCAGAGAATGGGGCCCACACTCATTCTCTGTCACACCTCCCAGGTGGTAGTTGGTTACTGCTTCAGAAAGACAACACACAGTGTATGCTCACATGACTTAAGAAGATAGAACGGCTCAAACAAGTGGCAAATACACAGAGCCAAAAGACATTTCTCAAGAAGTAAAGGATAAAAAAAAAGAAGTAAAGGATTTGGAACTCACTGATAAGAAACTTAAAAGAAGGTAAGACTCCTTCGATGTATTAACCAAGAGACAGAATAAGCGGCAGATGAAACCATACAACAAAAAAATTTTAAAATAATGAGGACAATGAATGTACAGATGTTCTTTACACAATTGATGTACGTATGGATTGTGATAAGGGTTGCATGAGCCCCTGATAAAATGATTTAATTAAAAAAATAATTCAGGAAAACACTTAAAGAAAAACTGACCAAACAAATTTAAAATTAGAAACCACATGAAAACAGCAAATAGAAATCCAGAAGATTAATACTAAGACTGTAGAAACAGATAATATATTGAAAGTGCAAATGACAGGTTTGAATCAACAAAAGGCTAAATTGCTAAACTTGAAACCAAATCTCTCAATAGTCTGCTAAAGGAGCTATAAAAAAATAAAACCACCACCAAACCAAGCAAAAACAGGCCATTAAAAACCCTAAAGAATTATGTAGGATGCTATCAAGAGCATTAACACATGCGATCAAAATTCCAGAACAAGAAGAGAGACATTCATACACACAAATACACCCAGAGAAAAATGTCCAAAAATTGATGGAAGAAAGCGTCCCTAACATCATGAAAGATAAGAAGATAGACATTTAAGAAGAGAACTAACCCTAAGCATAAGAAACCCCAAAAGAAAAGCATCATGACATATTGTAATCAAACTTTGCTAAACCACAGGCAAGTAAAGGATCCCAAGAGCAGCTTGGGGGGCGTTTACCTACAATCATGAGCCAATAAACATTAATCTTATATTTCAGCAGACTCCATACAAGCAAGAAGACAATGGGACAAAACTGTCAAGTCAGGATCAAATACCCAGCAACACTGTCCCTCCTCAAATATGACAATAAAACTGGAAAATTTCCAGATAAACAGAAATTAAAAGAATTCATAGAAACCAGAGCACCTTCACAATAAAAACTAAGAGGAGTTCTTTGAACACAGAACCAACAAAAGTTAAAGGAAGAAAGAAAGTCTGAAATTAACATAAATGAAAATACCATTAAGATTATCAGCCTAAACGACAGGGTTGTAAGAAGTATAATGAAACAAAACCTACATGACTAACGACAATCAGAGACACCAATTTGTGCTGAACATGATAACAACCAAAGCCCCTGGAGGAACCAGTGTAGCTGTGGAACTTTCCGACAGAGAGCAGTCACGTAAAACTGAAAACAGAGCATATCGTCTGAAGCATAGGAAAAAAAGAATAAATCACAGGTAACCTCAAAGAAAATGAATAAACCTCACAAAAATTAAAACGTCAGAAAGATTCAGTAAACGACAAAAGAGCAAGGAAGAAAACACAAGAACAAAATACACTTGCCACAGAAAAAAAAGACAGAAAAAATGTCACTAATAAATTAATTCCTAAAATTACACTGAATGCAAATTGATTTTAAATGCACTAGTCAAGATACAAAGGTAAACAGAATATATAAGAAAATAGTACCCATTAATATGCTGTCCACAGATACACCACAGACGAAAATAGGCTAAAAATTACGTACTGGGAAAATAAAAAGGATGAGTGGCAATAGTAATGTCTGATAAAATAGACTAAGGCAAAAAACAGTATAAGGGACAAAGAAGGACATTACATTATGAATAAAGGGTCAATTAAACAAGAGGACATAACTATAATATACATATACAATGAAAGAGCCTCAAAATACATTGATCAAGCTCTTATTTAGCTGGCGAGAAATAGACAGCTACAATAGGATACTTCACTACACCGTTTCTGATAATGGACCGAACAATTATACAGAAATTCAACAAAGACACAAACTAAGCAACAATCACTTTGACCTCACAGACACAAACACAACATTCCACTCAATATAAAAAACGCATACTTTCCAGTCCACGTGGAACCGCTCCAGAAAAGATATGTTGGGCCAAACAGCAAGCTCCAATAAATTTTAAAACACTGATATTACAAAATATCTTTTCAGTATAAAATTAGAAATCAACAGTAGGAAAATCAAGTGGCAGGGAAGAAATTGGAAATGAAATATAAAAATTCTTTGAAATCTACAGAGAATAAAACACAACATAGCAAAACTTCTGGAACAAAGCAAAAGTAGTGCTCATCCAACGTAAAAGGAAGACCATAGGGCCAGCCCCACCATGAGACACGACGTCCCTCACTGACCCTCAGCGCTATGAGGGACAGCACTGGAGGCACCATGTGGGAACTGCGGCTGTTCCGGCCCCACAACGCCGAGCCAGAATGCGAAGGATGTGCAACAGAGCAGCAAGGGGAGCAAAGCAATGAAGTCCCCAGGAAATATCAAAAATAAACTTTGGGGCCAGAGTATGGCACCCCATCAGACTGGACTGGAAAACACTCCTCTAACAGTCAAAAAACCAGACCTGGAACTATTTTTAGACTTTAAAAAAAAATTGTCACTGGGTTTTTTGTTGTTGTTTTTGCGGTTTTATCTTTTGTTGTTTTGTTTTGCTGTCTTGTTTTTGTGTTTATTGTCTCTGCATGTCTAGCTAGACAGGATAGGCAGGATAAACAAGCCGAAGGAGAATACAACGGAACCAACGGCTCCTGGGGGACACAGGAGAAAGGGAGGCGGGGGAAAGGAAGGGGTATGCCAACAAACCGAGGGACAAGGGAACACAAGTGATCTAAAATTGAAGGTGAGGAGGGCACAGAGGAATTACTGAAACCCGAATGAAGGCAGTATATGATACGGGGACCAGTGGGAAAAACTAGGAGGCAAACGGCATTTATAGAGGTCAAATTATAGGCATGTAAATATATTTATATATAACAACAGGGAAATAGATCCATGTACATATATTTATACATTAAGTATGGAGGGAGGAGAGGGACATTGAGTCTCTACTCAAGTACTCCCTCAACACAAGAACACTTTGTTCTAATAACCTGGCATTCCTTGATGGTCACCTTCCCGACACAATCGCTAAAGACAAAATGGGTACATAAGCAAATGTGGTGAAGAAAGCTGATGGTGCCTGGCTGTCAAAAGATAGAGCAAATAGGGTCTTAAAAGCCTGAAGAGAAACAAGCGCCATCTAGCTCAGAAGCAGCAAAGTGCACATGGAGGAAGCACACCAAAGATCCAGAACAAAAAAATAATATCAATGTGAATGAGGGGGAGTGCAGAGTGGAGGCCCAAGCCCATCTGTAGACAAGTGGGCATCCCCTTACAGAAGAGTCACAAGGAAGAGAGATGAGCCAGTCAGGGTGCAGTATAGCACCAATAAAACCTACAACTTTCCTCTATTTAATGCTTCCTCCCCCCCCTCCCCCCCACTATCATGGTCCCAATTCTACCTTACAAATCTGGCTAGGCCAGAGCATGTACATGGGTACTAATAAGAGTTGGAAACACAGGGAATATAGGACAGATAAACCCCTCAGAAGCAATAATGAGTAGCGATACCAAGAGGATAAGGGAAAAGTGGAGGGAAAAGGGGTGAACCGATCACAATGATCTACATATAACCCCCTCCCTGGGGGACAGATAACAGAAAAGTGGATGAAGGGAGACACCAGTCATGTGAAAACAAAGAAAAAGATCAACATGATCACATCAATTGATGAAAGGGCATTTGACAAAATTCAACACCCATTCTTGATAAAAGTACTTACACAATAGGAATAGTAGGGAAATTATTCCCAACATGTTACAGGGCATGTGTACAAAACCAAAAGGCAACGTTCATCTCAACAAAGGAAAAGTGAAAGCATTCTCCTGGAAAACTGGAATCAGACAAGGATGCCTCTCAGACCCACGCCTAGTCAATACAATGAGGGAGGTCAGCCAGAGCTAGAAGGCAAGAAAGGAAAATTAAACCAGCAAAGAAGGAAAAATTCTTTGTAGATGACTCGTAGATGGTATGACCCTATAAATAGAAAATTCCAAAGACTCAAAAAGAAAATTGTTACAAGGACTGAAAGATTTGGCAAACCAGCAGAGTAAACGATGAACATGCAAAAGTCAGTCAGATTCCTTCGTGCTAACAAAGCGCGTGCTGGAGGAGCAATCAGGAAAACAACACCATGTACGATGGCTACCCAAAAAGGAAACACTTAGGGATAGCTCTAACCAGAGAAACAAGAGACCTGTACAAGGAAAACTGCAAGACACTAAGACCCCTACAAAAATGGAAACATACACCATGTTCATGCACAGGAAGACATAGTGTGAAAATGCCAACACTACCAAAGTAATCTAGATATAATACAATTCTTATTCAGATTCCACTATCAGTCTTTAAATAAATGCAAAATCTAATTGCCAACTTTATGTAAAAAGCTAAGAGGTCCCAGATAAGCGAAAGCACTTCTAAAAATGAACCACATAACCAACTGTTCCGAAAAGGAATGGGAGAAAAACAGGACTAACATGATCGAGTTTTACGAACTAGTAACACCAGGCTGTCCTGATGTTTTGCCGTGGTGAGGGTGAAAAGCGAGCTTTAACTTATTTGAATCACTAAGCATAGATCGAATCTGCTAAGAAACAGAAATCTATAGGGCTGACCGCCACACTGTGGGCCTATCCAGAGAGGCGGTACCTAGTGGCAGTAGTACTTAGTTAGAGCACCTGGTAAAAAAAGAAAACTTACCTTTGTGAATGGAAGTAAGAAAACACTGTAAAGTGACCTCAGAGTGGTACTTTAATGAAGTGGTCTTCTCTATTTAGGAGTTCCTGGGTAATGCAAACAGTTAATTGCCTTAATATTTGTGGCAGTTACATAATCTACTGTCAACTTGAGGTAGAGGTGGAGGCTGGTCTGTCAATCAGGTCAGAGCCAATGAGGCCTCTGTGGGCATGGCCTTCTCCTGAGGATTCTGGGAACTCCTGTTGGGTGGTGGTTCACACTCACAAGTGCCCCAGAAATCTGGACTGGCAAGTTGCTTCTGAAGTCACAGCCTTTAAACCCAAGAGTAGTTCTACTCTGCACATACGGTGAGAGCCAGGAGTTGGGAACTGACTGCATGGCAACGACCAATGACAACATTTCCATATTTGAAATGTATGAAATTCCATGCATGAAATTCTCCCAATGTTTCCTTGATTCAACTTAACCCACTTCATAGTTGTGTGTACTTGGGCCACTAGTTTGTCCTTTCCCTCAACCTTATGTTCCAGCCGTGCACATGGGTAAAGTTGCTCCTCAAAGAAAAGAAATACATACAGATACATGAAAAGTTGTTAACTTAGTACCTTTCTGAGCAGGGCCTAAAACGTATGTGATTATTAACTTTTCGTTTTAACATTAGGTCCCCCCAAAACACTGACACGTACCTGCCATCATGTCCAACACTCATCATTGCTGCTGTCATGACTTCGGCAGTGAGGCTGTCAGCAAAACTCACACCATCTTGTCCAATTCCACTATCGGCTGCCAAACTGGTGTTGCTCAGCTCGCTCTCTGCTTTTTCAATGGCTTCAGCAACAATCTTCTCAGCAAGCACTGTCTTTTTATCAGGATTGACATGGATTTGGGGAACATCAAGGTGGAAGATTCTGGATTTCTGGTAGATGCTGTTGAATTTCGAATTAGAAGCTGGCTTACTACTGGCAACTGGATCCTTTCTGAAAAAGTGCTGAGAAGAGTTTCCGGTGCATTCGTGGAGCTCTTCCAGGTTACAGTACCTGCAAGCCTGGCTGCTAAGAGGTGACAACTTTTCAGCATAAGTAATCCTATCTGCTGATTCCGTGGCCTCAGCGCCTGGGAAAACTGCAGACTCAAACGTGAGCGCTAAAGTGTCCTCCACCACTTTCTTAGCATACCGTTCTACAGCCTGAACAACACTGTCTCCACAACCATGTTCACGTACACTGCCGAGACTGCGGTAGAATAGGTGACCTTGTGAGGGCCGGAGAGGCTTAGGGAACCCTGGTTCAATGCCAGACTCGGGAGCTTCATCGCATCCCAATTTTTCATAAAGGCAAGAATCCGTTAAGGACTTTGGCAAGCCAACTGTAGACAGCGTCAGCTCTTTCTGAACATCTCGTGCTATGCTATGAGCGAGGGCGGACGAAAAACTGTACAGTTCCGAGTACTCCTTTCTGCACGTATCTTGCGTCCGTTCAAGAGTTTTACAGAAGTGGCCTCCCTTCTTGTTAGTTAGCCTTTTTCTAGCTACTTCTTGGTGGTGGTCTGTATTTAAGAGCAGCAACAGCTCGCTCGTGGTCTGCTCTGGCGAGCCTGGCGCAGGGAGCAGTCTGGGGATGCTCTTCGTCTGGGCGGCCGTAACTGCTTCTCGTAAGCCTGATTTCACAGACCGATACGCCAGTCGGTCGGCATACTGATCCAGGATCAGCTCACTATTGCCACCTTCTTGTTTCAGGATCTGGATCATGTGGCCCGCATATTCGTCTGTCACACTTTCACAGCTGGGGTACTTATATGTCAAGCCTGACAGGCCAGTAGAGGGTGGTAAGGAGACAGTCAATGAATCCACTTCTTGGGGCTGCGCGACTGCATCTAGATCCAGCTTCTCTTGTGCCCTGCCATGTTGGTCACCTCTGTGGACACCGAAACCATCAGTGGAACAGCTCTTCTTCCTTTGCCTGGAAGGCAGACAACTTTTGAGTTCGGCTGTTTTCTCGGCTTCTGTGATCACCTCTGCCGCCATGTCATCGGCAAAATTCCACAAGGCTTGTAAATTTTCCTCTGAGCGATTCAAAACGGCAGGAGATACACTGGTGTGACAACGCAGATGCAGTAAGTCGGGGCTTTTAGCCTTGGGTTCTTCAATTGCTTGAGAATCTAAATGAGAAGCTGCTGTTTCAGTTGCCAGAGAAATGACGTGCGTGGCTAACGTGTCTGCAAACGGAATCTCCTTCCCCGCGTGCTCTGGCTTCTCTGCGTGCTCTTCACCGTCACCGCTTTCAACCTCCTCTGAAAGAGACCTCATGAGCTTCAGCATGAACTCTTCTTTTTCTATAGCGTTCTGTTCATTCGCAGCGAAGCCACCAACGGCTGGGTTTCGAGGTGTGGACGGTGGAGTAGCAGGCGCAAACTCCTTTGCTAATTCTCCCTTGAGCTTTTTCGTTAACTTCTTGATGTCCCACTCACGACGAGCTTGGGACGGCACTAGCGGAGTTGACGGGGGAGTTTCAGGTAAGGCATTTCTCTCTCTGGCTTTCTGCTTATCTTCCACGTGCAACCCATCAGCACAGGCAAGCACTGGCGATGGGAAAGTATGGGCGTGAGGGAAAGGACTTTCTTGCCCAAAGCACATGGGTCCAAGTGCAGGATCATGTGAACTATGCTTCTGTGTTGGTTTCTCCTTGGCAAGCCCCTTCGAGTCCGACTCTGGAACGGCCACAGCTGGACACGGAACTGCTGGCTCGAGGGGAAATGCATGAGCCGGGGGGTCTTGACAATGGGGCGCACAACCCTTGCCGGCTGCAAGCATGCGGTGATCTAGAGGGTCAAGCAATTTGGGGAACTTGGACAAGATCAACGGTGACTCTCCTCCTGGAACAAGCCAGCCTTCCTTGCTCACCCCATTCTGATCTGTATTTGCAATCACTGGCTTGCCTTTGTCTGTGGAATGTTTAATAATAGATTGAGATAATCTATCAGCAAACTCGTCCTTCATACTAGCACTGCCCTGCTGCCATGCTGTTCGGTCAGAGAGGACAGGCAGGCTTTGCCCCTCGGTTGTCCTCAGGACGTCATCTGTAACTCGGAGCGATGCCACAGACTCCAACGTTTCATTGACGATCGTGTGCACCATGGCTGCAGAAAAGCTGTTAATGATGGCAGGATCGCTGGCTACTTCTGCAGCATTCTGCATTTCCATACCATCTTGAGTTGGTTTAAAATCGCTCTGGTTAATCGGATGGCGTTCTGAATCTGCAGGCAAACAGATACTTCGGAGACAAGCCACTTCCCCTTCGCTGCGTCCTGAAGTCGCACGTGCCTGGGTAGAATCACCATGTGACTCTTTCATCAGCCGGCTTTCCTGAGCTGGCAGAGGAGCCTTTGCCAGATAGCTCTTAGAGGAACTACGGCACGGGAGAAGGCAACTTCCTGCCAAGGGCACTGGTACGGAAGTAGCGATTCCAGAAGTGCAAAACAAGGCCTGCTGGACGGTGTATTCTTTCCTATATTCCTGCGCTGGTTGTGTCACCACGGGAGCTGGACCGTTACAAGTCAGGGCAGCGGTGGAGGGCTGTCGGGACGGCGCTGGGCTCACTTCACCCACACCCTTTGTGTGACCAGTAGAAAAACCAACTCCTGCTTTGCTGGGGAGAGTCATGTCCACCTGTGAAAGCTCAATGAATGCTTCCTGTATGACGGACTCAGATAACTCTCGCGCATAGGACTTGACAACCTTGTCTTCGTAATCAAAGGACTTGCACTGGGGGAAGGCAGGAGTGGGCCGATAGGAAAACTGGCACACTTCCATGATGCCTTCGAAAACCAGCTCTTCCGCAAGATCTGCAGCAAAACTGGCAACTGTGTTTGTGAAGATCTGCTTCTTGATATACTGCAAATCTTTTAAAGCGCTGCAGAAAGCTTCGCTCACCAAAAAATTCGCCAGGCCTCCAATGGCACGTTCCTTCAGGGAAAACGCACGCTGGCGCCTCAGTTCATCAAATGCCACCTGGAAAACAGACGCTGTCAACTTGATGGCCAAGTGGCACACGGCACTGGTGCAGGAAGTGACTCCTTTCTGTAAGTCTTTGAACGCACTGCCAAAGCTCTTTGCCACAAGATCTGCGGCCAATTGCTGAATGCCACCCTTGATCAGCAAGGACTTGCTCTTGGATTTGCCGTGCCGATCAAGGTTCCCAGGCTTGAGAGTTGCTGGTTTATCTCCCTGCCTTTCCATGCCGCCATCAGGGTTGGCCAGTGAATTGGTGTGTTGGGTTCGAAGAACTGAATCGAGTACTTTGCACGAAACGCTGTTGGCATAATCCTCGTATGTGTAATACACAGACCCGGGATGCTCAGGAGCCCGATCTCCGCCAGCATGGGCTTGGCAAAGGCAGTCCGTGGGAGCACAGCCGCCGAGCGGGCTAAAGGCAGAGGCCCGAATGGGACTAAACAAGCCACTGTCTTCCCCGGAGGCGGGCACTGGCCGAGGGGAGTCTGGAGCCTCCCCGGGGTTACTGTATGGGGAGCCTGGTTTCCGGGGAGTGGGTTTTCTAACATTGGCTGGGAGAGCTGGGCAGTCAGACTTGAACTTTTGAGGGTTCATCGTCGTGGTTAGACATTTCTCATGTCCGTGTCCTTTCTTTTTCAACAGCTTCCCCTTGGCAGGAGCTTTCATAGACATACCAGAGGTGGCCAGGGTTTCTTCTAGCTCATCAAACTGGTCGAAACTATCAAAAAACTCGCTCACTTCTGAGTCTGAATCCTCTATGTCATCTTTCGTCACGGGAATTTTCGGCAGCTCAAGTTTTGCTTTCAAACTTTTTTGATATCCTTCTTCATCCAAGAAAATAACAGGACTTGGACTCGAGCATTCTGACTCGGAAGAGTAGGCAGGAGAAGACGAAAAAAAGCTGTTCTGTGTTTCGCTACCTCTGTCAGAAGCATGAGTGGACCTGTAGAAACTCCTTTGGATCCAAGGCTCAGAAACCGATGTCGTGACTGAAGCTTTCACCGAGGAAACCTCTGCGTGTCCCAGAATGTTGACAAAGGAAGCGGAGGGTTTCCGCTGCCCAGAGCTAGCCAGACTCCGTAGGCCCTGCAAGTCCAACTGGTGTCCAGAAGCCGTCTGTGAAGCAGCGTCACACTGGCTCCTTAGGGCAGAAAGGTTCATTCCTGTAGTGTAAAGGGTAAAATAAACCAATTATGTTCCAACAGAACTGTTGTAAATAACTACCGTAAATCATCATGTGAATCTTTAAAGCATGAGCTACTGCTTTAGAACTTAAGGGTCTTCTCAACTCTACACTGTTTAACACCTTCATCCCATGTCACATTTGGAAGCAAATACAAAATAGACCTTTTACCAAAATAACGGCATTTCCCTCTGTGCCTGGGGATGTATAGTGCGCTGGCACACTCAGCGTGCTGTCCCATATACCACAAACAATAATAGAGACTCTCTCACAAAGCTAATTCTTCTGGAAAGTGACACAGGCAATTAAGATAATGAGGGAAACAGGATTTCGGCCAAAAAACAGAAAGAGCAAAGCAAAAAAGCAGACAATAATCAACTTTAAAAGTACTTCCCCCTCAAAACAAAATTTAATTCCACAGGCAATCAGCAGCAAAGGTTAAATATGTCTAAACTGGGTCAAATTTCAAAAGGAATTTCATGAGCAAGTCTGCCTTGAAACATCCCAGAGTGCACTCCCTGCGCTTGCATCCCCATCTCCAGAAAAGGTAGGTCTGGCAGAGAACAGACCGTCATGATCCGGGGGGGAAGCCTCGTCTCCCTCCAAGTGTTCAAAGGCGGTGACAAAGTCGTCCTCTATGGAAGACACCGACTGGTTAGTGTCGTCGTCGTCTTCCTTCGTGGACTCCTGTGGGCCCCTCGGGTGCAAGTACGTTTCCAGGGTGTATCGGATGCCGGTCGCATATTTACTTAGCAGGCTGAATATAAAATCAAGTCGGAGTCTTGGTAACGTGGGTGACACTTTCATGACACAAAGCATTCCAGAAGGATGGCTCTTGGGGAAGATGGGAGATGGTAGAAAAGGATTTCAATTACAAATGTAAAACATTACCAAGAAGTAAAGCCCCCAAACACGACCGTCTTAGAAAAAAAACACAATGTCGGCCAAAAAGGCTCCTGGGTTTTATAACACGATCAGTATTTTTTCTCGTCAATCTATCTCATTTCCCAAACGTTTTCTCCTCTCTGACCCGCGTGTTAAAATTCCACTTATCCTATGTAAAACTGCCATGACACCTCCATTCTACCCTGCTCCTGTAGCAAGGTGTGTCCGTACTCTCAGTGTACAGCCCCATGGTTTTTCATACTTCAGGTTCACTGCCTCAGGTCAGGAGCCAGGCTGTCTGGCTTTCGGCCTGACGCACCTTCCCTTCTACTGCAACACAGGAACTGCCCCTCTCGGCTAAATTCCCACAACTTCCCATGTCTGCCACTTTGATTAAGAACACAAGTCGCCGGTGCTCTTCCCTAAACATAGTGTCTTCAAAATGCAAACGATGACAAGAGTAATTTTCTGGACTAGAAACTATGTACAATAACTAATCATATCTACATCCTAACAAGGAAAGGAGAACAAACATGAAGATGATTGGGGGGGGGGGGGGGGATATAAGGAACGACGTGAGGCCAGCGGTTGTCAGAATGAGTAGGATAGGCTACTATGCCTGAATAGAGGACGCTAATTCCAAACCTGAGGGCTTATGTGTAAATGTTTTACCTCCTAAAATGCAAAGAATTTTTTCTTCTTTCATGTGTTACCAGCAACAGCATACGGAGTAAACAAGTCACTCACTCACTGCCATCAAGTAGATTCAACAGTTGGTGGTCCTACAGGACAGGCAGAACTACCCCTGGGGGGTTCTAAGACTAACTAGTCAGGGGGTAGAAAGCCTCCTCTTTCTCCGACGAGTAAACAAGTAGAAGCTGAGCATTGCAAAATAACTGCCTGAAATAATGAAATAGCAGATGGTAACATTACACAGGGCTTTTTCCTTAACCAGATAATTAGTTGAAGTACATTCTTTAAAACACAGTATGGATTGTGATAAGAGTTATATAAAATGTTTTAAAAAATAAATAGAAATAAAACACAGTATGGGGGAGCTTCAAAAAAATTGTGGAAGAATAGAATCAGAAGATAATGGAATTTTTCAAAAACCACCAATACCGCTATTTTTTAAATCATTTTATTGGGGGCTTGTACAACTCTTATCACAATCTAAACATCCATCCGTGTGTCAGGCACATTAGTACATTTCTTGCCATCATTATTCTCAAAACATTTTCTTTCTACTTCAGCCCTAGGTAGCAGCTCCTTTTTCCCCTCCCTCCCTGCACTCTCCTCCCTCATTAGCCCTTAATAATTTATAAATTATTATTGTCATGTCTTATACTGTCCAACATCTCCCTTCACCCACTTTTCTATTGCCCATTCCCCAGGGAGGGGGTTATATGTAGATCCGTGTAATCGGTTCCCCCTTTCTACCCCACCTTCGCTCCACTCTCCTGGTATCAACATTCTCACCACTGTTCCTAAAGAAATCATCTGTCCTGGATTCACTGTGTTTCCTGTTCCTACCTGTACCAGTGTACACCCTCTGGTCCACCCAGATTGATAAGGTAAACTTGGGATCATGATAGTGGTAGGGAGGAAACATTTAAGAACTAGAGGAAAGTTGTATGTTTCATCATTGCTATACTGCACCCTGACCGGCTCATCTCCTCACTGCGACCCTTCTGTAAGGGGATGTCCAGTTGCCTACAGATGGACTTTGGGTCCCCACTTCGCACTCTCCCTCATTCACAATGATATGATTTTTTGTTCTTTGACCCCTGATACCTGATCCCGACACCTCGTGATCACACAGGCTGATGTGCTTCTTCCATGTAGGCTTTGCTGCTTTCTCAGCTAGATGGCCGCTAGTTTATCTTCAAGCATTTAAGACCCCAGAAGCTGTCTCTTTTGATAGCCGGGCACCATCAGCTTTTATCGCCGCTTTGCCTTCAGCGATCGTGTCAGGAAGGTGAGCATCATGGAATGCCAGTTTAATAGAACAAAGTGTTCTTGCATTGAGGGAGTACTTGAGTGGAGGCCCAATGACCCCTCCTATTTTTATGAAAGTGAGACTGCCCACAAAAAAAGGAAAAAGCTCCATAGCTTAAACAAAGACAAAACTTCAAGAAATTAAGACATAACAAATTGTGGGTGGGAAAGGGGGCAGGGGGGAATAGTAATCATACAGATTTACATCCTGTTTATGGAGCTTCATACACAGGAAGTTTTATTCATAAGCAGTACCAAAACTATTCCAGCCTTCAATAATTTCAATGTTTTGTGAGCTTGATGTTTTTATGAACATAAGAAAGGAATATTAAAAAAAAAGTTCATTCAACTATTTAAAAGTTTGATACTCTAGAGTCTAGACCATTATAAAATTTTCCATGAAAAACTCATTAGAAATGATCTTTAAAAGCTACCTGATTTAGAGGACCATTGTTCATTTCTGATGATTTTTTAATATCCTTCATACAAATAATTTCATTTTCATTTAGACTGCAGAAGTGGAGTGAATTCAGAAGATCTGGAAGTTCCAAAGATAATGCGGCTAAATCCTAATTTAAAATAACAACACAATAAATAACTCTTCAGGTTCTTATAACTTAGACCATATTCATATATCCTAAGTCAGCTGGCTGATGCACTTTCTGAATCATTATGTTTAAGATAAGCAATGTACCATCTTCAGATAATCCACTCTTAAAGAACATTAGACATAGCTAAATTAATATTCCTGTAGCTCTTTCAACATATACCTATTAAGAAATTTTTTTAATTCGACATAGTGCATCTCACACATCATTAGGCATTAAAATAAACATATTAAAGAAATGTTAATCTACAATTCTCAGGTTAAACTTTGGAATTTTTCATACAAGATTCTTGGTGATAGACTTCTTCAGAGCTTGGGTTTTATGTTTGCCTAATACAAGCCTGTTTTTCTACCTTTCCTCTCCAAAGTATTGTATTGTGTCACACTTTAAATAAAAACTTGAGGGAGTTGGAAAAGAAAAGTCATTTTTAAGACCTGTCCTGCTTTGTCCTTTCTATGTAAATAATTTATCAGCTGGCTGAGGAATGTTAAAACTCCTGGTCCCTTCTAGAGTACGCTCCTTCATATGTTACCAGGAATTGATCAGTAACACTGAAATAGGAAGTAGAGTAGTAGGGAAATACTTAGGAACGCATCTCTTCCAGCGTTATGTTCTTAGGAGCACATTCCTTTTGTCCAAACTTCAAGAGAGTGCACAAGACACACGACAGTTTCATTGATAACCACCAATTAAATTACTCCAAAGAACTGAACTGTGTCAATGTCTTCCTCTACTAGAAGAGTCTCTACTATCACATGCACACTGAAACAACCCTTTATGTAACTCAGCTCTCCCTCCCTGATCAGAACCTCAAATGTGAATTCTTTGTAAAATTCCTGCCTCATCAAGCAATTTAAAAGCTTTACACTGACTATCATTACTTTTTAGAAAGTTTATCTTTTAAATGCAAGTCTATCTCAATTAAAAACAGAAGATTTTTTCCTGAGGAAGCCAGATTATTGATAGGATCTAAATAAAAATGCAAGTCTTACAATCTACAGAATGCACAGAGAACTAGTTAGCCTGTGGTTTGCAACCTTCTCAAAAAAGAGGCTTTTGCGGTCTTCTAACATATATACCTGCTGCCCTCTGTTACAAGAACCTTCAAGTAAAACACACGCGCGTGCGCATGCACACACGCACAAGTGAGCCAGAGCACACTCAAAAGTTGAACTCAAATGTCAACCTTTAACTTTTAACAGGAAAATACCAGTAGAGATGAGGGTCGATTTTAAACTGCTAAGGCAAAGCTTCCACACTAATACTGGTTCCAAGATACCTCTCACAACTCTTTCCAGTTCAATACAGGGATCTCACCTGCAAATGAGCAGTATCTGTTTCTTCATTGAAACCCAGAAACGTGACCTGAAAAAGACAAGAATAAAACTCCGTTAATGATTTCTGACGGATCTGCGAAACAGAAGAATTGCACGTCAGATATAAAACTTCTGTCTTGGGCGGGATAATTTCTTTGTTTTAAAAGATGATCTAAAAGATCTTCTCATCGTAGGCTTGGCTCCATGCTGTAGTTCTTGAAACACCCTCACATCTACCACACGAACAGGTTCCATCAATTCTAACTCCCACACGACAATCGCAGCCTCCCCACTGCCACCACCTCTCACCTACACTGCTCCAGTCTTCTCCCACCTGATCCTCGACAACCCCCGCCTCTTCTCTGCCGGAGCAAAGTCCTCGCTGAGGAAAGCGTTTGGGTTAGGCAGGCCCTCATGTACTTTGGACATGCTGTTCGGAGACCAGTCCCTGGAAAAGGACATCATGCTTGTAAGGTAGAGGGGCGGAGAAAAAGAGGACGGCCCTGCATAAGAGGTAGGACACGGGGGGGGGGTGTGTGTGTGCGTGTGTGCATGCGTGCGCGCGAGCTTGCCTGGGTCATGATTCTTAGTAGAATGTAACTGTCTTCCATTTTGTGATCTAACGTAATTATCCTGTGTGATGTTAATGCTGTAGGATGTAGACTAGAGGATTTTTTTTTAATTAAAAAAAAGATTAAGCAAGTAAGCGGAGATCAGAGGGGCCCCCTACCACAAAGAAAGGGAGCAAATGTTCCCTCTGGCGCTGGGAGCCCTGTACTAAGAACCTCCTACAAAAGCGTGCTAGAGCCGGAGCCGCCACTTGAGCGGTCTCCCTTGGAGACCTGGTGCCCAGGGGAGAGCAGCTCAAATCCACCAGCTGTGCCCGGCAGAAAAGACAAGGCTTCCAGTTGCCGTCAAGACCGCCAGCCCAGAAACCACAGGGGCAGATCGACCCTGTCCCTTAGGGTCAATGTGATCTGTAAGTGGCTCAAATACACTGAATGATGGAGTGACGGGTGACCTTCGTCTCCCCCTCACCCCCGGTCCTTTGGCTTTGTAATCTTAACTCATTGCTCTAATGGTAGTTACTTTCTCCTTTACACTCTCAGTGTTCTTTCCATAAGGAATACATGTTATTATACTCTAGAAAAATAAACGTTGCTTTATAAATTAAAATCTCCACTACCATAGAAAGAACTGTCCTCTATTTGAGGATGGAGCAGTAGCCTGTTTACCAAGCAAGTACTGTGGCGGAAAAACACAACACTGAAAATGAAAGGCAACACTGACTGGAGTCTAATGATTCGGAAGCAAGTCAGAAGTTTAAATTACCCTAGGATCTTAATTCCAATCAATTATTGGTATTGTTATTATTTCATAGAAATGTTACAGTAAACCAACTGAAATAGTTTAATTTCCAAATGTCTACATAAACCTCTCTCGTCCTGTTTAAAATGTTATGCACAGAACTCCCTCCTACAGATGTCAGGGTTAATTAGATAGCATCGAGGAAAGTGCCTAGCACAATCTAAAAAAATCCAAACTCATTCCCACTGAGTCAATTCTGACTCATCGCGATCCTACAGGACAAGCCTTTGTGGCTTTTAGAGGCTGTAAATCTTTACAGGATCCCAAAGCCTCATCTTTCTCTCACAGAGAGGTTGGTGAGTTTGAACCGCTGACCATGCCAAAGATAGCAGGCCAACGTGTAAAGCCCACTATGACACCAGGCTCCTAATAGGCACTCGCTATTCTTATGTCCTTCCTTCTTTCAAGAGCTGCTGAGATATGCACACCCTCAACTAGACATGAACTCCTTTAGTTATTTCCAAGTTTCTTTTACTGAATGCAAGAGATTCTAAGTTGATGGTACCGGAAGAGGGTTGTATGTCCTATTTATCAAGGAAGGCCTGACCCAGGGATGTGGACTCTGAAAAGCACTACGTGACAACGATGAAGAGAAATTTGAGGGCAGAGGGGCACCGGAAGTTTGCCACAGGTGAGAAAAACTGAGTCGACTGAAGAGTGACTGTGGCTGAGACTGCCAAGCCTTTCTTCAACAGAGCTGCCAGATGGGGGCGAACCCCCAACCTTTAGGCCAGCAGCTGATCACTGACTGCCTGTATCTCCCAGGTTCCTCAGTTCATGCTGGAATACGAACAACTTTCAACTGTGTGCTTATATGTATGTGTGTTTGGGGGAGAGGAAGTATAAATGCATTTAGAAGATTTTTTTTTGTCTTGATAATTTGACAAAAGAAGCAAAAAAAGAGTCACACATGCATTCTGATATGAAAGTGAAATAGCAGTGAATGTAATTTCTAAAAGTCACCTCAGTAAACTGAAAGTTTTGGCCTTAAAAATACATTGGTTTCACAGGGGGTCCAGGAGAGATGACCCCTTCAGGACCAGTGGTGAGAGTGGCGATGCCTGGAGGGCGGAGAGAATGTGGGGTGGAAAGGGGGAACCAATTCCAAGAATCTACGTATAGCCTCCTCCCTGGGGGATTGACAGCAGAGAAGTGGGCATGGGGAGACATCAGACAGTGTAACATATGACAAAATAATAATAATTTATGAATTATGAAGGGTTTATGAGGGAGGGGGTAGAAAAATGAGGAGCCAATATTAAGGGCTCAAAGAGAAGGCAAAAATATTTTAAGAATGATGATGGCAACAAATGTACAAATGTGCTTGACACAATGAATGGATGGATGGATTGTGATAAGAATTGTGCAAGCCCCCAATGCAATGATTTAAAAAAAAAACATTGGTGTCTATAATTTTCCCCCTCTCAATGACTTTCTAAGGCCATCTAACCTGGTTACATTAGTGTGACCAGCAACTCACCCACGAGGCCCAATGTCAGAGAGAAAAGCACATAGTAACCAGAACGCCAGAGCTGAGTTTCCCACTGGAGAGAGCTGGAGAGAGGGTGGACACCCACGTAGATCCCCATGTGTGTGGGGCTAGAAGGACACATCTGGCAGCAGGAAGTGCAAATGTGCAGGAAGCAGCTCCGCAGCGCCACAGGCTCAGCACCAAGCAGCCAAGCACAAGGGGGAGGGTTCGAACACGCCAACGAGAAGGCTAGCTGCCCCCATAAAGGTGGGCAGCACGGAAACCCTGGGAGCAGCTCTGCCCCGCCCTCAGGCGGCGATGAGTCAGAACCGTGGGCTTCCCAAAATACTTTTTTTAAAGAAGCTTTTCTTTTAGAGCCATTGAAATGAAACAACGAAGTGAAAAGGCTACCCAAGAAGATCACGACAGGCGCAGAGAAGAGGGTCTGACACAGAAGACGACTAGGGTCGGAGAGCACTGCAGCCGCTGGGTCAGATTTGGTGTCCAGGAAAAAGAAGAGAGTCATTCTCAGGACTCGGAACAATCAAGATTTCCTGAGGAAATCCCTCGTTTCAAACAAAAAAGTTGACATGTTGCATCAGCTCGGAGCTATAGCAACCTGACACCTCCTCCCTCTATTTTGTAACAAATAGGGGAATAGACTATGGCTATACTCTAGGGAAAGCTCTAACTCCCATTTATAAAGGGAAGGAAACACTGGATACAGTAGAAAAATAGATGACCAAAACTCAGTCTGAAATAATAAAGTATCTTAATTTCAAAGATAAAGTTATCACTTTTCTAAATCAAAGCACTGACTTTAAACAGTCGAGAAATCTACCAATAGCCAAAAACGAGTATACGGAACAAGCATCGATTTTATGTTTTGGCGTAGAAACACGTGATGAGAATATTATTGAATAAAGCACAGATACTGTAGTATGTTCAATGCCAATACACTGAATGCAGGAAGGCTGGTGGCACTATGAGTTAGACATTAGACTGCTCACCGCAAGGCCAGCAGTTCAAACCTACCAGTCCCTCTTCAGAACACATATAAGCCTATCTGCTCCCGTAAAGATTTAGAATCTCAGAAATCCAATATAGGGTCACTCTAAGTCATAATGAACTCAATGGCTGCAGACTACCTGGGTTGTGCGTTGAATTAGGTGTTTTTATTACAATAAATTAAGACAACTATATTATGAGGTACCTCTAACCCATAAATTCAAATATAAGGATTTTAAGATTTTTAAAAATAAATCATCCCATCCTTCAAAGGGGTCAAAACAACCTGTGTTAGCAAGAGGGGGTTTAGAAGGTAACCATGTCAGACCTCAGTCACTCTGGCGTGCTCGTCCTGCTTCCAGCAGCTCTCTGCTGACACACTGCATAATTCCTTCTCACTCTGCAGGAGCGCCTTTACCGACTGGAACACACCTTCACTGAAGTTCTGAAAGACAAGACATCCGCATGAATTTCATTCCAAAGCAACCCACCAGGTCCTGGAGACATTCCAGTGGTAGATCCTGTCACTAACGGTCCAATGAATGTGCATTTGGTGCCTTGTAAAATTGTATGCCAATTTCAATCTGCAGAGAACAAAAAGCTCTTTGTACAGGTTCCATGAGTCTAGGCACTCACCTCATTGCCACACCTGGCACCCCTATTCTGCCCTACACTGAGACCCCACTGGCAGGGGATGGAATGGCCAAACCATGGGGGACACAAGGCAACGGTTTAGACAGAGGCTGAAGCAGCTGAAAACTCTGGGGGCGCAGGCTAACCGCGCCAACTTTACCCGAGGGACAAAGTGGGGCATGGAGAGAGAGAGAAAACACCACTCAAAGCCAAGGTTGGTGAGAGACCGTGAAGAGGCTGCTCACCACAGGGTCAGCAATTGGAAACCATCAGTGAGTCCGTGAGAGAAAGCCGGGCCGTCTCCTCCGGGAACACTTAGTCTCGGAAGCTCCGACGGCAGTTCGACCCTGCCTACAGGGTCACCGGAGTCGCACCGAGTCAACAGCAGTGAGTTTGGCTTGGGTTGTTTGATGAAAATGAGCAAAGGTGTTTCAGACCAGAGGGAGGAGAAAGGCACGTGGAAAGGAGCAGAGGGGGAAGGGACATAAAGTGGCGTCACCCCCAAACCAAAACCCACAGCCAGGGGTCCATTCAGACCCGCTGGGCATAGAGAGCACGTGAACTTTCTTCGACCTGACTCCACTTCCACGAGCTGCTAATCTGCTTTTCCATCTGTCCCTGTGGATGCGCGCACCCCAAAACCTGTGCAGATGTCCCGCTTCCTTGGTCACTGTAATTCTCAAAGTTCCTACCAGACTTATTAGTAATGTGCACAGGAAGGTCACTTAACCTACCCTACAACGGAGCACTAGCGCTGTGCTCCCATCGACTTGGCTTTGCCATACATTAGCCAAATGGCTATGGCCAGGTTTTATATCACTTGTTTTAGCGCTCCAGATTCCTGCACCTGACACCCTGCAAGGGTACAATAAATGTTTGCCCATTTTTATAAACTAAATATTCATTAAAATCTTCCATGTGCAAGATGTTGTTGTTGTTAGATGTCACCAAGTTGGCTGACTCATAGTGACCATATGAACCACAGACTGAGAAACTGGCAGTCCTGTGCCAGCCTCTAAGAGATACAAATAAGACATTGAAAGTCACGGGAAAGGAGAGGTAATGCTTGTGAATCTGAGTCTTATACAGGTCCTAGAAGCAGCATCCTCAGGAGTGAAAAGCATTCCTTGTGGCTGGAATTTGGTTCCTTGTGGCTGGAATTTGGTTTGAAAGTACCATGCGGCAACAATAGGAACTCACACTACTTTTTTTTTTTTTTTTAAAGCCTCGTTCCGGGACTGAGACCAAGAAAGTATGAAGTGACCTTGGAGTATCATCCTGTGATGCAAGAAAGTACTCAAAGACTAATTGGGTGCTTTCAAAAGAGTCCTGGTGCCCACTTAAAGGGGTATCTGCTGGCCAGATGTGGGACGATGTGGGCAACAGAAAGAATAAAAAAGCTAATGGATCTTTTTTTTTTACATTAAAAAATTAATCACTTTATTGGGGACTCTTACAAATCTTATAACAATCCATCATTCCATTGTATTAAGCACACCTGTACCTATGTTGCCTTCAACATTTCCTTTTTTTTCTTTTAATCATTTTATTGGGGCTCATACAACTTTTTTTAATCATTTTATTGGGGGCTCGTACAACTCTTTTTTTCTATTTTTTAAAGATAATTTTATTGGGGGTTCTTACATTCTTTTTTTTTAAAAAACATTTTATTAGGGGCTCATACAACTCTTATCACAATCCATACATACATCAACTGTGCAAAGCACACTTACACATTCGTTGCCCTCATCATTAGGAATCATTTTCTAAAACTCACTGATAGCAACTCTTCAGTACCAAGCAGAACAACTCCTTCAGGTGTCGGGAGCCCATAAATCTTCATGGGGGCAGTCTCATCTTTGTCCTTTGAAGCAGCTCCTGGGTTTGAACCAGCAGCCCCGTGGTTAGCTACCCAGCACTTAGCCCAGTGTGCCACCAGGGTTCCTCTCATGAATCCCAGCTACCATGTAACATTCATCTAAAGCCATTAAAAAGAAGTAAAGGGCAACTCTCCTTTACCTAAGAGTGCCAGCTGGCAGACAGACGGAATGACGATGCATCAATTCCCAATGTCATCACTGACTGTGGCAAGGATCAAAATATCCTGCAACCACTGGCTAAACGCTGGTGGAGAGCTGGTGGAGAGCATCCAAGTAGCGCTCTTGAGATGATTATTAACTGAATTAATTCCAAGAAGATCTGTGTCTTTACACTGGAGATTCCGGATAGGCCCAACCTTAACATGGCAGCACCCATGTGTGTCTCCTGGGCTGACAAACTGCAATAAACACACTCCTTTTGAGTATCTCCTACCCAACGTAACTGCAAGGGAGCTAGATAAACCCAGGCTCTGGGGGGGATTCTACAGCAGGGTTGGCCTGGACTCCCCCAGGACCTCACTGTTGTGAGAGAAGTGGGTGTTGGGGAAGGTCTAGACTGGGATATCAAAAAGATAAAAACCATCAAATGCAATGTGTACCCCTTGTTTGAATCACAGGGAGAGGCAAGGACAAACAAGGGCACTTGATAGAGTTGAGGGCAGCTGTGTATCATCGACACAGCTGTAGTGAACTTCTGGAACTAGGTAGGGAGTGCGGCACTCAGTTGCTAACCAACGGGTTCGTGGCCGAGTCCACCCAGCAGGAAGGCCTGGTGGACTACTCGTGCAAGACCAGCCACCAATAGCACTGTGGGCACAGCCCTGTTCCAACACCCCGGGGAGCACGAGGAGTCAGACCCAGCGTGACAGCAGTGGACAGGGCTGTCGTTCCAGAGAGATACCTACTGTCACACTCAGGAGCAAAATACAATGCTGCCTGCAGCCGGCTTTCATCTGGCTTGCCCGGGGAAAGATGGGGCGGGTATGGCAAGTTGCTGGCTGGGAAGAGTACAGGGGGTGTTCAATGTACTGTTTTTGTTTTCCTAGCTTCCCGTGGGCTCAAAAATACTCAACTCTTTATTCTAATTATTCCATTAATAAGTGAAGGTTTTCAGTCCTAGACTAAACATGAAATAAAAGAAAAAGAAGCACATGAACATGAACTGTGAAATGGGAACTTCAACAATCAATAAGAATTTGTGATACTGCTGGAGCAAAAGGAGGTTCTCCTCCTCAGATCTTGGTTTCTAAATACTATGAGGAGTTCGCTGGAGAAAGAAGCAACTGCAAGCCTGCAAACAAGAACGTAAAAGGTGAAGCTGGGTCTTGCTCTTGTACCTGAAGGCGAGGAAGCACTCAGTACATTAATGAACTTGAGACAAAAGGACCGAGAAAAGCTTTAAGGAACTCCCAGAGACCAAGTTTGGGTCAAGTTGGGTAACTTAAAAGGACTGACAACCAGGGGAATAATTGAAGGATGGTAAGCAAGAGACTATAAACTAGAGGCAAAAATAAATAAAAGATGCAAAAGCACCTAGGAGCCCAGCACAACGCTCAAAAATAATCAGTAAGGGAAGGAAGAAAAGGCCAGGAGGGAAGAAACAAACTTATCCGCCAAGTTATTAATCTGAAAATTGGTCATTAAAGTGCATTTAACGCGACTTTTAGGCATTGGGCTGCTAACTGCAAGGTCAGTGGCTCAACCCACCAATTGCTCCAAGAGCAAAAACGAGGCTTTCAGCTCCCATAAAGACTGACAGTCTCGGAAACCCTGTAGAAGGTTGCTCTGAGTCCAAACTGACTGGGCAGCTGAGGAGTTTGTGGTTGTTTTGCATTGTTTGGGGATCCTGCTTTTAGGAGCCCCGGTGTCGCAGTGGGGAAGTGTCCGGCTGCCACTTGAAAGGTAGGCTGTTCAAGCCCACCAGACACTGTGTGAGAAAAGATGTATAGCCTTACAAACACTGTGGGCAGCTCTACTGTGCCATCGGGCTCACTAGAAGGCAGGGTCCACTGGACAGCAGCGGCTTTGGTCTGGCACCGTACTTTGATCGGAGATACTGTGGCTGACCCATCTCAGTGAGGGAAAAGGGCTTTTGAAGATTTCGGTTAATAAATACAAGTGGACTAATAGAATTAGGAAAATCATGTCACAACTCCCATGAGATAGTAAATTCAAGCAAGGATGGTCATTAAAGGGTACCAAAAAAAGAGTCAAGCTCCTCCAGGTTCCTGACTGATTAAAAAGCCGATCGTTGTAATGAGGGCCAGGCAGGGTTGCTAACCTTCTTCAATTGACCGATTCAGACTCACTTATAATAGGAAACTCTGAAATTTGACCCTCCTATCTCTCTATAAAGTATTCTTGCCCACAATGTTTCAATGAATTCAATCAAACTGTTATAACTAACTTCTAGCTTACATCAACTACAGAAACCAGAGGTCTACGTTCATTTGCAAGACAAGAAACCATTAGAGAAATCCAGAATGTTGGGCGTTGTACAAGAACAGGGAGCCTGAACAAATGTACAAACGTGCTTGACACAATGGATGGATGGATTGTGAGAACAGTTGTGTGAGCCCCCAATAAAATGATTTTTAAAAATAACATTATTCCAGAGAACAAACATTAAAAAAAAAAAAGAACAGAAAAGGGGGCCTGGTTAACACAGCCTTCAGCTTACAAAAATAAAAGGAAAGGAGACCGTTTCAGACCAAAAGAAATGTGACATCAGAACAACCAGAAGCAATGACGAGCCCGATCTGCTTTGAAAGACATTTGAGAAAGAATACAGAACACTTGCGGATGATGGGGAATTAGCTGTGATGACATTACAGTTCCTTTCTTCAACATGAGGATGGTACTGGTGTGTGCCAGGATGCTGTTATCCCGGGAGAAACAGGCTGCAGAGGTCAGAGGTGATGAGACATCATGACTATAACTTTCCAGTGGGTCTGCCAGAAAGTGAACACACACAGAGCAACTGAGACAAGATGTTAGCACTGCTGGAGGCTGGTTGATAGGCAGTTTATGGGAATGCACTGGGCTTGAAATTTCCCATACACTTGAGCATTTTCACAACATATTATGAACAACAACAAAAATCACTGGAGTAGAACATACGGATACTTCTGATTTTCCTAATTTTAATTCCCTCATCTCTTTTTCATGCAAAGGCAAATGCTCAAAACTCCAAAATCAAACTCTTGACCTTTGAGCCCAAGCCAACTGCTGGCAATCCTCTGGGCAGCCCTGCCATTTCCTGAGACCAACACTTTATGGGAGCAGAGAGCCTCGTCTTTCTTAGAGCGCTGGCAGTGGCATGTGTGTATGTTTATAATGTACACATGTCCAAACCATATGTAATATTGGGATTCATACACTTTTATCCACGAGAGCTTCTGCGGTGGCAGATGCAAATCAAATCTTTACTAAGTACCTCACATGGGTAATGTGCTGAATGACACAAGGCAACAGTGTGAAATTTCAGCAGCCACCTAACTGCTTTGTGTCAGGCACACTGTTAGGAAATTCGGGTCAGAAGGGTAGGCAGCAGTAGTCTGCTGGACAGCACAGTCAGCAGTCCACTGTGCTGTGCGCACATGTTCGTGTGCTCATGGCAAGTCAAGGGGTACGGCGGTAAGGTGCCAGAGCATACATGCACAGGTTCGCGCTGCACAAGACATGATGAGACATGTCCCTGTGGCCATGGATGACTGGAGATAAGTTCTCTCAGCAATACTCCTGTCTTAGTCTCTCGTTGGCGTGTCCTCAAAAAAAGGGTCTGCTCAAAACAGTGGCTTCTCAGAAGGTCAGCTGGCCCAGCTAAGTTCAATGTACAGAAGTCATCTCAGAAGGTGTTCTGTTTGCCTGAGACTCCAGAGGCATAGTCTTTGGAGCCAGGATAACCAAAAAGGCTTATTAGGAAGAAGTCTCAAGCAAAGTGCAGTAGTGAAGAAAGATCAGGAAAGAAGAGCTGAGGCATGTATTTCCAGCACGACAATGTAGCTGCTCATTCTTCAAGGGTAGCAAGCAAGGGATGTCCTCCAGGCAAGTCATCTGAGCTCTTGCCCCTTCAGCCTTCTTTCCAAATTTCTACGAACACTGAAAAAACACTGATGCCCAAACTGCCATTGTGGCATGGTGTAAATGAAAGAGGAGGAGTTCTTCAGGAAAGTGCTAAAGAAAACATCACCTGTACAGGTGTACAGACCTAGATAGAGGTTATGTTGAGAAATAAGAGCGTTACACTTTGCTATTTTTATTTAATAAAGCTTTCTTTTCAAAACTTTGTAGCAATTTTTTAAACTATACTTGTGCATTACTCTACTATTTTCGTTAAAAGCAATTGGTAGATTTTTCATTTAAAACTGTGGGTCTAAGGGTTAATCTGGAAAAAGCATAAGACACCAGTTTCGGAAAAGTACAAACAGAAAACAGTTTTACTGTATTTTCTAAGACTAAAAGAGAGGCCCCATTAGATGTGAAGGTCCTTACCCTGAAAGCAGAGAAGATCTTACTTAAAAGCACAATTAAGCAACTGTTTAAAAGTAAGTTCGTGTCCTCCATCTTTGCAGACACTCTACCACCGCAGAGTTAACTGTCAAGCTCACAATGTTTTAGATGCTCCAGAAATGAGTGACAAGATAAAAAAGCATCCTCTAAGCACAGGGCGACACTAACAGTGACGAGCTGGACAAAGATCAGCAAAGGAGACAGGTGTTATCACAGAGAAGGCGGCCACGAAAAATGCAACAGATAAAGTCAGAGACGGATCAGGTGTCAAAGGACAGGTCACAAGCGCCGTCAGGTGTCAATGATTACATGGAGAAGAGGGGCTTACAGAGACCGCGAATGGCACTGGTACCCATTCTCCCCTTCTTCCTTTAAGTAATGCCTCCAAAATGTTAGCCTGGCATATGACTTAAACACTAGGCTGAAGTTTCCCACCTCCCTTGTGTAAGAGTTAGCCACGGTGCCGACATCAGGCCATGGAATGTGAGCAGAGCCATGTGTACAAAAAAAACTCCACCCTTTAAGTCTTCTTTCCCCTCCCCCCAGTCTAGAACCAGACCTCGATGGCCCACGTTCCAACCACACAGCTGCTCCAGAGACGACACCAGGAGATGGGGCAGCAACACGGAGACGGAAACCTGCGCCTCTGTTATGGAACAGAGCAATCCCGCCAGCCTGGTCCACTCCGCTCTTTAGACCATGCCATGAGGGAAAAATCAACTGCAGATCATGTGAGTCCCTGTTTGGGAGGCTCTGCTGGTACCACGGTGAGCTATGAAGGGAAACAGAGAAGCGGAAAGAGCAGGCAGACCTTTCAGATATTTGGTGTTAAGAACAGAGGCTAACGAAAGGATCTGGATGGTCTTAGTTTGTGTTTACTGTTGTTGTTTTCCGCTAACAGGGAGCCTGAAGAGCATCTGAAAGTAAAGGAGGGAAAGCCCGGGGCAAGTGAAGGGCACAGAAAGAAGTGCCCAGTGAGAGCACCATGTGGGAGAGAGGCCGGCCTGCCGGGCAGCCTCGGCCCTCAAGGAGGCCACACTGCACTGAGGAGCTGACCCCTCCAGCCCAGCACCTGCTGCGGAACAGTGTAGGGGGACACTGAGGAAGGACTGGTCAACTCTGCACGGAGGAGGATGGCAGGATCCACATTCTTCAGCTGATTAACACAGCAGACGACTTGTAGACAAAAAGGACAGCAGTGCAAAGACAAAGGTGGAAAGGTCACCCATCTGTCTGACGGGAAGAGGAGGTAGGTGCTCGTTTCATCTGCAAACTAGAAAGCTACATTTAATTCACTCACAACTGGTGATTCAATAGCTAACACGGTGCTTGGACTAGGATAAGCACACCACAAACTCCTATGTACCGAAAGAACGCACAAATGGCAATACTTTGGGTAAAGCTGATAGTATACGCGGAGTTTACACGAAACCCGACAGCAATACTGCTGAAAAACAAATGGAAAAACCATCTGAAAGAGAAGTGGGTTGGTGTTGTGCTCTTTAGGAAATAAGGTTAGCCTTAAGACTTCACAGTACTGCTTTCAGACCTGCTTACCTTAGTCTTCTATGATGTTACTGATTTAAATAAGGAGATGCACTGCAAAACAAGAACCTCACAACCACTCCACAGAACTTCAAAGGAATGGTCAACATTTTCAGTAAACTCTCACTGTAAGTAACCCAGTGAACTTACTTTTCTGACGGATGCTTTCGTCTTCATGTGACTCTTTCTGAAAGTCTGAAAAGTCGCCATCACTCTATTGCAGCTGTTTATAATCAATGAAGAGTCGATCCACAGAACACCTGGGGGGTGTAAATAATGAAAGGAAATAATTCACTGAGCTTAGCGATAAGGCAAGCATTATGTCTAAACATAATTTATCTAATTTCAGTCATTTTAAAAATGAGTTCAAAAGATGTATTTAGCAATTCATTATGAATTTCTGAAAAGTCTGTAAGTAGACTAATGAGATTCCAGGTTATTATGAAAATGTACTTTTTTTGTTTCAAAATGGTGAGGTAGTTTACTATATCTACACATATTTAATCTACCTTTTTATTGTCAAGTTTCAATATCTGAAAAACCTTTTAAATCTTAAAACAGACTATCACCAAAAGAAAAAACAAGCACCGTAAAGTGACTTAGCTATAGACATTAAAAAAAAGAAAGCTATAGACATTCTTATTCTTGAGAGTACGTAGATGACAACAGGAAGTCTGTACACGCCAAACTGGATCAAACAAACTCCTTCCACGGAAAGCTTAAGAACATACCAACGACTAGCTTCGAAGAACATCCAAAGTCATTTGTAATAGTATATACACACATCTTGGGATATCTTATTATAATGAAATTCTCTGGGACTTTGTAACGTAACAAGGTGTCCCTAAAATACCCTCTGAGCACTACAATCAACCCAGAGCATTAACCAGTCAATATTCACACTTAACCCGTTACCACTGTCCAGTCACTGAAAAATCTACTTCTCCAGGCCCTGTATCAGGTGCTATGGATACATGCTGGAAGTGCAATGTAGGATAAAATAAGGATGTAGTGGAAATAAAGATCGACTACTGTAAGATTCCTACCTGTACAGGCAGTGAGATGATTTAAAGACCTCGAGAAGCTCAAGTTTTCTACTGTAAAATCTAAGGAACGCTGGAAGCACAGCAGTAAAAGTGCGCAGCTGAAGTCAGCAGGTGGAACCCCCCAGCTGCTCCACAGGATAGGACTACAGTGATCCGGGGGGTTTTCCCGGGCTGATTTCTCTGAAGGCCTGTCTTCCGAGTCTGCGTGTCCACAGGCTGCATGACACCGGATCAACATCATAGCAACACACGCGTCTCCTGGGAAATGAAATGGGTGGGTGGCCTACAGTAGGATGCACGGGCCAGCCACACTCAATGCACGCGCTCGCCAAGGGCCGGAGTCAGAGCTTAGGCAGGAGGACCCAGTCTGCACCCTCCAAAAGCCTTTTACTAATACTCATGTTTCTGCTGAATTTAACGAGGCAGAAGGGGGGACTCATGCAGGACATGAATCTTAGAGGGACATTGGGTGGCAAGATTAACAGCCTCAGATAAAAAAAAGTTAGGGCCACCAGCCTGCTGTCTGTAAGAAATTATCCAAGGAATGTACGTCTAGTTGCCTCTTTTTATCCTCAAGCATTCACAGATGAAACAACTGCTCTTTCTACTGGATTGCAGGTTGGGGCTCATTTCTTCTCACCCCTAATAAACCAAAATGAAGTGTAGGGCAGGTACACCTTCCCCTCTTAGAGTTTCTGAGACTCACTGTTCACAAGAGCAGGAAGCCCCATCTGTCTCCAGCTGGAGTGGCTGGTGGCTTCAAACTGCTGACCTTGCATTAGGAGCAATGTGTAACCACTGTGCCCCAAGGCTGCAGACCCCATGGATGCTGGTATATAGGTAGCTTAAGGGGCCGCTGCTCTGCAGCGAGTTGTGGAATCACCAATTCACACCACATGCAACACACTTCGAAAAGGAGAGAGAGGATCTTGTAACTGTGCTTTCCACACGCATGCTGTTTCTATTTTCAAAGTTTTATTGGCACCTAATTTAAATATCAAAGAACTAAATTGTTCAACTGTTCAAACATATCAAAGGGCCACTGTACCATCACCACCACATCCACACTAGGGCATTCCTTCCCCGACGTTGATTCGCCCCAAAGTGAGCTGTTCAATCACCATCAGCTCCAGTGCTCCCTCCGCCTTCCCAAAGTGACATTCTTAATGTTACATATTCAACCTCATTCTACAAGAGTATTTCTTTTTAAAAATACGCAAATCCAAGTTCAGAATTTTGCCTCAGGAACTCCTCTACCAGTGGCATGTGGGATCCTCCCTAAGGATTTCTGAAAAGGCACTGAAGCAGCAGCTCTTACAATTCCGATGCCTTGCTGATGACACGGCACTTGGCACACAGGACATTCTAGAGGCCTGCAGAGAACGACTCCCTGACAGTGTGTGCGCAGCGCCTAAAGCTGAAAAGCAGGAAAGGCAATGCTAAGGTTGCAAGCCTGGGGAGCTGCCAATTATGAGGTATCCAATATGACATTCACAATGCCAGTGAAATGAAAGATTTCGCTGGGGTGGTCAGCGGCAGATGTGTTAATCTAGGAATCATCTGTGGAAACAGATCTTTTTCCCCGACAACAGTTTGTGGATACAGATCTTGAAGCCTGATCCCAGAGACAGGGAAAGAATAGGAAAGCCAGAGAAAAGAGGAATCAACGACACTCTGAAAAGGAAGTGGAGATTTACAAAGAATCAAGGGGATCGTGCCTGTCACCGAGTCTAGCAACAGTGCTGTGTTTGGACTGGTCAGCACTACATGCCTCAGCTCCCGGAGGACAAAAACAACACTTCCATCCCTGAGTACTTGAGCAGTCCGTACCAGTCCCTGCCCCACAGAAAGCACTCAACAAACACAAGGTACGCCAAAAAGCAAGGCTACAAAATCATGCAAGTCTTTTATCAACAAAAACATCAAGATGTGCAGCTACTGTTGCTCAACACATCCTCCAGCTAGCTCTCCCCCCACATCTGCAGGCAGTCTTGCCATCTCTGACCCTGCCCTGACGACCTCTGTGCTCTCGGATGTACACCACATGCAAATTGTGGGCATCACTAATGACTGCAAACCATGCCCCTTCCCAAGTCTCCTTTAAGCACTGAGAACCAAAGCCAAAAACATTCTGAGGGGCAGGATCAGGGTTGTAGGGTAGATGGGTGCGATGAAATTACTTGGCCTGGGCCTTCTATCGGGAGCCTTTGTAAGCCCCGCAGTGACTGCACATAATGTGCTGCCGTTCACCTGACTCTAAAAATGAGTCAGCTCAGAAGCAGGAACAGAGAATCAGATGACCAGCAAGAAACAAAAGGCACCAACGAGCCTCCTCCAGACCCATGAGGAGTAGGTGGGAGACCCCCACCTGAAGCGGTGGGGGCAGCAGAGGTGCCCGGGGCTGCAGCATCAGAACCAAGAGACAAGCGCTGAGAAGCAGCACTGCAACTAAGCCGAGGAGCATGGGCTTCCTGCCCCGTAAAATGCAGCAGAGGTTAAAAGACAGGTGACTGAGAGGCCAACGACTAGAGACAGACGCCTGCTAGTATGGTTCAGGGATGAGCAAACTCTATGCTTAACATCTCGTAACCTGGGAGTTTCCCTGAAATTCCATCATCCTAAGCACTGACTGTGAGTTGTGTATGGCCACTGCAGTAAACTACCGAGCCCCCAGAGGAGAGCAGTGTCCTGGGAGGGGCAGCTGGCATGAGCACAGGGTAAAGGCATGGCAGAGGCATGGCTGACCCCAGCCCCACAGCAATCACTGTTGGGCAGACGTGGCGTTGCATTCTCCTGGTGTTTGGATAGCCAGAAGGTCAGGCATGGTCCCCAGGCCATTTCATCAGTGAGGCCAGGCTTCCCAGTGGAATTCTCACAATACAGACCTCGTGTCCTAGAAGACTAGGCAGGTACGCTGCGGGGAGGGAAAAATCCCTTGGCACGTTTCCTGACCTTTTTCACACCAATGCAATTTTTTCTTGAAACCTCTACATGAAAAGCACCCATAATTATCCTGTGTCCTTCTGGAAAATCTAACAAGCTTTGTTATTTTGATAGGTGCTATGGAGCCAATTCTGACTCATAGTGACCCTATGCACAACAGAATGAAACACTGCCTGGTCCTGTGCCAAACTCACAATTGTTCCTGCGCTTGAGTTCATTGTTACAATCACTGTGTCAGTCCATCTCATGAGGGCCATCAAGACTCACCCCTTTGTGCATTTATAGAGGTCTAAATACAGGCATGTACATATGTAAATACATTTATATGACAACAGGGAAATAGATCTATGTATAATGTATAGGTTTAGTATTAAGGTAGCCTCTACTCAAGTACTCACTCAACGCAAGAACATTTTTTTCTATCAACCTGGCATTCCATGATGCTCACCTTCCTGACATGATCGCTGAAGATAAAGTGGGTGCATAAGCAAATGTGAAGAAAGCTGAGGATGCCCAGCTATCAAAAGATATAACGTCTGGGGTCTTAAAGGCTTAAAGGTGAACAAGCAGCCATCTAGCTCCGAAGCAACAAAGCCCACATGGAAGAGGCACACCAGCCTATGTGATCACGAGGTGTTGATAGGATCAGCTATGAGGCATCAAAGAACAAAAAAAATCATATTGTGAATGAGGGGGAGTGCAGAGTGGAGACCCAAAGCCCATCTGTAGGCAACTGGACATCCCCTTTCAGAAAGGTCACAGGGAAGAAATGAACCAGTCAGGAAGCAGTATACCACAAATGAAACATACTACTTTCCTCTAGTTCTTTAATGCTTCCTCCCCCGCACCCCACTATCATGACCTCAAGTCTACCTCACAAATCTGGCTAGACCAGACAACGTACACTGGTACAGATGAGAACTGAAAACAGGGAATCCAGGACAGATAAACCCCTCAGGACCAATAATGAGAGTAATGATACCAGGAGGGGAAAGGAAAGGTGGGGTGGAAAGGGGGAACCGATCACAATGATTTACATTTAACCCCCACCCTGGGAGATGGACATCAGAAAAGTGAGTGAAGGGAGACATCGAACAGTGTAAGACATGAAAAAATAATAATAATTTATAAATTATCAAAGGTTTGTGGAGAAGGGGTAGAAGGGAGGGAGGGGAAAAATGAGGAGGTGATACCAAGAGCTCAAGTAGAAAGAAAATATTTTGAGAATGATGATGGCAACAAATGTATAAATGTGCTTGACACAATGGATGGATGGTGATGAGTTGTACAAGCTCCCAATGATTTTCTTTAAAAAACCCGCCCACCCCTTTGTAATTAAATAAATTTTGCTATAACCACCCTGTCTGAAATTTCACTAGCCCAGTAGATCTCCTAAGAAACCACTGTTTTGAATGATCCATGCTCACTGGATTGTATTGGCAAACGTAAGACTTATTGTAACAATTTGTTCCATAAAATCATCTTCACCAACTTCATTAAAATCTAATGGAAAAAAAAGATCAGCTCTTTGAGCTAGGAGATCTTCACACAACATTTTTGTCACCCATTATGTCCAAAGTTTGCTGAGGCCAAGATGTCAACTGAATGTTAAAAACTCAAAACTATGTGAGATCTCAAGTTCAGTTATTGTACCAATGGTTAAAATATGTGGTCCTCTTCCACCGGTTTCTAGAATTCAGCCAGTTTCTCCATTCACTGAGGTTCATGATCATCTCTCTTGGCTCATCTTTGAGGCCTGCCCAACTGTTCCCAACGCTGCTTGATCCAGCTAACACACTGCTGTTTTAGGGGGGCAGCATCCCCATCCACTCGCTGCAAAGCTCTAATGTCCTGGGAAGAGGTCCACGAGAGTTGTTAAGAAGGTGGTTGTTAGCTGTGATCGCTAAAGCTCCCCGCCCCAGCCCAAGGCACACACGAGAGTGTCCTTTCTTGAAGGCACACTACGGAGACTAAGACAAGGAAGCTCCTGAGAGAATGTGCATCCATCCACTGATCACAGAGACACATTTGGTTCAGAACAAATCCATTCGTGCATGAACTAGATGCCTAGAAGCAACACTTTAACTTACCCTCCTAATAATATCAGACCCTCAGAGTGTCCAGCTGCCCACCATGCACAGTTTAAGTGCTTTACGGAGATGAATCCATAATTCTCATAACAGCAGGCGCTGCTTAGAGCCAGTTTTACGTATAAGGAAAATGAGGCACAAAAGGTTAAAATGGCGAGACCATTACAAACCCAGAACAAGTTCAATGTAGAACTCAAAATGCAGGTTAAAAGTGCACCCGACGCGCCCATCATTCCTCAGCCCCCGCTCTCTCTCCTAAAGAGCTAGATGTGCACAGTCTGGAAAGTGCCGTCCTGTATAAGGTGACACACACAGAAGTCCCCGCTCGTAAGTTTTCTCATTCTCATTGTCCCTCATGCCATCTGCTGAGACTCCTGCCCAAAGCCCAATCAGATTCTCTCTCCAGAAATCTGGAGATTTGTGCAGAAGAAAGTGGATGTGGCTTTTGTAGCATGACAATCCAGAGTGACAGCAAGAGCCTTTACAGCTGTGGTTCTCAACCTTCCTAATGCCACGACCCTTTCATGCAGTTCCTCATGTTGTGGTGACCACCCCCCAACCATAACATTATTTTCGTTGCTACTTCATCACTGTCATTTTGCTACTGTTATGAATCAGATAACCCTTGTGAAAGGGTCGTTCAACCCCTAAACGGGTCACAACCCACAGGATGAAAACCACTGTGTGAGAGACCCATCAGAAAAGAACTGGAACAGACAGGTGGTGTGCAGCCGCAACACAGGCCGTGTCTCAGTTCCCTGAAACAAACTGAGAGGAACTACTGCCGGGTCATTTTGTTTCCCAGGACTCTCAGCTGGACATCATGCAAAGAGTCTTACGACAGGCTCTCTTACAGAAGTCAATTCAAGCTGGTTGTAGTTCTTTGCAATCAAGTAATCCTCAAGCCACTACCAGAGGTCAAAGAAACAAAACGATGTAAACCACCTCTACCTCCCATCACTGTCAGGCTCAGACCATGGAGATTTCCGTGTTGCTGAGAAGCCAGAAACTTTATCACCCGGATTTCAAACACCAGCAGGGTCATGGCTGGTGGGTATCAGCAGAGGATCTAGACTAAGAGAGTAGGAAGAAAGGTCTGGTAATCTACCATCCCAAAATTTGTCAATTAAAACCCTCTGGAACACAACAGACATTATCTGATACAGGGCTGGAAGGTGAGCATCCTCAATTGGACTGACATTTCAATGCCCAGTGGCCTTAACAATGAGCTAGAACATACAAATGATACTAAAGATGGAGCAAGACCAGGAAATGTTTCACTCTGATATTTACTCTTGGAGGAAATTACCCCCAAATGTTCATCTTTCCTTCATCAATATATACATTTCAAGTGATTTTACCCCATAATTTAAAAATACAATGAACTTTTGTATATAAGAAATAAACAGGAAAATAAAGACAATTGGATCTGTTGCATCTATTTTAAACTAATCGCGTATTTCCTGTGCCCTTCCCCCATTTCATCCATTTGTACGCCTTTCACTCGGGCCTACGGAGCAGCCCTGGTAGCTACGTGGTAAAGGTCAGTAGTTCAAAACCACCCATACCCTCTGCAGGATGAAGACCCCAGAAATCGTGTATCAGGAGGCTATGAGTCAGAATTGCTTCAATGGCGGTGGGTTTGCCTCAAGCCTAGCTAAGCTTAGATCTTTTATTAATTAACTCATACCCCAACACTCATTTCCTCCAAGTGGTTAAATGGTTGTTTTATTACTAAGATGCAGGCCATTAGACTGAAAATAATAGTAAATCTGTTTACCAAAGTAATTAGATAGTTATCTCAGTAACTTTTCCAAGGAAGACAAAGCCACAAATATCTGGACACTCAAGGTTTGTAGTTGTTCATACTGTCTTTCCTTTGAAAAGTAATTGAGGTAACTGTCTCTTGGCAAACATTTAAAAACCATGAAAACACAGATTGTTTTACTTCTGGCATCACTTTACCAATGGAAATGTGACGAACTTTTCTAATCTAGACTGGATTTTCCTTCTGCTCTGACTGCCATGGAGTCGATGCTGACGCATGGCGTACGTGTGGCAGAACTGCCCCTGTGGGCTTTTACAACTGTAACTCTTTACAGGAGTTAGAAAGCCCTGTCTTTCTCCTGGGGAGCAGCTCGTGGTTTCAACTGCTGAGCCTGCAGTTAGCAGCCCAACAGGACGTCAGCAGCACCCCAGCTCACAAAGAACAATTGCTAAAATGTTCACATTTTCTCCAAATTTGGCTAGAACTACTGTGCCTATTCACAATGGGAAAATCCTCTCAAAGTGATCTAGATCATCTAGATTGGCTTGATTTCACTTTCTAGGGAATAAGCTCCTTGAAGGGGGAAAGGAGGATGGATGGAAGGATAAATCCAAGGAGCTTCATATTTGTGGGGAAAATAAAAAGATAAAAAATAGTATCTTTCCATGCACTTTTTTAACGCCCTGTGTGTTTCTGTGAAAGTGAGTCACAGGTACTGCTACAAAATCGGAGCAGGCTTTATTAAGCAAAGATACTACCACAGAAGCAGCTGTTCCTCGATGCCTGTCTAGGTGTCCACGCAGGTAGGTGAAAGAGGCGCTCCTGCCACTCTAGCCCTTCCCCACTGATGTCTGCCCCTCAATCTACACCATGCCCCAACAACAGCTTGAGCATCCTTGGGAAACTCCAACTGTGCCCCTTTTAGATGTGCTGGAGTCTGAAGGGGCAGGATCGGGGCTATTGAAGGGTGGGGGGTATGGTTCCCATGAAATTCTCTTAGGGCATTCCTGGCTACCCTAGAGAATGAGCAGGTACATTGTCATGAATCTCAGCTGAACGTGCCTGGTCTTTTTCTCACCAAAGCAGCTGTGTTATTTTCTTCATAATAAACCCCTATGATCACCCTGTATTCTTTGAGAATAATCTTATCAAAAGTATCCCTCCAAAAGCCCCTAAACCAGTTATCCTCACCTTCTGTGCTGACCTCTCTTCCTTGAATTTAACCCAGCACTTTCCCTGGGTCGAAAGGGTACCTCTTTTGAAGGCATGCTACCCAGAGAAAAGCATAGTGCTTGCTAAGAGGACTTGTCAGCAACCATCCCCTGGCTCTGAAGACAGGTTTAAACCATAAGATGTGGAATGGACCCTCACATGCGGAACTGGAGTCCTACCTAACAGTGTTGGTTTTCGATTTACAGTGATTTATTGACGCAAAGGCCTTCTTCCCGCTTCTAGAGGCAGAAGACTTTATTTCTCCAGCATCTGAGCTTCCCCTCAAAGTTCACAGAATTAACGTCTCACTGGGGTTTTGGGTCTTAAACAAGTGCTATATTCTGAGAAAGAACTGAAAGAACACTGGCCTGAGAGTATACCGCTGCTTCCTTCCTTAGCAACAGTGCAGTTTAACTCCTGAAGATTACCCTAGACACTGGTTACCAGCTCAGCTTGGGAACTTACTTAATAACCCATTAAACTCTTCTTCTCCACTTTTTTTTTAACTTGTACTAAGAATACAATAAAAAATAAATAAAACCAAACTCACCGCCATCGAGTGGATTCTGATGCATAGCGGCCCTGCAGGGCAGAGTAAAACTGCCCCTTTGGCTTCCCAAGGCTTTAAATCCTAACTGGTGCAGGCAGCCTTACCTTTCTCCTGCAGAGAGCCCAGTGGGTTCACACTGACTGCGGGGTTTAAGTATGTTTTGTTCAGCATTAAACCATGTAAAACTGGAACTCTGGGAGCAAAATTTTCTGACATTCGTACTGGTGGGGTCAAACCTGACCTCATGATTAGCAGTTCAATACACAGCCCAGCACACCACCAAGGGGGTTTCAAAAGCTCATGGAAAAAAATCATCATCCTTTAATTCCATTTTTCTAAGAACTTTTTGACGCCTCCTCTCGCTTATGTAACAAAGCATCTACTTCAATATTTTTTTCATTGTCGTGACAGTAATTACACACACCATGCTGTTCAAGCATTACCACTACCTGATCCCCAAATTGTGCATACACTCTGATCCTTCATAAATTAGTTACCCACACCTACAATTAATCATGAAATTCACTGTCAATTCTGAAGTCACACTTTTTGCCTCAAGGAACATTATATGAGTAACCGGTGCACTATTTGTCTTCATGTGACATGTGCTAAGAAAAGCTCATTATACCATCTTAACGGGTGCCAATCATGTTGGCACTATGTACTCAACATCATAAACAGGACAGTAAAATAAAAACATCTTTGAATTACTGAGGATCCTATGTCTTCCGAGTACTTAGTATTTTCCCATAATTTTCAGACCTAAAAAAATCAGCTGACGGCTCGCTTAACAATCCTCAACAAGGTGGAAAGAAGCTAAGAAAAAATTAAGTATTCTGCAAGAGATAAGAAAGCTGAAACGAGAAGGCCAGTTTCTAACTCGTTTGCACTAGGGCCATTGGAGAGGGATCCTCGGTAGTTTTTCTCATCCTCAATTTTTTTAACATGTTAGGCTAAACCATTTGCAGTTTAATAAGCTTTTAGTGAGAGAAAGCAGAATGCCGAGTTAAATCATTGCCCTTGGTAAACTTTACTGTTACTGTCATTTTACCAACGTCACCCAGAGCAAATCTCCATGTTTCTGTGCAGCAGCTTGGATGTTTGGCATCTAAAAGGATACCCGAACCATTTGGAATGCTGGGTCAGCCCACACCCACAGTCACGGCGTCTGACGTTCCATGGAGAAGTGCCCCGTGATGGCGACCCTTGAGGACGGTGAAGTGCCCCTTATGGTGTCCATGGCTGCAAATCTTTGTGGACGGGTGCAGACTGTCACATCTTTCTCCCAAAGAGTGGGTTCAACTGCACCTTTCCGTTCGCAGCTGCGTGCTGACCCACTGCGCCATCAGGGAGATGACCAGTTTAGCTGGGAATTTTACAACAAATCCAAATATCGATTATCTAAAGAGCTGCCTGACCTAAGACTTGGGTGTGTGACCGGCTGCAATGCTTACTGACAGTGAGGATGCCGTTTGCGGGCAAAGTGCGATGTCCTCCTCCTCGTGCCAGGAACACAAACCTACATTCAGGGAGCACCCGGCTCTGAGGCCATCAATGGGGCAGACCCGGAACCTGTCACCCAAAGCCGGGCTTGTGGGACTCCGGGGTCGTCGGGTCTCGGCGCCTAGGACCCCCTCGCGGCCCGAGCTTTGGGCTCCCCGGTCCGCCCGCTCCTCCCACAGACGCAGCCATCCTGCGGCCCCAACCCGGAGCCAGGCGGAGGGACGGGGGCGCCCCGGCGGAGACGCCAGAGTCCGCCTCGGCCCCAACACCACCGCCTCCCCCGCCAACGTGCTGCTTACGCCGCGGTGGGGTCCGGCTCCGGCTCACCTGGGGGCCGCAATCTCCGCAGCTCGCGGGCATGCCACCGGTCCGCAACGACCAGCCGCGCGGGCGCGGCGAGCAGCAGGCACCCCTCCCGCACCAGCCCCCCTCCCCACCCGGCGCCCTCCCCGGCCCTGCCCACCCCCTCGGCTTCCGCCGCCGCCGCCGCCGCAGCTCCAGCCCGCGACAGCCTCGTCCCCACGCCTCCCACTCACTCTCGCGAGAGGATGCCTCGCCTCTCGCGAGAGCAACCCGCAGCCTAGCCCGCGCAAAAGTGGGTGGGCTTTAAAGAGGGAAAGAAGCCACACGGAACAGCCTTCCCACGTGCTGGAGCGGACCGGCCCCGCCAGTCACGTGACGCCTCGACGCCCTCCCATTGGCCAGGCCCCGGGCGGCCGTGGGAGCCTCAACTCGAGGCTGACCTACGAACCCTGGCGGACGTCTTGCGCGCTTCCTGGTCCGTTGCCTTGGAAACGGTTTAACCCTTTCCTCTGGCAAAATATGCAGGCTTGGATTCACTCCGCAGGTCTGGTCTCAAGCCCCATTTCTCTCCTTTTGACCCCCCCTCCCCCAGGTCTTACCACCTGAGGCCAGTTGGAATTTTGTGCCCTCAAAGCCAGCTTTGTCTTCTTCTGAAGCTCCGGATCCTTCCCAAATCGGCAGCCCCACCGCATCCGACGGCCCGAGGAAGGCCCATCCTTTGGGGGGGAGGGGAGGAGGGGGAAGGATGGCTCCGCCCCTTCTCCCTGCATCTCCAGGGAGGACCACTCACAGCACACCGGCCCCCTCCGCCCTACCCGAGCTGCAGAATTAGCATCCAGGGTTCCCCGGCCCTAGCGCTCACCTCCTCGGTCCGTGGTATCGAAAGTGGAAAGTGAAGCGTTGGTCTCGGAGAAGCCATTCCCGAGATGGAATACGCTGAGTCTTTCCCCCTGAAATCGGAGGGCCCAGCCCAGGCAGTTTTCACAGTCTAGGGCACCTGTTTCAGGGCGAAGTTTTAAATACCAGATAAAATCACAAAGACGTGTGAAGTGTGGCTTCATTGGGAGGACTGGGTCAGGAGAGACGCATTCATAATGCGCATTCGTTTCCTCCATAAATTTTTGTTGCGCTACTTACGTTAAAGCACTACTCTAGGCTGTCCGTCGACCATCCATGAAGACGGTGCAGGTGCCCGTGAGTTTACCTGGGGGACGGGGGTGTGCATACATTTGAGTGCTGAGCTCCAGGCGAAGAAATTTGGTGATATGAAGGTGCCTGTGGTTGGATGGCTATTTCAGGGAGGGTCCTTTGGAGGAGACATTTAAGCAGCAATTTGAATAGCAAATGCAAAACCGAGAAGCACTTGAAACCTATTCTAATGCATTAAAGGGAGAAAAGAAAATTAGAATGTCAGAGGAAATGAGCTTGGGGAGGTAAACATTAAATATGGAGCAGATCCTGTAGGGCCAAGAGAGGAATTGGAGTGTATCCAGTGCAATAGAACACACTGGACGATTTTTAATTAGGGGAGAGAGACGTGTGGCTTACTTTGGGGGGTTGTTTTTGTTTCTTCAGAAGAGAGGGGGGTATCTTGTTTTTTAATTCTTCCGTGCAGAGAATAGCACTCAAGGAGGCCAGAGCAAAGGTGATTTAAGAGAATGGAAGTCCAAGGAAGAAGAGCATCCTGAGACTTAATTTCCAATGACCTTGACATTCCTTTCCTAAAATCTTTTAGGCCAGAGCCTTATTGCTGCTTTTGTTAAAAAAACACTTGGCTAAATCATCACATAGTCCTATAGAGCCACTATAAAGATGAAGCAATCCCACCGGTGGACTTGGTTTGTGTTTTTGGTGGCATAGTGATTAAGCACTTGCTGCTAACAGAAAGATGAGCCCACCAGCCACTCCCTGGAAGATGTGGCAGTCAGTGTCAGTAATGATTACAGCCTTCAAAACCCTGTGGGGCAGCTCTACTCTGCTCTACCAGATTGCTGTGGGTCAGGATTAACTCAGTGACAAAGAGATTTGGGGGGTGGGGGTGACATTGTTATTTAATTACAATAAAAAAGTCAAAGTCACTGTCACCAAGTCAATTTTGACCCAAAATTATCCCTGAAGAGTAAGTAGAACTGTCCTGTGGGTTCCCAAGACACTCTTCATGGGAATAGAAAGCCACTTTCTTAGTGTGGTTGGTGGTTTTGAACTGCTGACCTTAAAGTTAGCAGGCCGATACATAACCACTATACCACCTATTATTTCATTGCAATAGACAAGATAAATAGGAAGTGAAGGGGCACCTTTTTCCATTGACAGTTAATCCACAAAGATAACCAACTCTTCCAGCCTTACTTAAAATCAGTTCTGAAGAAAAAGGAATACGAAGAGAGGTGGGATGTAATCAATTTATCGTCCCAAAGAGTAAGATTTGACAGATTGAGACAGAAGGCTGGAAAATCATGAGGGGTTTCACTAGAGGACAGGAATCCAGAACCGTGAGGTACAACTCCAGGCCTGTCATTAGTGACTCAACTAAATCAAGATATCTTATCACCAGGTCTCAACTTCCGCATGCATAAAACATGGCGATTTAACTATCAGACATGCAGCGTTGGTAAGCCTGAATTTCACTTAGGCATGCACACAGCAAGTAGGACAGAAACAGACAAAGGGAAATGAACTGAATTTTCATATTAAAAAAAAACACACAAGCCAAGTGAAATTTGATAGGCATGTCCCCACTCACACCAGCACCAGCTGAGGGACTAGGAAGCAGATGACTGGAGATCCCAGGCATGCTTCCCTCAGCAACCTTAGAGTGTGAAAACAGAAGACTGGCCACCTGCTCAACCTCCCAGTCGCTGGTTCCCAATCAGGGTTTAAAAAGCAGACAGAGATATTAAGAAGAGGCACTATGTTAACGTTAGGATAACAGCTTCATTTTTATGAAACCAGTATTTCAGCAAACATGATAGGGTCCCTTATTAAAAAGCAAAATCATTTTTTTAAGATACTCTTTTAACCTTTGACCCCGTTTTATAGTACTAGCTGAGCACTTCCGTATCTTCCACGGCCCTCACAGTGAAGAACTAGAACAGCTGCCTGGCACTGGGAATTTAGATGAAGAGCAGACTGCACTCTGCCGCACAAACTTGTATTAGTAGAGCCAGAACTCCTCACAGCTCACTCCAGCAAGACAAGCAGGCATCTCGCTCTGCAATGTTTTAAAATATGACAAATAATATAAAATGAGAAGTACTAGATTACGCATTGGGCTGCTCACCACAAAGTCAGCAGTTCAAAACCACCAGCTGCTCTTTGGGAAAAAGAGAAGTCGTTCAGCATCAACTTCCATGAAGATTTAGTCTCCAAACCGTAACAGGGGAAGTTTTCTACTCTGTCTTAAAGAGTCCCGATGAGTTGGAATCCGCTCAAAGGCACTTAGCTATATCTATAGATGGCCCTGGCTCTGGATTTTTTAAAAGTTTTTCTTTACAAAAAAGCTTTAGAGAGAAAGAATTCAATGCCATGCGATCCAGGTCTTATTTCAAGTGTAAAAGTCCATCATTGTGAGTATAGTCTGTTTGGTTATAAAAATTAAGTTAACCAAGGAGAAAGCACAGGTTGCAGAAGCAATGCCATGAAGGGAGTGTAGCAGACAGGGGAGCATGACAGACAATGTGACCTTGTAGAATAACGCGTGAGACCTATAAAGTCTATGCCCCTTTTCCAGATCACAAATTTCCTTCTCCTGAAAGACCAAGTTCAACTGGTGTAAGAGACATGCACGGTGAGGACACTCATAACCCTTCCAGAAAAAGCCACCAAAATCACTGCCGCCAAGTCAGTGATGACTCACAGTGACCCCATAGAACAGGGTAGAACTGTCCTAGGTTTCCTAGACTGTAACAGCTTTCTCTAGTGGTGAAACTGGGGGTGTCCAACTGCTGACCTTGCAATGCAGGCCAACGCATAACCACTCCACCTAAATGGCAGTTCCAGCACTAACATCGGATCTGAACAAAGAATAAAGGAGTTGTGCACATGCCCAATTAGTTATGCTGAGTATGCCAGACACCCTTGCTACGGACTCCATTTCAGACTCTCCGGCTCCAACTGGCCCCTCTGCTGTGCATGCACCTACTGAAAAAGGGAACCATAAAAGAGCTCATAAAATCCACATGACTGCCCAGACTGCCCAGACCAGAAGCCTGGCCCCAAGAAACACATACCAATTGCTGATTGAGATAACAACTCTATAAAACCAGTTGACATTGTAAGGTCAAGGAGAGCCTGCTGCTTATGGCATTTCCCAGTAGCTCTCTCCTGCGGGTCTCTGTCATCAGGTGCCCTGGAATTGGCCTAGCAACTCTATGTACAGCCCTGCACCACCTCACACTTGTTATGTTTTGAGCCCACGGTGGAGCCATTGTGTCGATCCAGCTGGTTGAAGGCCTTCTCCTTTTTCACTGGCCCACATGATGTCCCTTTCCAGGGACTGTTCTCTCCTGATAACGTCCAAAACACACATGTAGTCAGTCTCTCCATCTCTGCCTGCAGGGAGCATTCTGGTGGTTCTTCCTTTAAGACACATTTGCATGTTCTTTTGACAATCCATGGTGCTTTCAATATTCTTTACCAGCACCCTAATCCAAATGCATCAATTGTTCTCTAATCTTTAGTAAATGCTTTAACAGAAGCTGGCACCCCAGACTCGTAGATGTCTTTCTTCTGAGGGACCCTGCAACAGGGAGCAGCTGGCCTACAGTGAGGGTGCGTGGCCACGAAAACCTTTGATTTCAATCCCTAGCTAATGGCTCAGCCCTCTCCTGACTGGGCCCTATTGGAGAAAGACCTAAAGTTGTGTGAAAGTGCTGTTTCTCTTTTATTTCCTCCATTTCCTTTTTTCTTGATGACTTTAATTCTTGTGTTCACAGATTCAAATCCTTCACAGTTGTCATGAAGTTTATGTCTGAGTTCTTTGTGTTTCCCTATGTATCGACAGGTTCAAGTCTTGGTTTCAACAAGGTTCACGTCTTCCATCATTTGATCTCTTGACTGCTGCTTCCGTGGGCATAGATTCTGGATCCAAGCAAGATGAAATCCTTGACAACTTCAATCTTTTTTCCACTTATTGTGAGGTTAACTGTTGATGCATTGTTGTGAGGACTTTGGTTTTCTTCACATTGAGTTGTAATCCATTCCGGGCTACAATACCTGATCTTCATAAGCAAGCGCTACAAGTCCTCCTACATGCAGCAAGCAAGGTTATGTCTCCTTCATACCAAAGGTTGTTAATAGACCTTCATTTCATTCTGATGAATTCTTCTTCATAGAGTCCAGGATCTCAGGGTATTTGCTCAGCACACAGATTGAAGAACTATGGTGAAAAGATACAACCTTGACACACACCTTTCCTGATTTTAAACCATGCGGTATTCCTTTGTTCTGTTTGCGCAACTGCCTCCATTAACAGATTTCACATGAGCACAAGGAAATGTTATGGAATTTCTGTTCTTCTCAAAGCTCTCCATAGCTTGTTATGATCCACACAGGAAAATACTTTTTCATAGTCAAAACACAAGTAGATGTCTTTATGCTATTTTCTGATTTCAGCCAAGATCCATCTGACATCAGCAAAGATATCCCATGTTCTACATCCTATTGGAATCTGACCTGAAGTCTGGCAGCTCTGTTGTTGAATGGTCTTCAGCAACATTTTGCTTATTAATGATATTAATGATATTGTTCTACAATGTACACATTATGTTGGCTCACCTTTCTTTGGAATGGATCTCTTCCAGTCAATTGTCCAAGCAGCTATCTTCCAGATTTCTTGACAAGAGAGTATTTCCATTGCTTTGTCAACTTGTTGACACATTTCAGTTGGTATCCATCCATTCTGAGAGCCTTGTTTCTGCCTAATGCCTTCAATGCAGCTTAGACCTCTTCCCTCAGTAGCATTGGTTCTTGACCACATGCTACCTCTTGGAATGGATGGATGTTGACTAGTTCTTTTGGATATAATGACTCATTCCATCTTGATGTCTCCTGTATCATTCTCTATTTTTCCCATAGAATCTTTCAATATTCCATATGAATGGAATATATGGATCACAAACAACCATTTTGTTAGCAGCCAAGCACCACCAGTACTCCTTAACCAAACCAAAAATACTCACTGCTGTTGAGTCTACTCAGACTCATAGTGAGCCCATACAGGATTTCTGAAAGTATAAATCTTTATGGGAACAGACAGCCTCACGCTTACCCCTTAGAGCTGCCAGTGGGTTTGAACCACCACCTCTGAGGTTAGCAACACAATGTCTAACTCATAGCACAATCGGGGCTCCTTATAACACATTACATTTATCTCTTTACAAAACTCCCCTAGCAAATTGACTTTGCTCTGGATTTGGCCATTTTCCCCGTTTGAAGCATACTGACCCTCTCCCCAGAGGATTGGCACATCTCTTCAAATGACTACTCACCACCACCCCACCTCTGCTTAAACCCTGCAGTGATTTTTGGATCTCCCATGCGCTGCCTTTTCCCTCTGCTCTCATAACATTCTCAATCTGCCTGTCTTTCCATTTCCTCAAAACTGCACCAGCCCCTTCCTGCCTCAGAGCTTCCCCATGAGCAGCTCCTTCACAAACCCAAATCCCAAATATAATTTAAGGAGAGCATTCATTAAGTCTAAACAAATCTCAAGGAGAATATTTATGAAGTCAAAAACACATCATCCGGATGACAGAGACCATCCACTCAAGGTATTAGTTGTATGCAAGCATCTACAGAGACCTGTGACTTAAATAGACCAGGGCAGAGCAAAGGAAGCTGTTACAGTTGCAGGCAGGACTTTGAAAGCAGTGGACAGACATGGAGCCTGTTCCAGCCCATGGGCCGCATGTTGCCCACAGGACATTTATCCGGCCCGCTGGGTGTTTTTGCCCTGTTTTTTTTTCACTTCAAAATAAGTTATGTGCAGTGTGCATAGGAATTTGTTCATAGTTGTTGTTTTTTTTAAACTATAGTCCGGCCCTCCAATGGGTCCGAGGGACAGTGAACTGGCCCCTTGTTTAAAAAGTTTGAGGACCCCTGAGACAGACCAATTTACACAACTGGTTCAGAGACCTCTGACCAAGGTAGTTCAGGTATGACTTGTGACCATGCAACCCTGGTACCTCAGTTTCCATTAAGGGCACATTGAGGCACCTCCCCAAGGGCTAGGGACTGTTTAGGAGAGTGGTAGTAACCCACTGTCTAATCCACAAGGCCATTTATGCAACTGGAAAAATGCTCACAAAGAATTCGATAGCGTCTATGTGGAGACTCAAAATGAATGTTGAGCTTTCACTGTAACCATAGTCTTTTCACTGAGAATTTAAGCTCGAATACACTGGCCTCCCATCTTAGCCTGTCAATACCCACAACCCCTCAGCTTTCAGCTCTACTTATCCCACAGGACTCTGCTCCTAAGTCCCCAGACTCAGAAAGTTTCCTCTTATCTAGGAATCTACTTTTTCCTGTTCAAAGTATCACATCTTAATGATTTGGCTCTGTATAGTTGTTTAGATAACGTCTGTCTCCTTCCTCCATGAGACTATACGTTCCACTAGCTGGAATAACGTCCATTTTGCTTACCAGGGCACACAGTAGCTGTTCATTATCCACTCAGAAAATAACGAAGGAACGCAGTCATGCCTCAGTGGATTATCAAGCTGTCTTCTTCAGCTCTCCCAATCCCCAGGGTGTTGTGAACCAGACCCGTTGGCTTCCACAATCACGCCTGTCCTCCAGACTCCCTTATCTGTCATGAGTGGATAGGAAACGTTCCCTTTGTTTTTTTTAAGTATGCGTTTGTTAAAACATATTAGGTAAGCAACATTGTGTTGAAATGAACAATGTTACCATCCAACTTTTTGTGTGTACATCAGATTAAACAAGGAGCTTATAAAAGAGTTGTTACTGTGTAGCTTCCTGACAATTCCGACTTGTGCTGACACCATAGCACAGACCCTATAGACCTGATCCTTAAGGTTTCTAAAGTTATAGATTGCCCCCTGGAGGGTTTGAACCCGCAATCTTCCAGTTAACAGCCAAGTGTGTAACCCCTGTGCCACCAGAACTCCTAAGGAAAGAATAACAGGTATAATGAAGTCTTTTTGCAAATTAAACACTATCCGCTTTTAGTGAAATTGAAGGTGAGTCTAATTTCATTATCAGCTAACAGATAACAAAAATAATTTTAGAGAACTACTTGCAAGAGTTCTATATTTCTGTGGACACAAATAAATTCCAGAGAAAGACGATTCACCACAATATGGAAATTATCAAACAATATCATTAAATATCACACACAAGTAAAATTTTGCTGAAGATCATTCAAAATAGTTGCAGCAGTAGACTGACAGGCCTGCTTGAAATTTAAGCCAGATGCAAAAGAAAGTGTGGAATGAGAAATACCATTGTTGATGTCAGATAGATATTGGTTGAAAGCAGAGAATACCAGAAAGGTGTCTTATTGACTGTGTATATTGTAACAGCTATGGATGACATTGTGCCTGATGGGAATCCCAGAAGGCTTGATTGCACTGCTGTGGAATCTGAACACAGACGGAGAGGCAATCATTTAGCTAGGGCAAGGAAACACTGGGCGATTAAAACCAGGAAAGGTGTGAGTGGTGTACCGCATCAGTCTGTCTGCTGGCAAATAACGTGAGACGTTGAGCTCTGTGAGGTAGAAAGAGTTGTCAGGACTGAAGAAGACGAATTCACAACTTTGGGACGCAAATGAAGCAACTGCCCTGCCTCCCAGGCTCCACTATTGGGGACTGACTCGACAGTAGCTAACAGCATATACCTCCCATTGCGAAGGCTCTTCAGCAGCATTTTGATAACTATTGCAAGCCGAATCTGTGCTCTGCTCAGGGGATTTGCTGACAAGCCCTCTCCCACACTTAGCCTGGGCTGTGTGCGCTTAGCCCAAGTCTGCATAGTAGTGAAGCTTACAGAGGGGAGCCAGTGGTGTTCCAAAAAGCAGGGCAGAGAATGCATCTGTGCTCAGTCTAAGGGAAAACAGCAACAAAAACAAACCCACTGCTTTCGGGTCAATTCTGACACATAGACCCTGTGGGACAGAGTAGAGTTGTCCCCTGTGAGTTCCTAAGGAGCAAATCTTTATGCGATCAGAGATCCTCATCTTTCTCTCTCAGAGTGACAAAGTGAATTCAAGCAGCTGCATTTTCAATTATCAGCCCAAAGCGTAATCTACCCTGCTACCAGGGCTGCCTTAGAGAGTGCCTGGGAGAGCCTCACATACTCGCACAGGGCCATTCTTATAACCAATTTCTAGCAATCAGATCCATGGCATGTCAGCACTGACATTTTGGTATTTTCTGGAAATGTAAGAGTCCCTGGGGTCTAACAGCCAACAGTTATGCAAACAACTACTGGCCTAAAAGTTGGCAGTTCAAACCTACCCAAAGGTCCATCAGAAGACAGGCTTGACAATTCACTCCCTAAAGGTCCCAATCTTGAAAAGTCTAGAGCAGCGGTTCTCACCTTGTGGGTCACAACCCTTTTAGGGGTTGAACGACCCTCTCATAGGGGGTCCCCTGATTCATAACAGTAGCAAAATTACAGTTATGAAGCAACAATGAAAATTGTTTTATGCTTGGGGTCACCACAACATGAGGAACTGTATTCAAGGGTGGCAGCATTAGGCAGGTTGAGAACCACTGGTCTATAGAGTAGTTCTATTCTGTGCACACCGATTGCAGCTAACGATGATAATGGCATTATTCCTTTAACTTTTAGATGGAATCTAAACCGAAGCTAGCTGGGTCTTAAACACTTCAAAGAATTGTGTGCTCACCTTCCTGACAAGATCGCTGAAGACAAATCAGTAGATAAACAAATGTGGTGAAGAAAGCTGATGGTGCCTGGCTATCAAAAGATATAATGTCTGGGGTCTTAAAGGCTTGAAGGTGAGCAAGTGGCCATCTAGCTCAGCAGCAACAAAGCCCACATGGAAGAAGTACACCAGCCTGTGTGATCACGAGGTGTGGAAGGGATCAGGTATTGTAAGGTCTCTCTCTCTGGGCTAGATTCCAACCTCGGTCCTTGGCTCCACACGAGAAAGAATTCACGCCTGAGCCTGGCTCGTGATCCAAGTGAATTTAATGAGAGCTAAAAGAAGCTTCAGGTTTGACGCGGCACCCATAGGATTCCTTTTGACCTTGTGGCCTGGCAGAGACTGCTCAGGGTCACGCAAAGATCTCTCTCCCAAGTTTCCCTCCGAAACCAGACGACCAGACAAGCCAAGACAAGACAAGCCCCTCTCCCTCTTGGTTCCTGCCTTTTCAAGGATTCCCGGGGGAGGCGTGGTGAACGACCTCAGGTAGATCCCACTGGCTGAATTGCAATCACCTGGCCCAGGTGGGCTGCTCCAGGTTTAACGCCCATCCAGCAGGGAAAATCCAGCTTTGTCCTATGCTGGCTCTCCTGGGCATGCGTTAATGGACATCTCATCCCTGATGCTAGCTACCTAACAGTATCAGGCATCAAGGAACAAAAAATCATATCACTGTGAAGGAGAGGGGAGTGCGAAGTGGGGACCCAAAGGCCATCTGTAGGCAACTGGACATCCCTTTACAGAAGGTGTCATGGGGAGAAGATGAGTCAGTCAGGGTGCATGCAGTGTAGCAATGATGAAACATACAACTTTCCTCTAGTTCTTAAATGCTTCCTCCCTCTCACCCCCACCCCCTCTGACTATCATGATCCCAATTCTACCTTAGAAATCCAGCTAGACCAGGGGATATACACTGGTAGGGATAGGAACTGGAAACACAGGGAATTCAGGACAGATGAACCACTCAGGACCAGTGGTGAGAGTGGAGATACCAGGAGGGTGGAGGGAAAGTGGGGTAGAAAGGGGGTACCAATTACAAGAATCTACATGTAACCTCCTCCCTGGGGGAAGGGCAACAGAAAAGTGGGTGAAGGGAGACATTGGACAGTGTAAGATATGAAAAAAAAATAATAATTTTTAAATTATCAAGGGTTCAAGAGGGAGGGGGAGCGGGGAAGGAGGGGGAAAATGAGGAGCTGATACCAAGGGTTCAAGTAGACAGCAAATGTTTTGAGAATGATGAGGACAACAAATGTACAAATGTGCTGACACACAATGGATGAATGTATGGATTGTGATAAGAGTTGTATGAGCCCTCAATAAAATTATTTTAAAAAGAGAGAAAGAAATCTACTCTCGTGGGGTTGAGTGATTTGTGCGGTATTAGAGCTTAAGTCTCTGAGCACCAAGTTTGCAAAAGGCTAAGTTTTATAATGGAAAGGCTGAATCCATTTATGAGTCTCCACTGAATTCCTTCTGACCATTAACAAACAGCCTGGCTAGCTTTGCCCGCAGGCAGAGAGCACTAGGTTAGGGAGTGGATGACTGTCACTACCTTACCTGGTCCAGGAGGAACGGCATAGCCCTTGGGGACTTACCTGGATGTGCCTTCAATGGACATTGGGGTGCCAGGTTCACATGATCTTGAATCACATCCTGACTGCCTGGGTTAGAGGCCTTGGACCAATCTTGTAAACGCTTCTTTTCTAACATAATGCACGTGTCCCAATTGGGGTCCCATGCCTTCTTCTGAAGTCCCACCAATAGCTGTGATGTACTGGTCTATCACCATTCATCCTTTTATGCCAGTCTCCTTTGCCCCCCCCGCATGCCCTTTTTTAAGGCTCTGAATTGCTACAAACCCTTGGACACCATTAGGACCTTGTGCTAATGGTCTGCCCTGATCGAGATGATGTGCCTTTGTCTTTTCCCATGTAAGATTTTAAAAATGTTCTCCTCAAATTATATTTGCTATTTGGGGTTCTTTTGTACCTGAAAACAGGGCCACATCCCATGGCACACTGTCACAGGTTAGACAAATTTAGCTGACTGTGCCTGGTTCTACCTTTCAGTGACATTAAGCATGTGCGCAAAACTAGCCTCTCAGCGTAATCCCCCCGGGGCCTTTGGACTACTAGGCTGGCATCATCTTTCCCGGGAGATTTGGAGCTTTGCACAGGCAGCCTCGGACAGCCAGAAGTGGATTCCACGTCTCTTCCTGTTTGAGAACTTGAGTCTCCCTTTGGCCCACTTGCTGAATTCCTGTTTCCTGTGGAGTGACCGCTCCAGCTGGCAGTTCATTTGTAGAAAGAGATTATGTTAATCCTTATTTTCCACATTGCTTTTTTTTTTTTTCAGGAGAGGCGGGAGGGGTAGGGAGTGGGCTTCCTGATTGAGAATGAATACATAGTGCATAGAAAATAGGAAGTGGCAGGGAAACCGCCCTGGTTTATTTGTTTTTGGGAAAGTTGCTCTACATGCACGATTTGATTTCATGAGCCCTTGGAGTGATACGAAGACATGCTTTTGAGATGTAAGGGATGGGAAGTTCCACTCACTTGGCGTTCTATAGGACCCCGGCTCCCGGAGACATGCAAAGCTCTCCCAAGGCTGTGACCCCGTCTTCCTTTTAAAACGGAACCATGCTTTTTAAAAGCACACACATTATACTACAGTCTATCAGGATATAGAACACTCTGTCCAAGTCTTGCCTAGTGAGTCTCTTCAAATTCAGAAGCCCACAGTACCTACTCTTTAAACATACCTCTCAATGTCTTCATAGGTGGGGGTCACTAAGTGCTCGACAAATTCTAATGCCTATTCTTACTAGTAAATAGTGCATAGAGGGCGATTCCCGAGGGCCATGCCGATGAAAGGCTTGTTGAACTAGCACACAAAAAATTGAGTGTTATTATTATATACTGCCTATCCAACGACAATGATTCTGCTGATTTATGTCATCATAGTCAAAACTGAATTAGGGACGTAACTTCCAGTATGCAAGAGACAGATGTATCCAATTGTAAGAAAACAAGATCTGTAATTATCTGAAATTCAAAAACAAATAATCAGGCCTCGATGTAATCACTTCAGAAGAGAGTTTCATTAAAGATGATTGGCCTGCTGATTTTCCATGGGTGGTAGGTATGTCATTCATTATGAAACAGAAGTATGAAGCTGTATTTTGAAAAGCTTGTGTTAAGAGAGAGACATGACCGATTCAAAGCATGGATGTTATCCAGCATTTCAAAAGCTGTCAGTGTAAGGAAATGGAATAAGATCATTTCATTTACGAAAGACAAAATGTATAAATAGCTTCTCCAAGCACGTCTTTGGCAAAAGGTCAAATAGACCTCCTGTGCATGTGAGCCACGAGCATGTAGGCTTACTCCGTTTAAAAAGATATTAGATGACTTCCGCCCGGATTATGGCTCTAAAGGGCAAGGGAAGTCCTGCGCCTCTAGGCATACCTTACAGCAAGCCACAGCAGCTCCTGGGTCACATTGTCCCGAAGTCAATCAGTCCTCTGCAGCCTGGCTGCTTGCCTTTCAAATGGAACATAACATGCAGCAAAAGCATCCCTAGTATTTGCTGATTAACTCACACCAAATCCAACAGAGCGAATCTCATGGGATCAGGTCTCTAAAAGCAAGAAATACTCATGTATGTGAAACCTGAACACCACATGCCTGCTTCCAATCTCGGAAGTCACTGAACACTGCGGGCAAAATGTAGGCTAAAAAGGAGCAGAGCTGTCAGGAGACTTTGCAGATAACTACATAGGTTAGATTCAGCCTAGCTTGCAGGAAATCCCTCTTCTATTTGGGGTTATCAGTCATTCTACTCTGTTAAGAGAAATCTAATTTTGAGCCCAATTTGTCTTGGATTCCAAGATTGGGAGTTCAAACCCCCCCTCAGAGAAAAGTGAGGTGTGCCACTGTAATGAGCAGTTCAGCTCTGGTGCTATGAGTCGAACTCTATGCAAGTTTTGTTTTGAACATCTTTGAGCATCGGTGGTGCAGTGGTCGAATGCGCCCCCTTCACGTGGAGACCTGAGTTCTATTTCCAGCCTGAGTTCTATTTCAAGCGCAGCGACCCTCACTCGTCACTCTGGGGATGATGCTGAGAACGTTCCCAAGGAGCTTTCAGAATAAGACAAACCAGAAAGAAAGGGCTGGCGACCTGCCTCTGAAAGTCAGCCAGTGATGCAGATCACAACGTCCAGACCACAATGGTCACCCGATGGCACAGGACTGGGCGGTGCTTCGTCCCGTTGTACATGGGGCCTGTGAGCCAGAAGCCAGTTTGTTGGCAGCTATCAATAAATGCCAGAACAAACATGCTTGGATAACTAACTGTGTTTCCGTGGCCTTCCCCAATGCCCCCCACCTCACCCCAGTGGAGTTACTGAAATCAGGCCATCTTCTGGAGAGCAAATGGAGTTTCTCTGATAGGCATTCAAAGCAGTCTGCCGTCTCTGACTCACTGAATTTCCTTTGTCAGAAGAAGGTGGCTACCCAAAATTAGCAAATGGAGCCTTAGACCGTACCAATGTAAACGTGAGGGCCACAGCAAAAGACGTGGTGGTCTCCCTCCAAGCTCATCAGACCAGACCAGCATGTACCAAGTGAGATATGACCAGAGGTGGGGGATCCGAGACCCTCTCAGATGTGGGATTTAAATAGTAGTAGCTAACTACAGGACCCCTGATGGCGTGTCTGGCTAAGTGCTAGACTGCTAATCATAAGGTTGACTGTTTGAACCACCTGCTGCTCCTCAGAATCATGAATCTCTCTGCTCATGGACAGATATGCAGGGGGTCAGTCTGAGTCTGAATCAACTTGATGGCAGTGAATTTGGCATTTTTTATCCAACTCGAAGAAGAGAAGCCTCAGAGGGATGTCATAAAGTGAAGTTGAAAGGCTATCAGGCAATATCTTAGGCTTCCTCTGTGTTCCCCAAGGAGGTCTGGGTTAAGTCGTGGGGGTGGGGTGATCCTATGTAATCTTGCCTTAAAATTGAATGAACTGTCTTTGTAAACAATGCATGTCAAATGTCTAGGGAACTAGACCCTTTAGTAAAACAATACAAACCTTTATAGAGTCTACATTCATAAGGTCCTAATTGTGATTCGATGGCAATAGGCAATTTCTTACTTAGAAGTGCTGACTGCACAGAAGTTAAGCACTCAGTTACTAGGCTGAAAGATCAGCAGTTCAAAACCCACCAGCTACCCTGGGGCATGCAAGATGAGGTGATCTGCTTCTGAAGGCTTATGAGCCTTGCCAACCCTAGCGGGCTGCTCCACTCTGTCCGGTAGGGTGGGGTGTGCACTGGAATGGACTTAATGGGAATGGGTTTGTTAGTTTTTGGTAATCTCTTATTTTGTATAATTCTAGTCTTTTCTCAAATTTGATTTGCAAATTCTTTCCCATTGTTCTTTATCTCATATTTGGTCGCACAGGTTATTAATCCAAATAGACCCCCTAACAAGGTTCTTACAGAGATCTGGTTATCTTGAAACAGCATGCCCGAGTCAGGGTAGAATTGGTGCAACCAGCTTCCCACACAGCTCCTGTTTACCACTTACATGGCCTGCGGTTTTCTTTCTTGTTTGCAGATGGCCAATAGGTGTTCCGACATTGCCATTTAAACTGGCACAAACAAGGGCTGATATAATGCCACGCTGATTTTTGTGTATGGCTTGAGGAAATGGCATCCTTCCACCGGAAAGAAAAGTCACAACCTTGAGCAAATTTGGGTTTCTGTGCCAACCCCTGTTCTTTCTAAACTTTCATTGGGGTCCATATATTTTATAATTAATTTTTTTGTAAAGTCTCAGGTGTGTTTGCTCACCGCTCACTTTGATCATTATGCAATTCTAAGAATCCAGGGGCAACTAAAGACCACAGTTGATACCTCTGAAATACACATTATCCTATGGGACCTTGATCATTGTCTCCACTCTACACAGCAGTCCCTGAAAGTGCTCTACTCCTACCTGGTCCATCGCTTTATAGTCAATGCGACTTCTTGCTACTGCACTTCCTTCTCAAGACACGATAGGACGATGCATCTGAAAGACAGGAAGCTCTCTCTGCAGAAATGACACTTGGTTCTTGAACGCCACGCAGAATATATGTGCTGCCCCGTCTGCCAGGACACGGCAAGAACTTCCATTCTTAGTTTTCAGTGGTTGGATTCACCCCCTCCTTTGGGACAGGGTTTGTCCTCACCGGTGTTCCAGTCTACAGTGCAGCCTGTGATTGGATCCACCCTTGTCTCATACTTGAGAAGACCAAGCAATTCCTCTGCTTGTCTTCAGAGCGGCCTCTCTCAGCCATGCATGGAAGGTTATTGGAAATCTTGCTCTCTGATCACTTACTAACTTTGGCCTCTTTAAGATCCTGCTTTCTTTGACTCCTGACTTTTGAGGACTCCTAGTCAAAAAAGAAAAATCGCAATGGAATGGAATGCTGCAGGAGACAGACTCAGAACCAACACCTGTTGGGGAAAGCCAAAGGCTTTTTTAGCCCTGGCCAAGCATTCACTTCCTCGAGGCTCCTTCGTAATGGCTTTCCTCACCAAGCCCCCTGCCTTTCCATTACGTACCATCCCCTTCAGGAGTGTTCCCAAAGCAAGCAGCCCCTGCCCACCTATGTCAGTGGAAACGCAGACCACCTTATTGGTTATGGTTCACCTCACCAAAGGCATCAAGATTTCCCTCGCCTGCGAGCACCTCCCCTCCCCTATACTTCTATTCAAGGTGACATTACTTCCCGTATTGTACACACCGAATTTTTGCCTGTTGTTAGTACTTCTCAAAAATATCTCAGTTTGGGGGGCAGTGGGGGGGGGATGAGGGAGAGGGGGAACCCATCACCATCACAAGGTAGGCTATATAGCCCGCCCCCAGGGGAAAGAATAACAGGAAGTAAGGTGAAGGGAGACAACGGACAGTGTAAGACACGAAAGAACAGCAATAACATATCATTGATCAAGGATTCATGAGGAGGGAGGGAAAAGAGGAGCTGATACCAAGGGCTCAAGTAGAAAGAAAATGTTTTTAAAAAAGAAAATGTTTTGGAAATGTTGATGGCATCCTATGTACAAGTGTGCTTCATACAATTGAATGATGGATTGTTAAAAGATTTGTAAGAGCCTCTCATTAAAATGATTAATAAAATAAATTACATATATATCAATTTGGAAAATAAATTATACAGATATCCTCTTAATATCATACTAAAGGCAGAGCCCTTAGTTGTTATACCCCCAAAAAATCCTGTCTAGGTGTATTACTTGAAACTTCTAATCTGCTAGAAATACTCAACCACTCCCTAAAGTCTATCTTTAGTGACATTCTTACTACTGCCAAGATAATGAGCTAGCCATTTCTTCTTCCCAGCATCTAATTTATTTAAATGTTATTCTACCTTATCCCAGAACATTACCTCTTGGGCTTAGTTCCCTACCAGTGTTCCCATCTGCATATGTGGGGAGCTCCTCAGCCACAAAGGATAGCGCTGGCCTTCTTCAAGGAGGCCAGAGTGACCTCCAAATGATCTGTCAGCAGAGCCAACCAGGGCCAACCCTACAGACACGTTAGTCTACAGAAGACCTTAGGCCCTCCCCGGAGTTAAACAGCACCCCTTCTCATCATATTGGTAAAGGACAACCCTAATGCCTAAATATGCTCAAATTCTATAGTATATGTCTTCAGTCATTCCTCCATCCTGCCAAATTCAACGCCTATCCTTCAGGCTCATAAAGGATATGGAGGAAAGTATAGTTCACGTCATGCCCGATTCTGGGCTCCAATGGGAACAATTCTAGTTCTTGAACAAATGGAATACCTATTTGAGAACCAGCTCCCAGATCTCTGCCAACCATTGGCTGAAATTCCCACTGCAGGGTCCTTGGCCACTGCCCGACAGGTAGGATGCAGAGATGCAGAAGGACCGTATTCTGACTGTCACTTGGTCCCCAAGAAACACTTTAGTTCATTGAGAGGAAGTGGCATACTTACTTTTTTCCCCAAGGGCTTGACTCCCCCTAATAATACCTGGAAAGATGTGACAGGATGTCCCCAGTGGGGTAAATTTCCCCGGCCTCTGACTCTAACCTCGCTCATGCTTCACCCAGTATCGTTGGTTTTGCACAACCAACTTGGCCACTATGCCACTTGAAGGTGGCTACGTACCATGTCTTGCTTACTTTCGAATTCCAAGGGTCTGTCATAGAATTGGTCACTAGGTGTTCTAAACACCTGCACATCTCTGCTCTTCTACAGTGTCTTTGAATGTTCCTTATACTTATGCTTGTCTCGGTGAGGTCGGGGGGTGAGGGGGTTGTCCTGAGGATTAGGGACACAATGAATTTGGAGGTGAAGGACTGAAATCAGATTCAGTAGCTCTGGAAATGATGGGGGCTTCAGGTTGGGTGTGTCGTCCAACCCATAAAAAGGCCAAGTTGGGGTGAACTGCAGTCTCCTACAAAGAGATGTTTGAAGAGAAACAAGAAACCAGACTAAAGTGATCCAGGGAGAAAGCTTCAGAAGACAGAAATTTCCAGATGTCCCAGTGCAGAACTCTTCAGAAGCCTTATGGCAGAAGGGTCACTAGCATGTTGCATTTCATAAGGCAAGTGGTGTAGGGGCACATCTTTCTGAGTGCACACTCAGGTCTCATAATGCCCCGGTCACCCTGTCAACTCCAAGACAGAGGGTTCCCTTTCCAGCTTAAACAAGGACTTCAGACAGCTCATGGAAAAACAAACTTAGAAGGTAATGGAGCTTTCTCATGAGCTTTTAAATCTCTGGTTCTAAAGAGTTAGGGAAGGTAATGAGAGGTAGCCATGTGTGAATAAATGGGTTTCTATTTTAAGGTCCTGGGTCTCAAGAGAGCTTAATTTGATCAGCCTGACAGAGGTTAGGAAGGAAACAGAAAGCTTAGCAGTGCCGAGATTGTAAAGTTTCATCACTGTAAGCGGAGCTATCTATTACACTTGTCCAATGGATTCGGCAGGTGTGAGGTTACAGGGCTGGGTGAGATCCAGGCTTGAGTAGAGCTTCATATCCCAAAGATAGTTCATGAATGCAGCAGGTGTCCATGAATCCAACACCATGTAAAGTGGTGATTAAAAAAAAAGAAAGCAGAGCAAGTGTACGAGCATCAGAGATTCTAGTTTCAGCAGCTACTCAGAAATCCAGCTTGATAACGGATACTAAGAAAATGCATCAACAATTAAAATGACCTCTCCACCGACGGGTGCAGGAGCAAGGCTGCTTGGAAAAGAAGTGTGGTACAAGAAGGAAAGGTTTCAGCTCGATCAAATTCCTAGTTAGCAAGGGCCACACATTTACTGAAAAGGAGGAATCCAGCTACAAAGCAAGGTGGGGTTCTGCCTTGCGCATCAAGGAGTCACATCATCAGATTAGAATTGGAGCTATCGTCCACATTAGGGTAGGTTGTGTACTCTATAAAGGTTTGAGGTCAGGAGTAATCCTAACCTAGGATTGTTCTACTAGGAGATAATGGAGACAGAAGCAGGAAACTGGGTAGGGTATTATTTTAAGGTATGGAATATTAAAAATAAACTAAAAATATGATAAAAGAATGTCTTCATAATTTTTAAAGCAGAATGTTCCAGATGCAATCCAAGTCTCACCCTCATCATTCCCTCTATAATTTCCATGATGATTCCCAGAATTCATAATATATAATGCTTTATTATATGTGTATGAATTCATAAAGAACAAGCTGTATTGTTGAAGAGTTTAAATATTTTACATGAATGCTCTTAAGGGGGTGTGTTTTGACAACTTCTTTGTTGGTGAGTTTAAATATTTTACATGAATGCTCTTAAGAATATGTGTTTTTGAAAGAACTAAAAATCACATCAATGGGTGCCCACTTTCCTGATATGATCAATGAAGAAAAACGTGAGCATAAGCAAATGTGGTGAATAAAGCTGATGGTGCCTGGCTATCAAAAGATATAGCATCTGGGGTCTTAAAGGCTCGAAGATAAACAAGTGATCATCTAGCTCAGAAGCAACAAAGTCCACATGGAAGAAACACACCAGCCTTTGTGACCACGAGCTGTCAAAGGGATCAAGTATCAAGCATCAAGTAACAAAAAATCATATCATTGAAAATGTGGGTGAGTGCAGAGTGGAGACTCAAAGCCCATTGGTAGCCAACCGGACACCCCTTACTGAAGGGTTGTGGGGAGAAGATGAACCAATCAGGGTGCAGGGGAGCAATGATGAAACATAACTTTCCTCTAGTTCTTAAATGTTTCCTCCCCCCGCCCCCCGGCCGCAACTATCATGATCCCAATTCTACCTTACAAATCTGGCTAGACCAGAGGATGTGCATAGGTACAGAGAGAAACTGAATACACAGGGAATCCAGGACAGATGACTCCTTCAGGACCAGTGGTGAGAGTGGCGATGCCTGGAGGGTGGAGAGAATGTGGGGTAGAAAGGGAAACTGATTACAAGAATCTACTTATAGCCTCCTCCCTGGGAGAGGGACAGCAGAGAAGAAGGCAGGGGGGAGACATCGGACAGTGTAATATATGACAAAATAATAATAATTTATAAATTATGAAGGGTTCATGAGGTAGGGGGCAGTGGGGAGGGAGGGGAAAATGAGCAGCAGATATTAAGGGCTCAAGTAGAAGGCAAATGTTTTGTGAATGATGATGGCAACAAATGTACATATGTTCTTGACACAATGGATGCGTGTATGGATTGTGATAAGAATTGCATGAGCCCCCAATAAAATGATTTTTTTAAAAAGGAGTATGTGATTTTGCAACTTCTTATTTTTCCATTCATTATTGTTCTTGAGATTTAATCATTCAAAATTATACATGTTGTTTAATTCATTCTATTGCACTAACTGGTATACTTATTTATTCTCCTAATAATAATATTTCTATTTTTATTTAAATTATCTTGCAGTAAAAGTCCTTGCACTTATTTCTATGTCGATATGTGTATAGGTAGAAATGGACTCATAGGCTAGATGCATGTTCAGTTTAATTATTACATATAACCAGACAGGTCTACAGTGAATGCCCCGATTGAGACCTGCAGTAGAGAGAAAGTCTAACAAGTAATTCCCCCATTAAGTTAAATTTCCAAAGGGTAAAATCATTAGATTAAGGGAGAACCAGAAAAAAAACTGCCCACATTTTTTTGCTCCTGGGGGACAATTGTGTTTGTGTTCTGGGGTTAGTGGTGGTGGAATGTCATACACACAATGGCTCTCCCATAGATTTGCAGCCTCCTTGCACAGTATCTGGCGGTGGTGTGGATAGATAGGGATGCTGTAACAGAGAATGTAAATTTTAGTTGTATAGTCTCCCTGTTTCACAATACAACCAACTTTTACAAATTACTCTTGGTTAAATTTGGACTTTGAATCAAAGAAGAAAATTATTTCTCTTTTTTTAAAAAAAAAGACAAAACAAAAACAATTCAAATACTCTTCCTTTTTTATTTTTGACTATATTTCTAAGAAGTAAAATTTCTTCATATACTTTAACCAAAAAAGGATTTTACAACATATTGAATGCAGAAGTGGACTGAGTATCTAGCTGTCTAGCTGTTTTCTACTAAGACACTAGAGATTTGCCAAAAAATATAAAACAGTATTACTCTTCTCTCTCTCCCAACCCCTCAAATATGTGTGGGGAGTGGCGAGAGAGAGAGAGGAGGAATATAGCTATTTTCCATGAGATATTTTATTTATATTTCCATATAATAGTCTTATTTAAATAAAATTTACAAATGTCTCATCTTTAAATTGATTGTATAGTTTTTCATATCTATAGCCCAATATGGAAGAGATTCTTGGTGTTTTCAGTAAAGAGCGCAAAAGCATCCTAAAATCAAAGTAGGAAACATTGTTCTGTGGTGGCTTCTAACAGAATGGGAACAAAATCGTTCACAATTAGTGAGGGGAGGTAAATGGAGAAAGGAGAGGTAATGAGATCAAACAGGAAGTACAAAGTAAAGGAGTAATTACAAACCGAAGCTGTTCATAATTACATAAATGTAAATGGTCTAAAGATATTAGCTAAAAGACAAAGATTACCAGAGTGAGTGAAAAGACAGAGCTATTTATTTTCAACATAAAGGTTGAAAAATAAAATAGTTTTTACATGTGAAATCACTTTATTAATAAAGACCTTGTGGTAGAAAAGCATCTCCAGTGATAAAGATTACTTCCCAATGATGAAAGTTCTAACTCACTGGAAATTAGAACAACTTCACATTTGCATCCATCAAAACCAATATAGGGTCAAAATACACAGAAGGGACATATGCAAAGGTACCCCCCAGAAACATAATTGTGCTGGGCAGAGCAAAGCTTTTGTAGTACACATTTTTCCTGCGAGGCAGCCATCCAGCAACTCACTGTGAGCGAGTGCACCCAGTGGCATCACTTGGGAAGGTTCTCTCTGGTCACAGTGATTTTTTTTTTTTTTGTAAAAGTAGTTTTGCTCAAACCTTGTTTTTTGTGACGGCCAATTGAAGAGAACAGTGTGCAGCTGTGACAGGTTGTTTCCTGTGGAAAAATGCCACTGAAACTGTTGTGATGTCGATCACAACTTACAAGGACAGCTCTGTGTTATTCAGGGTAGACGTGAGAAACAAATCCATAGACACTCAAATGTGCATAAGAAAGAGCTTTCTATACAAGAGCAGTTGAATATTGAGAAAATATCCCAGTCCAGTCCAGATCAAGTCCATAAGTCTGATATTAGCCCATATGGTCCGACACCAATCTATAAAGTCCTCTTAGACTCGCGAAACACATGCAAGGACGCCAAATGCAGGAAGATCACAGGCCAGTGGGTGGGAAGCCTTGTGGGTCCAGTGGCAGTGTGAGCATCTCGGCGCTGACAGGGTCACTACATGGCTCCCAGGGAGTGAGCATGAGTCCTGCCTCCAGTGAGCTACTTATCTCCTTAGTCCTCCAGATGAGGTCATTAAGCTACTACCAGATTGATAGGCTAGGCTCCACCCCTTCACTCTGAATCCTCAAATGGAAACCAGATTATGTACCGACCACAAGCTCTATGCGAGAAAGTCAAGTGTATGAGTGTTTTGCTCAATCCAGAACAGATGAAAATGTTGACTGATAGAGCATTTGGAGTTCATTCCACCAGCTCATACTGTTAAATCAAATTTTCTGTTTAGAGGTTCTGAAAAGATTGCTAACAGTCTGTGACCAAAAAAAAGGCCTGATTTCTGGGAGTCAGTGGACTGGTTTTGCCACCACAACAATGCACCTGTTCACACAGCCATCTTCTGTGCACCAGTTTTTTGGCAAAAAACATCATGCATGTCTTTCCCTATGCACCTTACTCACCCGACCTCGCTCATGCGGCTTCTTTTTGTTTCCAAGAATGAAGAGGGACATGAAAGGACAGCGATTTGAGGACACAGAAGAGGTGAAGAAAAAAACAAGGGATGTGCTGTCAGCATCCAAACAGATGAGTGTGAAAAAGGTTTCCAAGAATGGAACCGCAGATTTGACAAGTGTATTAAGTGTCATGGAGAGTACTCTGAAGGTAATAAGGTTGTTTTGTAAAAAATATATATATATACATATATATATATACCAAGCTTTGAAGAAAATATTCCAGTTTATTTTGGGTACCACTTGCACAAGGAGAAATGGGTAAATCCACAACCATTGTGAGAAATGTAAGCATATCTGTCTCAGGAGTTGACAGGACAAATTTACAAGGAGCCATTATAATAGTAAGCATTTGAATCATACAACACAACCAATTGCTATAGACTGTCCATCTCTGTAAGTGATAGAAAAGTCCCAATTCAAACAAAGAAACTAGTAAAAATACATAAAATACTATTAGCAAAATTAATTACAGTGAACTAAAGGACATATCGGAGCCTTGGTGGCCTTGTAGTTATGCATTGGCCTGCCGTCCACAAGGTCAGCATTTCCAAACCACCAGCAGCTTTCTGGGAGAAAGACGGGCTTTCTACTCCTGTAGACAAGTCACAATCTCGGAAACTTACGGTTGTCCAACTGGGTCACTATGACTCAGTATTGAATCAATGGCAGGGAAAGTTTTGAAAAATATATTATATATAACCATTACATTCAATAGTTAAAGAATACACATGCTTTTACAATCCACAAAAAATGTTTACATACACTGACCATACACTAAACCAAAAACAAAAACCAAATATCCATACTTTTCAAAGGATTGGCAGCTCAGGAGACATGTTCTCTATTTACGATATAACCAATCTAGACATCAGCACAAAGACAGACAACTAGAAAATCCACAAAAAACTTTTTATTAAATATATCTTTGTGATGATTTGTTTAATGATTATTTCCCTGCATTCTTAGGTGCTTACATTGAGAAAAATGAAATAGATAGGTTAAAGACAATATAATAAATGTTCAGAGTCACAAAATAGACAGAATCCATTGGGATCAGTCTGATGAGGTCAGTTAAAGAAAGCTTAACAAAAGACATTCATTGGGGCGAATTTAGAACAAATTGGGGACGTAGAGAAGGCAGAGAGCCCTGGCAAAAGTATTTCAGATTCTTTTTTTTCAAGGGGCATATGTAAAAATAAATACATCCTAGCAGAGATAGCAAACTTGGTAGTCATAACTAAAGGAATATTGGTATAACTATTAAATATCAAGTGAAAACTGACTTTAATAGAAAACTACTAACATAGAGTTAATACATATTAAAGATTTAAACCTATGGGAAGATATAATAATTCTATATATGTTTGCATGTGATAGCATAGCATCAAAATAGGAAGGTATATCATAAATATTTCTACAAAAGCATAGAAACCTTTATTAAACAAAAATTATCAAAATGTGAGGCTATTGTGTCTAGACAGATCCTCCATCTATGTGGATACAATTCTGAAGTCAGTGATTCCATCTCACTAACTGTTTCTGCTAGCTTTGGTGGCGCTGTCCGGTGAAAGGGTTGTGGTTCAAACCCACCAATCACACTTTGGGAGAAAGTTGAGGCTATCTGTTCCCATCAAGATTTACAGCCTCAGAAACCCGGTACAGAGTCACTCTTAGGCTGAATCAACTTAGTGGCAATGGATCTGGTGATGCATCCCCAAACCCAGGACCCTGGCCTCAGAAACCCCATGTACAGTCACTCTCAGTGGGGTCAGCAGAGTTGGAAGCTACTTAATGGCAGGGGTTTGGTTTTCAGTTGAAACCTTCCACCAAATTCCGTGCTCCTGGGTTTACACCACATCAAAATGGCAATTGCAGCATCCTTGAGAGACTCAAGTTGTGTTCCTTTTCCGTGTTCTTTGGTTTGGGAGACAAATGGAAGAATGCAGGGGTGAGGTCAGGGCTCAAGGGTGCATAGGGTGAGGACTCCCAATGACATCCTCACAGGACCACGCTCCAAGATGGAGCAGGTACACTGTCACGATGGAAATAAAATTCCTCAGCATAACTCTCCTGGCCTTTTTCTCACCAAGGCAGTTTCCACAACGGCGATAAATAGCTCCCTGGAGGCCAGACGCACTCTCTGCTTTGTCTCCCTGGGGACATTCCTGTTGACAAGCCTCATGGAGCTAAACTGACAGAGCCAGAGCCCTGGAGCTGGAGGAGCCAAATGGAGACCCACATCAGTGCTGAGATGCTTCCACCACCACTGGGTCCACAGCACTTTGCACCCACTGGCCTGTGATCTTTCTGTATTTGGCATCCATTGCATGTGTTGAGGGAGTCTGAAGAGGAATTTATGGACTGATATCAGATATATGGGCTAATATCAGACTTCTGGACAGGGCTGGGATGTTTTCTCAATGTACAATTGCTCTTTGATATAAAGCTCTTTCTTACACCCATCTCAGTGTCTATGAATTTGTTTCTCTAGTCCACCCGGACTAACACACCATCTAAATATAAAAATTTGTAGTCCAGTATACACTCAGCTAGTAACTTAAAAAGTTGGCAGTTCAAACCTACCCACGGCGGCACCATGATCGAACTAGGCCTAGTGATTTTCTTCCTTAAGGGTTATTGCCAAAGAAATGTGGTGGAGCATTTCTACACGGCACCCCACAGGATCTCCTGGGTCACAAATCCACAACAGCCAAAATCACAAGTTGGGGACCTTCCTCAGCTGTCGCAGGTGGTGAAGGTCTCTGCCCAGTGGAACGCTGGTGTGTGGAGACAGTGAGCTAGTGCAGGTTGAGAGTCCAGAACCCACTGAATAGTGTCGGATTACCCAATAAGCAAAGTAACGTGAGCTGACTTGTGCTTACTTACTAATCTGTAGTGAGTAAGTTCACATTTTTATGGCCCCTTTCTCTTCCAACCTCACAGCTCTTTCCTATAGAATCAAAGCCTCTTTTCCAATGATAACCTCTGACAAGAACCGAGCACCCAATAAGTAAGGTGAGCATTGCATCACTTAATAATCTGTAGCCATATTGTAATGAAGCCCATGTAAAATTGTTCACTATAGATTAGAAAATGTGGCGACAAACCTGTGGCACTGTTTGTGATAGATTAGTAAGTAAGCACAAGAAAGTTCCTGCTGACCTTCTCTAAGCCAAGTTCACTGTCATTGAGTTGATTCTGACTCCATGACCCTTTAGGACAGGGTAAAGCTGCCCCTGGGGGTTTCCAAGACTAAACATATTTCTCCATCTTTCTCCTATGGAGAGACTGGTGGTTTTGAACTCCTGACCTTGTGGTTGGCAGTCCCATGGGTAACCCACTATGCCACCAAGGCACCTATCTATCTGAGCTATTGGATCATCCACCTCTGCCATTGAACTCCTGCTCCAACTTGGCTCTTATCTGCTCTTCCCAAGCTGGTTTAGATGGTCTGACTGGAAATTTTGCCTGGGTTTTCTACCTACCAATTCTTCAACCAGGGTTAGAAATTTGTCTTGCCTCTCAGGGCAATGACCTTTCTTAAGGATGGAATCTATCTTTTGAACTCCTAGACAAGCAACCAGATCAATTTTAATCCCTATATGACCCTTAAAAATGTAAAATTATATATACATATACACACACATATCTCCTTTTGGGATAAAGCTAAAGAACAGCTTCTAAAAATTAAAAATTTCCATGCTTTTATTAGTACATAAAGAGACTATACTACCCAAGACAGTAGAAAAATCAAAGAGAACCAGCCTAAAGACTAGGAAACACTAAAGTTATGACAAGATAATTTTTTTACCACTGCCAACAAGATAGTTTTTACAGAGAATTGAACCATATACTCAAAGAACAGATCATTCTATTCATATCCGCCTTGGGTAGGTGATAGAAAATGACACATTATCTCTTCCTGGCGTTTTATGAGCTCCTGGAAACGTGACTCACAAGAGACCAGGGCAGTCTAGTGCCACTTACGATCACAGGCAGAAGTTCTAATGCTCTCGTCACTCATTTAACAGATATTGGAGATCAGTCAGAAGCCAGGCTTTATGGAATGTAATGGGGACAAGATGATGAATACGTGCACTTTGCTCACAAGAAACAGCAAATTTAGGGGGAAGACAATTGCATTCATAATTATGATGCAATATAGTTGCTCCAGTGGAGGAATGCACTGGAAGCAGAGACAAGAATGTCTGTGTGGCCAAGTTTTAGAAGGTTCCACTAGAGAGTGACTCGAGCTGGGACATGATGGTGAGCTTGAACTTGACAAGTGGGTGAGAAGTGCCGGTGATAGAGGTACGGTAATAGAAGGGGCTGGCACAATAGTTAGGAGCTCAGCTGCTAACCAGTAAGGTCAGTGGTTGGGAGCCACCAAGCCATTATGAGGAGCGAAAGCTCTGGCTGGCTGCTTTCATGAAGGTTGCCACCTAGCAAACCCTGTAAGACACTTCTATTCTGGCCCAAGGTCGCTGTGAGTTGGAACAGAATTAACAACACACAACAATTTAAGGCAATGTGTGCTGTTTGTGTTGGTGGAGAGTAAGAGACAAGGAAGAGGAAAAATAGAAATTCACAGGAGGATTTGAGGTTTTCTTTCACACAGAATCAGCACCTAGGTGGAAGAATCTCAGTGAATGCCAAAAGTGGTTGCTGTTGTGAGCTGCCATCAAGTGAGTCCTCAACTCATGGGAACCCCGTCCCAAGGGAATGGCGCACTGCCGGCCCCATGGTTGGGAGCCTATTCTAATCGTAAGCTTTTCACTCACTGATCTTGAGAGGTAGGTCACCAGGCCTCTCTTTAAAAGTGTTCATAATATGTGAGCTATACTGACACTTGCTCAGTATGACAATAATCCACGAGGTTCCACGGGCAGAGAGGTGATGGCTGTGCACGAGATACACTGACCGGAAATCAAACCCAGCTCTTCCCCAAGGAAGAGAGGATTCTACCACAGAACCATCACTGTCTCCAGGGCCTGAAATCATTAGTAACGTTGTCTGAGATTGCAGAATGAATATGAGCAGGGCTGAGAGGAATACAGATACAAAGGGGATGTAAATTTATGTATAAATTCATAGAGGGCTGTAATTAATAGCTTTAACAACCTTTAAAGTGTTCTACTTCCCATTTTTGTTTGTGCTTTGAGGTAGTTACACAATTTCTTTTTTTTTTCAATTGAAATAGGTTTATTAAGCAGATCTGTCACTGCTATTTTAGTAACATATAAAAGGATGGGCTGGCTCAACTGTAGACAAACATGTTTTATAGGAACTTCATAGGCCTTAGATATTCCATGTTTTACAATATATATGAATTGATATATTTTATTTGTGTTACTGTCCTTTATTTTTTAAAATAATTTTATTGGGGATCATACAACTCTTATCACAATCCATATATACATCAATTGTGTAAAGCACACTTATACATTTGTTGCCCTCATCATTCTCAAAATTTGCTTTCCACTTGGGTTCCTCGAATCAGCTCATTTTCCTTTTTTCCCTCCCCCTCCCTCCACACTTCCCCCTCCCTCATGAACCATTAATAATTTATAAATTATTATTTTATCTTATCTTACACTGCCCGGCGTCTCCCTTCACCCACTTTTCTGTTGCCCATCCTCCAGAGAGGAGGTTAAATGTAGATCCCCACGATCGGTTCCCCCTTTCTGCCCCCCCGCCCCCCGCTCCCGGTATCGCCACTCTCACCATTGGTCCTGAGGGGTTCAGCTGTCCTAGATTCCCTGTGTTTCCAGATCCCATCTGTACCACTGTGCATCTTCTGGTCTAACCAGGTTTGTAAGGTAGAATTGGGATCATGATAGTTGGGGGAAGAAGCATTTAAGAACTAGAGGAAGGTTGTGATTTTCATTATTGCTACACTGAACCCTGAGTGACTCATCTCCTCCCCACTACAGATGGGCATTGGGTCCCCATCACGCACTCCCCTCATTCACGATATGATCCCCCTCCCCCAGTCTTTGATGCTTGAAACCTGATCCCCTTGGCTCTTCATGATCACACATGTTGGTGTGCTGCTTCCATGTGGGCTTTGTTGCTTCTGGGCTAGATGGCCACTTGTTTACTTTCAAACCTTTAGGACCCCAGACGCTATATCTCTCAATAGCCGAGCACCATCAGCTTTCTTCACCACACTTACTTATGCACACCTTCGTCTTCAGCATTTATATGGGGAAGGTGATCACACAATGATGGTTTTAGTTCTTTGGTATCTGCTACCTGATCCCTTCAATACCTCGTGTTCACTTAGGCTTGTGTGCTTCTTCTCTGTGGGCTTTGTTGCTTCCAAGCTACATGGCTGCTTGTTTGCCTTCAAGCCTTTAAGACCCCAGATGCTATATCTTTTGATAGCCGGGCTCCATCAGCTTTCTTCACGTTTGCTTATGCACACGTCTGTCTTCAGCGATCATGTTGGGAAGGTGGGTATCATGAAATGATCATTTAGCTGAGCAAGGTGCTCTTGTATTAAAGGAATGTGCACGAGGAGGCCCAATGTCCACCTGCTACCCTACTACTAAACCTATAAATATATGCACACAGCTCTATTTCCCCCATAATCATAAATATATTTACATATGTACATGTCTGTATTTAGGCTTCTATGTATCCCCTTGCCTCCTGCTCCTTTCCTCTATTTCCTTACGCTTTCCTCCTGTCCCACTACCATGTTCAGCCTTCATTCTGGTTTCAGTAATTCCTCTCAGTTACCTTGCCCTTGGTCACTCCCTATCAGTCCTCCCATCCCCTCCCTCCACTGGTTTTGAACCACTCGTTGTTCCCTTGTCCTTGGGTTGGCCAACACTGACTCCCTTCCCCTACCTCCCATATTCTCATATCCCTCCAAGACCCTTGGTCCCGTTATTTTCTTCTCACATTGTTTGTCCAACCTATCTTATCTAGGTGGACCTGCAGATACAGTAATATGTGCATAAAATTGGGGATGGCTTTGACAGCACCAATGTGGCACGTAAGAACATGGCGAAAACAGGAGCAACACCGACAAGCTAACAAACAAAAAAGCCACTGACATACAAAATTTAAAAGAAGAGTGAAAAAAAAAACAAACCAAAATGACTGGGAAAAAAAGAGAAAAAAGAAAAGCCTGTTAGTAGTTCAAGGTCTGTTTGCTGACCTTTAGGAGTGTTTTCTGGAGGAGTCTGATGGGGTGTCACGTCCTGGCCCCAAAGTCCATCCTTTATACTCCCTCGGGATCTCCTTGCTCTGCTTCCCCTGCCGCTCCATTGCACGCCCCCAGTGTTTTGCCTCAGTGTGGTGGGGCAGTTCAGGGTAGTTACACAATTCCATGTCAACTTAATATAAGAATGAGTGGGTGGAGTTTAGCCTGTCAATCAGGTCACAGCCTGAAGATGTCTCCTTGTGGGTGTGGCCTAACCATGAGGATTCTGGGCTCTCCCTCTCTTCCTCCCTGGAGGTGGTCCACCCACATTCTCTCCCTTTCTCTCTCTCTCTGCTACGCCTTCCTGTTGACAAGCCACATGGAATCACACTGATGGCAGTCAAAGCCCTAGAGATACTTCCATTGTTGGATCCACTGGACTTTCCACCCACTAGTCTGATCACCCAGCATCTGGCCTCATTGCATGTCCTGCGTGAGTCTGAAGAGGAATTCATGGGCTAGTATCAGACATTGGAGCTTATATCGAACTTATGGACTTGATCTGGACTGGGATGGGATATTTCATTGATGCATAATTACTTCTTGATATAAAGTTTTCTCTTACACATGTTTATGTCAATGAAATTGTTTCTCTAGTCAGCCTGGTCTAACACATTATGGTACCTTGGGAGTGGGGTACGAGAGAAACAAGTCATGAAGATGTAGTGTGGAAGCTTGTTTGACCTGTGCCTTAAGGTAGTTTTTCTTCTTTGGCTAGCCAGAGGTCAGACATGGTCATGCAATTTACTGGGTTTTCTGGATCAAAAATGGGAAGTTAAAATTTTGATTATTTTCTTCAGTTGTTGTCTTTGGTTATTCGTATTTGAAATGGTAAAAATGAATGTGATTAATGTATATTTTTGAGCTCAGGGGATGAATTTGCCCCTTGAATTTTTTCTCAGAGACCATGATGCTTAGTGAAAATGGCTGACAGTAGGTCAAAATGGCTGAAGGAAGGCCCTGACCCTGGGGCAGTCAGAGGCCTAAGGCCATATTTTGTATCAATGGAATAGTTTAGATAAGGATTAAGATAAGATAGATGAGGGAACTTGACTGCTTTAAGAATTTCAGTACATTTGCATTCAAAGAATCTTGCCTAGGGGGGTGTTGACAGACCCAAAACGGGTAAAAAAAGCAGAACCCTTTGACTTTTTCCATTTGTGGTTTTGTGCCTGAAGCTGGAAAAATGTGGAGCCGTGAAGAACTCTTCTCTCTAGGACTGAAGGTTAAAAGGAGCCTGGGGACAGCCTGAAATGCTTGCTAGGTGACCACCAGGGTCCACTTGTTGAGTGGAAGTGGGAGAAATGCAGCAATAGATAGTTGGTTTGAGTCTGACCATTGAGATCCGTGGACCTGGTGTACAGAGACTAGAGGAGAAGATGAAAGTGGGCTGACTGGTCTGAAGGTCATGACCTAGCACAAGGGCTTAGAGTTGTTGAACATTTGTTATGGGACCCCTGGTCTAAAACTGAGGTGACCTGATGGGCACCCTGGTGAGGCTAAGTGAGGCAGCCCACATTGAGTTGTCCAGAACCCAACCAAATGAAGAGAAGATTTTGGAGCCTTTGAATTGTTGCATATTGCTGTTGACTTTATGGATGGCCTGTCCTGATTTTGTTAAGATTCGGGAATGGAATGCTAGCTCACCTTGGGCGCACGGAAGAATTACGACCAGTTGAGATGCAAACACGGCAAAAGGAGTTCTATTTTTCTAGCTCAAGCTAGGGCTTTCCTCCCTCCGCTGCTCAGCGCAGCAGGGACCCAGCGTCCTAAGGGAATCAGCCCCGAGTTCTTTGTTCTCCAGGATTTTATAGGGTTAGGGGGGCAAGGGGCAGTCCAGGGTTATTATTCTTTAAATGTATTGGAGAATATTTCTGGTACCAGTCTTGTCCAGCAGTGAATGGCCAGTCGGGTTGCATGTGTCCTCCCGATTGGTCTGCCGATGGTGGGTGGTCGCCTGTTGGACACTGTGTCCCATTGGTCAGCGTGAGTCAGGCTACATAAGGTGGTGGTTTATGTCCGTTCCAGGAACCTGAAACTGAACCTTGGGCCTTTTCCAAGAAACCAAAACTTAGGTCCACCTCAAACTTTGGTTTCCCACAACCTATTCCAGCCCTGACCCGGTTGAGCTATACTTGTGCCCACAATTTCATTTTGCGTATGGATGCAGACTCAAAGTTCCAACTGGAATGAAGATTCTTCACATCAAAGAACATGCTTGTGTCCTCAGAGCACTAGGTAAGTAGGCCGTATAGAAATTGCATACCCAAAATTGGGGGGATAAAGGCATGAAGTGGCTGACTTACACACTTTCAAAGGTTAGGGACTATGTTCTCAGGATTATGGTGTAGGTGCTACTTAACTGCCATTTTTAGGCATAGGATATTATTGTTTTGTTCACTTAGAGAACATTATGTTTAAATGAGGCTGGCACATTTTGAATTGCGCATTTAAGTTTTATCCTGTTTGGCACAGATGTGATTTTATTATTTTGCTTAAAAATTATGTATGGCTAAAGAGTTGTGTAAAGGCGTCAAGTTGACAAGGGGTGGTCTGTGCTAGTTATACAATTTTACGTCAACTTAATAAAAGAATGAGTGGGGGAAATTTAGCCTGTCAATCAGGTCACACCCTGAAAATGTCTCCTTGTGGGCGTGGCCTGATCATTAGGATTCTGGGAGCTCCCTTTCTTCCTCCCTGGAGGCGGGACTTTCTCTCCCCCACCCCCTACACCTCCCTGTTGACAAGCCACATGAAGCCACACTAATGGCAGTCAAAGCCCTGGAGATGTGTCCACTGCCATTGGATCTGAATCCACAGGACGTTCCACCCACTGGCCTGTAATTGTCCTGTATTCAGCATCATTGCATGTGCTGTGTGAGTCTGAAGAGGCATTCATGGACTAACTTCAGAGATGTGGTCTAATATTGAACTTAAAGACTTGATATGGACTGGGCTGGGATGTTTTGACGATGTATAATTACTTCTTGATATAAAGTTCTCTCTTGCACATACATAAATATTAATGAATCTGTTTTGCTAGTTAACTTGATCTAACACCTGCTTATTTTAATCAATTTTATTGTATTTGTATCTTAGTCTCTATATTAATTCTCCACCAAGATAATGTCGTACTGTGACAAAAATAGGTTTATTTTCAAAAAGAAAATCTTTATTTATAATTATAAGATTATTTAAGCCCCCCAAAAGTAAATAAGTAAAATATATAGCCAGTGTGGTATAACCACTTTCTAATCAGTTGATAGCCTTTAATAATTTGATGTCCAATTAAAATTGCATAGTTCATCAAATCACACTCAAGCTAATTAGAGTGCTAGATATTAGGGCTTCAGATACTAGGATGCTGACGGCAGCATGGATATGGGGTGGAAGAGGGGCCTGGCTGGATGATGAAAGTCAATTCACGCTCATGGTGAATCTGAGTGACAGAGGAAAACTGTGCTGTACAGTTTCCTAGGAGGTAATTTGCCAGATTTTCCCTCCCTGCGGAGCAGCCCATAGGTTATGTCACCTGTTAAGACTACTGTCACACATTGCTCTTTGCCAGGAGGCTGCTTGTTCATCCTGCCAGTAGGGGGCGCTGCAACGAGCGTGGAAAACAGGAGAAAGGACTTCCTATCCTATCCTGTGTGCTGGCTGCTCTTGCTGCTCACTGCGGCACAAGCAGGCTATTTAGTCCTCCAGCTCCTTCCCCTGACATTCCCAGAGCCAGTTTCTTAACACCCACACCCGTCCTGAGGGGTCGGCGTCCAAGCTCTAGGGGGCCTTGCTTCCTAGTTCCCAAGGACCTTTTAGGATGCCAACTCCATCTTCTCTTCTGCTTTAACCTATATAAAATGTCCTTCACACTGCCCTTCACCGTGTCCTATAGTCACATTAAACTCATGATGCCCAAATCAGAGCTCTTCCATGCTTGCCTCCTGTGGCAGGGTGATTTTATATCAGCTGGACACTCCTGGCAAGCGGTGGACTCAATTTAGGAGTAGCTTGTTGGCACCTCCTTGGGTGAGGGCGTGTGTGTGGTCGTCTGTGTAAGAGTGAGCGAGAGACTCTGGGAGCTGCTTCTCACTCTGCCGTTTCACCTTCTTTCCCGCTGAGACTTCATTGCCCTGCCATCTTCCCACTACCTTGGATCCATGAGCCTGCACCCACCAGGCTGGGGCCGTCCTGCTTCCTGCTCCACTTTTGTTTCACCAGCATGTCTCAAGCGGGACTGATGGACTAGCACAGGCCTTACGAACTTCAGTTGGACTGGGCTGGATGCCTGCTTTCTAGTTATTTCTTGATAGATATCTTTCTTATACATATATGTCACTGGGTTTAATTCTCTTAGACAACCTGGCCTAATACACTTCCTCAATTGGTAGAAATCTGAGCTTCACCTGAGGCTTCTCCCCCCACTCATCCACAGCCAATCACCAAGCTCAGGCCACTCACATCTAATTTTCTCAGATCTCTTCTTTCTCCACTCAAGACTCCAACACCATCTCTTGCCTAGACGTCTTTAGCATTCCTTGGAGGAGTTCAGGGCTCTGGGCCTCAAGTCAGCCCCCCTTGACTCTGGTCAGTGACCCACGCAAGACTCCCATCTGATTGGCCTTTTGCCCTTTCCTGTTTCTGCAGTTCGATGGTCTTTTCAGCGTGTGTATTCTCTGGCCTTTCTATCGTTTCCTGCGCTCTTTGTCCCGCCTTCTGCATTGACACTCTGCTTCACTAACTCCTTTAAGAGTCAATGTCACCTCTCCAAGGGTCCACCCTTCACCATGTACCTCAAATACTTCACCTCACCACAACGCTCTTCCTCTCCAGACTGTGACCTCACAGGGCTCACTCATGGTTCCACAGCCCAGGAGACTGCACTTGTCACACACTGGACACCCAGCTGATGCTGATAGGTGAAAAGCAAAGCATCATTACTTTGGACAACCCAAATCATGCTTTACCGGTAAGAATTCCCCACCAGTTGGACTGTGCCATCCAGCCAATTCCAACTCACCAGGAACCCATAATGGGAGCAGATTGACAATTTATCCGGAAGAATAGTTGATGGGTTTCAATGGCTGACCTTTGGTTGGCAGCCAAGTGTGTAACTGTGAGGCTCTCAGCAGACAGGCCCCTCCTCAGCAACAAGAAGAAACGAGCTGTTGCTACAGACAACACTGACTCGGAGTGTGTGTGTGTGTGTGTGTGTGTGTGTGTGTAAGTCCTATTGTGTGATTCCACTGATATAACAAAGCTGTTATCAGTGCAGGTCAGAGCAGAGGTAGTGTGGCTAAGGAGGTGTGAGGACAGGAGAGAAGTGTGCGTGGCTACCAAAGGGCATCGTGATCTTGTGGTGAGGGGAAGGTTCTGTTTGGACTCTATCACTGCCCATACTCTGGTTCTAACACTGCTCTATAGCTTTGTAAGTTGTTATTATTGGGGGAGAAATGGGTAAAGTCCTCAGGGCCACTCCTTATGATATTATAACTGTGTGAGACTCGCCTAAGCCAAACTCACTGCCATCGACTTGATCTGCCTCACTGTGGCACTTGAGGGCCGAGTTGGCCACCCATTGAGTTTCCAAGGTTGGGTTTGTCGTGGAAGCAGCCTACTGCATCTTCCTCCCATGGAGTGGCTAGAGGATTAGAAATGTCAACCTTCCGGGTGGTGGTCTCAGCCAGTGTGCCCTTGGGGGTCCTATATACAGTTACTTCCAAATGAAAAAGATTAATTAAAAGAGAGTCCCCCCAGAGACAGAACACGGGCTTGACGCCTTCTCCAAATGCATTCTTTTTATTTGAGGACGACCTCAAGGCAGGGCCCTTGAGGAAAGGCGGCGCGCGACATCATGTACATCAAGGTCAACCATGGCTCTTAGCGAAGTACAAAAATACACACACCAGCGGTTTCCGTACAATAAATATGTCATCATGCACCCCACAATAAAAGGCACGGAAAACTGGTCACTTAGTAGTCATAAAAATTGCTAGCTACCTTAACAAAGCCACCCAGCAGAACTGTACAGGAAATGTAACAATATATTCCAGAGGTGAAAACACGTAAAACATCTTTAACATCATAGGCAATAAATATCTCAACTGTTTTATATATATATATCATTTAAAAAATGATGCCATTGTAAACAGCATGTAAACAAACAAAAGTCGTCTTTTCTTATCATTATTCAAAGTAATATGAGCCAAAGTCATGACCTCTGCTCTGTCAGGTAAATCTCACCGGCGAGTGTGCTAAGCAGTTGAAAGCTTCACTCGTTTCTGCTGCAAACAGAGCCCGCTGGGTAATAAATAGCTAGGATCTTTTGTATCTTTCAGATACAAATACCTAATTCCAACATAAATTACCAAAATGTAGTACTTGTTAAACTATAAGTAATATGGCAAAAGGTCAAAGGGAACTACCCCAGCACATTGCAGTGGCAGGGACAAAAGGAAGCAGGCTTTCAGGCGTGCAACATGAGGAGGAGGAGGAGGAGGAGGAGGAGGAGGAGGAGCAGACTCACTGCTCGGAGGCCATTCCCACTGGTGGGGACCCTGTAGGGCAAGGCAGAACTGCCCCGGGGGTTTCTGAGACTGTAGCTCTTCACAAGAGTGGACACCCAGTCTTTCTCCTGGACAGCGGCTGGTGGTTTTAGAACCGCTGTGCCTGCGGTTAGCAGCCCAAAGAGTAACCTCTCCACCACAGTGACTGACGGGTAAAGTGAATGAATATGCTGCCTCTAAGAGTGACGTGTCCTGCCTTCTGAACCTCTATTTTTTGGGGGGTGGGGAGGGTAGACCTTTCAAAATGAACAAAGAGTAAAGCTGCATCCAACTAAGATTTTCCTTTGCCAGGGAGCATAGAGATGGAGTCTTAATATTGATGTTTAACAGTGGTTTCCCAGTACGCCTGCCAAAATGTGGATGCGCACGTAGGCGGACTTTTCCCGTTCCCCATTTGGGCCAATGAAGATGAAGACAGTCATACTCCTCACAAAGCAACCTTGTTATCTAACCCGCCATAAACATCCAAAATTGATCTAAAGTCAAATACTTTTCAGTTCGTTCATCTCTCCATCAGTGCATTGTGAAAGTCTCAGTAATGTATTTAATAAATGCTTGGAGTCTCCCTTTGAAATACTATACACTCAGGTGGACACATTCAATTCCTAGCTTCTCACGAAGCCTCTGAAGTAAACCAGAACCACTGCTTTCCACGCCTCTTCCCTCTACTATGGATGCAGCCCTCTTGAGATATTTTGGTATATTCGTCGTGAACAGGAGCAGCTCTGGGAACCTCAGTCAGCAGTTCAAAGCCACAAGCTACTGTGAGAAAGACGTGGCTGTCTGCTCTTGTACAGATTTACAGCGTTGGAAAGGCAAGGGGCAGTTCCACTCTGTCCTGGAGGGGCGCGATGCGTCAGCATCAACTCCACGGCAGTGTGTTTGGGTTTCGTTTTGGGTAATTAGTAGGGACGAATGCTTTCCTAAAATGAACTCTGAATGTAACGCATGTTCTACAGATCTGTCACTTAATCGCATATGCTATCTGCTATGTGCTACATGCCACCGCTGATGTGTTGTGAACCTTGACCTCTGTGCCTGTGCTCTCAATCTCATTTGGGAAAGAGTTGCCTGTGTTACGTCAGTGTGGAAGAATGAGTGTGGGCTGTACTTTAAATCCACCTCTTTAGATACAGGAAAGATAAGATGAGACGTGAAAGAAGCACTGAAAGACAAATGCCAAGACCCAGGAAGATTGCTCTTCCCTGTCCCCATTCCCCAAGCCCCATGCTCCCTGAGCTGGCCAAATGTTCTTGCCAAGTGCTTTGTGCTGTTGACTTGCCTGGAGTGTGCACGCCTGAGGCTGGACTCTTGGAGAATCCTGGCACTGGACAGACCGCAGATGGGCTCTTTCATGACCTTCACGGTCTCCACACCACACGCGTCTCGGTGTGTGCTAACAAAGCACAGAGACCACAAAGGTGGAGAAGGATGCTCAGTGGGGGGTGGCAGAGACACACACACATAGGTTCGCATAGAGTTCCTGAAACGCCAGGTTCCCCACCCCCGACAGAGGCGGACCCAAGGTTCCGTGGAGTAGAGGCTCCCAGACTGCGCTCCACGGGAAGCTATACTGTGAACAGTCTTGACCGAGTTGAGTGAGGCACGGAAAGTGCAAGCAGCCCGGCCACCCACAGTTCAACTGAGACCAAGTCCAGCCCGAAAGGGACGGTGGGTGAGGAGACTCCCAGAGACCCTGAGCCGCTGGGCTATGGAGTTAGACTGCTCGCTCTGCTGGAGAGAGGAGACCCCCCATGCGAGAAGGTTCGGCCATGAGTTAGCGTGCTAGAAAGAAGGTGGTGCATGAACTGGGCGGGAGGCCCGCCACGTGAAAGACAGCCGAGAGCCAGGGGAGAACGGGGTGGGATGGGGGTAGGGAGGGCAGGACCCCAAGGCCAAGGCCAAAGAGCAGGGGAGAAAAAACTGTGAGGGGGGCCGCCAAACGCCCAGGCTGAGCAGTCAATGGGACTGTAACAACGCCGGTCAGGAAAGGACCAACATTGGACAAACACACAAAATGACCTTTCGATTTCCTTTTCGTCTCGGTTTTCAGCTTACCCTGAACTAATAGTGAGGACCTGTGGACCAGAGAAGGGTTCTGTCACCCAGTCGGAATGACTTGACTTTTTATGCTACGGGAAGAGCAGCAGCTCTGTACCTAAAAGGACAGTGGAAGGGAAAGGGCAAACGCAGGGGTGAGTCACGTGTGCGTGTGTGTAAGAGAGAGTGAGTACTCACACTGCCAATACCGTGCCAGCGCCCATTCTCAAGCGTAGGGCCCAGTGAGCCAGCGCCAAGTGGTACTCACCCACTGCCATGGACTCGGTTCTGACCCGTAGCGATCCTACAGAGGGTTTCCAAGGCTGTACAGCTTGGCGGGAGCAGAACCCTCATCTTTCTGCCGTGGAGCAGCTGCTGTTTTCAACAGCTGAGCCTGCGGAGAACGCTTTCCCAATGGCATCTCCAGGGTTCCCTGAAGGCAGCTGAGGAAGCTCACAGCCTAAACCAAATTTCTGTCTCCAGAATTCACAAAGTTGGCTCTTTAGACTATTGTCAGTTTGGATAACTTGGTGGTCATCGTTGCTTCGAGTGAAAGGCAGTGCCACCGTTGCTGGCAGGACACTGGGCTCAGCAGGTTCGTGGGCATCTCTCTGGTCTCCCTGCTTGAGAGCAGACTCACCTGGTTCTCCCTAACCAGTCACTCAGCAGAGGAGTACTAAGCACTGGGCCTCTAGCAAATGTCTTGAGTGGTTAGGTCATCCAAACTCCCTTACACTGAACTTCCAAGGTCAAATGCTGGGTGGCTGGGTGGGTCAGATATAGGTTCAGCTGCCAACTTCAACAGGGTGACCTTTGTGTTTGTCACATCCTGCCTACAGGACCTCTCACGTGTCGTCCTTGTGTCAACAAGGTGGAATATTCTGGTCTCCACACCCCTCATTCCCAAATCTCTGCCAAGTTATCAACTCAAGCTCCTTTCCCTTAATTTCCAGAGAGCTTCTTCTGGAAGCTCTATCGTCTGGGCTTTAGCAAGTGCTGGTGTAACATGAAATTAATATGAAACTGTCTTCGAAATAAATTGTACTGCAGCAGAGCTTCATCTCCTGAGATAGCTCCCAGGTCACCTACTAGGAAGCAGTGCAAGCGGCATTTCAGAAAGAGATTTCTTTGGTATCCCTAACCCTTCACTTCACAATAGTCAGGGCAGCTGCCCCCACCTCCTTTTCTCCCAAACACGTGATTTTATTGTGTGATGTGCTGTGCCCTAATGTTTGAAAATTTTAGCTTTGTAAACAGGTGAATAAAGAGAATACATCTAAACAGCAAGGATTCAAATTCAAAATCCCACAGACTTGACTGACAGAAGCAACCACGTCATGTCCTATCGCCGTCCTGGCTTCTAAAGTAGTCCGGAATGATGTGCAAACACATTACACCCGTGTGACCGGGTGCTGGCTACTGGCCGAACATGCCCACTTTGGAATCATGGTCTTTCCTGCCCATCTGAATGACATTTTGCCAGTACGGTGGCAGAGACCTTTCTTAAAACGAAAAGTGAACTTTTACTCACGAGAAGCAGCTCTGACGTGAAGATAAGGAAATGGGGAGCAGCAAATGGAGTGCCCCCAATTCCTTGGCTCCGGTAAATTCTAAATGTTGGGGTGATTTCCTTTTGGCTTTATACCTATTTCTGTATTTATTTTAAGCACAAAATTGATTTTTAAAAACAAATTATCTACTACTGTGGAGTGATTTATGATGGAAAAGAATGGCATTTAGAAGCCATGGGCATCTGTTTGACAGAAAGGAGTATTTCAAGTAAATACATCACTGGCAGAGCCGAGGCGCTGCAGGCAACAGCAGTAAGAAAGGGAGGAGCTACAAGTGCACGTCTTGTATAAAGATTAGTTTCCACAACATAATAAATAAATGCACAACTTTACACAACAGGTGAAAACCTTCTGACGGTTACAAGCAATGCTTCCTGTTAGTGATTCTGTGACGTCAGCACTGCCCCACATATAGAAATTGCAAAGGTAAAAGTCTTATCCCCAAAGCCACAAAATATACAGAGCTGGTTAGTGATTAAATATTGTTGCTGCCTGCTAAAAGTATTGCAAATGGAAATACAAGGTAGCAGTTTGACTCACCAGCATACGAGTTATTTTGATATAAAAAGGTAAGAAAATTTTAATAGGAAAATTAACAAAACCAGAAGACTGTTGTATAAATAGACATTTTTAACATAAGAGTGAGGCTTTTAGCTCACCTGTGAGAAAGAAAAACATTTGATACAGTTCACGTGAAGATTTGAAAATAATTCTATTTTCCCAGCTTTAGATAAATATATTACTCCAATTTATTAGTCATCTTCAATATACAATATAGAGCTCACAAAACTGGGAATGTTACACCTCCAAACCTTTCACAGCACTCATTACCAGTTACCAGCACTGTCATAAATCTTGAGTTACATCTGAGCTTAATACTTAAAATATAGAAATAGATATGGCTAAGCTGCGGGGGACAGTAGTGCAAACATCGGGGACCACAAAACAGACCCCCGTCCCTTCGAGCTCGTGTGTTACGAGCCGAGTCTGAAACACCTTGACTTTAATGCGTTTTCAAAGGAAGCTTTATGTCTGGCTAATCGCCGCTTGACGTTCGGTTCTTGTGAAATACTCAGGTTACTTATATTCCTATACAATGAAGACCATGTACGAAAACGAAATACGTAAGCAGAGTTTTAAAAATAACTTTTAAGTAGTGGCTTGGCTTGCATTTTTCCAACTAAAACTTGGAAGTGCATAAGAAATTAGGGTAGCATACATAAATATATGTAAATACCGTAGTTACTGAAAAACAATCCTCTTTCACCCACAGTATGCAAGCCAGTGATCCTATTAAACTTTGTTACTGAGCTCCACGCGGTCCCGCTTAGCGCTGTGGGGCTGCTTTCCTCAAAGCGCCAGAAGGAGCGGTACAGATAGGGACAGTCCAGCTCTCCCTCCTCTCCTCGTTCTGTGTCATGAAACGGACAGTTCTGTTTCTTTCTCCCCTAAGCGAAATGTCCCTGAACAAAACTTGGAAATAAAATGATGAGTAAACAACGAAGGACAAATTAATGCTTTGTGTATTATAATAACCAGCACATTTGGAACATTTTGGTTTCTGTGAGAAGGTGCTCTAGTGCAAACACATCATATTGATCACCTGACACGCAGATTGCTATAAAAAGTCGCCCACGGGGGATGGCCTAATGAAGCGATCGTCCTCGGTGTGTGGTGGGTGGGTGGGTCAGGGTCAGGGTGGGTAAGAGGAGGAGACAGCCCAGCACTGTGGCTTGAGTGATTATCCTGAGAAGAACTAACTGTCCTTGTGGGATCAGACTCTAACCCCCCGGTGCCTTGGCCAACAAGTGACGAAAAGACACAGGATAAGCTTATGTGAAGGGATCGGAGAGATTATTCTAGATGCTAGGGATGCTGGGATTTTTATGAACGCATTTCTAGATTAATGAACAGCTGTATCTTCTGGAGCAGTGGTTCTCAACCTTCCCAATGCCGCGATGCTTTAATACAGCTCATGTTGTCATGGCCCCCCACCCACAAAATTATTTTTGTTGCTTCTTCATAACTGTATTTTTTTCTACTGTTATGAATCAGGTGACCGCTGTGAAAGGGTCGCGACCCACAGGTTGAGAACCACTTCTCTAGAGGCTGCACACCCATAAAGCACAACAGTAAGAGACAACAGACGGCTGGCTTTGATGTCTATCAGTACCCACTAGAGTAGAAGCAATGTCTCCCAGTCCCCACAGAAAGGGCACCCATAGCTTCGAATTTACCATCTTCCTGAATGCCTGTTACAAATACCTTGCAAGAAGACTACAGAACGAGTTTAAAATTAGCTCGAGGATTCTTGGACAATGATATTTTTAGTGCACTCGATCGATGTGTAAAACTGAAGCAAAGGATTCCTGATAACAAGCCACCGAGGAAGCGCTCATGACAGAACTGTAAACGTTCCTATTTTTGGAGTCAAGACTATGATGCTTTGGCAGCATTTCAGCAATTAGAAAGCATGTAACACTCCTAAGCAAGCCAGCACAGACCAGACCTGATCTGGTACAGCAGGTCTCTGAGAGCCAAATGGAACAATCACAATTATTTTGGTTCTTTCTACTTTTGGGGGGGGGGATGTCGAGGGGGGGGCGGGGAGCAGTCGGGAGCATGGCTAATGGTGCATTTACTTGTGTGTGCTCAAGCCTGACCCAGATCAACAGGACACGCCTCTGATGAGAGAAAACAAAATGTACAAGTGTAGGTGACTAGGGGAGCGGCCCCATCTGGACTTCTCTCAGTCGGTATCCTTCTGGAACGTTCCCTCTGAGAGCACTTAAGAACAAATGTACGTGCCACCCAAGCAACACAGCGAACACATGTGGAGGAAGTGACTGTGATGTGGGGTGAGGGTTGGAGAAAGGCCAGCTCCCCCAGTCAGTCCAGCCCCACTATGTTCTGCCTGAACTATAAAAATCTAACCATGGGGAGCCAGGGCTCATCTAGAGGGGGATTAGGAACAGGGGTTGGGCAGAAAGCTCAGCTAGTGATGAATGACTATGGCGTGTTCCCATGGTTGGGAGATGGCTCGGAAACAGCGAATGGGTAACAGCTCTTCTGAATTCCTCCTGAAGACCCCGACCCCCAGGCCCTCATTTCCAGGGTTGGTCAAATGGATCTAGACCAGGGCCGTTCACCTGAAGAATCTTGGGTAAAGGAGGAGTGGGGAGTGGGCCTGAGATTCTGCATTTCTGTATGCTCCCAGGGGATGTGGACCATCGCTGAGTAGCAAGGGGTCTAAGAGTGCAGAAGACTGCTGGGAATTTCTAGATTTGTACTGTCCACTATGGTACCGGGCACATGACGTGTGGCTAGTGCACTGAAGGAAACTCATTTCTGTTAAAGTTTAATAAATAGTGACATGTGCCTATCATTTAAGCACAAACCCAGCCATTCCCAGGTCTTTTCAGTCAGAGCAATCTGTACCCCAGCCCCCAAGTGCTTGAATCCATCGTTTCATTTAAATAAGCAAGGGTCCTTTTCTAAGCTGCGCACTGCAAAATCCATTCCTTACACCGTTTCCCCACATCCTACGGTGCGGGCTGGCACTGGGAGAGAACAAGGGGGTGCTTTGTGACGGGACAGCTGACGGGGATGAGAATGTGAGCCGCCCCCACGGTATCAGGCATGGAAGGAATCAGACCGCAGGGTGAAAAGCAGAGAAGGAAGTAGAGAGAAGCCGAGGAGAAACATTAAGGACTCTGACATTTCCTCAGGGCTGACCTTACACCTCTCCTTCTTGAGAAGTCATTTTTCCGTTGGAGAATGAAACGCGAAACCATGACAGGGAGTGGGCACTGGCTGGAGTCCCTCCCCCACCTCCAGTGCCCCCTGTCCAGATCATCCGGGTGTGGGAGGTCCCAGTGGGCAGCAGAGGGGGCTGGTGGGCTGGCAATCAGGTGCAGGCCAGGCTGCTCAGCCGACCTGGTGCCCAGATCAAAGAGGAGGCCTCTGGAGCATACCCCCATGCCAAGCGTGATCAGCTGCCACGCGAAGCTCGCTCTGCGTTGACCCAGGCCCGATGCTGTCTCTAATCCCTGTCTACTGAGAGACAGGGTACCTGCAACCCATCGTCACGGCCAGCATTCTGAAAAGGTCTGGCGGTGGACTTTCCAAACACCAGCCATCGAGAAGCCAGGGAGCACATCCACTCCAGGGCAGAGGCTTCTGTTTGTCTGGTTTCTGAATGTCGTCTAAGAAGCCGTTCCTGGGTGACGCTCACAGGGCCCTTCTTTGGAGGCTCTGAGGGCACCCTCCGGGCTGTGCGCAGGCCGGGAAGTGGTCTGGCTCTGACACAGCCAGCCGCGGACAGAGCTCACGGAGGACACATCTGCTCTTACTGCAGAGAGACAGAAAATGCAGGACCGCCCTCATCCAAATGCCACGGGCAGGGAAAATGCTAGCTAAGTAAGGAGGCTCACCACCAGGTTTTGGTTCATTGCGGCTTAACAGGATAAAGAAAATATGGGATTGAACAGTGAGAAAGATCGTCACGAAGCAAAAAATTTCTGTGACTCACATTTTGCGGTTAGACCCCAAGCGTATCACAGCAGGCAACCTTTCAAGTGGGCAAACGACTATTTTCTGTTTCTGAGTAGTGACATTCAGCCATCGTTTTTTACAGTCATATTTTTCTCTGCTATGCCAACCCTCTGTGCCCCGCCCTCCAGCGCTCTCTCTGGGCGAGCTGTCATGTCTGGATGATCCCCTGCCCTTTCTACGAGGGTGGCACTGCCCGTCCTTGCTGCTTGAACAGGAAAATGCTGAGAAGAGCGGGTGAGAAGCAGCTAGAAAAGTCTTGCATCAGAGGTGGGGAGCAAATGGAAAGGAGTAGCCTATTCTGCTTTTTACAAGTCCTTACTGTCCCACTGGACAATCTCCATTGATTCCCAACTCACACAAGTGCAACACAGTCAGACACCAGGTTCAGGTCCAACCCCCCCGCCCTTACTGGTTATCTAAATGCCTAAGTCATCTGATGAAGATTACAGTGTCAAATAAACTCCTTTGATATAAGTGGACCATTTTAAAGGCTCTTCAATGAATAGTTCCTGAAATATTTGGGAAATAATTGCTCAGAAAAGAAGGAGCGCGTATCTCAGGGTGATGCGTCTGCTAGAGTGTACATGCATATAAGTATATGTGTGTACATGTCAGTTTCTACATACACACATATCTATATAGGCATGTGTCGTATCGAGCACCTCGGAGGCTACTTTATGATAGCTGTCATCGCCAAATCAGAACCTGATTTATTCTCTTATGCAGGATAATTTAAATACTGTAACAAATAGTTTAGTATATAGTGTCTAGACCAACCTTATTAAAGGATATCTCTGTGACCTTTTGGTATGTCTACTCTTGGCTTTCAACAGTCAGTCTCCTAATGAGCATGATTATAGCACAATTACATATTCATAAATTCTTTGATATAGAGCAAGACTCCACATTCAAAAAAGCCCCAAGACCATAGAGTAGTGGTTTATAAAAAGGAAGATCCTATCTCCCTCATCAGGTATGAGAATTAAGCGAGATCATGATAGTGATGAATAATAATAATAATGGAAATCCCTTCACACAAAAATTCAAATCTCTTTTCTCGGAAAGCTCCTGTCAGGATTGACTCTGACCAGTGGGCCAAGTCTAGGTGACCATAGGTCTACCTGACCTCAGACCTTGGGGAACTCCTGGGCGTCCACTTTGACTATACCATATACCCAAAAGAGTATGAAATAGTCCTGACAGCACCAGGGGCATCCGGGCAAAGCGTGGGGATTTGAGTACAGAAAGCTATAACAAGTTTTGTTAGGCAACAGGGTTTTAGAAAATGCCCAGAGAACTTTCTTCAATGTTTTTGGATTGGCTGATACAAAATTGGGTTACACAGGGTGTGTGTGCAATTTGTGGATCACAGCACAGACGCCCCTCTTGGCTATCAAATAGGTATGCAAAATTCCAAACTACATGACTGAGAAGTGCCCATGACCACCAAAACGGTACATGGGTAGAAATGAAAAACCATCCCCATTAAAACTGTGGCATTAAGGCTGTGGAAATATTAGGGGATTCGGTGTGACACGCAAGACAAGGAAAGGCAATTCCGGCAGGAACACTGTGCATCAAGATCTGCAGCCAGACCCAGCAATCGAGGGGCCTGGACCACATTCTTTGACCGCTGAGTGCCCAGTCCCCGAGATGACGCCAATCTGACCTTCAGGACCGGATCTATCTGAGTCTCCTGAAAGAGGAGGCGAGGCCTCCAGCCCCTGTGTGTTGTGGTTGCACAATGAAGACCTTCCTTCAGAAGAGGGACCGGCCTGAGGAGAGTGGACATTCTGAAAACTCGAATGCATCGTTTCAGACAACGCCTGTGTGTCAGTCTCCCACCTCCTTACTCACAGGAGCATTGCTGGACAGGCCAGGTGCACACAGCCAGAAAACGGCTTCTTCGCGGAATGCACTTCTCTTTCTTTCTTTCTTTGCACCAAAATATTTCCTAATGTTTCAAATCTAAATTTCCACACACAGCAAAATACCAAGCCTTTGGGGTGCGTCTGTGGTATTCCCTTAGGTAGGCAGAAAGTACGCGGACAGCCAGGTTCGTCCGAGGACCGGGTACTGGGGAGCAGTGACTTGTCTTTCCAGGGACAGCACCGGTAAGATCACACCTCCGACGAGGCAGGGCTTCTCCCCAGCTCTTTAATTCCCTGAAGAATTCGCTTCATATGACCCACCTTCGGTATCCCGAGGTCCTAAAAGAGACATAAGAAGAAGACCAGGAAGGGGGCGGGGGGGGGGGGGGAGAGAAAAGCGGTTTACTGATGGAGCAAGGAGTGGACATCAGCAGCATTCTGCTCCATCCATTCTAGTTGACAATCAACGTCTCAGGGAGTGATGGAGAAAATGAGACCTATATAGCAAAACCGATCTGGCAAACTTTTCAAAGTAGCAGCCAGCAAAATCGACATCTTTCGCAAGCCCTTACCTCGGATGGACTCAAAACTTCGTCGCGATGGGAGCCAATATTAATTTAGGTTCTCGCGGTCTCCTTTCCTTATTTAAGAAACAAAAGCAGAAAAAATGCACACCCAGGCCAGTTTGGGGTCTCTGGGAAAAACGGACGTAGGACACTCGGGAATGCACAGTCGGGCCTCGGCTGCTGCTTGGCGTTTGCTGTGAGGAGGAGGCCAACCCGTCGGGGAAGCACCAGTGTGTGCCCCCGCACCCGAAAAGGACATGCGTTCACAGCGGCTCTCGATTCTCGGACGTGCGGGGACCGTGTCAGCGTCCTTTAGACTTAAACACAAGCATCTGTTGGCGGATGCTTTCTCTTAAGACAAGGTGGCACTTTGCCTTCAGAATTCTTTTTTATTCTTAAGTACCAAGACTTCATTTCACTGTCAAAACGTGAAATGTCAGTGAGGATCACACTGTGCGGCACAGAGTTGGCTCGTGGCACCTAAACTCACAAACCACTCTCCTTGCCACTGAGTGGGTTCCCACGCAGAGGGCCCCTGTAGCGCAGGGCAGAAGACTGCCTCTGTGGGTTGATCAGACTGTACCTCTAGGGGTGGGGAGCGAGAGAAAGCCTGTCTTTCTCCTTTGGAGAGGTGGCAGTTTTGCATTGCTGACCTTGCAGTTAGCAGCCCAACAGGTAATCACTATAGCACCAGGGCAAATGGAAGCCACCCAAGGGCCTCACAATCGTGTGTTAGTGTTGAAGGCCGCACATGGCAAACTTTGATGTATTTAAAAATCAGTGTAGCTTCTAACAGGGCCTATAAAATAGTATTCTAAGGCACCACAAAGAAACCTAGCCGAGAAGATAGCGATTCCGATTACATTTGGAGTGAGAGTTACTTTTAAACTTTTAACCTAGACATGTCAAATTGTTTTACACCTATGCACACACCCTTTCTCTTTCCCACAGACCTTATGCTCTTGGTGACCCCGAGTCTTAGAAAAGCAGGCATGAATGTCACGCCTTCACACACTCGTTCTGACCTCTCCAGGGCTGCTTTGGCAGCAGGAAAAGCCAGGCCGTCAATCTGCTTCTGTGTCTGCTAAGGCATGCTGTGTTGTCCCCTTTCCATCTCTCGTCTGTCACTTGGCTTAACTGCTGCGTGAAGAGGACTCCTTTTTGCTCTCTCTAGTTGCTTCGGTGACAGGAGTTAGCCAGGTGAACTCACTCACGGCCATTGAGTCCCTGCCTCGGGGCTCAGTGACCCTCCAGGACAGCACAGTAGAGCGGCCCCTGCGTGCTCCCGGGCCGTCACCCCTGCCTTTCTACTGAGGAGCAGCGTCTGGCTGGTGGTCTCGAAGTAGCTGCCCAACGTGTCACCACCAGGTGAAAGGTCGCCCTCTCAGGTGGGAGGACATGGGGCGCAGCCAGTGACCCCACAAAGGAGGCTGGATGAAAGAACTTTGGAGCGCTCCTAAAGATGTGGAGCTTTATGCTAAAAGGAGTGGGAAGCCCTGAGGGATTTCAAGTGGAGGTGTGAGCTGTCTGAGTTTCACCCTGAAAACAGCATGCTGGCTGCAGCGTGGATGGCGTCTCAGAGAGGGCCAGGGCAGCCATGCTTGAGGTGACACAGGCAAGAAGCGAGGGCGGCTTGCCTGGGATTGTGGGAAGGAGCTGAAGAGAGGTGGCTGGGGTCATGATGGACATGGCTTGGTGCTGGCCTGCCGGGCTGGGGAGAGGGGCCAAGGAGAGGTGAGGAAGACGACTCTGGGTTCCCCTGGCGTGAGCCTCTGGAGACAGAGGTGTGACTTCTTACAATGCAGACCCTGCAAGCCCCAATCATCTGAGTTACAGTGAGTGACCCTGCAGGATGGCGTGGAACTGCCCGTGTGAGCTTCAGAGACCACAGCAGCTCCTGATGGCAGTAGAAAGCCTCATCGTCGTCCTGTGGAGCTGCAGGTGGTTTCGAACAAGTTGACCGTGCCCTCCGCAGCCCCACACGGACTCCTCTTATTTTAGTGTAGGAAAAAGGGGAGTCTTAGAGCAGGGCTGGACCCGCGAGCCGGGGCTGGACGGGTGCAGATGGCGATCCTGTGTGCTACCCAAGTGGTCACCATCCTGAAGTTGAATGGTGAGGTCAGCCGTTACCGAGAGAAGGGGAGCAGTGGGACGGAGCGGACTGCCGAGGGGGCTGGCAATCCTTCCCCCGACAGTTCGAGACTGTATTCTCTCAGCTACGACCACAGAGTCCAGGCGTTTCATCTCTGGCTTCTGGGTCTCGTGCTGCACGAACCTCTCTCTGTAAATGGATTTTCCTCTCCAGCCTTGAGACCCCACACATAGAAATGTAGACAAAACGGAGAACCCAAAAGTCGGCCATGCGGAGGCAGGGGTGTTTTCGGGGAGAGAATGCGATGTGTGTGAAGAGTACAAACGGAGGAGAACAAGACGGTTTGTGAAAAGCTAAAGAGAAAGCTTACGTCACAATTCTGAACTGTCTCTTATTCCGCCAGGTCTCATCCCTCCAGCGGGGACTCGGGAGACAGGGCGCAGGGTCTTCTAATTCTGCTCACGTCTGCTTCATTCGCTGCGTGCGTCAGCAGGTCTGTGCATATACCTGTGCAAAGCCATATATAGACACAGAGCACACGAGAGGTGCGTGCGCACGGGCCTGCTCTCTCTCTCTCTCTTCTCCATGAACGCCTGCTTATCTGTGACACTGAAATGCAAGCTTCCAAAGGCAGGCAGACACCACCCGGAGACGATGGACGGAAGCTTCCCCAAGCAGCTACTCAGGAACGGTTGCTGTGAGCCAGAGATTGGTATCCGAAGTTACACAAATGCACTAGTGATAACCAAGCCTTGCTTTTCTTTTCTTTTCTTTTTGGTGGACTCTTGAAATATCGGAGTCTTTTGCCTTATAGACTCAAACAACGTATTTTTTCCTTCTTGCTCAACTTTAAAGCTTCGAAACGTCTGAACTTGTTGCATGCTCCAGATGAGGGGTTCTCCACGCAGGCCGTGAACTCGCTCAGGCTTTTATATTCCGGGGTTGAGAATGTTTCCTTGTCAATCAGCAGTGACGGCTGATATGCTGAGCGACGCGTCTCTTCTGGGCTCAGCTTTATCAAGGCCTCTGCTTTCCTCTGAACGACTCTCCATCTGTCTGGAGATCTTCTGCTGAGGTTCTTATCGACAGAGGCACGCGCCCTCGAATTGACTGTAGCCAAATTCTGTGCATTTCAGAACTCGGGACAAAGAAAGATCGTGTGCCTGAAAGTGGGTTTGTGGCGACACCTTCACTCTCACACAGGGGTCTCTCCAGGACATGAGGAAGGCTCTTGTCACCTCCTTCTTATAAAAGAGCAGCTTCCGGGAAGAAACGCTAACAAGGTCCTGTTCCTCACCCCTGGGCGGGCACAGCCATGCTCTGTTGTTTCCACGATTGAGTCCCCAAAGGGGCTCTGCCAGCCCAGCGACTCAGGATTTTCCTCTTCCATCGTCAATGACAAACAGGCTCTGAGCTGCTTTCTACCAAGAGTGAGCTGTCAGTTTTAGCTCATTTAAGTAAAGGGCATGAATGTTCTTTTCGAGCATAGAATTGTAATGCTATGTTGAGGAAAGAGAGTTTGAATTTCTCGATCTAGTTGTTCGTGTGATCCAGTTGAGGTGAATTTGGAGACACAGAAAAATGGTAGCTAACTGTAGTTGGCTAGCGCGCTGCCTCTCGGAGTATCGCATCGGGGAGATCTGCGGCACAGACCTCTTTAAGATGTTAAAGGACAAACATGTCACTTAGAAGACTGGGGTGTGTCTGATGCCAAGCCATCAAATTTTCAATTTCATATGCCTCCTATGCGTGTGAAAACCGGCCAATGAGTAAGGCAGCCCAAAGGACAATGAATGCATTTGCATGAAGGTACTTGTGAGTAATACTGAAGGTACCATGGACTGCCGGAGGTCAGAGAAACGTGTCTTCGAGGAAGTGCGGCCAGAATGACCCTAAGAAGGAGGGGGGTGACTTCCTACCACGAACTTGGGACATGTCAGCAGGAGGGACCTTCTCTGGACAAGGCCATCCTGCTTGGTGAAGTAGAGGGCCGGGGGAGGAGGAAGTTCCTGAGTAAGACCGGTGAACACAGAGGCTCTAACTATGGGCGCAAGCACAGGAACGACAATGTGTGTGGGGCGGGGCCAGGTAGCGGTGCGTTGTGTTGTGCGCAGGGTTTCTGTGTGGCACCTAGGTGACAGAACCATAAATCTCTCGGGAGTTCTGATGCTTGGTGGCTATTAAAGGTCTGGCTTGCTAACCCAAAGGCTGGCAGTTCGAGTCCATTAACTGCTCAGCAGTAGAAAGGTGTGGTGGTCTGTTTCTGTAAAGTTTCACAGCCTTGGAAAGCCTATGGGGCAGCGCTAATCTACCCTACACAGTCACTATGAGTTGGAAGAGACAGAATGGCAGAGGATTTGATTCTTTTTAAAAAATCTCTCATCTAATTCCATTTATTAGAAAGACTTTATAACCAGTATCCTGCATTATTATTTTTTTGGTTAATCTTACATTAGATACAATTTTTAGTCACCTCATCAACAATTATCCCCCCTCCATGCTGATCCGGTAAAACGAGGGGATGGAAAATGATTCCCTTGGCAATGTTAGCACGGGAGCAGTCACATGATGTGACGCAGAGAAAAAGAACCGTGTTATTTTAGCTCGTTTTATTAGTAGGTGAGTGGGTTTGGATAAGAAGACCTTGCTGGCATTCTTGTTTAGAGAGCATGTAAGGAACTCAGGCCCCAGGACAATGCGTGTGAGACTACTGCACATTTGAATCACATCAGCCAAGCTATAAGCACATAACGGAAGCAATGCAAGAGAAAGGATTCTGTTTAGCGAGGAGAAAAAAAAATATCCAAGAGCGAACAAGAAGCACAAAGGAAATACCTTAAGGTCTTGCCTTTCCAGATGCAAAAGTTCAGCCCCTCTGATGTCATGGCGGATGAAGAGTTCTTTGTACTCTCCCAAATGGAGCAGATCCAGCCACGCAGCAACTTCCTCTGTGCCCCATTTCTGAACTACCAAAGTTAAGAGCAAAACCCCCTTAATTTCTACATGCTCAATGCATCACAAAGCAAAGGTTGGCCAAAGAAGCTGCAAAACAGAGTTGGCAGCGGTGCTAGCAGAGGGGAAGGTTAGGGATGCTTCAACAAAACTCTGGTTTCATTTTTTCCCCCATGCAGGTTTCAGACGGCCAATAAACACAAGGATGGGGCTTACAGAGACATTCACTGCTGGGCTGCCGTGCCTCGAGCTTTCGGCCAACTTCCTCACGAAAGCTACCCAAACTATACCGTACACCCACTCCTCACTTATTGCCAGGGTGAGGGCCCAAAGGCCAGGCCATCAGGCAAAGATTGGTGTTCTGCAAAATATAGGAAAGTTTTGGAAATGATGACAACATATGCACAAATGTGCTTGATACAACTGATGTATGCATTGTCCTAAGAGCTTTAAGAGCCCCCAGTAAAATGATTTACTACAAAATAAAAAATTTTTAAAAGAGTGATGACCACATCACATCACAAAATGGAGGATGATCACATCACGACATAACTGTCCAATGGCACCATAGCACACTGCCAAATGAGTGCCAAACCTCTGTGAATCATGGCCAAGCCGGGACGGCACAAAACCGTAACCATCATGGCCAGCGTGGCACCTTACTGCCAGAAGTCTGCCACTGATGTATGAAATAATAGTCCAGTGGAATTTTTACTACTGTTGTAGATGTGAAATGTTGCCTAACGAGACAGCCTCTAAGTGAGGAGTGGGTGTATGCAGAGAAACATTTCTTTCACATTTTTTGGATCAGCGGCACAAGGTCTAAAGAAGCGCTGAAAACAGTCGATTCTCGTTATTCACAGCGGTGGTATTCTTTAATGTCACCACAGACATCACTCAGGAAGCCCCAAGCCATGCCCCCACGGAAACACTGGTTTAGGTGCTGGGAGCCTCTGATCATGCGGTTATGGCTAGTGTTCCATCCGTAACCTTGTTCAATGTTTGCTTCCCTTGAATGAAACTATTAACAGCTTAAGTCATCTCTTTTGTTGGTTCATTAACTCGAACCTCCCAGCCAAGAGCACAGCAACTCCGGCCTGAACCACGTTTATCTAACACCTGCCTTCCCTGCCACGTTCATTCAAGGCCTCCTGACACTCAGGAGTCCAAGGCAGCACCTTCGTCCTCGGCTTGGGGGGCCGCCTTAAATGCAACACTGGCAACAAGCAAGCTCAATAATGCGCGCGACACAGAGGTCGAACGAACACCTGCTTATAGTGTGGGCGCTCTTGTTGTTCGCCCTCAGCGGGACACGTGCACAACTGCTACCTCACCTTGCACCGCTCTGCGTGTGTGCAAGGAGCCTGCTAGCATAGTGGTTGTGCAGTAGGGGGCTACCCGCAAGGTCAGCACTCTGAAACCACCAGCGATTTTGTGGGACAAAGACGGGGCTTTCTACTCCCAAAACAGCTAGTCTCAAAAAAATCACAGGAGCATTTCTACCTTGCCCTAGAGGGTCGCTGGGGGTCAGAATCACGAGTCCGTCCCCCAGACGGAGCTTCAGTTCTCAGAGGAATGTTAGCAGGTGAGCAGATACCCAGCCAGGGAGTCTGTGAATAACGAGAATCGACTGCCATTCCTTAAGACCAGTACAGAGCCAGCTACCGTAAGACATAGGCTGTCAATGCCAACTGCAATGTCAAGCCTGACAGGGACTGCTCAGCCGAACACCGACTTTTCTGTCTGCGCTCTGGCCGATGTCGGCTGCTGCCCTTATTGATTCCACTATTACTGATAAGTCATCAGCAACTGTTTGGCTAAAGCAACTTAATGTGTCACATTGTAATGTTGCTAGTATTCTTTCGAAGATTAGTTGGTTTCTACGACTTCTCAGTATGTATGATCGTGACCTCTGGCATTAGCTTGGTAAGAGTCTATTTGCGGTATTCAGCTTGAAAGTCCTCTTCACCAGCTAGCTGCCTTAAACCTATCGCCAAGTGGCAGCTCGCTTTTTTGAACGGACAGCTGACTCGGCAGATTATGAAGTGGTTTGATGAGGAAAGGCGGTTTCCACCGCGCACACAGACCAGGAAGGTACATCGGCCGTGGCCCGGCAGCACATTGATGCTCTAGGGAGAGCTGGCGAGGGGACTGGAAAGATAGAGGCAGAGGGAAAGTTAAATCTTGGCTTCTAAGTGTCAGTACTGTGGTCGACTGTCGTTACCAAAGGGTTGAAATCGGGTAGTACGGCCTTAAAGCGAGGGGAGGAGAATGTCACTTCAGATGAAAAATGCATTTAGTAAGTTAAAGGAAGAAATGAAAGTTTCTGGGTCCCATGTAGCAACATGTGAACTTGGCGAAACACACAAGAAACAAGTTACACACGGGTGCCTTGCAGTGCTAGTGAGAAAGAGAAAAACTGTCAAAGTTGACCCACTCACACCCCCCACACACACACCAAGTCGACAGCAGGCGCACACTGGGCGCTGGGACATACGTTTGGTCCGATACATTTGCCTAAGTCGTGCTTTTTTAGAGCATCAAACTCTGCCTCCTGTGTGGACCACCTACCAGGCTGAGAGCTTGCCTTCTGCTTGGGACCCTTTTCCTTTTTAAACTTGGGCACAATTCGGAAAACGGTGCTTCTGTTGTGTCTTTTGCTGCAGTCCATAGGGGGCTCCTGTGAAAAGTGGGCAAGAAAATAAACTTTTGAGGATGCTCAGAGGTTAAAAATAAAGCATGAATAGGTATAATATTGGAACAAGCTATAAACTCTAAAATTATGTTATTGCCAAGTGCCATCCAGTTGGCTCTGACTCATAGTAACCTCGTTTGGCAGTAGCTGAGCTGTTCCATTGGGTTTTTTTGGGGGGGGGCATGGGGTGGGGGTGGGGAGGCCTGTCATCTTCATAGAAGTAGATTACCAGATTTTTCTCCTAATGGAGACACAGGGCGGATTCAACCCCCCAACCTTCCAGTTAGCAGTCGAGCGCTTAACCACAGCGCCACCAGAGCTCCTCGCTCCGTAGTACAGGCTTGAAAATGCATGGTTTCCCCTATGTTCCCCCGAGTTGGGTCGTTGCTCACTAGCTCACAAGCAGTGCACTTCAAAGAATTTGAATTTGCTCAGAAGGGGAATTCAAATGCCACTGTCACAAAGCCTACACTGCTAGGCACCCAGGCTGGCTTGGTTATACCTCGTCCTCGTTTTGGTGGAAGATGTCATCAAGCCAAGGGATCTCGGTGAGCTTTTGTAGCTCCAGCTCCACGGAGTGCAGGGCATCGGACACCCGCTCTTCATGTGGCGATTCCAGCTGCTACTTGCCGGCAGCCCAAAAGCAAAGCAAGACTCAGGTCACTGCCCCAAACAGGACACGTCATGCCACGTTGACAGTGGATGACAGCCTTACCGATTATCAGACTAGGCTTTTACAGAGAAATAGAGGGAAAAAGAACTCACGACGTTAAAAAAAAAATCTGGGTCAAAGTGGCCTAATACTTACCTCCCAAAGACTCTACGGACAGAAGCAGCTTGTACAATTTTAATGACAACACAGAGGAAGTACTGCTTTTGTTTTCTATGTAAAACGTATCCTGCCGCCCTCTCTGCCTTTTCCCCTCTCTCTTGTCCTTCCTTCCATCCGGTCGGCCCCCCCACCTGCTTTGCCTCCTTGGATGAGTGAGTACGTTTGCTACTTATTTGTGCCCCAAGTTTTTCTGCTTGATGAGGCCACTGTGTGAGCAGTAATAGTTTTTAAAACTTTTCAAAAGTCTGTCATTGAAAAAACTTCTTGGCACAAAAGAAAAATGTCAGGGACACTGAAGAGTCTGCACTTAAAGAAAAAGAATACAGGGAGCGCGGGGCATTTTGGGATGAAAATTTGGTAAAAATCATAGCAAACCAAAAGCCGTAAGGCTTGTACACTGGAGGTGGGTCCACATGCATGCCCGAGCAGTAGATTTGGGTATCACAGAGGATTTAGTGGGTGACCCATTATCTGTATTAACCCATCCATTCAAAGCCATTACTATGAATAACTCTATCTCCTCAAATGCCACTGAGTCGATTCTGCCTCAATGAAACCCCAAGGGGCAAAGCTGAACTTGCCCCTGAGTTTTGAGACTGTAACTCTTTATGGGAGTAGAAAGTCTCCTCTTTCTCTGGAAGAGCAGGTGGTGGGTTTGAACTACCGACCTTGCCACCAGCAATCAAAAGCTGTCTCAACAGCTCCATTACTTCCTCATAGCAGGAGGTGGCAAGAGTGTCTGAAGTCTCATCAGGCTCTTTAATACTGCAGGCTAAGTAATTACAGCAAAAATTGTGGAGCAGACCCCCAAAATTCACTGAATTTTAGAACTGGAAGTTCAGTGAGGACAAGGTTGTTATTTACCACACATATTATTTTGTTTCCCTCTGTTATTCAAAGACTCTGCCATTTTTATCATTATTAAAATGTGGAATCTCCACATTGCTATATGAAATGTACTACTGTCCTTTAAGACAGGATTCCCCAAAGTAGGCAATACCATCTTGGTGGGGGTCAGGGCTATAAGGGTCCAGGGAGGCTACCAAAGCAGCTACCTATATTTTATCCTAGAACCTGGCTGGGGTGATAGTACAAAAGTTCTTCTAATTTCTTTTCTGAAATGGGGGAGTTTGGGAATCCATGCTTTGAGTCTACAAATATATGACTTCTAAAATGAATGGACTATTACTACATTTTCATTTGAGAAGTAAAATATTTGTTATTCCCAAATACATGGTAAAGTAAAAAAAGTAGTGCTGCTAAGGGTTCTAGTTCATATATTCAAGGATTTATTTCAAACAAAATGTTTAAACAAGTCTATGGAGCCAGTGAATGGCTGCAGACACATTCTCTCAATCATACACTTGTGTTGGTCTCATTTGGACCAAAATGAATAAAAAAAACAAAACTCACTGCCAGTGAGTTGATGCTGACTCATGGCGACCCACTAGGACAGGGTAAAACGGCCCTGTGGCTTTCTGAGACTGTAGCTGCTGACACGAATAGAAAGCCTCATCTTTCTCCCAAGGAGTAGCTGGTGGCTTCAAACTGTTGATCTTATAGTTAGCAGCCACATGCATAGCCACTACGCCACCAGGACTAAGCTTTTGATCAAAAAAAGGAGAAGAACGTGCAGAAGAGAAAGTCAACTCATTATGGAACGGAGATAGTGGAGTCCCAGAGGCTGCAGGAGCCCCTGAAACTGTTATTCCAGGGTAACCTTAACCTGCAAACCAAGAATACTCCCTGGAAGTCCTACTGGCCAAACCACAGTAGAACATCTACCTGGAACACTACGCTCTCCTGAGAACCATCCGTGAGTATGCGGTGTCAGTGACGAGCCAGTAGGGGGCAGTGAGTCCACATCCCCAGAGAGGACACTTGGAACAGCTCAGGAGGAAGGCCTGTCACGAACCCTTATCGTGAACTGCTGTGTGTTCTGCTGTGTCTCCTTAACAAGGGGTAAAATAAATTACTTGTAAAAGGCAACAACAGATGTTTCTTCCTAAAACGTTTTCTTCGCAGCCACCAGAGGCGAGTGGATTCCTGTCCCAGGGAGAAGGAGAAGAGCGTAAAGTCTCCCTCCATAAGCTTTAGATTTCTCTTCTTGGTGCAGAAAGATACCGGAGGGGTAGCCCTCATCTGGACCCCACTCCAACGTACGTTCCAAGCACTTATTACTAGCTAGCTAGGCTGTAGACACACCTCCCGCGCTCCCACGGGGCCAGATGTTTAACATGGTTTCGAATCAGGTGTGCATTTGCCCAAGCAAGACGTGAAGTCTCTTCCAGAGAAATGGGTGAAGATCATCAGCCATCACCAGCTCTGCGACTGTCAGAACTGTTACGGAGAAAGAGCGAATGTCGCAGAGGCCTACACAAAACATCACCAGAGGACGCGAGTCACCCACATTGGCCACTGGATGGCGTCAACCGCCAATGTGCAGGGCCATCGGAACCTGGCGAGGGCATAAAGCAGCTCGGAGCTGGCAAAGGCCCTGTGCGAACGGACCGGGCACGGTGGGCTTCTTCCGGCACTTCCACTGCAGGCGCAGCGCTGCACCAAGTGCCATGCTGACTTCCACGGCCAATCTTCCGCTCAAGGGATATGGCCAGCTCTTCAAAGTCTGCGATGGGACACCGTGTCTAAGAGTTATCCTTCTTTTAAGCGACTGTGGAGGGCTGTGGCAAGCTATGTTTCCAACGGTAACTCGGGGAATAAAACTTACAATTTCCTCTACACTTTGAAAAAGCTCGAGGTTGACGGGGCAGAGCCAGTTTGCCCCAAACACACAGACGGGAAATGCCTTCTCCGGGGGCACCGGAGTCTGAACGCCCAGGGTCAGGATTTCTTCATGTGAGGGTGAGGTGAACAGGAAGGCCCGGATGAAGGTCTCAGGCTGCTTCTGCACTGGGGTCTGCCAATGGCATGTTCTCTAAGGGGGGTCAGGCCATGCGTGCCCTCCCTCCCTCTTACGTCAGCGAGGATCTCCTGTCCTTACCAAAGGCACCCTGCCGACCAGTAACGACTCCGTCTCATTATAGAGCGCCTTCACGTTCACCGCAATTTCAGTGGCGACCTCTCGCGTAAGACTCTAGAGAAGGAGATAGATCAGACAAGAGAGCCGGTGTCAAGTGGTGGCTCCGTCACCAGTGAACGCTATCGATTCGCTTTTCCCGATTCAAATTCACATCACCGGGACATTTTTTAAAACGACTGTGCTTGAAAAACTTCACATGCATCTGCTAGTGTGGTATCTTTTCTGATTATTGTATCCCAGAACCACAGGCGGCACTGGCTCTAGTGAGTTCATGGAGAACCACACCTGCTACGTGCAAATCCATCTATGCTACATATAAATCTACGTACAAATCCAACGTATCTACGTACAAATCCAACGTATCTACGTACAAATCAAACATCTACGTGCAAATCCATCTATGCTGGCACCAACGTACACAAGGGGGTTTCAGAACTTTGGAGGAAAGATGGAATTAAAGGCTACTGGGATTTTCCCTCAGACTCTTCGAAGCCCTCTAGTATCCATATTCATCAGCATCTGATTATAATTAGTTCTCCCCACCAACTCCCAGCAGTTCCTACCCGATGGCTCAGTAGCCTGAGATCTTGGGACCAGCACTTATTTGTGGCTTATTTTATGTAACTTCAACCAAATGAATAGAAGGGTAAAGTACGTCTGTCAGTTTTTCTCCGTCCTATAGCACTGTAATCACACAACACATTTCTAATTTTAATCTGCCCACTGCTAGCTTTTCACAGAAGCATCAATGTCTGATTGAACGTAACAAAATAAGGTCCGAATAATTTCATGAGGCACTTCAAAAACCAATGGGCCCAAACCAAATACACCACACTCACTGCCATGGAGTGATTCTGAGTCACAGGGACCCTCTACGATCGGGTTTTCCCAACGGTCAGTCTTTATGGGACAGAACACTTCCTATTTCTACTGTGGGGCAGCTGCTGGGTTCAGGCAGCCGACCATGTGGTTAGCAGCCCCACGCGTGATGCACTCCACCACCAGTGCTCCGCACAGTGAATCGGCAGCTCTAGTAAATGGCCGCCTTTACGAAATGTCCAGGCTCGTCCCACACAAAGGGGCAGGAGAGGAGGGGCAGTCTTGGCTAAGACGGAAGGGAGCACAAGGGAGACGGCCAGGCGAGGAGGGACCGACATTTTGAAAAGTAAACAGGAAGAATTTAAGAGTGGGAATGGAAAAAGGGTAGTAAGGGAAAAGAAAAAGAAGGCGGCCACAAGCTGTCCTGTTTCTGGCATAGCCGACACGACTCTAGAACTTTCTTTCAAGGTGGTGTATTTTATGACACCAACCTATAGGTGTGACACACCCAGCAGTCTCTGGCCCGAGACTTGCCCTTCGCTCCTCACCTCTGGGTACTTGGGGTTGGCTTTGTCCAGCGCATGGGAGCACGCATTCACCGCGTGGGCCAGTTCTTGCTCCAGAAGACAGTGAATGGTGGCTGCGTCACAAATCCTGAAAGCAGTAACAAGAATAGCAATAATCATGCCCGTGGACAAAAGCTCCTGTGAACATTGCGGATTTGTTAGATTGCAGACAGACGTGCGTGCTCAGTTTAAAAAAAGACAAAGACCAATGAAAGAGCAAAGAAGAGTGAAGTGATGGAGGAGTTCACACCACAGCAGAGGTGGGTCTATAAACGTCAAGCCCATGGCCAAAAGAACAGCAGTGACCACGTGGGGCTTAGAGTCAGAAGTAAACGTGTTCGAGTGCTACCTGGAAGGACACGATTTGAAGGGGCTTCAAAAATGTGTGTGCGCGCGTGTGTGGCAGGGGGTGGTGGGATCTTCTTTTCCGTGGACGTTTGGAAGCCTCCTGGGATAGACAACAGTAAAACCTAAGCAAGCTGGAGGTGTCCTTGGAAGAGAACCACTTCCCCTGCCCAGGGAGCGGAGGAAAGCGCTCCAGGCGCACCTGTGCCAAGGTGTAACCGGGCGAGGCCTCGACCCGGGTGGCCGTGGAGTTCCCACTCACGGCTTTCAGGCGGGTCAAATTCAGAGTAGAAACTTGTTTACAGAGTAGGAATCTTCTATTCACTGAAACGGGACCCAGCAACACAGGCAAAAGGTGGGTAGGAGAACAGGCACATCTTTGTCATTTACTGGCCGGGGCTTTATATAAATGAACTAAGAAGCATGGCCTCCATTTTTCCCTCTCTGGAGGAAGGCTCTGAGAGCCCGAGGGCTGATCACACAGCTGCTGTTGTCTGGGAGCTGTGTGAGCTCTGACTCATAGGGAGGCCAGGAAACAGAGTGAGCATCCCCCCCCCCCCCCGGGTGTCCTAGGCGACGCCTCTTTATCAGGGCAGACTGTCAGGCTGTTTTTCTTCCCACGAGGCCCTGGGGCGTGGGGAGGGGTGTTCAAATTGCTGCCCGTAACAGAGTGCTTAACTATGGTGCCAGATTCGAACCTATTCCGATCCACTCCAAAGCTTGCTGGGAGCTCAACCTCCAGGCACAGGACTAGAAAGACAAAACCCTTGCGGGAACTTGGGCCAAAGAAGAGCAAGGAGGGAAATTTCCATTGGAAGCTAAAAAACGATGTCAGGCTTGCATGGGGTGGGAGGCGGAGGGGCTCTGCAAATCCTTTTGGCCGCTGGCACTTTCAAGGAGAACGGTGATGGAACTGAAAAGAGCGCACCCGATGGGCCGTGGCCCCGGCCCTTTGAGCCGAGAGTCCAGGTTTTTCTCATGTTCAGAGATATGAGAAAAGCGGTGTGTGTACAACCCCAACCAAACAAAAGGCAGGAAAGAAACGGCCCCATTCGCTCGGAGGTGCTCTGTCAGTACATCCGAGAGAACGGCTAACTCCTTGTCCACAGTCGCAACTAAACCGAAGTTGGGGCGGAAATGGCTATTTTACAAGCTAAACGCCTGGAAGCACACTTTGACTGGGTACAGCATGTACACATATTTAACAAGCTATCTTGTGTGGAAGGATGAGGGGCCAGGCCCACCACGGCACTGCAGAAAGTCTACCAACAGGCTGACGACAGACAAACACAGGTGCGTGTACTGGCATTTCCTGGGCCACTCCAAGCATCTTCCTAAAGATGTTAACCAGTTTAAAACCAAGTTAACGTCCAAAAGAAAACCCACGGTTTTCCTTCTCAGATCTGCCCTTGACCCAGCCAGCTGTTCACTAGAACTGTAGGCCATCCTGCCTCCTGATCCCTTCCTCACACCCAATTCAGCTCCTACGTGGTCTTGACTTTCTCTCCCCTTTCCCCTCCACTGCCTGAACCCGCCATTTCCAACACCTCGCCCTGTGTCCACACTGTCCCACCTGCGTGGTTCTTCTCCACTGCTACCAGAACCCCCCTGACGAAGTGCTATGTGACACAGACGCTGCATAACTTTCTCCGGCGTCTCTGCATGCGCTGTTGAAGAAGCCCCAGCTTGGGCGCACACCAGAGCGAGCCAGGGGCTGTCAGCTGAGGACGCCTCAAGGCGACCTTCCACTCAACAGAAATGACAGCTTCTCTGCCTGATCATTGACGTCGCGGACCATCTCGCCGGGAGATCCCTCAACCTCTCCGTCCTGGCCTCCACCAAACACGAGGCCCCCTCTGGCAACTGACCCCTCCCGACGGATGTGCCCAAGGCAAGCGGGTTCTGCTCTGATCCTTAGGGTTTTCAGGGGTTGATTTTTGAGATTGCCAAACCTTTCTTCTCGGTCCTAGTCGAGAAGCTCCACCCAACCTGTCCGCCATGAGTGACTGGGGGCATGAGTTTCAGGCCCTTTGTGATCTGTCCACATCGAGCCTACTCGTGCACAAGCCATGCCAACATGTCAGACATGCCGAATACCTGAGATCCCCGGGAGATACCACGCACACACCCTCCTCTGTGCCTCTAGTCTGGTTCGTATGCTTGGCTTCTCCTCTAACTCTTCCCTCAAGACTTGGTTGAAAGGCTGCTTCCTCCAGGCAGTCCCTTTGCATTGCCTCTGACCTAGTTTGCGCATTCACTGTCCCCATGGTGCGCTCCCAGAGAGCAATTAGGTCATGGTTCTCCTCCTCAACTCTGCACAAACATCGAGCAGGAACCACAAGATACTCATGTCGGTGCCTCTGGAGCCTAACATTCTTCCTACCTAATCTTCCATGATCTCGTAAGGACTAAAGCACACCTGACTCGAGCCGTGTATTTTTCCATGGCTCCATGCGTGTGTGAGAGGTGAACAGTGAAGAATGAAGAACCGATGCATTTGGATTATGGAGCCGGTCAAGAATACGGAAAGTACACGGGGCTGTCAGAGAAGCAAACCAATCTGCGTCGGGAGAAGTGCATCCGCAATGCTCATGAGAAGTGGCTGTGGTCAAGTCATCAGGAGGCATTCGTCCCTGGAGAAGAACCTCATGGTCGGGAAAGGAGAAAACCCCAAAGCAAACTCACTGCCGTCGAGTTGATGCTGATGCACAGCGACCCTCTAGAGAGCAAGGTCCTCAATGAGATGGTCTGACCCAGCGGCTGCAACCATGGACTCCAACAAAACAAGTGTGAGGTGGTGCCGGGGCAGGCAGGGTTTTGATCAGGTGTACACGGGGTCTTCCGGAGTCAGAGCTACCACCACGATGCGTAACAGCAGCCGCTCAAGGGCCTGTTGGCAGTGTGAGCCCATACAGATCAAGGCTGAATCCCTTGCTAGTGAAGCTAAACTACTGTTCGCTTTTGATGACCAGGATGATAGTTTTTAAGATGATCTCAGTGCAACAGTTTCGGGGTTTTGAGCGGCCTCCATGGCCCCAGAAAGGCTGGGATCCCTGAGAGTTTGAAATGCTGCTCTGTATGTTGCCCCTGTGCTGAGGAGCCTTCTGTTGAATCTCTGATCAAGACGTTCAGCAACGGTGGCCAGGCCCTCTCCAGTTCTGGTCTCGGGGCAAAGCGGGCCCTTGTTCACAGAAGCTAGTAGTCTTGCCTTCCATTTTACTTCCTAATAGCTGCCCCCCGGCCCCCCCACCCCCCGCTTTCTTCCTCGGCTGTTCCTGCAGAATAGACACCGGTTTTCTACATTGCCTCTTGCTTGCAAGCTTTTTTTTTAAAAAATCATCTTATTGTGGGCTCGGACAACTCTTATCACTATCCATTCATCCATCCATTGTGTCAAGCACATTTGTTGCCATCATCACTCTCAAAACATTCGCTATTTGAGCCCTTTGGCATCAGCTCATTTCCCTCTCTCCTCACTCCCCCACGAACCCTTATTAATTTACAAATTATTATCTTGTCATGTCTTATACTGTCTGACGTTTCCCTTCACCCACTTTTCTGTTGTCCGTCCCGTTGGGAGGGGAATATATGTAGATCCTTGTAATCGGTTTTCTCTTTCCACCCCACCCTCCTGGTATCGCCACTCTCACCTCTGACCCTAAAGGGATCATCTGTCCAGGATTCCTTGTGCTTGCAAGCTTTTAAGACCCCAGGTACTACAAGCTAGGTTCCAAACAAGCTAGCAGGCAAAGGAGAAGCATGAAATACATTATTGGGCAAATCTCTTGGATGTCCCATGAAATCGTGACCTTACACCTCTAAACCAAGAAATCATATCCCGCGAGGTGTTTGGTTACACAGAAGCAGCCCCCGCGGCTAATCTTCGTTGTTGCTGTAAATACATCTAACACAAAACGTTTGCCACTTTAACTGGTTCATTTACTCTACAACCCCACTCTTAATCAATATGACAGATCTATCACCAGGCATCCATAAGCAATAAACCCGCCCCTCCCCCATCCCCTTTGCCTTGATTACTAATAAACTTTGATCCCTAAACATCTGTCTTTTCTTCTCTTTTCATGTTTGGACATGCATGTGTGTCCCCTTGTGACTGGTACATTTCACTCAGCATAACATCTCTGAGCTCCATCCCGACTGTAGCTGGTATCCAGGTCCCCTTGAGCCCTGTGGATTTGTCTTTGGGGTACGCCTGGAGTGACACTGCGGGTCATGCAGTTGTTCTACTTGGTCTCCACCGTGCTCTTTCCATAGCAGGTGCACCGTTTTTGCATGTTCATCAGCAGTCATGAGGGTGCTCCAATTTACCTACATAACTGCCAACAATTGTTATTTTCTTGGTGTTTTTAAAAAATCTTAGTGACCCTCCACCCATTGCCACAGAGTAGAAATCCTAGTGGGGAGTAAAATGGTATCTCAATGTAGTATTGATTTGCATCTGATGGTTAATGATGTATAACATATTTTTGTGTTTGCATGTTCCCTTTGGTAAAGTATCTATGAAAGTCCTTTGTCCATTTATCTATATGTGTATGTGTATGTTTTATTGCATCTCAATGCAAATTCACACAGCAAATCAGGCTCCCATTTGACAATTTCTATACAAATTGCCCAGTAATGTTCATGATAGTTTTTGTAATGTATAAATGTTCTCTGTCATTGCAGTCTGGTTGTTCCAGTTCCAGTACTCTTGTTTCCTTGTTCCCTTATCTTTTCATCTTTGTTTTAGAGAAATTTTTTTTCATAAAGGTTTTTTAAATGAAATAGGGTGGATAAACAATCTGGAGGAGAAAACAATGGGACTGATGGTTTTGGGGGGATATGGGAAAGAGGGAGGTGGGGGGAAAGGAAGTGGTGTTCACAGGGACTAGGGAACAACAAGTGATCCAAAATCAGTGGCAAAAGGGGTGTAAGTGACCTGGTAGGGCTTGATCAAGGGCAATGTAATCTAAATGAAGGCTGAGCATGATAATTGGACAAGAGGAAGGTAAAAGGAAATAGAGGAAAGAACTAGGAGGCAAAGGGCATTTAGAGAGGTCTAAATACAGGCATGTACATATGTAAATATATTTATATATGATAATGGGGAAATAAATCTATGTGCATACGTTTACAGGTTTAGTATTAAGGTAGCAGATGGATATTGGGCCTCCACTCAAGTACTTACTCAATGCAAGAACACTTTATTCTATTAAATTGACATTCCATGATGCTCACCTTTCCAACACGATCGCTGAAGACAAATGTGTGCATAAGCAAAGGTGGTAAAGAAAGCTGATGGTGCCTGGCTATCAAAAGATACAGCATCTGGGGTCTTAAAGGCTTGAAGGTAAACAAGCAGCTATCTAGCTCAGAAGCAACAAGGCCCACATGGAAGAAGAACACCAGCCTGTGTGACCACAAGGTGTCGAAGGAATCAGGTATCAGGCATCAAAGAACAATCAATCATATCATTATGATTGAGGGTGTAGATTGGGGACCCAAAACCCATCTGTAGGCAACTGGACATCCCCTTACAGAAGGGTCGTGGGGAGGAGACCAGCCAGTCGATGCAGTGTAGCAATGATGAAACATACAATTTTCCTCATTCTTAAATGTTTCCTCCCCATCATCACAATCCCAATTCTACCTTACAAATCTGGCTAGAGCAAAGGATGGAACTGGAAACACAGGGAATCCAGGACATATGAACCCCTCAGGGCCAGTGGTGAGAGTGGCAATACCAGAAGAGTGGAGGGAAGGTGGGGTAGAAAGGGGGAACCGATTACAAGGATCTATATATAACCTCCTCCCTGAGAGATGGACAACAGAAAAGTGGGTGAAGGGAGATGTCGGACAGTGTAAGACATGACAAAATAATAATAATTTTTAAATTATCAAGGGTTCATGAGGGAGGGGGTGGCAGAGAGGGAAGGGGAAAAATGAGGAGCTGATATCAAGGGCTCAAGTAGAAAGCAAATGTTTTGAGAATGATGATGGCAGCAAATTTACAAGTATGCTTGACACAATGGATGGATGTGTGGATTGTGATGAGTTTTTAGTGGCGCACCATACTCACGGATAGCATTCTTTTTGTGCGTGTCCGTCAGTGATTTCACTAAAAGGTGACCCAAGGGGTGATTTTACAGAGAATTAGGGAACCAGTCCTCTTGTCTCAAATGGACGAGTGATTTTTTTCAAGTATTTGTGTTGGTTTGTGTTTTTCTCATTCTGTCAGGGTCTATCTCTTGTGACCCCGAGCAGAGTGGTTGGTAACAAGAACCGGATACCATCTAGATCTTTCGGTCTCGGGGTCAATGTGGCTGTGCCTTGTGTATGCTCTCCGCCCGGCTGACTCTCCTCCTGATAAGTAGAGACCAGTGCCGCTCATCTCACTGGGATGAAGAACATGGATTTCGTGGTACCAGTTGACTGAGTTGTCCCATGAGACAAAGGTCTAAGATTTAGACCCAGAAAACCATTCTTTCCAGGTGTTAGGTTGTCTGAACAGGTAGCTGTTAACGGTGGCCTCTACGATTACATAGACATGCACAACTACCTGTAAACACCTATGTACAGCTACTTGGGTCTGTGCATGTATATGTATGCACCTGAACATACGCACACAAGAATGGTCATACGTTCATATTCTGGTTATTGTTGGTGTCGCCCCCCAATTATGTATGTCGCATTCTCTGGTGCAGCATCCTTCTCTCTTATGAGCTTGTTGGGGGCATCGATCGTTTTGGTCCAGCTGTGCTCAGCACAGCCCCGCCCTGTGCTACTTCTCCATCACACAAATAGCAAGGCTCTATGCTCTCCAGGGTGGTACTCCCATCTCCCATGCCCTACCCCTGGTAACCACCGAGGCACAGTGGTCTCTGTACATCTATTGAACAGCAACAGGATGGTGATGGTGCAAAGGTTCCCCGCTTGGCTGCTAACCGAGAGGTCAGCAGTTCTAACGCCTCCAGTGGCTCAGTGGGAGACAAGACCTGGAGATGTGCTCCTGCAGACTGCGCATGGCTGCGGAGTCACACAGCGGAGCTACGGGACAGAGTAGAAGGCCCCCACGCTCCCACGGCTGTTATCTCTCGGGTGCAGACGGCTACCTCTTCCTTCTGCAGAATGGCTGTTGGGCTAGAACTGCTGACCTTTTGCTTAGCAGCCGCGTGCCAAACCGCGGAGTCACCAGGGCACTGTCGGTAAAGGTTCCTAGGCTTTGCAGAAAGGAACCCTGGCGACGCCACGGGTTACTAACCAAAAGTCAGTGATTCAGACTCATCAGTCAGTCACCATCAGCTGGATGCTACCTTGTGGCCGCCCTCTAGGAGAGCAGAGACCGTCCCACGGGGGGTCCGAATCACTGACTTTGCGGTCAGCACCTCAGGGGGCTCCTGGGGTTCCGTGCTGCAGTCTTGAAACCTTCAGGAGCAGTTCTATGTGAGATGGGTCACTAAGAGCTGCAATTCGATCCAAGAGCACCTACTAACAACCAGGAGGTGTGCGCATGGGCAGAAGAGCGGGCACGTGAGAAATGGCTGGCAGGGAGAAGCACTCCTCACCATAGGGCTTTAGAAAGCTCTCGTTGCAGATCGCAGGGGGCACTGTGCGCGCGTGGGGTTTGCAGAGCGGGGAGCAGAAGAGACGAGCAGCATTTAGTGAGGCACACATGAAGCAGCGAATGAAGAACAGAAAAAAAAAGATTTCTTTTAGGCACCACAAGCAACTGAAGCTGGTGTTAAAACAAAACGGCTAAGCTCTGCTCTCACAGCCGGGAAGCCAGCAGTCCAGCATACCGCGTAATGAGCTCCTCGGCCGCCTGGAAACACAGCTGCATCTGGGACACCTCTTCTGTTGCCAGGTCGACAGCCTGATGGATGTACAAGTGGGTCCGGCCAGCAGGCTTCCCAGAATCACACTTTTGCTTATCCTCCCAAGATTTCAGAGTATTCTCGAAAGCCTATGGAAAATCAATATTATAAGGACTCGTCAGATGACAGCTCTGACACCCAATCAGTAAGCATTTCAATAATAAGCAAATGGCTTTGAAGTTACAGTGGCTTTCCCTCATCATCTGACATCTCATTCAAATATATCACAAATATAAAAGAGACATTTCAAGTTTTCTGATGTATGACAATATAAGTAGTATAATCTGAGAGTAAATATTTCATTGAAATGTTGAGAGAGTTTCAATTTATGCTTCAATTGATATACTATTTTAAAATGCTAGATAGGGACTCTGGCAGTCTTGTTTGTCAGAGGTGTGACCTTAATTAAAATATTAAATATAAATGTATTTTAACATGTATTTTAAGTATAAAATACACACACAGGGTAAATAGTGGACTGTTAATTACAGGGACAGCAGTTCAAACCCACCAGCTGCTCTATACGAGAAAAATGAGGCTGTCTACACCTATAACGATTGACAGTCTCAAAAATCCTACATAGGGTCACTATGAGTTAAAGCAATGTTAGTGGATATCTCTCACACCACAAACGACAGATGTAACAGGGAACTTAAATCCTTTTCTTAGACCTCTATTTTCTTATAATAACTTTAGATATTTTTAAAATCACTCCAAGGAAGCCTAGGAAACTAAATTTGTTACATACTCTGTCTCTCGTCAGCATCTGCGCTCGGTTTTTGTGCACAATTTTGATAATCCCTGGAGGCTGGACCCACGCTTCACCGTCCACCTGAACCGGTAGTCCCTCATCACCAAAGATAGTGATTTTTACCGCACGACACTGCAAGAAAGAAGGGGAAAAAAAGTTTTGAAGTTGTTCTGGTAAGAACTCCTCCTGAACATTGACAGTCTGCCTGCATCCAGGCCCGGTTCCAGTGGCCATGGCCTTCTCTCGGTCTCTCTTGTGGACCAGGAGACCGTGGGTGGGGCAGGCGGTATGCTGATGGGTGGGCAGGTTGAACCCACTGGAAGTGCCTTGGAAGAGAGGCCTGGTGAGCGTGAGCTGCTTGGAAAGATCACAGCCTCGAAAGCCCCCTGGCGCAGCTCGATACTGCACATGTGGGGCTGCCACAGGCAGAAACGGACTGGCCGTCAGTGAAGAGCAAGAATCCACACTTGGTGTCTTACAGAGGGACACGCCGTCCTGGAGGTATTTGGAACACCCTCCCCGCCGCCCGCTACCAACACGTCCGCACGCACGGTGGTTCAAGTACTGGCCCCGCGTTTGCTGGCAGAACCCCACCTGGGCTATGCGATGATGCTGCAGCTTAATGACTCTGGAAACGGCCATCTGGACACTGTCAAAGACGGCGACCACTTCCAGAACCTTGTCATCAAACGATGGAGCAGCGAAGATCTGAAAGGAAACACTACGTGATACTTCCACTGGACACTGTTGAGTGGCACATGACACACTGACATCTCTCACTCTATGCGTACTTATCTATATCACAGAGCAGCCATGTAGCCTTCAAAGTCCTCTCCTTTACACTTAATACATTAGTCAAATCTGTGATTCCATTCTTGGAAACAGTTTCCAAACTCATCTGTTTGGATGGCTGACAGCCCCTCCCTCATTTTTTCCTTCACCTCTTCTATGTCATCAAATCGCTGTCCTTTCATGTCCCTCTTCATTCGTGGAAACAAAAAGAAGTGGCGCAGAGCAAGGTCAGGCGAGCAGCATGCATGGGCCAGATAGTCAGGCTGCTTTTTGCCGAGGACTGGTGCACTGAAGATGGCTGGCGAGCAAGTCCATTGTCGTGGTGGCAAAACCAGTCTCCTGTCTGATGCATTCATTAGCAGGCCTTTTGGTTGGACACCGCTACACAATCTTTCCAGAACCACTAGATAGAAAGCTGAGCAGTCTGACCCGGTGGAATGGACTCCAAATGCACTGTCCCCATCACATTAAAAAAGAAGAAGAAAAAAGAGCATGATCTTGATCCTTGATTTCACTTGACGAGGTTTTTTGGACAAGGTGGCAATGATGTCTCCCCCTGGCTGGACTGATGCTTGCTTTCGGGGTCGTAAGAACAGCACCATGCCTCGTCACCAGGAATGACCTTGGGAAAAAGCCAGGGCTGCGTCTAGCTGTTCTTTCAAAGCACGGCATGTTCCCACTCGACGTCCTTCTTTCCTGGTCACTCAGAACCCGAGGCACAAATTTCACAGCGGCCCTTCGGACTCCCAAATCTCCCCTTACAATTCGCTGAACGGAGCTCCAAGAAAGTCCAGATAACTTTCCCATCTCTTCAATGGTCCGTTGCCGGTCTCTGAGCAAAAGTGCACGGATTTTGTCGACATTGTCATCAGTTCAGGAAGTTGACAGGCTTCCAGAACTAGGTTTGTCATCAGTCGACATTTCACCTCTTTTGAAATGAGAAAACCACTCATACACTTCAATTTTTCCCATAGCACTGTCCTTGTAAGCTGGGTTCAACATCACACCAGACTCTGCGGCATTTCCTGAGCAGGAAACATTTCACAGCTACGTGCTGTTCTCTTAAACTGGCCATCACAAAAAACAAGGCTTGAGTAAAACTGCGTTTATGAAAACACTCGCTGTGACCACAGAGACCCTTCTGAGGCGGCACCTCAGGGAGCACTCGTTCAGAGCGAGTTGCCTGATGCTCACCGAGTGGGGGAAAAGTGTACTGCGGAAGCCCCGCCCAGAGGAGCTTTATTTTTTTGGGGGGGGAGAGGTACCCCCTCAGATGGGGTTTATATCCTAATACAACTCCATAGGGAATTTGAGAACTCAAAGCCTCAGTGGATTAAAAAATATACAGACATGTACATTAAATACTATTCCCCACCGATCCAAATTGATTTAGTCTAAATTTATGCTATAGAACTAGCTTCATTTTACCCTCTCCTCTCCTATTCTATAGCAAATAATTATGTCCTAGAAAACAACAACAACTTCAGTATAGAGTAGTATCCTAAATAAAACACACACTGACAAGATCAGGACGAGAGTTTACTATCATGGATGATTTCTTAGTATTGTTATCAGACTGCCTGGGTTTGAACCGCAGTTTTCCTATTCAACCGTGGTGCAAAGCTAAATGTCAACTCGGCTTCTCCGGGTGAAATGTAGATGATCGCAGCCCGCAGCGGTGACTGGGTGATACAACGTGGAGCTCTTAGAACACAGCTTGACCGACTGCCTTGCAGGCATTCAAGAAAAGCGAGCTTTCTTTGCCTTCTCCTCCCTGATTGCCTACCCACCAAATATTTGAGCAGTTAACGTGCTAACCGGAAAAAAGTGTTGCCTGCTAATGTAAGGGCTCAGACATATTCCTCTCATGAAAATTCCAAATGTTTTCCAATACATTTATTTTTAGGAATTTTGAGAAAATAGGTCTGAAAGAGTCACGATTTCCTAAGTCTCAAGTCAAAGGGCCTCTCCATGAACGTGTGTGAGGGATGACAAACACAGTTGGTGACGGTTTTCAGATTTACTGCCGTATGAACTTGAAGAATTGTGCTCTTGCTTTCATTTTTTTAGGGGCCCTGGTGGCGTAGTGGTTGCACATCAGGTTGCTAGCTGCAAGATCAGAAGTTCAATACCACCAGCCGCTCCTCAGGAGAAAGACACCTTCCACTCCCATAGAGAATTACTGTCCCCGACGCAGTTCTACCCTGTCCAATAGGCTCGCAAGATTAACTTGAGGGCAGGAAGTCTGGGTTTTGGTTTTTCATTCTTTCTAAAAGAGTTACATTTTTTAGTAAAAGATAAGTCTCAAAGGAATCATAAAGTGTCCTAAACCTTACTGTCCAAAGGAGCCTGTAAAAATAATATATATAAATTGATATTTAGAGAATTGAATACTCAGAATGGTATTATGGTCAGTAGAATAATGTTTTCTACAAATGCCCAAGTCCTACTTCCTAGAGCCTGTGAATATTATATGACTATAGATGGACGAAAGGGTTTTAAAGATCTGATTACACGGAAGATCTTGAGATAGGGAGTCATCCTGGATGATCTGGGTGGGTCCCATATAACTCAAGAGCTAAGGTCAGAGTGAAGTCACGTGGGGAGGGAAACACAAGTCAAGGGATGTGGGCAGCCTGTGGAAGGCAGGAAGAGTAATGAAATAGATTCCATCTGGAGCTGGTTCCAGAAGTACAGCCATGCCGGACCCTGGCTGTCACTCTCTGAGACATATACCCAACTTCTGCCACACAGAATGAACAGCACCGCATTCTTGCTACCTTGTTACAGAAGCAGCAGCAAACTAGTACAGGTGGGAAATGAAAAAGCACAGACTTACCTCCTTCATTCCTTAAATCTCGTTGACAACAGTAGATCCTTTTGTGTCCACCCAGAAAAGTTTTAGATACATCCCAAGATATGTAAATCTTAAATGAGTGACAGTGTCAGAGTATATCAAAGAGTGACTATTTTAACAAAGTCCTTAGAAATCTGTTCTACTCTCATCTCCCCAGGAGATATACCATATTCCAATATAAAATCAATGTTATATAATTTATTGACACATCAGGAAAAAAAAGAAACAAACAAGGTCCCCTTCCCGTCCCCGTAACTTAATTATTTTGGAGAAAACAAAAGGACGTTCTCCCATGATGCTACTTACATCATCCTCTTTAGTTCCACCCCAGAAGTTGGTGCCGCCTGCATAGCTGGGAATGTTCAGCACTGCTATGCCTTGCAGACTGGGGAGAGGGATATACTGCCCATCACACTGCAAGAGAGAGAACTTGGCAATGAAACAGAGTCCCGAACCCTGGGCTTGGAAGACACAAGATCACCAAAGACAAACGTGATGGAATACAGTGTGCTGATGGAGTTTGCTTCTTGTAAATGCATCTTACACACCAAAAAGACCTTAATTTCATTTTGGTTAAAAAATAAAACATTAAAGTCGAGATGCCCCTCACAGAGGTGCCTACAGGAATCACCTGCACAAAAACAAAACAAAAAAGCAATTTCTTCTCTTCTCTCTTCCAAAGCAAGCATCCACTACATTTCTTTAGCCCTTTTGCAGGTCACTTAAGACATTCTCATTTGTACGTTGGTCGTAGTTGTGATCATTTTAAACAGTCTTTTTTTTTAATTGTGGAAAATACATATGTAACAAAACATGTTCTGTTTCCCCGGTCTCCACGTGCGCAGTTCAGTGACACGAACCGTGGTGGCCAGCCAGCGCCATGACCCATTTCCAAGTCCTTCTGGCAATCTGAAGGCGCTCTGGTGGCATAATGGCTACCCACTGAGCTGCTAACAACAAGGCCAGGGGTTCAAACTCACCAGCCGTTCTGCAGAAAGGCGAGTCCGTCTACTCCTATGAAGATTTACATGGATGGAAAACCACAGGGGCAGGTCTGCCCTGTCCTTCAGAGCCTCTGAGTCAGATCTGACTTGATGGCAATGCGTTTCAGTCGGTTTGGGACTGACTGTGAGCCTAAGTGCATCATCTAGTCTCTTGCACAGCCTAAGGACACTGTTGCTGCTCCGGAACTCACTAGTTACGGGCTGCGGATTTCAAGTCCGGGGAGTGCCGGCTCCCAGTGTGTTTGAGCTGTTACAGCTGTCAGCTGTGTGTGCACATTCATTGCACTCAGTGTACACACTGTCGTTAGCACTCTGCACCACACACAAGGTGGCGACGCATAACCTGCTGATGGTTTACCAGTCTCAGGTGCTCCCCACCACATGTTCCCATGTCATGGTCCCAGCCTCCCAAAGACAAATCAAGTGAAAATTATACAGCCACTGTGATAAAAGGAAGTCAAAATGGAAACTATTTTTGAAAAAGAAAAAGAGAGACATCTGACTTAGGACAGAATCAACTTACATAGGAGTCATTAGGCTAGAACTTGATTGTACGTTGTCACAACCAATGTCAACTGACAAAACATGCACGTGGAAAGCACTTGACACTTCTTGCCTTCCCATTCATCAGTTCAAGGAGAATTACTGTATATACTTGTGTATAAGCCAAGTTTTTCAGCACATTTTTTAATGCAGTTTTTGTGGTAAAATTAGGTGCCTCGACTGATATTCAGGTCAGCTTGTACTCGAGTTTATACAGTAATTTGCGACTTAATTGGGTAAAAAAACCCTCAAAAACCTAATACCCAAACATCAAATATCATATGGCTAGTGAAGTTAATTCTATATTACATGCTAATAAATTATTTTTTAAATTATTTTATTGGGGGCTCATACAACTCTTACCACAACCCATACATACATCCATTGTGTCGAACACATTTGTACATTTGTTACCATCATCTTTCTCAAAACATTTGCTTTCTGCTTGAGCCCTTGGTATAAACTCATTTTCCCCTCCCACCCCACCCCTCCCTCCCTTATAAACCCTTGATAATTTATAAATTAATATTTTGTCATATCTGACACTGTCCAATGTCTCCCTTCACCCACTTTTCTGTTGTTCGTCCCCCAGGGAGGAGGTTATATGTAGATCCATGTAATCGGTTCCCCCTTTCTACCCCACTCTCCCTCCACCTTCCCAGTATCGCCACTGTCACCACTGGTCCTGAGGGGTCCATCAGTCCTGGATTCCCTGTGTTTCCAGTTCCTATCTGTACATCCTCTGGCTAATAAATTCCTACTGACTAAAAGAAAAAGTGCAATTTTTTCCCTTATCTCTTAAACTACTATTCTCAAATTAATGCTGTTTGATTCTATTCTCAAATAAACTTAGCTACTGAGAAGACCGTCATTAAAAGAAGAGAGTCTTGTAAAAAACATGTAATTAAAAATGATGAACTTGTGCTTGTGCTGTTGTTGGGTGCCATGCAGCTGGCCCCGTGTTCAGCAGAACGAAATACTGCCTAGTCATGAGAGCAACATACCTACAAATGTGCTTCGCACAGCGGGTGGGTGGTGTGTGGATTGTGAGAAGAGCCGTAAGAGCCCCCAATACAATGATTCAAAAAAATACTGCCAAGTCCAGCACCATCCTCACCATCGCTGAGCCCCCTGTAGCAGACACTGTATCAAGCCACAGGCTCTTCTTCTTGTCTGACCTTGGACTTTACCAAGCATATTCTTCTCCCCCAGGAACCCAGCTCTCCTGCAAGCATGCCCAGTGCCTTGCCATCCTCACTTCCAAGGGCTTTCTGGCTCTTCTTCTTGCAGGACAGGCTTGTTTATTCTTCGGGCAGTCTGCGGTACGTTCAACCTTCTTGGCCAACATCACAATTCAAATGCATCAGTTCTTCTGGGGTCTTCTTTACCCACTGCCCAGCCTTCACTGGCATATGCGGTGCATGGAGAAGCCAGGAGTTGGGTCGGGCTCACCTTGGTCCTCAGAGAGCGCGCTCTGCTGTGCAAGACTTGAAAGAGGCCTCGTGCAGGTCTGTCCACAGTAATTGCCATTTGGTTTCTTGACTGCTGCTTCCATGAGATCCAAGCAAAATGAAATCCTTGATAACTTCAGTCCTTTCTCTGTTTATCATGATATTTATGGTCTATTGGTCTAATTATGAGTATTTCGTTTTCTCTACATTGAGTTGTAATGCAGACCAAAGGCTGCAGCCTTTCATTTTCATCAGCAACGTGATCAGTGACTACCTCTCCTTTAGTATTCGGTTAACAAAGCGATCTAATACCCACGCTTCGAGTTTTCCCCGAGTGGCTTTAGCTGCTGACTGAAAGGTATTCAGGCCACGTCACTTGCACAAGCGGAATGAAACCCACAGAAAGGAGACTGTACCTCAAGTTGCACCCTTTGTTCTAGGTTCTTGTAGGATCTCTGGAGCAACTCCCTGGTTCCCAGGACGCCGTACCACATGAAGTTTTTAGTCCGGCTTCTGAAAAAGCAACATCGGCACACCCTTTCAGTACATACTGTTTCTTTGTAAGGGCAGGACAAGCAGAGAAATAACACAGGAAATTAAAGTGCGTTGGCCTCGCTTGCTACAGCTGCTGCTAAAGACGGGGATTACCTGCACTTTTCAGGGTGCTCTTCCCGCTTATTATTAAACTCCAGGGAAATCTTCGCATCCAGTCCAATCCCAAAGTAATTATTCATCACACACTTTTCTGTGTACCCATCTCTAGGAGCACAAGGTGAAATCTTTTAAAGCGGATCAGTTTTAGGGTCAGTTATGATTAGCTATAATTCTATGATTGCATACATATTCTTATAGCATCTATTATTTCATTTTTATAAAGACATCGTATATACAATAGCTATTTATTAGTACGTATCATACATTATACATAGTATATAATAATTATAATTAGTATATGAAAGAATCCTAAAATCTGCTCAGGTCACGTTTTCATTTCTTCTGCGAGAACCAAGCTTAGCAGGGATCTCTTCCCACTCGCATCCGTGTGCCCAGCCCCCGGGCTCTGAGGGGGCAAGACACCACGGGCACAGAGTCAGTCGGCTGGTCCACGAGTTGAAAAGCAACCTCAGTGCCTCTCCTGCGCTGGCACCATCCCACTGAGACAAAGGACGGTGACTGTGGCAGGGCCCTGCCATCAGGACCAACGCTCCCCATGGGAAACCCTCCTTCGCGTCCACCCTTAACGATGGACAAGTATCACCGAGCAAACTCGCCGAGACCCAGCCCATCACGCTGGCGTAAACTGGCCTTGAGGAGCGTCATTAGAGAAACAAGGTAGCACAGATGCAAAATTAAAAACCGAAGTATATGTGGAAGTGCCACGATTTTTTATTAGTTCTGAGGAAGGAGGGAACCATGTGGGCGGGAGCTTCCTGGGGGCAGTAACAACAGAAGCCGCCTGCCCGTGGAGAGATGAGAAGATGCTGAGGTCTGAGAAGAAAGGCGGGGACGTGGCTAATAGTAATGTGGGTGCCCAGGGACCTCTGAGGGAACTGCTCAGGGGCAGGAATAGCTGGCCATGTAGGCTTCCTACCAGAAACAATTGTTGGGAAAACTGGGAAATACTGTGGCTGGTGGACAGTGGTGGAAATGACTGAATTTCAAATAGGCCCAAACTCATCATCCTCATCAAAATTTTGAGATTTTCTGATTATCCTTGGGTGAAAACAGACTTATTAGAGTACAATTTTAAAGCATTATCATTAATACAAGACAGAGAGAAGATCTGCCAAAGAAAAGTGTGTGTACAAGCATTTTCTTACAGCAAATCTGGATCTGGGTCAATGAATGGCGTTGCGCCGAAAGGATCAATATTTGCTAGTAACATTTTGTTGATGATCGAACTCCCAGCAATGGAGGCAGCTAGTCCTGCTCTTAAACCTGGCCGGAAAAATAAACACACACGTGACCACATGTTAGGAACAAGCAGGGGGCTTTCCAGGCCATTCACTGCAGATCTAAGTCTCAAGCATCCCATCTCCAATGCTCACTCTTGTCATTGATTACAGCTTTCCTGCTCTCGGCTGCATCCCCACATGCAAGGTCGCTCACCCCACTTCCTCTCAGTGTTTCTTGTTCCCACTCCTATTTTCCCAACCCATCCTGCATTCTGAACTGGGTCCTGGGACAAATGCTGCCCTTTTGATCGCCAATACTTGATGAGTCCAAAGGAGGCGGCTCTCCCTATTGCTCACCTTAAAGATCTTGTTTGTCTGCAGGTTGAAAGCGGAGCCCTTGGCAACTTCAGTGTGTTCTGCTAATCACGATGCGACTTATCGGTTCATTTGTGAGGACTTTTACTTCTTACGTTGAGGGAGGATCCATATGGAAGGTTGTAGCCTTTGATCTAGATCAGTAAATGCTTCACATCTTCTTCACTTTGAATAAGCAAGGGAGTGCTGCCTGCAGGACGCAGGTCACTAATAAATCTACCTCCAAATCCTGACACCACATTCTTTTTTTCATATGGTCTAGGTTCCCAGATGATATGCTCAGCTGAAAAAAATCTGATGACAGGCTAAAGTTCTGACACACACTTTTCCTGATTTTACCACAAGCAGTATCCCTCTGTTAGAAGGGTTAACTCTTGATCTATGTATGTGGTAGTTACATAATCTCCTGTCAACTTGAGAAGGAGTTGGAGTCTAGCCTGTCAATCAGGTCTCAAATGATGACCTCATTTGGAGGTGCGAAGGAGATAAATAGCTCACTGGAAGCCAGGTACACTCCCTCCCTGCGAGACATTCCTGTTGATCAGACACATGGAGCTGTGCTCATGGCAGCCAGGGCCCTGGAGCTGGAGGAGCCAAGAAGAGACTCACACGTGGGGATGCTTCCACCGCCACTGGATCCACAAGACTTTCACCCACTGGCCTGTGATCTTCCTGCATTCAGCATTGTAGCATGGCTGCGTGAGTCTGAAGAGGAATTTATAGACTGGTATTGGACATATGGGCTAATATTGGACTTACTGACTTGATCTGGACTGGGCTAGGATGTTTTCTTAATGTACAGTTGATCTTTGATAGAGAGTTCCCTCTTAAACACGTGTGTCTCTGGACATGTTTCCCTAGTCAACCCAGACTAACACAACGTATAAGCACAATCAAGTGATCTTTTTTGTTGTTTTTCCTTCTTCTTTTTAAGTCATTTTATTGGGGCTCGTAAAACTCTTATCACAATCCATCCATCCATCCACTGTGTCAAGCATATTTGTACATTTGTTGCCATCATCATTCTCAAAACATTTGCTTTCTACTTGAGCCCTTGGTATCAGCTCATTTTTCCCCTCCCTCCCTGCGCCTCCTCCCTCACGAACCCGTGATAATTTATACATTATTATTTTTTCATGTCTTTCACTGTCCAACGTCTCCCTTTACCCACTTTCCTGTTGTCCGTCCCCCAGGGAGGGGGTTATATGTAGATCATTGTGATCAGTTCCCACTATGTATCCCATCTTCCCTCCATCCTCCTGGTATCGCCATTCTCATCACTGGTCCTGAGGGGTTTGTCAGTCCTGGATTCCCTATTTTTCCAGCTCTTATCTGTACCAGTGTACATCATCTGGTCTAGCTGATTTGTGAGGCAGAATTGGGATCATGATAGTGGGGGGGAGGGGAGGAAGCATTAAAGAACTAGAGGAAAGTTGTATGTTTCATAGTTGCTACCCTGCACCCTGACTAGCCCATCTCCTCCCTGTGACCCTTCCGTAAGGGAATGTTCAGTTGCCTACAGATGGGCTTTGGGTCTCCACTCTGCACTTCTCCTCATTCACAATGATATGATTTTTTTGTTTTGATGCCCAATACCTGTTCCTCTGGACACCTCGTGATCACACAGGCTGGTGTGCTTCTTCCACGTGGGCTTTGTTGCTTCTCAGCTAGAAGGCTGCTTGTTTATCACAATTACGTGTTCTAAATGTTCCTATCTTCACAATGCTATCTATAGTTTGTTATGATCGACACAGTCCAACGCCTTTCCACATTCAGGTAAACACCTTTCTGGTCTCCACTGCTTTCAGCCAAGTTCCATCTGACACCAGCAAGGATCATTGTCCTCTGTTCTATGTCTCCTTCTGAATGCAGCCTGAATCTCTGGCTGCTCCTTGTCAATGTGCTGCTGTAACTCTTTGAATGATCTTCAGCAAAGCTTTACTTGCATGTGATAGCGATGACTGTTCGATTGGACCTACAGTCTCTTGTGTCGCCTTTGGGGCAGGCGTACATGGGGCTCTCCTCCAGCCAGAGAGCTGTTTTCTCTCTTCTCTGGCAGCAAGATGTGAGTGTTTCCGGTGTTGCAGTCCTTTGCTGAAACATCTCAGTGGGCACCCCGTCAACTCCTGGGGCCTGGCTCTTTGCCCGTGCCACAGTGCAGCTTGGCCTCTTTCTTTCAGTACCATTAGTTCTTCACCACACGAGCTGAACTGGCTGAGCGTGGGCCGATCCTCCTGTTCAGTTCTCAGTCTGCACGTGCCGGCGTGACAGGGATGTATTTTAAAGACGAGGGAACCGTTTTCTCATGGTTCTATTAGTTAAACGTCCTCCAATCAGGGTCTACGGCCTGGTGATTCTTCCTCGCCAACTCTGTCCTAGTTCCTGGTGGCTGGCTCCCTGGTATTCCCTAGAGTCCTACTTCCCCCGGAGTTTGTCTCGTTTATTCCGCTCCTTGGCTATCTCAGAGGTGATTAGGCTTTATATCCACCCGACTCAGCCACATAACAAAACATAACCACTACTTCTAAACAGGGTCCTACTTATAGCAACAGGGACCAGAGTTTCCACACACATTGGGGGAAGGAAGGACCACAATTCAACCTAACAAGGACGTAAATCATTCTGACAGAAGCCCTGAGGGACAGGAGCTGTTTAAGAAGCGGCAGTACCTGGGCAGATGATTCTGGTATTGAGCACGGGGAGGTTTTCTTTGCTGGCTGCCACAGGTGGGCCAGAGCTGGCGGAGTCCGTCTGGGAAAAGCTCTGACTTGCCCGACCATCTGGAGACCGAGGTGCAGTTTTAACTGTAGGCAAAATGTCCTTATTAAAAGGAGGTCACGATGAAGTTATAAAGACAAGAGAACCCTGTAAGATTGCACCATACAAGCATGCAGTATAAGTTTAATTCCATCAGTGGAACAAAAAATATCACATTGTGTATCTTTAAATTTACTATAGGGAGAAACTCTCCCACAAGGTGATATCTAAATACTATACTAAATACTATATAATACCATATAAATACTAAATACTATATAAATACTAAAGAGGGGTCTACACAATATCAAGTTAGCAATACTCATAATTAGAATGCGATCAGGTCACACTGAATAAAAAATAGAAATCCTGAGGTCTGATGAGATTTGAAAATTGAACATATGTTTTAGAGTGTATACTCCCGAACACACTATTATTCTCAACACAGTGTGAATGATCAAATTTAATTAATGAAATTTCTAGAACAGGTGATGTTTTTTTCTAAAATGGAAGGGGAAATGATTTACTGTCACAGGAAACCAATATGCTCTTCGGCACTGTTCAATTAATTAATCAAAGCAACAATTTTCTCCAAACTCTTCTTTGATAGCTCTTATACAACCTCAGTACATTTTGCAAATTACTTTTAAATACAATTACTCTCAAAGTAAACAACAAAAAGGAAGACTTAATTCTACACAATCTGGGCCAATTAATGCAGAGCAAATAGTACCTTTAAACTAATTTAGGATTAACTGGAAGGTGATTACAAAAAACCCAGTAATACTCAAACTCAATTAAAAAATACTCTAAAATGTAATTAATTTTACTCTCCCTAATTAGAAATTAAATTAATTTTGCACTCTATTATCTCTGTTCAAAAGCAGCCAGCTGCACTACAGAGAAGCAGGGCAGCAGTCTCTCTTTTCTTTGACAGACGGGGCTCCCGGGGCTACTTTTTAATGAAAACAATCTGCAGACATTCACCTCTGATCAAAAGCAGAACGCATCCTCGTGAAGGAGACTGATGTTCCACGGCAGGCAAGTGAATTACTGTCTCCTGCTCCTTGAACAAACATCTCATTGACCATATTCAGAGACTGTATTTCACACATCTCTGACATATGAATCAAAACGTAACTTAATAATACCACAGTAAGGATGTTCCACAAATACAGGAACACTTGTACGAGTGCTACTGAGTCTAATAAATTGAATTACTGGCCAAAATAAAATCTAAGACTGCATATTTAAAAAAAATCTGTCTATTTTCAATACTGACATAAATATCTCTATATCCTCAGTTTCCTTTGGAGACTACCATAGAAGTGAAGTCTATACGTGTAGGATAAAGTGGAACGGTGACTGGTGGAAAAGCATTAGCAGTGGGCAATTAGCGCCCCACCCCCACCTGCCTCGAGAGAGCCATGGCTTTCAGAGAAGACTTCATCAAGCAGCCTTGTGTACAGACCTCACCGTGAGGCCGACTGTAGTGAAATTTCTTCAAAGGATGAGACCCAGAAGCCCTCCTCCACAAATGCTGAGATGACATAAACTGGAGATATCAGAAGTATGCACCAAAATATTTTGACAGAATGGAAGGCTGGGTTCAAATGGAAAAGATAAATCCACAGAGATGTGTAAACTGAGAGGATTAGGTTTTGCCAACTCGGTGGGGACAGAAACAGGTGGAGGATGAGTCCAAGCTCCTAGTACTTAGAGCTGAATGAAATCAGTCTCAGGTCACCTGAGCAACATCAGCAATGGCCAAAGTCCAGAATGGTCCCACTCACACAAGGAAGGGAGAGGGAGAGGGAGAGGGAGAGAGAGAGAGGGAGAGGGAGGGAGGGAGGGAGGGAGGGAGAGAGAGAGAACTCATTTTGTCACACCAAGCAATGAGGGCGATGTTCCTGCTCCAAGCAGCTAGTTCCCAGAGAGGACTGCAGGGCTGGGCCCAGCTGGAGACATGGCTGTCTGCTCCCTAGATCACCTAGCCATAGAGATCGGCACTGAAGATACAGTGCGGGAAGTAAGGCCAGTCTGAGCTCCCCACATGGGGTAAACCAAGAGGAGTACAAGAGATCAGCAACGGGAACAGAGCCACGAAGCCTCAGAGAAATCAGGAAAGCAGACTCCTGACTGTGGGGACAGCACTTGGCACCTCATCTGAACTGGTTGGGGGATGGTCACAAAGGTCAGCAGGGGGACCTGGAACTATTTATCTATCTTTATATGTTGCTTCCCCCCCCCCCTTTCTTTCTGATGTCTATCTGTGTAAGACAGACAGGGCAAGCAATCTCAGGAGACAACCCATGTTCCACGCGGACGAGGGGAGCAGGGGGGTGGTGTATGGTGAGACAGTACGTCAGGGACAGGGGACTAGAGTAAGGGACCTACAACCGAAGTCGAGGAGGGTGTCATGTTCCTGGGGATGTTTGATCAATTGGGATGAACCTGAGAGGAATTATTGAGAGGCGCACGATGGGTGAACATGACAGTGGGGTAGGAGGAAAGAAAAAAGAAATAGAGGAAACAACTAGGCAGTAAAAATTGTGTATGTAGGTATAAATACAAATATGTATATATGCAAAGATATAAATATAGGTGTATTTTTACATGTGTGTATGTATGAGTAAATATAATAAGGAAGCAGACGGACTTTGGGCCTCTACTTAAATCCTACCTCAGTACAAGAATGGTTTGTTCTAATAATGTGGCAATGTATGATATTTATCTTTCTGATATGATCGCTGAAGACCAAATGGGTGCATAAATAATTGTGTTGAAGAAAGCTGATGGTGCCCAGTTATTGAAAGATATAGCATCTGGGGTCTTAAAGGCCAGATGTTAAATAAGCGGCCACCTAGCAGGGAAGCAACAAAGGTCACTTGGAAGAAGCACCCCAGCCCATGTGATCATCAGGTGTTGATGGGAATAGTTATCAGAAGTTCAAACACAAGCAATCAAACTGACGTGAAGGGGCACAGGCAAGACGGAGACCCCAAACCCACCTGTAAGACAAGTGGACAGTTGGACAGCCCCTCACGGAAAGGCCATAGGAAAGAGACCATTTATCGAGGGGGCAGTAGAGCACTGATGACCTTGCATAGGTACATTGTACAATCAAGATTTTCGCTGCATGGAAGTCCAGGAAGATAAACCCCTCAGACACAGAAAGGGGAGTAATGATCCCTGAGGACGCGGGAAGAGAGTGGGGGAAAGCGGGGAGGAGGACTGATGAGCAGTGATGACTGTTTTAACCCTCTCAAAAGGAGCAGGCATCAGAATTTTAGGGGACTGGATACATGGGATAGTGGAAGTTATGGCAGAAAAAGGGAACAATGATAATAGATATTGCGGGTTCAGGGTGGTGGTAGGGGAGGGAGGGAGGGGATAAAGAGGAGCTGTTATCAAGGAGTTCACGAAGAAAAGGAAATGTATTGAAAATGATGACGGCAACATTGATCTAATAGAACTATGAATTGTAATAATATCTGTAAGAGCTCCCAATAAAATGTTTTTTAAAAAAGTCCAGAATGAGTGGTGCATGGATATCAAAGTGCAATCTGTCACACTAGAAAAAACACTTGGGAGAACATTCTTCAAAGTGACGCGTCATTTTAACCCTGACCCGGAAACAAAGGCTTGACACATCATTAAGTAAAGCCTGGTGGAGGCACTTAGGACAGGAAGCCTAATCGGAAGGTACACGGAAGATCTGGGGGTGGTGGGGGAGGGGGCTATAATGCCACCAGAGCTGTATCCAGCCTCATTTAAGGGCTGCCAAGAGGAGGAAGAAGACACAGCTCCAGAAGGCAAAGCTATCTTCAATATAGAAAAATAATGCACGTGAAATTGCCTTTTAAACTACTATCAAGCACTGCAACAGAGTCCTAGTGGCGTAGTGGGTTCTACATTGGACTGCTAACAGCAAAGTCAACAGTTCGAAACCACCAGATACTCCACGGGAGTAAGATGAGGCTTTCCACGCCCCAAAAGAGTTAGTCAGAAACTCACAGGGCAGTTCTACCCTGTCCTGTAGGGTCACTATGAGTCAGCACTGTCTTGATGGCAGTCTGATATAGCACTATATAAATGCAGGTGACATAAAATCTTATGAATAATAATGGACTATAATCATGGGAAGAAATATAAAAATGAAATAAAGTTCAAGATAAATAATAACTTTTGAATAACTGGAGCTGACCATAAGTTGGGAATGTGTTTAAAAGAGCGACGGAGAGTCCTACTGACACAGTGGCTGCAGCAATGGGCTCACATGACAACCACCGGGAGGATGCCCGGCCTGGCAGTGCTTCAGTCAGTGGCACACAGGGCTGCTGTGGGTGAAACTGACTCGATGGCACCGGACACAGGCTCAATGCCCACGTGTCAAGGGGGCTCTAAAATATATGTCAAGAAGGGCCTATCGGGTCTAACAAGTCTACCGTTAGAATATGCCCATTTTCCCCTGTGTTCTGGGATAAGAGCATATGAGCCCAAGTGGGCATATTCTATAACCGTAGAATATCGTTAGGCCTTATGTGTGTCTACTTAGTACTACTTATATTCTATAACTTTCTCATTCCATTATCTTTTAATCACATCTTCCCACAAACTTTGTGAAGCACCCTTACATGACATCTGAAACATCTGAGGTGATACTGCCCCATGAGGGGCCCTGGAGTGACTCGGGGGGATGCAAAAGCGGGTACCTCCAGTTTATTCTGAATTAGGGGCTATAGTCCAAAAATTTGTGATTGCTAGGGAAGAGTTGAATAATTTTTTCTTTCTGGCAAAGTAAGCTTGGGAAGCTGTGTTGAGGTTCTACATTATGCATGCATTAGGTCTATGCTAGACACGTGGGGTTCACAACAAAGGCATATTCTCTCCGACTTCATGTGATTAACAGCCACAGCAGAACTGACAGTAATGAGGAGGTTAAACCCGTTTCTATCGCACCAGGAACTTTCCAAGCATCTTACATATGTGAATGGGCCCCCGGGACAACCTTATGGAGAAGTACATGTATGATTCCTTTTTACAGACCCGGGAACCCCATGGAAGTAAAGTCATGTGACCAAGTTTGCATGCAATGGGGAAAAAAGAGCAAAAATTTTAATGATGGCAACGAATTCTGCAGTGCTGCCTTTTTGTTGGTGCTTTCTAACTATTTTCAAGTTTTGTTCTCATTATTATTTTATTTTCCAAGCTTTCAATGCCAGCATCTTAGTAACCACTCCCTTATACAAGCTTTCAGTGCCAGCATCTTAGTAACCACTCCCTTATACAACAGAAAAGATTTAAAGTATCAAATCATCTTCAACGAAAGCCTAAAGAAAGCAGAGGAAGCACATATTTCATTGTAACTAGAAGTCCTGTAATTTTAACCCTTAGTTTAGCAGGAAATCTTTTTGACCTAGCATGTTGAGGGGAGGGATTCCAGATGGTGCTGGGTAGCGCACCAACTAGTATGGTCTGCAACTCACAAGTAGTTCTCAGAGATCTGATGTAGGCGTTCCTCCTCTCTGTCCGGGGGAACATTAAGCCATTTGTAGTCTCATTTGCTCCTGCAATCCATTTGGTTATTACTACGAGCGTTAGAATATATGACCAAAGATATGGGACAGTGACAATTATCTGCATCTAAATATGCTCAGTTGTTTCTATTACAGTATTCCTGAATATCTAAGCAGTTTTGAAGAGTCTTGCCGGAAATCAAAGTAAAAACAGTTCACTTCCAGCAGAAATGGACTTCCCTTTCAAAAGGGAGAAACAGCAGCACCCGCTATTGTGTGAGGGCTTGCTTACCAGGTCCCGGCTCTTGGGCACCATCTTCCCTGCAGTCCTCTTTAGGGTCCGCAGTTTCTGGGTGGTCACATTCGGGTGACTGAGGACATGGGCCAGAGGGGGGAGCTGTGTGGTCATCCGTCGCTTTAAGCCAGAAGGCAAGTATGTTTGGGCAGAGAAAATGAACTATAAATACTGTGAGATGTTTGGGAAAGGAACACTGAAACCCATCCAAAGAAATTCTGCATTCACAAAGAAGCACTGTTTAGCAGTAAACTTGGGCTGCTGGGGTCAGCACCAGGCGTCAGAAAAGTAAATTAAGTTGTCAGAGTGATATTTTTTAACAGAATTTTAAAAAGAAATACATTTTATAGGAATTTCCGAAAATGAAGTACACGTGCAATTCAAGGTGAATAACTGATTACACTACAAGCTCACTGCCATTGAGTCCATTCTGACTCACAGCAACTCTACGGGACGGAACAGAACTGCCCTGTGGTTTCTGAGGCTGCCATTCCTTATGGGAGAAGAAACCCGTCTGTCATCTGCGAGGCAGCTGGTGGTGTCAGCTGGTGGGTGGTTGAAGTTAGCAGCCCACGGTGCACCCGCTACACCACCGGGCTCTTTATCACTTATATTAAAACTAACTTCTAGTCTACAATTTTAAGATGTAAGCACAGTGTATTAGTGGAAATGGCTAAAAAACACAGGTGGAGACTTTGTAAGCTCTCTAGACAGCAACAAGGACTCAGGGCATCCATGAGGGGCTTCCAAGAGTTCATGAGAAAAAGAAAGGAATGGAAAGGTAACGGCATTCCCATGTTTTGAAGCCCCACGTGTATTAAGCAAAGCAAATATTTTCCATATTTTCAAAGTAATTTTTGGGTTAGATTTTCTGGATCTGAAAAAGTCAACAGTTACCAATTACATGAAAATGTCTTTAAAATAAAGATATTACAATTTTAGCTTAACGTTTCAAGTGTACTTTCAGCATTTACGAGATTCTGTTTTATGCATCATCACTAAGATGCTGATCCGCACTGCTAAGTCAAGAAGCAGCATTGAGTACACATGTCATTGCAATGACTGTTGACTTCGGAAGCTATTTTGTTAAGCGTGTCCAGCCTGACTCAGAAAACTCGATTCCTGCTGCTATCCGAAGGCACCCAACTGCACACCTGCTTCTTTGCGTTTGAGTACCTTTCTCGACTTGTTCAATGACTTGCCTCACGGCCTTCTTTAAGCTGTTGGCCCTCAACATGATGAGCGTGGGCTTGGCGGCTTTCTGTGAGGGCGTGGCATTGTCTGCAAGCTGCTCCTGGGTCTCACTCAAGGATTCTTCGCTGGAAAACTCCACAGGGTCCTCTTCAGCAATGACTGAGCGGCCGTGCGGGGGCGCTGGATGATCCTTCTGTACAGCCTGCAGCAGCTGGCCCAGCTTCTCGTTCAGGGCCAAACACTGGGGGGCGGGCAGGGCAACAGGGAGGGACGGTGGGTTACAATGCAGTAGCTCAACATCCTATCTCCCTCTGGACCCACTGTAGAGTGATTTCAGGTAAAAAAAAAATTGAGGGGGAAATACACGTGAATTAAGCCCCTGGTGAATCCCCTCTGACCACGGACCAGGGACTTGAGTAACTTTGCTCGCAGGCAGCATGAACCCCGTAGTAGATTGTTGCAGGTTAAAACTGGGCATTCTATTCTTTGATCTCCCTTTGGATCCACTTACATTTGTTATAGTTCTTATTATTTCCTGCTTTCTTTTTGATTGAGGTTTTTAATCTGTTTTCCTTTGTTATTGTTGTTGTTTCTTAGAAATGTTTTTCTGTGTATGAAATCCAGGTTAGGCCCAGCTACAGGCAGCAGTCGCTCGATCGCTGGTTTCATGGGGGTTGTGACATGGCAGGTGGAGGGGAAACGAGAGGGTAGCAACGACAGGCACAAGAATGAAGAAAACGTTCTACAACGGATTGTGGTAATGAGCGTACAATTCTTCTCGATGCCACCGAACTATCAAATGATATGAGATGTGAGTTATACGCCAATAAAACTGTTGAGGGGGAAAAGAGAGAAAAGACGATCCACATGGGCCACACAAGGCCTTTGAAAGTAATTTGTTTGAGAGTTTCACTACTAGAGAAACACTAACGTTCAAATGTTCATTGTCCTTCTAATTTTAGAGATTATTTAGCTCAGGAATTACCGAACGTGAAATTCTAGATTTGAGAGGTGGGGAAATGCTTATTTTACATTTATATACAGAGGGTGGGTGTTTAAGGCATCTGGCTGCTGGTCTAAAGGTTGGAGGTCCAAGTGCACCTAGAGGTGCCTCAGAAGAAAGGCCTGGTGATCGCCTCTGAAACAGTCATTGAAAACCCTAAGGGGCGCGTCCTCTTGAGACACACACTCCATGAGCTGGAGTCGACTGGATGGGAACTGGAAGGAGGAACGTATAAGGAAGAAAGAAGCCCGTGGGAGTGCTCGTGACTATTATAATTAGGAAATTACTTAGGGGCTAGAAACTTTATAACCGTGAGGAAACAACCAAACAGCACAATTTTCATGTGAATGGCATTGACTTGTACTTCAGAAGCAGCCAGACTCTACTGTATGTGTAAATGTATAATTGTTACACAGGTGTTTTTCCTTAAGGAAAAAACAAAGAGTGGATAGAGGATGGGGTGGAAAAGGGGGGAACCAATTACAAGGATCTGCATGTAACCTCTTCCCTGGGGAACGGACAACAGAAAAGTGGGTGAAGGGAGATATTGGACGGTGTAAGATATGACAAAATAAAAATTTATAAATTATCAAGGATTCATGAGAGAGGGGGGAGCGGGAAAAATGAAGAGCGGATGTCAGAGGCTTAAGTGGAGAGCAAATATTTTGAGAATGATGAGGGCAACGAACGTATAAATGTGCTTTACACAATGTATGTAATGTATGGATTGTGTTGTATAAGCCCCCAGTAAAATGATGGGAAAAAGAATTATTTTTTTTACTATGAAGCCACACATGACCCAAAAAGTATACATTGCCTAAAATTACCGTCTGTCACACAAAAACTAGGTAAACTTTTAATAATAAAAGCAGTCTGCGTGTGGAGCCACTGTGAGCATCCCGACCTGGAGGCAAGCTTGCGTTCAGAGCTCTGGTCCGCAAAGGGGGCGAGGGCAGCCCTGCAGGGGTACGGGCTCTGAGAGAGGAGCCGGGAGAGGAAAGAGGGGGACAGAGGAGAGAAATGCAAACAAGCGCTCTGCTCTTGCTGGTCTTTTCTCTTTTGAACTTTTATGGCGGAGGGGGGGGGTGTTAAAAAGCATTTAGCACCAATGCAGTTGCTGGTGCCCTTCATGCACCTTTATCTCCTCACAGTCTCCAGCCCTTTCACCTTCTATGCATTTGCCTTTGATGAGATGCCAAGACAAAGTTACAGCAGAAGGCTTGAGCGGACTTCTGCTTCCTGAAACCCTTCACAGAGTAGAGCAACAGAAAGAGGCTGAAATTCTTTTCTTTTCCTTCCACACAATTAAACCACCAGGCGTAAATGCACCTGGGGATCTAGTTTCTTTGTGAGCCAAATATAACTAGGCCTTTCCTGAGAATGCCCTGTCATGAACCTAGGCAAAGCAAACACTGTAGCTTTTAAGGTTCAGTTAAATGTTCAAAGTTTAGCCCCAGAAAGCACATGGGGGGCAACCTATGAAGACACAGAACTCTGAATAGAGTAGGCGACCATAGTGCTGACCGAGGAAACCAAACTTGAGGTCGAGATGATTCTGACTCATATGAAAGCCGCAGGACAGACTAGCATGCCCCTGTGGGTTTCCAAGCCTGAATCTTTACACGGCAGCCTCATCTCTCTTCCTTGGAGTGTCTGGTGGTTTTGAACTGCTGATGTGGTTAGCAACTCACTGCATAACTCACTACTCCACTCAGCTTCCCAGCGAGCCTGGAGCATTCTAATGATGTCACTGGAGATGAAAGGTCCTTGCCATCTGTGCCCACGGCATCCTTCTGGGACCTGATGGATGGTCATGTCCCCTTTGGGTACTCAGTTAGAGGGAGAAGGGGGTCAAGCTTCCAAACTCAACCTGTCGATGATTTTCAACAAAGCTACTTTCCTCCCTATTTCAGCGTAGGCATAAAACAGAATATGAATAAAGGGGGAATTTTTATCTGTTCAAAAGTATTTTTTCTCTTGATTTAATAAACTCTTCGGCAGAAAACCGACTTCATCAGTTTGGCATTGCAGTAAAACACAGGCCAGCATTCACAACTGCCGCTAAACCCTGATACCCAGAACGTGTCCCTCTTACTTTACTGGCCATGATGTCTGCATCATCAGGATTCTCCAACGCTTTCCCATATTCCTTCTCGATTTTGGCCACGAAGTCTTTTACAGTTTCACATAAGATGCTTCAAGGAAAAGAAACGGTATATGTCAGAATACTTGGTCGGTTTATTTCCTTTGAATTGTAAGCATATTTACAGATGTCCAGAAGGGCAGCTGGACAGACTACGGCAATATCTGGGACATTTGCATATATATATCTCCATGCATCTTCTGGCTGTGTAATAAGCCCTAGGTTAAGTTCAAGACCAGTGATTCTCCAACTTCCTATTGCCACGACCCTTTAATGCAGTTCCTCATGTTGTGGTGACCCCCAACCATAACATTATTTTCGTTGCTACTTCATAACTGTAATTCTGCTACTGTGATGAATCGGGCGACCCCTGTGAAAGGGTAGTTTGACCCCTGAAGGGGTCAGGACCCACAGGTTGAGAACCATTGTTCTAGACCATACCAGGGTTAAAAAAAGAACCTTTGCATGAGTTAAAATAAAACAAAGACTTTCTTTTAACTGTTTAAATTCATGAGAAGAGTACTTTTAGACGGTATTGACAGAACATTATTTCCTACAGCTCTGTAGAGGGGGGGGGGTGCTGTCACTGCCACTTTACTGTTTATTTATCACCGGGGTATCCTGGCAATATAGGGTGTCTCCCACCATCTGAAAGGAGAGCATTCCTATGATTTTTTTCCTAAGCCAAATGGCATAAAATGAAGAAGCAATTGCCATTAATTACTATGGAAAACATTTTGAGCCGTCCAAGACCCCCCTTCCCCCGCCCCTCCCGCCAAATTACCGACCAAATAGGTCATAGAACTTGACCGAACACTAGCCTTACTGTTCACAGACACGGTCAGGGCTCCGGCGGCTCAGTACAGTTAGTTCCCGGAGAAGGAGTGTGGGGAACAGAAAGGTTTTCTCCCAGGTTTCCCACCCCATCTTGTACACCAAACCTAAGACGCTGCTTGCAGCACATGGTAAATGACTGTACACTGAGAGGTCAGCTCTTAAAGGTTATTCCGTGAGGGCATCGGCCACCAGACTCTCTAGTCTGGCCCACCCTACGTAGGGCCCACTCCCTGCTGCTAAGGATAGTGGATTGCTCCCCTTCTGAAGGAAGAGTCCAAAGATAAGGTCAAGCCAACTCATGGAGGACCAAGATTAAGCTGCCACCTGGAATCGAGGGTCCACCTATCTTGTCACGTGTGTACCTCTAGTGTCTCCCCTTCCTACCGCATGAACACCCCTAGCTCACCCCCTCCTATCGCGTACATGCCGATGGTACAGCCCCTGCCTGGTTATGATGCAATCAGGGGCCTGCACGTCCACGAAGATGTATGTAAGCCGTGACTGGAAATAGGTTCTCTTTCTGGGTGGACCTGGCTGTGGAGATCATGGCCGTCCCGGAGGTGAACATTCACGTGCCTTATCTTGTCTGATGTCTCTTTAATGTTACCCCTCAATTACACAACCGCCTCTCAGACCCGATCAACTGTGGGGCTGGTACCCCGCAAAGGAGCCTCCAGAGAACTCTGCTTCTGTAAGGGCTAAATGAGACTTTTGCTTTTCTCGCCCCTCCCCCCTTTGTTTTGTAAAGCGAGATGCCTCTCTGGATTTCTTTTGGTCGACAAGGGCAGGTGCTACTCTTTTGTACGGAAGCAGAGTAAAGCCAACTTTTGTAAAGGGGTGGGGGGTGGGTTCCCTGAAGGGGAAAGTGGTTGTGTATTATCCTGACACCCAACCAGCTATCTGCGTTGAATTATAGTCTCTGAAAAAAAGAATTCTTTGTTCCCCCTTTAGATAACCAGTACAGCATAATGCAAAACTAATTTATTTAAATCTTGTTAGCAATGCGTAGTTTACCAAACTCGAGTATAAGTTGACCTGAATATCAGCCGAGGCACCTAATTTTACCACAAAGACTGCATTAAAATGTGCTGAAAAACTCGACTTATACATGAGTATATACGGTATTTGTTTTTTCATTTCTTTGTCATAGAAATAGACTGAAAGGAAAATTAAAACCACTAAAATAATGTTTTCTAAAAGTTGTTGGAGCTGTTGTTAGATTAAAAACAGCATCCCAAGACCCCAAAAAAGAACCTACCAGTCTGTCTATGCAATACGGTACAGACACTTGCTAGAAAAAGGGAGGAGGCCTGTTCAGTAACTATTTGAAGAGCACTGGAATGTTTTAAAATTGTCGATGCTCTCTTCTGTAGCTATAGGTCAGGGAGCTTGAAAAACAATAACAGCTAAAACGACTCTCCTCCATCATACTTTTCTACACTTTCTGCCTATCGGATGAGTGGCATAATGGTGTTTCCAGATAATTCCACTTGAGATGGCAACACCCACCGGAAACACTGCCCCTCCGTACAAACCTTCACGCCTGTCATTTAGACGATACATGTGTCACACCTGGGATGTCTGCTTGTTTGCTGTGTGGAGGCAAGTGCAGCCCTGGTGGCGTAGGAGTTACTTGCTGGCTACGAGGTGAGCTGCTAACCACAGGGTCAGTAGTTCAAAACCACCACAGGACAAAGATGAGGCCTATTCCTCCCACCAAGATAAATCCCAAAGGGGCAGTTCTACTCTGTTCTGTAGGGTCGTTCTAAGGTCGCTACTTCATTTCTCTTACCCTGGCTGCAATTTTATCAGCTGAGTATGGTAACATGAACTACCTTCCAAGAGCCAGAAGCTCTGGCTATCAATCACAGATGCCATTTATTAATAAAAATGAAAAATATAGCTATTAAATAAATTCAATTTATTCTATAGACAAGAATTTCGGAAAATGTGGTCCTTGGCAGGCATAAAATAATAAAACTGGAACCAGAGAATCATGGACTTTGAGACTTGGAATCTTCCTAAGAGATAATTTAGGCAACACTCTACTGAAAAGGTAAGATTTCCCCTACGTTTTTGAAGCCCCCCTGTATTAATACATATATTTCTCTTGTGAGTGTTTATTTCATAAAATAATTCCCAGCAGCTTTATTTTCCAATTATTTTTTGAGTGTCGAAAATGCTAATAGAAAAGCTGCATCCGTTTGCATTGCTAATATGTCAATTAATGAATGTTGCAAGCGCAGGCTAACTGAAATACATGAATCCCCAGGTTGCAGCAGCTGCTCCGTGCCAGGCTGCTTCTGTCACAGATAAACAAATACTCGCCACCACGTCGATTCTGCCGCACCGTGACCCTGAAGGTAGCGTAGAGCTGGCCCTGTGGGTTTCTGAAACGGCCGAGGAGTGGCGGTGGTTTCAGACTGCTGACTTTCTGGTTGGCAGCCTGGTACATAGTCCAGTAGGCCACCAGAGGCCCTGTCTACAAAGATTCAAGCCTGGGAAACCCTATGGGTCGGCCCACTCTGTCCCCTAGGGCTGGGTGAGTCAGCACTGAGGGGATAGCACACAACAATCTCATTAGGGTTCTGTGTGACTGAACATGCCTGCACCAAACATATGATTTAAATGATATTATATTTCAGTCCCCTTCTGACTTGAACCTCTTTATGGCAAATCCCCTAGGATTTCCATGCAGGCCGGGAAATCTGGAGTTATATAAGGTAGGCAGACAGCCAAGTGGGTCTGCTGACCACAGGGAATGGATTCTGGATTCTGCTTAAAAGCATAGGGAGGGGGCAGAGCCTAGACAAGGAACCAGAACAATGCTGGGGGCAAAAGTGGGGGCTTTGGGTGATGCACGAGGTAACGTAACATGGTTTAATATGGTCCGCTGTCGTTTCTAAGCCCAGGACCAGGCAGTGTTTGGCTCTGTGTGCACAGGGTCACTCCAAGTTGGAACCTACTGAACAGCACCGCCCAACAACAACACAGTCATTTCATCATTCAAGTTAATTCTCCAGACAGACTTATGAGGAAGGCAGGCAGGCATTCTTTCCATTCTTACACTTGATAAAAAAGAAAAATCACCAAGCGAATGAATGGATGAGTCTCCAGCAGGACTCCGGAGCTCACTCTGCTTCCGGTTCCACACTGCTGTCTGTGCTTGGGTTTCTCAAGCTTTTCCCCAGAGGGACTGGTTTGGATTTCATTTCAAAATACTGAGTGCTATTTTTTTTCAAATGCTCAGATGACCATTCCAGACAAATGATATGTTAATTTGTACTAAACTACCTTCTGTGCAAATCTTGGATGAAAACATCTCCTGCCATTGTAATTTAACAGAGAGCAACTCCCTTACAACCACATGGCCGTGATATAGTACAGACGGAATTGCAAACTGCACTGACTATTGGGACTACGACTGTCAGCTGTAACCTGACTGCACTTTTACTCTCATCATAAACTATCTTGATAGCTTAAACCTATCTAGTTTACGCAAGCCAATCATTTTCTTTAAAATTCGCATTCTATCTATACAAAATTTTATTTGAAGATAGTTCCCACTGTTAAAAATGCTGCATCACACGGGGACTGAAACTGAGAGAGATGAAGGAGTGGTTGCTATCGTGCTCCTGTTTATCTCTGTCCAAAATCCATGTCATTAATTCAATCCAATTTAAGGATGAGATGTAAAATATATAGGAGACAGTCATCAGGCTTATCAGGCACATGAAGGTCAAGATAATGTCTTTGCTTACATCTCGACCATGAAAGAGGCAGATAAAAGATTTGCTTAACTATATTAAACAAAGACTAACTATTTTATAATTTGTTATAACTAAAAAATGTGCTGCCACTTCAATGTATCATGTTTTCTATCAACATCCTCAAAAGTGTTCTATAAAAATCAATAGGACTCAAATCCATAGGTTGGAGATCTAATGTCTACCCAGAGTCCAGTGGGCCTGCGGGGAGACAGAAGCAGGAAATGCTGGGTCTGGGACCCAGGGATTTGTACCCCCCACCACAAAGCAACCAGACAAACAAAGCCCAACCTGCCACAGTGCCCATCAAACACACACACAGTCTGTAGCCCACCTCTGCCCTGTCCACCAATGACCCTCCTGGACTTACACCTGCCAGCCTTCTGCTCCCTCTTGTTCCCTGAGCTTGGAGCTTTAGGTCACTGAAAACTACTTCTATGATATTGGTACTTTTGTCACAGAAAATCTGTTTATAATGACTAGTCTTTCTTTGAAAATTAAATACATAATACCTCAACATTTCTTTATCTTTTCATCATTTTTCCTTCCTTCCCTTCTCCTTCATGAAATCAGTAGTTTTTTTCTTGACGAACCAGAGCCTACGGACTTCCTTATTTCTCCCCGTTAGTTGAAAATTCCAGCTGATTTCACCTACCTGCCCTTGCCTCTTCTCAGTGCTCAAGAGCTCGGCATAAGGAGCTTCTAACGAGTTTGAACTTCCAGAGAGACAGCATTTTGGATAACAAAATCAAGTGTTTCTGGCTCCGGATCCTAAGTCAACTGAACTAAAATCTGATAACTTGGAATTAACACATAATTCCATTCCAGGAATGCCATTTTGAAAAAAAAATCTCATCATGTTTATGGAAATTAACAAATGATAATGAAATATGTCTTCCATATTATAATTAATCATAATGCTTCTTTACATGGAATTCAGATGAAATTCTCAATCCATATTCTATCTGCTTTTTTTACAAAAAGGAAGTTTCAAATTAAGCATAAAAATATAGTTGTCTCCCCCCTCATCCATGATGTCACACTCTGTGACTTCAGTTATCGAGGGTCATATTTAAACTGTGTGCCCTTGTGAGCAACTCGATAAGATCGTGTGTGGTCCTGCTCTGTCCAGGAGCTGTCTTCCTCCTGTGCCAAGGGGCGCGAGCCTGACAACCCTGCGTGGCGAGCAGCTGCACTGTGGCCTGCCAGCGTGGGGCGTCTAACATTGCCTGCACAGGACATCCTGTCCCCTGGATATCTAGGAAAACACTAGGTACAGGTTACGCAAGAGATCGGTTCCTAACTGTGCCTTCAAGTACCATCTGTAGGGAATTAGAACAGTGCATATGGTTCTTATTTATAGCCTTACCTTAGTGTCAAAAAAAAAAAAAAAGGAGCTTTGGTATGTTGGACTGCTAACCTCAAGGTTGGCAGTTCAAATTCACCAATTGCTTCAAGGGAGAGAAATGAGGCCGTCTGCTCCCATAGCGCTTTGGAAATATTGTAGAGTCAGTATGAGTCGGATCCACTCCACGGCATGTGGTTTAGTGTAAGAAAAGGAGTCCTGATGGTGCTGTGGGTTAGGGGTTGTGCTACCTACCAGGTCAGTGGTTCAAACCCACCGGCCACCCTCGGAGAAAAAGGCGGTTATCTGCTCCGGGAAGATTCCGTCTTGGAGGCTGCAGATAGAGTCTATGGCAGCAACTGTGGCAATGGCGTTAGGGTAGGAAACGCCTTGAAGCCTGCAGAGCAGCTGAACAGCTGCACGCATAGCCAGTGAAGGTGGCTGCGATGGAGTCGGGGCTGCGATGGAGTCGGGGCTGGGAGTTGGGGGTGGGGGGTTGCATGGCTTCCAAGTGGGGGCAAATCTACGCCACGAGCAAGGGCAAGAAGGACTCACTTGGCAGATGATAGGATCACGGTGCGCTCGTCGGCACTGAGGAGCGTTTGAAGGTGAGTTTCAACCGAGTCTTCGTAAATTGTCATCTGGAAAAAAGAGGGAAAGAGCTAAACACCCACCCGATATTGTCATTTCTGGCATTTAGCCACTCGGTGATTACAGCTCCACACCTGGGACAACTTCCTGATCATCTAAGAGGAGGCTGGCAGAGATATATAAATATTCCCATTTGGTGAGAGATTTGTGCACTGCGGGTTCCGGGCCATTGAGTGGATTCCAACTGATCGCAACCCCGGGCTGTCAAGATGGACGTCTTTACGGAAGCAGACAGCCTCATCCCTCTCCACGGCTGGCCTGGCAGCCCAATGTCTAACACCTGCCCCAGCCGGGTTCCTTGAACACATGCATACGAACTGTAACCCCCTAGCGGCCATCTAATCATCACTGACTCATGGTGACCCAAGTGTGTCAGTGTAGACATGTGCGTGCAAAGGCTTCAAGATCGGCCACGTTGGAAGTAGATTACCAGGAACATTCTTGTGAGGCGCCTCTGGGTAGACTCAAACCTTCAGCCTCTCAGTGGGACGTGGGGACCATTTGAGCAACCCTGGGACTCCAGACATCCTATAGGACCCAGCAGTTTACCTTGACACTGTGCACACTCACAAGGAATGCAAACATGGCTTCACCAAAAACAAGCTCTAGAATGTTCACAGCCGGAGCCATTCAATGTTGGAATGGACAACAGATTTCAGGACCTGCATGCCAATGGAATGCTTTGGGGTAATGAGAATAACTGATTAACCATGGCTCTCACGCATACTCGGTTCAGGAAAAGGATCCAGAAACAAAAGCATACACCCAGCTTGTCCAACGCAGGCAGGCAAAAGCGAGTCACAGGAGGGTCACTGAGAAGGGCCACCCTAGAGTCTTGGGAGGGCTGGTGATGCCGCCCCTCAATTGGGGGGCTGACTGCACGGCTCTGGGAAGAGTCTCTGAGCTCCTGCTTCATTACACTTCACAAACAAGGCCCACCAGGCTGCAGGAGCCCCTAAGACAATGATGCAAACAAGCGTTCCTTTCCAATCATGACACAACCGAAATACCCACAGTGCAGTCAGGACCTTCGTTCTCTGTGGCCAGAACCTGAGCATCCCAAGGAGCCCTGGTGACCCAGTGGCTGCAACCTGAAGGTCAGCAGGGGGACCCGGCCAGCTGGGGGAGAAGGAGGCAGTCTACTTCGACAATGACTTCAGCCTGGGAAACCCTTGGGGCAGTTCTACTCTGTCCTCCGAGGTCACTGTGAGTCAGAATGAGGTCGGCGACAGCAGTGGGTTTGGATTTGTTGCGTGCTAGCATCGTGTTGGAAGAACGCATCTTCCGAGAGTGTGGGAGGGGGTGCAGTAATAACAGGAACAGCACCAGAGTCAGAGTGGTCACTACATTCCACGTCACGCAGCTCGAGATTTCCCGGCAGAAGCCGCCTGGCTCTCTACAGGCTGGCCTGGGCTCTGCAACCTGGCTCACACGCCCTTCCCCGGCTGCCCACCACTGGGTCCTGTTTAGTTCACCTGAACTGAAGATTCGGCCAGCCTCCTTCCAAACCTGGCCTCTTCCCAAAGGAACCCCATTTTTAATTTATGTGATCCAGTCCATCAGCGGCTGGTCAGAATCTTACTCCTCCACATTTCTATCTTATTTCCCCCAAAGGCAGAACACATGGAGAAGGAACTTTACATGGGGAAAATAGTCAGGGTCTCCAAAGTGACATGCAGTAGTGTACTGACCACATTTTAAACTAAAATCGAGAAAATGAAAACCTAGCTCGGAAGAAAAGCAGAGGGTCAGTAGTCTGGGAAAAGACTGGTTTTCTTTTCCTCACAGAGTGGGGGTTGCTACAAAGCCTAAGAAGGTAGGGAGAAGTATTATAAACTAGAACTAGTACCATTTGAATTGATATTTAATTTTTCTGTCCATTTAAAATATCCAGTGATAAAATAGGCAATTGTTTTCCTCAAAGGAATTAAATTGATGTCTATGGCCCAGAATGAAATTATACATGCTGTCTACTATACAGTCACTGATCAAGGTCAGGAAGGTGAGTCGTAATAGCTGACATTTTTTATTGTGTTCCACTGGGACCAGTTGCTACCAAGCCGATTCTGACTCATGGTGAGCCATCGTGCCAGAGTGGAACTGTGTATCAGAGGGGGTTTGCAATGCTTGGTTTGGGGGAATTCAGTTGCCAGGCTTTTCTTTCAAGACGTCTTGGGGAAGCCTTTGAGTAAGTCAGCAGCACAGAGCAGTACGGCTGGCTATAGCACCCACAGACTTTTACAGTGTGCCAAACACAGAAAACACGATGCATACATTGGCTGCTTTAATTCTTCTGTCTTACAGCTGACGGAGTGCCGGGTCAATCAGCAGCCATCAGCTGACCTACTAATGCATATGACTGTGGTCTGGCTGATGGTGTGGCTGCTGGCATCTGGGAGCTAGATCCGAACCATAGGGGCCATGTACAACAGAAGACCGCCCGACACAGCACCCTCCCCACCACTGAAGCCCACGTGGTAGCCACGGGCTCCATCCATCTCCTCGGCGGTCTTCCTCTTTTTTTTCTGACCAAGCATGATGCCCTGTTCCAGGGACTGGACTCTCCTCACAACATGCCCAGAGTAGATGAGACAAAGTCGTGCCATCCTGGCTTCTGAAGAGCATTCTGACGGTATATCCTCCGAGACAGGTGTGCCTGTTCTTTTGGCAGCCCATGGTTCTTTCAATATTTTTCACTCAGCACCATCATTTAAATGCATCAATTCTTCTTAGGTCTTCCTTATTCAACGTCCAACTTTTACATGCATAGGAGGTGAGTGAAAATCGCATGCCAGGGGGTCAGGTGCACTCTCGTCCTGAAAGAACTCTCGTTCTTTGTAACACTAAAGAGGTCAGGTGCAGCAGATCTGCCAATGATTGACATATATAAAAAACACGTCTAAAGTATGTGTTTAAATAAATAATATATATAAACACAAACGGCCCCTGGAAAACGTGTATAATGTAATTTAAAAGCAGTAAGAATCTGGCTTTCAAGAAATACACAAGGCCAGAAGGCTTTAATGTGAAAATGTCCAATCTTCCTAAAGGGGCTGACGTTCAGGTAAAAAGTGAACAGGAAGAATTCTTTGCTAATGATGTTTACAGCATGTCAGTAGCAAGACAATGGGAGCTGAGAGAAACGATAGAAGTAATCAGTAACACACAAAGTCAGCAGAAGCGAGGACGGCTGAACTACCCACATGAACTACCACGAGGGGCCGCTACCGGGCTCCAGCAGCCACCGTCGCAAAGTTACTCAGGACTGGGCACTCTTTCCCAGCGAACCAACTCGGTATTCACCACAGCAACCACAACCACATTCTGTACCATTTTAAAGAAAACTGGCAAGACAAATTCAAAAGGAAAGTTTATCTAAAAATACTTGGCGGCGGGGGTGAAGGCAAGGGAGGGCAGAGACACCTGGGACTACTCACCCCGTTCAGATCAGATCAGCAGGACAGCATTGACCCACAGACAGAGGCCAGAGGGTTAGGAAAGGCGGTGGAACGGAGCCGGGACATACAGGGTGGGAGTAGAATAAGCGATGGTTTAATGAGGGGATTACAATGAATGAGATGAAACCAGATGCGTTAGAAAATTTGATGTAGAACGGATGGTCTGCTCTGTGAGGCTCACCTCATTTGCACTAAAAAGTTTGAAAAATGTACACGCGTGAGGGGGCTTTAAAAGTTGATGGAACTTTCCGTGAGCCTTTCGAAGGCACCTTGTCTAGATACTAGAAAGCCTCATGGGGCACAGAAGGGCTGTGGTGCCTACCTGTATTTAGCTTACTTGATAGTGTGGTATTCTGTTGAGTCGATTCACTTACATCATCCCACCTGACAGCCCCACGGCATCCTTGGCACAAAACCTCACCGTCATTGAACCATTCGAAGACAGGGTAGACCTGCACCCGGCAATTCTTCACAGGATTAGAGAGCCTCTTCTTTCTCCCATGGAGCAGCTGGTGGTTTCAAACTGCTGACCTTCCAGTTACTAGCGGAACCTGTACCCAACGAGGCCACCGGAGGTCTTCCTCCTGCCGAGCCTCTGTGTGGGTTTAAAGCAGTTGGCAGCTGAGTGCTTTCAGTTGGCAGCTGAGTGCTTCAGCACCGTGGCACTAGGGATCCGTACACTACGAGTAAGCAGCTTCTGCTCTGTAAAGCTTTCCAGTTCTACTCTCTGCCCCGCAGGGTCACTCTGGCAGAATCAGCTCCCTGTCAGTGGGTTTCAGTTTTAGTAGGAAAGAGAACAGAGGGGCTTTCAGGACCAAAAGGTCACACAGAGGAAAGGGCTCTCCTAGCGCCGGGTCAGCCCAGCCGGCTGGGCCCGGCCTCTTCTACAAAGGTTAAGTGCTAAGAAGGAGCCCAAACAAGACCGTTTCATTCAAGTCTGTTTCTAGGAAACCAAGAGGCTTCCTTCCTGTGGTTTCTACTGGGCCTCCACCGTGGTGATCTGGTGATCGCACACAGGTGATAGAAGCAAATTATCTGCCATTGTTTCGCAGATTAGGAAGCAGACACTTCTGAAAGAAGAGAAAACCAGTGTTTATGAAAACACCATTGGCCAAAAGGCCCCGAGCTACAAAGACACACTCTTCGAGTCACAGACGTTCACCGTGCTGAAGGAAACCGATTAGCTTTGGAAAGCTGGGTATCTCTGAGTGGTGGGACCAGAAATTACTTACATTACTTTTTAGTAGAATCTGATATTTTCCATAATTTCAGAGGCAGCTTTTTTTTTCTGTTTTGATGGGAGAGGGGGCAAGCGGTGGGTGTAAGTTAAAAAGAAAACAGAATCCGCTTCTTTGAAACCAGCTCCATGCTTCTGGTTATCTGTCCTTCTCTTGGTGTGAACAGGAGCATAATTCTCTGAACGACAAGACCAAGATTTCAAGTGTAAAAGACACCGATGACTTTCCCCAGAGGGAAGCCATGGCTATCATAGATCAAATGGTCTTAATGAGTCAAAGAGGAATCCTTTGAGAATGAGGTTCTGTTTTCAATCTCCAAAGGCTTTGAGGTTTAATCAATAGGTGATCTCGTCTTATGTGTAAGCCTTCTTATTTTTTAAAATGGATTTATCCCCATTTCAAATGATAAATAGGCAAAAGGTTCTTACGTAAAACCCTGAAGATTGTCCTGGAGGTCCCGGAAGTAGAGGAGCTTTTGGAGGCAATTTGAGTTCATATGTCATTATACTCCACCTGAGAGGAAAAGAATTATTTGGTATTTAAAAATCCTTTTAAAATTGTATCAGTTGACTTTAGTTCTCTCTTTATACACACACGGGGTTTAAGGTTAAAAAAAATACCGCTTCTACGATTCCAGTTCATACATGCATGGGTTTGTTCCAAATCAAGTGTGTTTAAGCAGGCCATCCGCGGGTGGCCACACCAGGTGCTCTTAGTAAACGTGAGTCTTAGCAGGGTGCCTGCCAAATGAGGGCCAACCAAAATGATGGCTTCCCGGGGTATCTGCTGGGCCAGTTAATTCAGAACAGAGAGGTCAGCGTCGAGGGTTACGGTGACTGTGTTTGGGAGACCGAAGGGCCACCTTGACAGATTATCTCGAAGGACACAGGCAATCACGGCTGCTGATCAGAAAGAAATGGAAAACTACATGGTAAGAAAAGGCTACGGAAGCTGCACGGAGGGATTCTTGTCCCGCCCAGCACCCCCTGAGGTAGCAAGCACTGTCCTCAAAGAGTCACGCTGGGAAACCTTATGGCCTCACCCAACAGCCCTGACCTTGCCCCTCCAGATGTTTTAGATTCAATACATTTGCAAGCCCAAACCACGGCGTTGGAGTTGTTGTCTGACTCAACGAGACTCTACATAGTGTTCAAGGCTGTGGATTTTTACAGGGGCATTTTACTGGAAGGCTCATCTCCCTTCTGAGGATTGGCTGTTCTGAACTGCCAACTTTGCAGCGGGGGGCCAAGACAGGGCCAACCAAAACCCACTGTGACAGAGTCAGTTCTGACTCACAGTGGCTCCATAGGATCGAGTTAAACTGTCCCCGTTGGTTTATAAGGCTGGAACTCTTTAGAGGAGTAGAAAGCCTCATCTTTCTCGTGCAGAGCAGCTAGTGGTTTTGAACTGCCAACCTTGCAGTTAGCAGCTCCACATGTAAGCAACTATGCCACCTGCATACTGCCTGTGAAAAGGGAATCACTCAGCATGTAACAGCCACTCTCACCAAAATCTCTGCACTGAAAATTAGCAAAATACCTCGTCTTAAATTACGAAAGCAAGCAAGCATGGACTTAAACAGGAAATATCAACAGATGTAATACGTAATTGATGCACATTTATTTCAATTAGCTGTAAATAATGCTTTCCAACCAAGCATCTGAATCTCTCCAAATAACTTGGAGGGGAAAGTAATCAACTTAGGGATAACTCGCATCTTCTTTCCAAAACAATAATGTCAGAACTGGGAAAAACAATTGTGGCATTATTACAGAGTATCAGGGTAGGAACACAAGTTTTTCAAAGACACAAAGCATGTATGACCACTGCAATCCCACAATGCAGGCATTGTGAGACAGCCTGTCACAGCCGATGCCAGGTTAGCATTTTTCCAGACTTTTCGAAGACTCCTCATATGTTATGTAATGCACACTACATAGTTAGTTAAAATTACTCTTCCACTCTTGCAACGAAAATGCGACAGAGAGATGTGTATTTGAGTACAGCCTTTCATTCCTCCATTCGTGCAGGCCTTACTTAGTGACTGCTTCTAAGCAAGGGCCACTAGTCTAAGGCGTGGAGATCACGGGTGTAACTAAGACTTCCTTAGAGAAGCTTACATCCTACTGAAGGAAGAGGACAAGCAAGTCAGAGAATTAACCTTTGGTAAACAGCACTGTTTAAGGGACAGTAGAAGAAAGGAGAAAGAATACACCCAAGCTCTCTACACCTTCCATCCTGCCCCCACCCACCCCTGTCCCCAGGCAGGAAATGACGGAGCTGAAGGAACAGAACACTTCAGCTTGAGAAAGTCGGGTAAGACACAGGGCAAGGCACCAGCTAAGCAGAATGGAAGGGGAGGTGAGGGAGGGCCTTGCAGAGGGAAGCATGCATGTTAAAGGGAGTGACTGCTACTTTCCTAAAAGACACGATGCTAGGGTCTGGGTCCTGTTTACAGGGCCAGTCTTATGACTTATTACTTCTGTGACCTTCACAAGGTCACCCTCCCCACAAGTCTTATTCTCTGTAAGAGAGCGATGATAACATCAGCTAACTCCAGGAGGGCATCCACGATTCCATGAGCTGGTGTTCAGAGGAAAAGGACCTCAGTTGACTATGCCTCTTCCCAAGGAGCCCCGTGGTGTGCTGGTTACCTGCTGGGCTGCTGACTGCATCCCGAGGAAGACAAGGCGCTCTCCTCCGGGAAAAGGTTAGAAAGCACAGGGCGCAGGTCTACTCTGTCCTAGAGGGTCACTATGGGTGGGGCCGAAATGAGTCGTTGGCAGTGAGATTCTTGCTCCCAAGGGAACCCTCGTGGCGCTTTTGGTTATGTGCATTAGGCTGCTAACCACGAGGTCGGTGGTTCAAACCCACCAGCTGCTCTGCTCCCCTACAGACGTACATTCTAGCAACCCTGTAGAGATAAGGTAGCTATGAGTAGGAACTGACTTGGTGACAGTGGGTTTAGTGTTGATTCTTACTCTCATTTTTTTCCCACATCTCCTTTACATCCTTCAAAAGTTGCCATGAGAAGGCTTTTCTTACCTTAAGAGTGCTGCTCAAGTAAATGAACATGCAGTAACAAGCTTATATAATTTAAAAGAATGTTTCAAGATTTCCTTAAAAACATCTGCTCTTTACAAATACGAAAGCAGCGAACAAGCAGTTTCTGCTAAGTGGCCTCAAAGGCTTGGCTGCCCCACACTGGCTAGAGCAGAGCTGGCTTTAGCGGCCTGATTGGAAGCAGCAGCTTGCCAAGCCTTTCTTTGACGGGGCGGAGCTGCAGCCAGCTCAGTCTGTGCCAGCCATGGACTCTTGTGGGCTGCAAAAGGATTATTTTCCCAGGTTGTGTCCCCCACGTATATGCCAAACCTAGGACGATGCTTGTATCACACGGTAAATGACTGTACACTTGGAGGTCAATGCAAGCAGCTTAGAGGTTATCTCCCTGAGGGTTATCAGCCATCTAGAGCAATCAGACTGTAGAGTCTGTCCCACCCTAAGGAGGGTCCACTCCCTCCTGATGAGGACAGTGCATTGCTTTCCTGAAGGAGAGCTCAGAATAGGTCAAGCCAGCTCAAGGACGACCAAGGTTAGACTGCCATCTTGAATCTAGGATCTGTCCATCTTGTCACATGTGTACCCCTAGTCCCTCCTCTTCCTGTTGCGTGTGCACCCCTCAATCGTCCCCCTCCTCTGCGCGGACCTGGCTGTTGAGATCACGGCTGCCCCGGAGGGGAGCATTCCACCATGAAATGTGTCTGCCTCCTTTATTTTATCTTCTCTCCTATCCTCCCTATTCTCTATGACTTTACTATAATCTTTGTACACTATCGCCATACAATTGCGCCTACAGACGCTGATATTGTCAGAGGCTGGTTACTCTGACTGACTCTCCACTGCAAACAGCTTTTCTGAATTGGTAAATGAAGCATGAAAAATCTACAGTCTTACATTTCTAACCGTGAACTATGATCATCTAATGATAATACCCGTGGTTTTAGCTGTGTGTGTGTGCGTGCGCTTTTTCTTGCAAGCCCACATCAAGGTATCTCCCCCGGGGGTAGCAGCCACTACAGAGGTGGGAGTAGCTTTGGGGCTCAGGAGAGGAGCCCCCAGGCAGCACAGAAGGTAGGAGGGAGCCTGGCCCAACCCCAAGGATCGACTGGGAGCAGAAACCATTTTAAATGCCCCTTGCTGTTTGGTAAGCCCAGATGAACCATGTTCCAGGAATGCACACACAAGCTCCCTGTTAAAGACAGAGCCTCAATCTAACTTCTGACGAGAGTGAATGTCAAACTAGCAGGGCCTTTTTCTCCGGCAGTGATGGATATAAAGTGGCACATTGTCCTGTCCTGTCTAGTCAGCCAAAGAAACCACATGACAATATTACTTTTGTCAGGCTGCAGTTAATGACGTTATAGCTCACCACAGTCTTTACGCCATAGATGGGTGGCTCCCTGACAAGAGTCTGGCTCTCTGGGGGGTGGGTTCCATAGCTGGCTAAGCCTGTCAGCCTGTGCTGACCCACGCGAGCTCACACCGACAGTGCTACCTGTCCGACACTGCTCTTCTATTTATGGGGGTAGGGTGCAGTCACCATTGAGTGAGTTCTGTAAGTGCTGAGCTGCTCACCACCACAAGGTTGGTGGTTCAAACCCAGCAGCTGCTCCAAGGAAAAAAAGATGAGTCTGTCTGCTACCCCAAAGCCACAAAAGCTCAGAAATGCTACATAGCATCACTCAGGGTCAAAGTCAACTCGATGGCAATGGGTTTGGCTTCGTGTGGAGTTGTTCTCTTTACCCCAATTCTAAACTCCTGCTCCACAGTACTCAAGGGGCCCCGAGTCATTCCTGTTCCTGCACTGGAGGGATGCAGAGAGGAAGCAGGCAAGACACGTGATAGCACCGAGTCATTCCCATCTACGCACCAGAGGGAAGCAGAGAAAGCGGGGAAGACATCCGATCAGGAGAGCAGAAACTCAGGGCTAGCAGCGTGATGGCTTCTCTGGGCTGGGAGAGAATTACTTCTCTTTTTCAGAATGTAGTGTTTTGTGGGGTCAGTTCATTTTTAATATGTATAATGAAGAAGAGAAAGTCTAACAGCTGTAAAATTTATGTCTTTATAGCTTTTCTAAAACCAAGAGATGATGGGCTCTCCTCATTACACTCGTCAGACGTTCCTTGTTCTCCCCTCTGCCCCCTCCACCCCAATGAACTATTTTAGGTTTGGGACCTTAACAGGAATGAAAAGTGCTTACTGTCAACAAATGAGTCCTGGTAGGTGTAGTGTTTAAAGTGCTCAACTGCTAGCCAAAAGGTTGGTGGTTCAAGCCCACCAGTCACCCTGTTGTGTTGGTAAAGATTACCAAGGGTTCCACTCTGTCCCTATGAATCAGAATTGGCTCGACAACAATGGGTTGGTTTTTTAGGTTAGAACCAACAGAGCCTTCTACCTTTAAAACAATGGGTTATCAGTTTTTGTTCCAATTCATTCATTCACTCAAAAATCCGTATGTGCTGCCTACTCTGTGTTAGGCTCTGCTCTTTGCCTCAGGGCGGAACTTGTGGACAGGACCAGGAACTCTTTGCCTGCATGGGGCTTAGTCAGTAAAATGTTGGGGAAAGTGAGGGTCATTGCTCAGGGGACACTGAGCTTCTGCAGAAAGTGACAGAAATGTTTGGAAATGGATAGGGTGATGGCTGTCCACCGTGATGAATACAATGCCAATGAATGCACATGTATTTGCCACAATTAAATAACACTTAAAGAAGAAACTGGCTTACAGCACACTCTCTTCACCAATAACGTATGCCAAGAAGGAAAAATATTACTAATTTAAAAAAATACCCCAAACCTCACTGCCATCGAGTCAATTCTGACTCCGCGCCCCTGTGGGTCAGCGTAGAACGGCCCCTGTGGGACAGCTTGGAACAGCCCCTCTGGGACACCGTAGAACGGCCCCTGTGGGTTTCAGGGGCTGTCACTTCTTGCAGGAGGAGAAAGCCTCCTTCCTCCTTTGGAGTTGGCTGGTGGGTCTGAACTACTGACCTTGGGTTTAGCAACCCAACTCTTCACCGTTACGCCACTTACAAAAATCAAAACCAAATTCACTGCCACAGTCGATGTCGACTCACAGTGACCCTACAGGACGGAGTAGACCTGCCCCTGTGGGTTTCCGAGACTGTAACTGTTATTGGCGTACAAGGCCCCACCTTTCTCCTCAGGGGCGGCTGGTGGTTTTGAACTGCTGGCTTGGTAGATCCTAGGCCAAGGAATAAGCCGCCAGGGCTCCTAACAGGTCCCACCATAAAACAGTTTAAAATACATGTTTTCAGAATGCTACTTTCAGCTCACGCTTACCTGTCCAACATTTTGGTACTGGCTCGCTCCAGCTTCTCCAGGATCTGAGGAAGCTGGGTGTCGTCATCACAGGAGCCTCCCCAGCCAAGGACCCGAGCAAGGTCATTACCTGTACCGAGAGGCAACACTCCCACCTTACACTGAAACAGAACACAAGGAGGCTTCACTCAGGAAAGCTGGGACACAGGGCCTGCTGCATGTCTGCTGCTCTCCATGAGAACTGTCTTCAGCACTCAGGTTATCAGCAATGGGAAGAATGGACACTTGCCTGTTTGATCAGGTTGAGCTTGTCAATTTCTGACAAAACCCAACCGACACTTCCATCTCCTCCACAAACGAGAATCCGGAAATTGTCGAACTTATGAAATAATCTTAAACTGAAAGTAAAACATATTTCATGTTAGTATAAATAAAAATCAAACACTTTGCCCAAATCTTTGTTATTCTCCACTTATTGGCATTTATTTAGATTCTTATAAATGACAAGCACACCTACTTGCATAGTAGTTGAACTATAAAAATTAATTCAAGGGCAGTTTTTAACTTAAGCCTGCTATTCAGTGATAAAGAAGGCCAAGGGATCACACATAGAAATGGAGATAAATTACCAGGGGAATGGGACTGAGAAATCAGGGGAGGCAGAAACTAGGAAAGAGAATTAAGCGTGGTGATTTGCCTCTGTCCATTTGAAGCCAACGCTGCTCCCTTCAGGAGGGCGCATGCTGTCATTGAATAGCAGTGGCACTTGGGCCCTTCCTGAGGACACGCCATGGGTTGCTGGACCGTTATGCTGCCCAACCCGTGCACTGTCTGCCTCCTCCTCTCCCTTTACGGCATCTCAATATCTGTCACCGTTCACCCTCGGACACCTCATACACTGTGAACAACGTCTAGAGAAAAACTACAGGGACAAATTTAAGAAGTTTTACAGAAGGGGGACCGTGGAATTTTAAAAGGGTGAGCATGGGACATAAATATTAAGACTACCGAGTGACGAACCATAATGGATTATAAAATGATGTGCTGGAGAGAAGTACAGTGAATGTGAGAAGAAGGACCAGATGAGGAAATGCTACATCTGAGGAAGGAAGGGATATGCAAGTGTCTAAGGGAAGAAGCTGGTCACAAAGAAGGGGCTGCGACTTGAGCAAGAAACAGGTAATGAGAACAGAAAGGGAGAGGCTGAAGGGACAGAAGGAGACTGAAGGAGAGAAATTGAAAAGAGAGGAAAGCTTCACATTGCAAAACTCAAAATGCACCCTCACAAAAATGGCGATCACGTAAACGGGAAATCATAAATGCTGGCAAGGCCGTAGGGGACATGGGAGTTATACACTTGTACACTCCTAGTGGGGTTGTCACATGGTCCAACCACTTTGGAAATTGCTATGCTGCTTTCTCCAAAGTTGGGATTAGAAATATCTTATGCTCTGGCAATCGAATTCCTGGGTAGCTATCCAAGAGATATAAAGAGGAGCGACATGAATAGACAAACGCACACCTATGTTTACCGCAGCATTATGCACAATAGCAAAACGATGGAAACAACCTAATGCCCATCAGCAAATGGATAAACACATGTGGTACACACAATGGAATACTACACAATTCTAAAGACCAATGAGGAGTCTGAAACCCATCTCCTAACAATGGATGAACCTAGAAGACATTATGCCAAATGAAATAGGTCGATCAAAAAGGGCGAGTATCATTGGTCCAACGATTATAAAAAATTAAGACTAGATACACACATGGAAAGCTATGTTCTATCCCACATGGGCTTCAAGAACCTCAACAGACCCACAGCAATAGAAGAAACAGACAAGGTTATCAAGGGATTGCCAACAAAAAAATTCCCCAGGACAGATGGCTTCACAGAATTCTACCAAGCATTCTGGGAAGAACTGACCCCAATCCTACACAAACTCTTCCAGAATATAGAAAAAGACAGAAAACTCCCAAACTCATTCCATGAAGCTAGTATAAATCTGATACCTAAAGTGGGCAAAGGTGCCACAAGAATTGAGAACTCCAGACCAATATCCCTAATGAACATCGATGCCAAAATCCTTAACAAAATACTGGCCAATAGAATACAAAAGCATATAAAAATAATAATTCACCATGACCAAGTGGGATCCATACCAGGAATGCAGGGATGGTTCAATATACGAAAAACCATTAGTATTATTTGTCACATGCACATGGAAAATTATAAGAACCATATGATAATATCAATCGATGCATAAAAAGCATTCGACACCATCTAACACCCATTCATGTTTAAGACACTCAAGAAGAATGGAAGGAAAATTCCTCAACATATACAAGCTATAGATGAAAAACCAACAGTCAATGTAGTAATCAATGGAGAAAAGACAAAAAAAAAACAACTCCAATTAAAAAGGGGACTACCCAAGGATGCCACTTGTCCCTACTCCTATTTAACATCGTACTGGAGACCCTAGCTAACAACATAAGACAAAGAAAAGATATCAAAGGTATTCATCTGGGGAAAGAAGAGGCAAAACTATCATTATTCAGAGACGATATGATTTTATACATAGAAACCGCACAAAACTCCACAAGTGGAGTGTTGGAAACAATAGAGGCATATGGGAGCATGGCAGGATACAAGATCAACAAACAGAAGTCTATCGGACTGCTCTACACATCAGACAAGATCACAGAAAAGGCAATTAAAAAGGTAGTGCCCTTTACAATAGCCAAGCACAAATTGAAATACCTAGGGATATACCTGAGGAAAAGAACAAAAGATCTATATGGGGAAAACTACAGAACACTATTACAAGAAACCAAGAGTGACCTCAACAAACGGAAGAACATCCCATGCTCGTGGACTGGAAGATTCAATATAGTAAAGATGTCAGTTCTGCCCAAGGCACTATATAAGTTTAATGCTATCCTGATATGAATACCATTATCCTTCTTCAAAGAATTGGAAAAACTGATTATCAACTTCATATGATGAGGGAAGAAGCCCAGAATTAGCAGAGAACTCCTCAAGAAGAAGGGCAAAGTGGGAGCTTGCTTTACCTGACATTAGCATGTATTATATGGCCACAGTGGCCAAAACAGTGTGGTATAATGACAGATATGCAGACAATGGAAAAGAGCCGAAAACCCAGAAATAAAAATATCAGCATGCAGAGAACTGATTTTTGATAAGGGCCCCCAAAATATCAAATGGCAAGTGGATTCCCTCTACAACAAGTGGTGCTGGAAAAAATGGATAGCTACATGCCGAAAAATGAGCCAGGCCCCTCACTCCATGCAAAGGAATAAACCCAAGGTGGATCACAGACCTTGAGGTAAAACTCCAAACTATTAGGGCCATTTATGAGAGAACTGGGACAAAGCTGACAACCTCGGCACAGGGAATACATAGGTTATTGGAAATAGGGATACATACAAATACAGAGGAGCCACAATTAGACAAGTGGGATATACTGAAGATAAATCATGTTTGTACGTTGAAAGAATTCACCATGAGTAATGAGAGCCCACAGACTGGGAAAACAACTTAAGCAATGACACATCAGACCAAGGCCTTATTACTAAAACCTATAATACTTTGCAAGCTTACAATAAGAAAAAAACCTAACTGCCCACTAAGGAGGTGGGCAAAGGACCTGAACAGAAGTTTCACAGGGGCAGAAATCTGAATGGCCAATAAACATATGAGAAAATGTTCCTGCTCATTAGCTATAAGAGAAATGCAAATTAAAACAATTATGAGATACCACTAACACCCTCAAAGATAGTCCAATTCAAAAAATCAAAAAGTAACAAGTGTTGGAGGGGCTGTGGAGAGACAGGAACTCTTGCCCACTACTGGTGGACCTGTAGGTATGTGCAGTCATTATGGAAATTGATTTGGCGATTTCTAAAACAGATGGAGATTGAACTACCATACGACCCAGCAATCCCCCTACTGGACATATACCTAGAAGAGGTAAGAAACAAACCATGGCCAGACATCTGTGCTCCAATGTTCATTGTGGCACAGTTCACAATCGCAAGGAGTTGGAAACAACCCAAATTTCCATCAAATGATGAGTGGATTAAAAACACTGTGGTACATACATACAATGAAGTACCTACACATCCCTAAAAAGCAGCGATGAACGCATGAAGCACATCGCCGCATGGGAAGAACTGGAGGAAATCATGCTAAGTGAAGTAAGTCAAGCACAAAAGGACAAGTACAACATGAGTCCACTGAGGAAATTTTAACAACAACAAAAAAACAGGGCATAGGGGAAAAGCTACTATATACATATATCCCTAGAGTGAGGTCCAGCACCTATGGCAGGGGCCAAACCCAATCCAGGGAGACATACGGCAGCCAACTAATTAAGAGAGGGGAAGAACGAGGGGGAAAAAAAGACATGGGTGGGGGGAAGCAGGGGACTCACCCACCCAAGGGGAGGAAGAGAGTGACCAGACTTCCACCTGATGTGCCAAGACATGAATACAACACACCGGCATGTACTAGGGAACCAATAGAGAGGTCTGTGGGGCTGGCCCCAACCCCAACTATGTGGACACCCCCATACCCTACCTCAGAAGCATGCACTTCAGAGGACAGCACTGGAGCTACAGCTTGGGGAGAGGGGTGTTGGATTAGAGCACACGGGAGAAGTGAAAAGGGATGGAGAGGGCATCCTGGCCCACCAAGCCCTGAGGACAATGTTTCTGCTCGGAGCAGACAATGCATGGGAGGACTGTAGGGCCATGTCCCACACTGAACTATGACGCTGTAGGGGACAGCCCTGGAGACACAGTGCAGGAATAGTGCACGGTCTGGCCCCATCATGCTGTGGCGAGGCACTGAGGGCATACAGCAGAGCAGCAGGGGGAGCAGAGTGATGGAACCCCCAGGGAATACCAAAAATAGACTTGGAGACAGAGTGTGGCACCCCATTAGACTCCACTGGAAAACACTCGTAAAGGCCAACAAACAGAACTTTAACTACTTATGGGATTTTCCATTTTTGTCAGTGGCTTTCTTTTTGTTATTGTTTTGTTGGTTTTGACTTCCTTTGTTGTTTTATTTGGCTTTGCCTGGTTTTTGCACTTATTAATGTATCTGTATGTCTATCTAAATAAGATAAGAAGGACAAATAATTCAGAGATGGAAAAAACAGAGCCAATGGTTCTGGGGGGATACAAAAGAAGCAGAGGTGGGAGAAAGGAAGGGGTGTCAACCAACCCAGGGACAAGGGAACAACAAGGGAACATCAATGGAAGGAAGGTTTTAGGATGCCTAGTGGGGCTTAATCAAGGGCAATGTAGCAGCAAGGAATTACTAAACCCAAACGATGATACAACAAGAGGGAAATAAAAAGGAAATAGAGGAAATAACCAGGAGGCAAAGGACATTTATAGGGGCCTAAATGTAGGCATGTACATACGTAAATATATAGATAATGACAGGGGAATAGAACTATGTACTCAGACCTATATGTTAAGAATTAAGGTTGCAAATGAACATTGGGCCTCAACTCAATTACTCCCTTAACCAAGAATACTTTGTTCTAACAATCCAACATTCTGTGATGCTCACCTTCCCAACATGATTGATCACTGAAGAGAAAAATAGGGGCATAAGCAAATGTGGTGAAGAAGCTGATGTAGCCCAGCTATCAAAAGATACAGCATCTGGGGTCTTAAAGGATTGAAGATAAACAAGCAGCCATCTAGTTCAGAAGCAACAAAGCCCACATGGAAGAAGCACACCAGCCTGTGTGATCATGACGTGTCGATGGGATCAGGTATCAGGCATCTAAGACCCAGAACAAAATCACACCCAAGGTGAATGGGGGGCAGGGGAGGGAGGGGGCATGGGGTAGAGGCCCAATGTCCATGTGTAGACAATTGGACATCCCCTCACAGAGGGGTCACAGGGAAGAGATGAGCCAATCAGGGTGGAGTATAGCACCGATGAACTGAATAACGGAAAAGTGGGTGAGGGGCGACGGAGGACAATGTTTAAGATATGGAAATAATAATCTATAACTTATTAAGGGTTTTTGAGGGAGGGTGGGGACGGGAGGGAGGAGGAAGAAATGTGGAGCTGATATTGGGGGCTCAAGGGGGAAGAGAACGCTTCGACAATGATGATGGCGGCACATGTGCAAATGTGCTTGACACACCGGATGAATGTATGGATTGTGATGAAATGTAAGAGCCCCAATAAAAGTATTGAATAAAGCTCTGTTCTTTGCTGAATACCGAGGGTAAGGTGGAGAGGGAGGGGGCTCACTTTCTATGGACGAAACACTTGTTATTTTGGGTGGTGGGAAAGACTGTATCAAACGTCGGGAAATCGGCATAACCCAACTATAGTAAATGAAGATATGATAGACAAGCACAGGGCAGGGGAGAGTGTCTGTAAAGGCTGCAACGCACACGCTATTGCAACAATAGCTACAACAACCACAGATATGGGTGGTTACGTAGGCAGACATGCATGCATTTATGAATACAAAAAGGTATATGGAAATCCAAGAATGTTTTTGTATAGATATACCTATAGACATGTGTATATACATCTTGGTGTGTGCTGGCACACATGAGGGCTTAAAAAAGTTCAAGAACAAATCCCTTTATCTTTCAATTCCATTTTCCCATGAACCTTGAGATACCCCCTTTACTGTCTACATGCATAATTAAGCACATAGGAGGCATAGCCACAGAGGCTTCCTTGACAGAGTCAAACAACTTCTGGGACGAGTTTACTGGGTTAAAAGTAGGATAGGTAGGCTTATTGTGCCAACATGGAGAATAAGAACATGTGGGATTAATAAGGTCGCAGTTTGATTGGAGGGCAAAGAGATAAATGGCTCAGTGAGCCCCGCCTCTCTCTCTTGCGCTCTGGTGATTGGACCAGTGTGAGGCTGCCTTAGCTAGTTCTCTACCTCATCTTGCGAGCTACATTACCCATGGGACACCCAACCCATGGTCCACGTGGCTAGAGCTTGAGGTTCCTTTGAGACCTGCTTTGCCACACTGTTGATGTATACATTGCTTGAGCTGGGGGCTGTCGGATCCTGTCATCTGGCTGACTGTTGGTGACCCGCCCTGCTGTTTGCTACCTATGGCCCGATTGCCTGCATTTCCCGAGGGAAGACTCAGCTGTCTGCTTCCTTGACCTTGGACCCAGCAACCCTTGTGAGTTGAAGGGCTTTCAGTATATTAACTGTTTCACAGAAGTGAGTTGAACTGAGTCCTCTGCACTGTTGTGTGGACTAATTAGCTGTTATATTCCTTTGTGCTATATACATCTATCCACATATATATGGATAATATATATAATCACAAGTGTCCTAGTTTTGTTTCTCTAGATAACCCTGTCTAACACAAAAATGATTAGGACCCTAGTAATGTGAAAAAACATGGTCAACTGGCCTACCTTAGTTCATCAAGATAATATTTGGGTGAATTATAGCAGGAGTCTTATAACCTTCCGAGCGGCCATCTAGGATACAACTATTAGTCTCTACTCCTCTGGAGTCAAAGAGAATGGAGGAAACCAAAGGCTCACAGGGCAAAGCAGTCCACAGGACTATCAGTCCACACAAGTCACAGCCTCTTATAACCTGAGACCAGAAGAACTAGATGGTGCCCACCTACCAGTGTGGATAATTAGGACCAGGGACACAACAGAAACGGTCGATTGGAAGAAAAATAAAGAAGAGCGTTACATTCCCTCAGACTGCTAGACCAGCTGGACAAATAGAGACAATCTCCCTAAGGTGGAGCTCAGGAGCTACTCTTGGAGGTCACTTTTCACATAGCAGGTTGGCTTATAAAACAAGCCAGGCCACCCATGAGTGATGCACGCCCTTAGACAAGAAACAACATGAGAGTAAACAGTCAACAAAGATTAGAGGCAAGGGGGGGAAGGGTTGCTGGATCAGTGGAGAGAGAACAGATAGCCGGGAACAAGGAGCAGGCTGACATCGCAATAATCCAGCTCGCAACAATCCACCTAGAAATCATTGATGGGAAATTTCATTTGCAGTGAACAGCGTCACCAAAAGCAGAGTAGCATTTTCAAACAGAAACACAAAATGCCTTTCCAAGCACTGGCATCAAAAATCCCACATTTCCTACTTCTTCGTTCCAGCTTGAAGGTCCTGCCAGTGGCGCCCCTGGGGAAAGTGAAGTGGACCTAAGCAAATCATAGGGATTGGTTCCGCTCACACAGTTACCGCCTCTTCAGGATAAATCACAGGCTCATAAAAGTGAATTAAAAGTCCTCGAGGCATACTCCCCTCCATAAAAATACTGTCTCTGGGTCTCTCGCCCAAATTCTCGGTTACACGATACGGTGCCAAGCTGGAAAAAAGCAATCCCTCGGCATTTATGAGAATGAGTCTGAAATCCTTGAAGGCTGAACCGCCTTCCTACCCAGGGCAGTAAGTGTGCTTCTGACTTCCACATGGTCAGATTAACTGACTGTGTTCCACAGAAACCAACACTAGACTCCTGTGGGAATCAGTTTCTCAGTCTGAGCTTCTACAAGTTCACCTTAGCGCTGGACAGCTGATAGCACTGTGGGATGGAGGATACCATCTTAAACACTTTCTAGAAAATTGTGGAATTTCTAGAACACGAGAATGTGACACACCATTTCTAAAGAAGAGGCAACGGGGGTGGGTACAGAGAGGGAATACACCTACAGGTGTCAACCTAGGTGAGGGATCATCACTTGCTTGCCAGATTTCATGCAGACAAAATCGATCAATTGTCAATTACCCTAAATAAGGACCGCCGTTCATTAAATCAAACACCTGAGCTGGATTTAGCAACTGTTTAAATCGACGAAGGAACTTGACTCCCTGATTGTCTCCACTCTTGGAATTGACAAACACCAGCAGAGGGCTCACACAGAATGAAAAGGTTGCTCTACAGAAACCTGTAGGGAAAAAAAGAAAAGAGTTCAAAATTAATACGTATAGTTCTTTTAAACTATTACCAAAAATTCAGAGAGAGAAATACACTCATTGAAATAGAGGAGACCTATTACTTGAATGACAGTATACTTTTATCATGCCCCCATCACAAATGGAGAGGTGTCTATTAAAAAATGTGCTGTAGTGAAAGATCATACCAGAGAAGGTAAAAGTATTGATCATAGACACCTTGAGATAAACCATCAATATTAACTATTCTCCCTTATAAGAAAAAATATAAATTCACATTTTTCTGATAATTTGCATATTCACATTCAATCTCTTTCAATATTTTAATTTGCTCCTTGCTGAGGTCAGAGAATATACTCTATAATTTCTACTAAAGTAAAAGAACCCTGAAATATGTGGTGAGGAGGGTCAGAAGTAGCAGAGGTAACAAAAAAAAATCACATAGCTTGATATCTATATTTATGGATACGTGATTTATCTATCTGTAAAACTATCTCAATAGATAGCACAGATATTGATAGTTATTGGTATAACCAATATAAAATGTTTGAAAAGTAAAATGTACTATATCCTTAACATATCCAAAACCTTCATAACAATGTATGTTAAGAAGTCTGCGCACAAGGAAGCTATTTCTCAGTGTGCTGTCCCCAAACCGGCATAGGCAGGCTCTCCCACACTCAGACCAAAGATGCATCACTCGGAGGACAGCCAGCGAATTTATAGGAATACAAATCTCTGCTATGAAATTAGGGAAAATCAGATAGCAATAATAGCAAGTCTAAAGCTGAATGATGGAGGGGGAAGAAACCACTTTTAAAAAATTAACCTTTTCAGATTGCATTTCAGTGAAGAGTAATGATCTCATTTGTTGAAATTAATGTAATATCCAAGTCTGATACACAGTAATTTACCATCATATTAATAGCTACATGTTACAAACTGAATTTTAAAATAGTTCCAAGAATTGAATGTACTCCTCGGCAATGTAAATGGAGTTACTGTATAAAGACCGGCCACCATCACCAATTACAGTCCCATCTGCTCTAGGGAAGGAAACGTACACACCACATTAAGTATCCAGAAACACACAAGCTTGCACTGCAGCTACCTACCGTCCGAGTCAGTGCTGTTTAGTGCAATTGGAGGTATGACGGAGACTTTACATTGGCCGAGGGGACACACGGGATGATATAGATCTTTGCAGGCGGTGTGTACCTAGTAACAAACGAGGGGCACAAAAAGACAGGACTGGTTTGCTCTGCTATCAATCACAGTTAGGATCAGCGGAGTCACCAAAAGTGCAGGAATACATAACTCACTTGCAGGGCACGGTTATGAATGACTGCTAAGAAGTGGACCAGGAACCCCGGTGACACACAGTGGCTGACATGCCGGGCTGCCACCTGCAAGGTCAGCATGTTCAAACCCGCCAACTGCTCTCACAGACCCTCCGCAGCAGTTCTGCTGCGTCCTAGAGGGTCACCATGAGCCAAGACCGACTTGATGGTGCTGGATTGGTTCTGCTTTGAAGGAAGGGTCTAATCATTTTAGACATGGGAATTCAATTGTGGTCCCATAGCCTAGATCCCTGACTGTCTCAGGCAAGTAGCATACAGTCGGTAAGTGCCCACTGAAGTCAAGGAGAGAGAAGACATGGCAATACAGGAGGGGGGGAAGGGAAGCTAGTCATGTGCCTCAGCATCATTTCCCACAAAATAGACCGATGGCATTCTCTTACCAAGTTCTTATTAGTAAATGAAATTATTTACGAATGCATTAACAGAATCAAAATTAATTCAAAGGGGACTTCAAAAACTTCACGGAAAAGTTCTCATCTCTTTTCAGGCCATTTTCCCATGAACTTAAAAAAAAATCCTTCCACAGAAGCGTTAACATTTCCACTCTTTCTGCCATGGTCCTGTCATTACCCTTTTGGTGGCAGTTTTCTTATTATCACAGGATGGTTATCTTATGAATACACGCAGCTCACTGAAGGAAGCCTTGGTGGCCCAGTGGCTGAGGACTTGGCTGCTGACTGAGAGGTCCGTGGTTCAAACCCATCAGTTATTCTCTGGGAGAAAGATGAGGCTGCCTGCTTCCGGAAAGCTTTACAGCCCTGGGAACCCTAGAAGGTAGCTCTGCTTTGTCCTATCAAATACTGCGAGTCCGAATTGACTTCAAGACGGTGGGTTTGGCTTGTGCTGTATACTCATTATAATGTATAGTTTGATGAATCCATGTCTATTTTCCCAGACTTTGGGGTCTATAAAAAAATAGGGAAAAGGTATATCCTTCAGTCTAACATCTTGGAAATTGATACACATCACAGGCTCTCTGTAAAAGCAAAACATTTTCAAATTCACGGGAGATTCTACTGAGAACTAGAGCAGGCTAAATATTAAGAAAGGACTTGGACAAGCAAAACTATTTCATACACCCACCTGCACAGCTCTCAAAAGGTCTCAATCGGTCAGAACAGACCCTTCATGAAATCACTTACTGTGGTTTTATTTTTGCTTATTATACTTCCTGCTGTAAAACAGGCGACAGTTCAGAGAGCAGAGCGGTTTTCAATTCAACCCATATACATCATTTCAACAGCTTTTTAAAAAGAAAACTGGCCAAAAAATTTCATCGGTGTTTATGAAAATTTTGGAGCTAATAACAGACATTTAGTAGCAAGTCTTGTTTTTGCTGGTGAACAGTCTCCTATTACGCTTTCCAATCCCAAAAGGACAAATGGGTTTTAGAGAAACTGGCATGCCCAGGGAGTTACAAAAGGTATAAAAATGGGCATGAGAATCATAGAGTATAACATAAAAATATCTATAATATTAAATGAAAGAAGCAGAAGATAAAATTACGCCCGCACTAGACTGCAGGAGGAGGACACCCTATCTAGTTACTGACCACTGAGTATGAGGGATCTCGCCACAGCTGCGGGGCCCTGGGTCTCCCACGATGACGTTGGAGACACTAGGTGCCCTGTTGTTGACAGGCGGACTCCAGTTGGTTTGACTGACGGCAACTCACAGTAACACCACAGAGCACCGCCCTGCCCTTTCCCACCCTCACCATGGCTATGGTTGGGCCCGGCGCACTGGGGCAGCCGCTGTGGCGGGCCATCGCGGCACGGGGCTTCCTCTGTTTGCTGCCCTTCCACTGTACCACACCTGGTCTCTCCTGACTTGTTAGAAACTCAGATACATGAGGATGAAATCCACTTCTGAAAACTGGGCCACTGAAAACCTTTTGGAGCACATTTCTACTCTGACCCACGTGGGAGTGCCACGAGCCGGATCAAAGACTGATGTTGCAAGGGTGACGGTAGCCCAGAAACCAGCATGTCTAACTGCACAGGGTGACGGGGTGGCAAGGGTAGATTCCACTAAGTAAGGTGATACGTGAGTTTGGCAGGGGAAAAATCGAACAGAGATTCCTATCTTCTGGAATAATACTGCTCTTCTACTTGGGAAATTTTAAAATCAAGGGTAATTAAAAATCTACTGCCAACAAGTTGATTCTGGGTTCCTGAAACTGTACATCTTTACAAAAGCCGATGGCCTCATCTTTCTCCTGTGGTGTGGCTGGTGGGTTTGAACCACCAACCCTGAGGTTGGCAACCCAGTGCCCATCGGGGATCTTTTGAGAATATGCAGAGTGAGAGAGAAAACAAACAAAAAATCTTAAGTAAGTCTTACTACTGAAGCTAGTAAACTCAAAATACCACTGACTAAATAAAATGTCGGGTGAAGGCTAGCAATAATATATAAAACAGTTCTAAAATAATTCCCAAATTATCCTCCCCCCAAAAGGAAGAAGGGGAATAAAGACTTTAAGTCTTGCTTAAGGAGTGGCAGTGAGGGTTCCGAGGGCTACAGCTGCACTGAAACCCCAGAGAGAGACATCCATGCAGTCTCTGTGTCAGATCACATGACAGAGACATCCATGTAGTCTCTGAGTCAGATCACACGAGAGAGACATCCATGCAGTCTCTGAGTCAGATCACACGAGAGACATCCATGCAGTCTCTGAGTCATATCACATGAGAGAGAGACATCCATGCAGTCTCTGAGTCAGATCACATGAGAGACATACATGTAGTCTCTGTGTCAGATCACACGAGAGAGATATCCATGTAGTCTCTGAGTCAGATCACACGAGAGAGACATCCATGCAGTCTCTGAGTCAGATCACATGAGAGACATACATGTAGTCTCTGTGTCAGATCACATGAGAGAGACATCCATGCAGTCTCTGAGTCAGATCACATGAGAGAGAGAGACATCCATGCAGTCTCTGAGTCAGATCACACGAGAGACATCCATGTCGTCTCTGAGTCAGATCACACGAGAGAGAGACATCCATGCAGTCTCTGAGTCATATCACATGAGAGACATACATGTAGTCTCTGTGTCAGATCACACGAGAGAGATATCCATGTAGTCTCTGAGTCAGATCACACGAGAGAGACATCCATGCAGTCTCTGAGTCAGATCACAAGAAAGAGAGAGACATCCATGCAGTCTCTGAGTCAGATCACACGAGAGAGACATCCATGTAGTCTGAGTCAGATCACACAAGGTAAGAGAAACACCGTGGTAACAGTGATGGCTGAGGGGCAATGGATGAAGAGTAACACAGACCAGGGGTCCACAAACCTTTGAGACAGAAGAGCCAATCCTGTCCTTCGCATTAACTTAAAACTCATTCGAGAGCCATAAATATGTTTTCACAAACAAATGAAATCATCATTTTCTGAGTAATGTTCTTTAACTGTTTTCAGTTTTGTTTCAGAACCACATGGATGTTCTACTGCAAGGACCGCATATAGCTTGAGAGTCGCAGTTTGCTGACCCTGGATATAGAGCCAAGTTTGACGTAAAAATGAAAAGGAAGTACAAATTACCTATCATACTTGGCTAAATTTGCTTCTCAAGGTGCCCTGATAACAAAGTGGGCTATGTGTGGGGCTGCTAACTGCAAGGTCAGCCGCTTAAAAGCACTGCACTCTGGAGGGGAAGGGTGAGACTTTCTGTTCCCATACAGAATTACAGTCTAGCAATTGTACAATTCTACTTGATGAGGCAGAACGATGGAATGATATGACATATGCATTAAATCCCAATTGTTAAAAATAAATAGAATTACTGTCTCGGAGCCCCACAGGGCCAGTTCTACCGTACAGGGTCGTTATGGGTGGGGATAGCCACAGTGAATTTGGTTGTTCTTTTTGGTTAGAGTCCAAGGAACCAATCTCACTGAACATGAAATTAACCTTCATGACTCATGTCGCTTACAATTGCCGGTCTGCATACCACACTGAGACAGCAATGGCTTTTGCATTTGAAGCCGACCTCCAAAATTAACTAAAAATCCAACACAGCAGGCCATCAACCATGGGAGCATGGCAGCAGCACCAGTGACTGCCTCCGGGCCCTGCGGCCCACCGTCTGCCCACCCTAGGACCTGCTCTGAGTGCCCCAGCACAAAGTGGCATCGTGGGACCAGTGCTTGCTGCCCCCTCCGTGTTATGTGGTGGGTGCTTTCACCTCTTTTTCTTGAATGTGCAGGGAAGTTTAAAAATACCAGTCCATGCATGACCTGCTGGGCCTGCTGTTTCATTTGTCAGAGAATGCATTAGCAAAATTACATTTTACCTACGGAGGACAATCTGGTGGCTTTCTAAAGAAGGGTGCTTTGCGTACAACAGGCAGAGATAGATGCTTGAAAAGAGCAAAGCCTCTAAGTGTGGCTAAAATATAATGAAGGACAGCTAATGTATGGAGGAGACCCTCGGGTAGAGGAAATGCAATAGCGTACCCCAAGTGGACATGCGGCGTGGAATGTCATCCGGACGTCTGACCGCTTCCACAGGACAGGTGGTTTTTCTTAAGGGAAGGATAACTCTCCTTTTGTTTATGATTTTACCCACCCACCCAGACTTCTCCAGCCCTGAACCCTGGGTGAGATCACGCAGGTGAGGCAAAGGGCCTTCAATGTGTACATCTTATCTCAAACCCCTGCAGAAAATGTGCCTTTCTATCCAGATGTACTGAATCCAGATCCATATGGGTGTTCTTATGGATACACAGGTTCTGATTCCGAATATCAAGGGCAGAAAGGGGAATCTGCAGCAGAGGGTCGAGCTGACATGACCTGGCTCACAGGCATGGGCGCTGCTCTCCAGGGAGAATCCTGGGCAGGGCTGTGCGGCCCTGTGCCCACCCCACAGGCACCCGCCCGCTCCTCTGCCCTCTGCCAGCAGCCGGTGGGGGTCGTGGTGGCAGTGACAATCACAGGAAGCCTCCCATAAGGGTGTAACATGACGTCCGCACAATACCCAAAGCATGGCACATTCAACTTCACAGGACACATCTCGGACGCCAAGCGCCACAGACCTGCCTTACAAAACGGCCATCTGCAGGAGCGGCCAGACTGGCAGGCACAGCGCTTTGTCACCGAGATGAAGGTAACTAGGTGTGCTACCGGCCTCTGCTCTGCCCAAGACTCTTTTGTTGTTTAAAACAGGTTTATTGGTACTGCATCCACACAGCACACAATTCGCTAGCTTGGTCCTATCAAGAAGAGCTGCACCATCAAGCCCACAAACCATTTTAGAACGCCTTCTCCTTTTGTCCCCGCCATGGTTAGATCACTTTGAAAACCAGCTGTGCCATCACAGTCAGTTCCAGCGCCCGCTCCCACATCCACTGTCTGCTCCCCGTTCCCTCCCCCTCCCCACCTTCCACCCCACCCCTACCGCCCCTGCCAGAAAGGCTGTGGTCTGTCTCTAAAGCACGTGCAATGACCGACGCAAGGAAAGCGGCTCAGTGAGAGGACGGCAATGACCAGCGTGCCCTTACCATGGCTTTGCACCAGAGGCATTTCCAGTCCTGCAGACGGAGGACGCTGCCGCACGTCTTGTCACAGACGGCGCACTTGGCGCTCACGGGCAGGTTTCCCTCGAGCCACTGGTGAGGCATGGCTACCTGGGGGGCAGGGAGAAAGGGCGGGCAAGTGAAAGGGTGTGAAGGACGTAACTCTCCCATCTTATCCTGGTGGACGCTGGCTCTTCCCGACATTCACACTCAGTAACAGGGAAGAGTTCACAGCACCCACGCATCTATCAAACCTCGATTCCGTCCTGGGGGTGCCGTAGGAGAGGCCCCGGGTGCAGAGTCGTTATGCAGCGGGCTACTAACCTCCAGGGTAGCAGGCAGAAACCACGAGGCCCCAGCAGGAGAACCACGAGGCTTCCTGCTCCTGTAAAGAGTGACCGTCTGGGCAACCCTCGGGGGCAGGTCCACCTTGCCCTGCAAGCTTGCTGTGACCCAAGGGCGATGAACTGGAGTGGGTGGTGGGTCGGGTGATGAGTTGAGCTAGGGCCACTCTGAGTCAGAATCGACTCAGTGGCAGTGAGTTTGGTGTAGGTGTTCTGAGGACCCCAGGGGCGCAGAGACAAAGCAGCTGCCACCGCGGTGTCGATTCTGAGCCATGGAGACTCCGGGGGTGCCAGGGGAGAACTGTGCGCCGTGCGGTTTCCAACAGAAGGTTGGGAGAGTAGACTGTCAGGTGTTTCTGCCAAGCTGCCTCTGGGTGGGCTTGAGCCTTCAACCTGGGGGTGAGCTGGAGAGCTTTTGAAGGACTCACGCTATCCAGAGGCCACACCGCAGAGTCATGCACAGCCTCGTCCGGCCTCTTGGGGACTCCTAGCCCCTGGAAGGCAAAAGGCCAGGCGAGGGGGTATCTTACTCTGATCAGCAAGTGCCAGGAGAGATCCGATATGAATAGGAGGGCTATGGGGTAAGGAATGGCAGGCAGGAGGCTCTGTTTTGAGAGAAAATCCCATAATGTAAGGAAAGTCCATCTGGGGTAACCCTTACAGAATTCCTCAGCATTTGGGAGGGAAGGCCCTCCAGCATCAGCCCATCACTACAGCCACTCCCCGGCCCTGCACTCAACAGATGGTATTCGACACGTGAAAGCCGGAAACAGCTATGATAGGGGTTAGCAAACCCTTATTTGCTAACAGGGAACGACTCAAAACGAAGGTCCGAACGGGACGTAAAGACTCGTAATTAAGCAAAAGCTTCCATTCAGTCCTATCAATAAACATTCCCGCGTAACTATTGTTTGGAACATCTCCCACAAGAGCCGAGCCTGGAGCAGCGAGCCCTGGTGCGAGATCAGCGACAGCACAGAGACGTACGCCATCTTCATCCTCCATGATGTCCTTCCCGATGGAGGACAGGGTCGTCCACTTGCAGTTATTTGTTGCTCTCACCGCGCACCGTTTGTGAGCCTTGAATTTACACACTGAAAAAAGAGAAAATGGGAGTAATTTTTAAAGGAGTAACTACTTTGGCATCAACAACTACAGAGAACGACGCTGTGAAAGTTTAAGTGAGCTACCAGGAACAAATGCAAGGCACGTTTAAATTCCTCTTCAGTAACGGCAGTGGGAGTCCTGGAAAACCATTATGACTATCTGTTTACCAATGACTTGAACTAAGTTATACAGAAAGTGATATTTAGAGACATTAAAGAAGAGACAGAGGCTAGCTACAAATGACCTAGTTCTTGAGGAGCTGGGAGGCAGCGCAGCCACCAACAAGCAGGCAGACGAAAGTCGATCCTATCAGGGTGCGCGGACATCCCTTTGCTAACTTGGGTGCCGATGACATGAGTATGTTTAGTTTCTGAAAACCCACCAAGCTGTAGACTACCGATAATTACATTTGGATAAAATAAAGAATCGCGAATATTCTGATAAAGGAAAAAGATACTACATAGGAGCTTTGAGCTTTAAGGTCCAAGGCTGTCGCTTGAAGTAGGTCCTCGAGCAACGTGGGAAACAGGCTGCTGAAGGTGACAATCCATGCATTGTCTTTTACCAGTGTTAGACCGAGGTGCCTGCCTAGTATGTAGAAGGAAGGAATGAAGCAGTGATGTCCCCACTTGACGCATCACTAATTCTCCACAGCCAAACAGAAGCCTCTAACAGAGACATTCAAGAAAGAAGTGGTCCATGGGTGAAAGAAAGTAAACTATAGAATGCCTGGGGGGTGTGGTGTAATGAAAAGAAACAACAACAGCATGGAAAACACAGATTATTTGAAAAATTAACCATGCTTCTGAAAACCCGACCATCACTGGTCCGTCGATTTGTCTTACTGCGGGAGCTTCCTGTTGCTGTGCTGCTGGAAGTTATGCCACACTTATTTCACATTTTAACAGGGTCGCCCAGGGCACACAGGTTTCAGTAGAGGCTCCAGAGTCCAACAAAGAAGAACTAGTAATTCTACTTCTAAAGAATAACCACAGTAAAACTGTATTAGCAGTGGAACCCATCTCATATATGACAGAAGGGGAGGCAGTCACTTTGGAAGGCACTCAACATATGGCTGGGGAAGAGCTGTCTTCTAGTAGAGCTGGTCTTCAGGATGTAGTCGGCATGAAGCTTTTAGGAATCCTTATTTGCTAACAGGAAATGACTCAAAATGAAAAATAGAAATGACCGTAAATATCCATGGATTATCAAAATGTAGACTACAAAATATGAACTTAGGAAAATTGAAATTGTCAAAAAGAGAAAGAAATGTTTCCCATAAAGATTGATATTGTAAAACGAAGAACAAAAGGTAGCTATTGTAGGCATTAGTAGGTTATTATGTGTTATACTATTCTGGGAATGACTGATTGAAGGGAAATAGTATTAAATTAATCATAAAAAAAGAACATTTCAAGATTGATCCTTAATACCCAATTCACAATTAAAGTTTAAAAGACTGAAATAAAATTAATCAATGATGGGATAATATCTAAAAGTCTACAAGGAAGACCAATTAATAGACCAATATATATATTTACACACCAACCACTCACACCAGAAGAAATTGAAGATTTTTACCAAGTTGTCCAGTCTGAAATTGATAAAATATGTACTGAAGATGCATTGATGATTACTGGTGATTGACATGAGAAAGTTGGCAACAGAGATGGATCAGTCATTGGAAATGTGGCCTTGGTGATAGATATGCTCCCAGAGGTTACATGATGGAATCTTGCAAGACCAACAACTAACTCATTGCAAATATCTTTTATCAACAACATAAACAGCTAATAAGCAATGTGGGCTTCATGGGATACAGACCACAAAAATCAAATCACCTACATCTATAAAAAGATGATGGAGAAACTTTACAAACTCCACAGGGACAACTGTGAAGCAAACCATCAATGGCTCATCTCAAGGTTCAACTTGTTGGAAAAAACTAAAACTCGTCCAAAGACAATCTGAAGAATAGACTCCAAGCACCGAACACGGATGACTAAAGACCAGACAAGGTACGGATGACATCAAAGACATCGTACACAGAAAAGCAAAAGTCCGAGCAGGTGGCCGCGGTGGGGCAGCTGGGCCTCCGGCTTGGTGCTCCGGAGTCCGTCTGCAGCGGGCTCTCCCGGGCCGGCCCGCTCCCTGCTCCGAGGCCCCGCGCGCGCTCTGCGGGGCGTTGGGCCCCGTCAGCAGCCACCTCTGCTGTGACCGGGCCGCATCGGTGCCGGCCGCTGGGAAGCGGAGGTGACGGCAGCTGGGACCCTGGCCCCAACATGGCAGAAGTCAGCATCGACCAGTCCAAGCTGCCTGGAGTCAAGGAAGTCTGCCAAGATTTTGCTGATCTGGAGGACCACACCCTGGCTCACAGTCTGCAGGAACAAGAGATTGAGCATCACTTAGCATCGAACGTTCAGCGAAACCGCTTGGTCCAACATGATCTCCAGGTGGCTAAGCAACTCCAAGAAGAAGATCTAAAAGCCCAGGCTCAACTCCAGAAGCGCTACAAAGACCTTGAACAAGACTGTGAAATTGCTCAGGAAATCCAGGAGAAGCTGGCAATTGAGGCAGAGAGATGCCGCATTCAGGAGAAGAAAGATGAGGACACAGCGCGAATTCTGCAAGAAAAGGAGCTACAAGAGGGAAAGAGGCGAAAGAAACACTTTCCAGAATCCTCGGGAGCCAATACTTATGGACAAACTTACTATGAAGATGAAGGAACAAAGTCAAGAAGAGTGAAAGAAATTGTTTATACTCCATCCAAAGTGGCCCATAGGGACCAGGAGTGGTACGATGCAGAAATCGCCAGAAAGCTGCAAGAAGAAGAACTTTTGGCTACGCAGGTGGACATGAGAGCAGCTCAAGTAGCCCAGGATGAGGAAATTGCTCGACTGCAAATGGCTGAGGAGAAGAAAGCATATCAGAAAGCCAAGGAACGGAGAAAGCATCCTTGGACAGAAACAAGTATGACTCTGAGTGGAAGCCAAAATCTGCCAAATCAACACACCCAAATTCAAAAGAAGTGCTGAATCTCACCGTTCTAAGAATGACCGGCCAGCACGGCCCCGCCCCCTGCCCTGACAGATGCTGAGGATGTGGATTATACACATTTTACAAACCAGCATAGTTCCACACGCCATTTCTCAAACTCAGAAGCCTCTCATAAAGGTTTCCATTATAAGCAGTCAAATCCTAGGATTCTGCCTTGAAACGGACTCACTGTAGCACATATTACTGGACAACACAGAATGCATTCCACGTTTATTTTTTCCTCCTATATTTGCATTTCTAGGATTTGTCCCAGCCTGTTTTTCTAAACATAAATAATTTGAATACCAAAAAAAAAAAAAAAAAGAAAAGGTCATTACAACGACCGGAAAGAAAAGATCGAAAAAGATGTGAGAAGCGACTCTGAAACTTGCTTTGGAGCAAAAGTTAGAGAAGAATTGATTAAATAAAAGGGCTGAACAGAAGATTTCAAAGGGAGGTTCCAGAACACAAGGTAAAGTAATATAATAAAATGTGCAGAGACCTCTAGCTAGAACTCCAAAACACCTGAAATTTCTCGTATAAGGGAAAACCCAAACCTTGAGATAAGCATGAAAGGATTCTTTAAGTTTAATATTGAAGGAGGCAGGAAGCTTCCAAAGAAAATGGAAGGTATAAAAAGAATTACTGTACCCAAAACAATTGGTCAAGAGCCAGTGGTAGGCAAGAAGACGTCCAGCTTGCACTGAAGGCAATGGCAAAAACCAAGGCTCTAGAAATTGTCGAAATATGAATTGAGATGTTACAGCAAATGAATGTAACGCTGGAAGCACACACTAGTCCATGCCAAGAATTTGGAAAAGAGCCACCTGAGTCCACGAATGGACAAGATTCATGTTTGTGCCCATTCCAAAGAAAGGTTACTCAAAAGAATGCTGAAATTATCGAATAAAATTATTAGTATCCCACACAAATTGTACTGAAGATCACTCAAAAAGGGCTGCAGCAGTGCATTGACAGGAAGCTTCCAGAATTCAAGCTGGGTTCAGAAGAGGACGTGGAGCGAGGGCCACTGTACGTCAGATGGGTCTTGGCTGAAAGCAGAGAATACCTGGGTTTTAATGACAGGTATTTGACTGTTTGGATCAGAACAAATGATAGACAACGTTGTGAAGAATAGGAATTTCAAACACTTAATTGTACTCATGCAGAATCGGTCTACAGACCAAGAGTCCATTGTTTGACGCTACGTGGTTTTAAATCAGGAAAAACGTGCAACAGGGCTGTATCTTTCCACTATCCTATTCACTTTGCATGCTGAATAAATTATCCAAGCAGGTGATCATACGAAGAAGAATGTGGCATGGATGTTGGAAGAAGAGTTAACTAACCCGTAGTCTGCAAATAGCACAACCTTGTTTGCTGAAAACAAAGAGGGCTTGAAACATTACTAATAAAGTTTAGAGTTTTCAGTATAGACTACATATTTCATTAAAAAAACCCAAATCCTCATAATTGAACTGATCAGCAACATTATGATATGTGAAGTTTGACATTGTAAAGGATTTCATTTAACTCACATTCACAGTCAAGGCCCATGGGATGAATAGTCGAGAAATCAAAGCATGTATTCCGCTAGGCAAGGCTGCTGCACAAGATCTCTTTACGGTGTGGAAAAGCACAAGACGTCACTTTGAGGACTAAGGTGAGCCTGCCTCAAGCCATGATCGTTTCCGTCACCTCACAGGTATGTGACTGCTGGACCAGGGGCATGGACGAAGGAAAAAATCGATGTCTTTGAACAACGGCAGAGCCAAAGAACACTAACCGTGCCATGGACTGCTAGAAAAATGATCAAATCTGTTTTTTAAGAAGTACAGCTAGAATGCTTCTAAGAAGGACGACCAGATTTTGTCTCATGTACTTTGGACATGTTTGCAAGAGAGACCAATGTCTAGAGAAGGGCATCAGCCTTGGTGGAGGGGCAGTGGGGGAAGAAGCAGCGGCCTGTCAATGAGATGACTGAGAGTGACGGAAAGAGCAGGCTCGAGATGAGCAGCAATTGTGAGGGCGGCAAAGGCGGGCAGTGTTCCACTCTGCTGTACGTAAGGTCAGCAGGACCGGGTCACACTGACCGGACAACATCAAAAACACGTGAACATCAGAATTAATGCCACATACATCTATCCCTCTAAGGGCACAAAGTACCTAAGCACTGGAGGATAGGGATGCTATGCCATTATCTGACTTGGCAGATAACTATCTCACAGATAAATATTAAGGTAAACCAGTGGCCATGGAGTGGTGTGTCAGAGAATTGTTCTTCAGAAAATTTTCAGCAGCAGATATTTTAGAATTAGATCCATCAACACTGGTTGTAGAATAATACTAACACATTCCAAATGTAAGGTGGCTCCTTTATACATGCTCTATGGAAATCAGTGATTAATGAATTTGGAATAATGGGTTATATCCCATTCTCTTTTAACTGGCCTAATGTGATTAAAGAAAAAGACAGGGCAGTCAATTAACTAAGAATCCAACAGTCAAATGTTCAAATGCTTCAGATGCCTTAGTTATAGTTGATTTATATGAAGGTCAGTCAAAAAGTATTGGTACAAAGTCATAGAAATCTTATTAAACACAAATATCAAAATGGGAAAGTACTGGTTTTTTTTTGTCACATCATCCATGTAGGTCTATGCACTTTTGCAGGTATAGATTCAACCCCCCAAAATTCTGTACTTTTCAATTCACAGCGTGTCCAAAAAACAGTGTTGGCATCCTCCAGGGACTCGGAGCAGGTTTCCTCATGATCCTCTTGAGATTGGGGAACAAAGGAAATCTGGATCAGGCTGTAGGGAAGACGGGGTCAGGGGTCCAAACGTGACTCCTGTAGGACACGCCCCCCCCCCCGGCTTTTTGGCCATTGCTGTGATGAACAACTTCTCTTGGGGAAACTTCCCTGGCCTTTTGCTCCCAAAGGCACTTTTCAATTTTCTTGAAACTTACACCTCCTTTGAGAAAGGGTATCCTTTGAGAAAATGAAGAGGACCCTGTTGGGATCCCACAACCATCACAACTGAGCTGACCTCTCAGCCTTGACTTTAACGGCTCCAGCAGCCCTTGGGATGACACTGTTTTGATTGGATCTCTGAATCTGAAGTTGCCGAACGAGACTCAGGCAAGAGAACGTGCATGCAGCCCCCCAGTGGTCACAGGAACACGGATCAATGCAGGCATGTAGCACGGGGGAAGGGAAACCCCGGCAGCCATACTTTTTGACTTGCTCTGGTCCATGGCCACTGAGAGTGAGCTGGCACTTCCGTGACACACACGAGCCTATCTACACTTTGCTAATGTTCCGCTTCCCTTGTCTTGTGTACTGTGAACCATTCCTCATTGGAACTCAGGCCTTTTGAGCGCGTGTGTCATAGATAACGGTGTGACTCTATCCAGCAAAAACTACAGAAATGGCACTCTAGGAAGTAAAGTTGTCTTGAAAGTCGAGTTTCAGCATGACGGTTTCCCTTGTGTGTTAACACACGACAGTTTATAAGCGTTGACTGGTCACCACCGCTAGGTCTGTTCAGTTATTAAGGTATTTCAAAAAAGTATGATCCGTACAGAATTCCCTGGGTTAGCAATGGGGTTACGGGAGTGGAAAGCCCATCTCTCTTCCTAGGATAGGCTAGTGGTTTTGAACTGCTGACCTTTGGAGAGCACAGCCCAATGCACACCCATGACACCACCAGAAGTCCTTGCGTCCACCCAGAGGCACTCAAAAGAAAGGCTTCATGGTCTAATTCCAAAAACTCAGCCACTGAAAACACTATGAAGAGCAGGTGTGAGTTAAACATGCGGTCATCAGCTCCCTGGCAACCAGTCTGTGCTCTCAAAACCATCTCCATTAAATTTCCAGGGCACTTTGGGGTACAAATGAGTGTTTTACACTTATTTAATAAGTACTCTGTAAAAACAGAAGAATATAAGAGGAACTAGAAGAGGAAAGGTTTTTTAAAATGTTCTCCTTCAAAGTCCAAGCTGCTCATTAAAATAAAAATCACACTTTTATAATGAAATGTTCCATGCGATGTGCCAAGAATAGCTAAGCTGCATCATACAACATACAAAGATAACAGTAACACACACCAGACTGCAATCATGGTCTCTAATGGATAAAAATGACCACGGGGCATTTTTTGGTTAGAAATGATAACTATACAAACTTCTCCAAACTAGTGATTTTGAAATAAGGCATTTTCCTCTGACCTGTAAAGCCATCCTTGTAAGACCAGAGTGAAAACACTACACATTGACAGGTGATAAAATGATATCTCATTGCTCTGGTCAGTCTTGTAAAAACCGTTGTACAGTTTCGAAATCTGTAAACAGCATTTAAGATAATGAATGCTTACGTTGATATATTTGATGCTATTTTTTAAATTGCCCTTTATTGATTTTGGTTAAATTACTGCTCAAGTAATTGGGAGCGACAGTCGTATTCTGGAACTATCACTGAAGTTCTCACCCGACTTGCACTGTCCTCAGGCAATTCTAACAAGCAGCTCCACGAGACCCGCCCTGTAGGATTTCCAAGGATGCAAACCTTTCAGGAAATAGTCAGGGTTTCTCTCTCTGAAGAGCGTCTGGTAGGTCTGAACTGACATTTCAGTTCGATTGCGCCAGGGAATTTTTCAACAGACTTGGCAGCACTGTTAGGAACAACTATTTTTCTATCTATTACTTCCTGTATATGGAATTTTATATGCAAATGGATTGAAAATGATAATTCTCATTAATATCTAACATAAACCTATAAAATAAATTAGTACAGCCTCATTCTACAGTGAAAATTGAAGAGCAGAAAGTTTGAGGAAATTTAGTGACGGCCTCACTAAGCTGGATTTCATTCCAATACAAAGTTATTCATGCCCACTGTTTAGGGAATATTTCTTATATTGGCATCTCCACCATAATTTTAAAGTCTTTTTTATATCTTCAGTTTTATCAAACAAGTTGTTTATTCAGGTTTGGTTTTTTTTTTTTTTTTCAGGAACAGAGGGGCCTCCCAGAGGAGATAATCCTAAAGTTTCAGTATGACTTGGATCATGCTAACAATATTCTGAAGAAACCATATTTTTATTGAACAAAGGCAACTTTTTACATTTAAGAAATCTTTGGGAATTTTATAAAGCATTCAGCTATGGTTCTAAAATGCAAATAGCCAAGATGCTAGGATTTAAAACTTTGTATCAGTAGGGAAACCAAATGCTAATATGTAATCTTTAAAAATATAATGTAAACATCCAATAATTAATGCTTAAAATTTCAGGAAGACATCCTATACATTCAGGAAGTTAACATTTACAAAAGAATGTTAACAAATGTAGTAAAGGCTCACATTTATTTTTTTCACCCACTGATGTATTTCCTGTTTTCTTTTAAAATGCCTGAAAAAAATATTTAGCCATTCTACCATTAAACCTAATCCCAAGTAGTAAAACCCATTCAACTCGACAAATCTCAAATCAGAAGGTTACCACAGGCCTTATCAGACCTGCTCTCCTTATCAGCATTTGGGGATGAGAGACCAGCAGGTGATAAGAAGCAGATCTCCACCAGAGAACAGCCAGCAGGATCAGAGGGTTAAGGCAGTGAGTGACTCAACTCTATGTAAGCGCTTTGTTTGTAATCATTCTTTACACCTAAACATGCTCAATACCGCCTGCAAAGTTTCGTTTGAATTCATGATCATGCATTAGGCCACGAGTCAATCCGGAATTCCTGATGCATTTCTTACAGACCCTGGCTACCAACTCCTACAGCTGACTGGACTGGACAGTGAACTTTGCTCACAGCCATTCTTTCGCGTCATTTGCACAGGGACAGAGGCAGACACAGAGATAACTGTAATCTCCGCTTCACAGAGGAGGAAATAAATATCTGAAAGCATTAGACCATTTGCCCTGGTCACACAATTTGCAGTGGTGGATGTGGATTTTTAACCCTGAGGTTAGCCCAAAGGGCCAGGAGGGCAAAGCCATAGTCTTTGTTGGTTTTGGTTTTTTTTTAAACAACAACTATTTTAGGAAGTACAATTCAGAGATGAAGCTTTCACCGAGTGAGTGCCCTATTCACTTCTGTCACGTCGAATAGATGAAAGCCTGGGATCTTCCAGGGTTTTGCATTTAGAATCAACTAAAAACCAGGGTCCTGTGTCTGCCTTATTATTTAATTATAATAAAATCACATTAAAATTACTTAAGAAGTTTTGTATTCTAGAAAATGCATTATTATATATTTAAAAAGTAGAACACAACAGAGTCACTACTGAGGCATAGGATTAAATATATCTAAGTAAGCTATAATTCCTCTCGGTAATAATTAATGTGCTCGTTTAGGTCATCCTACAATGAAAAGAAGAAAACAAAACAAAAGTCTTATTTCTAGAGAACCTTAAAGAAATTCAGGATCATGATACCCATTTACATTAACCAAAACAAATCAAACAAAGAGATAAAAGAAACAAGGGTTTTTCACCATTCAGTGTAAGTGACCACCAAAGATTCTGCCAAGGGGAAAAAAGTGTTGGCACAGAATCTTGTTTCTCAGGCAATCAGAACCAAATGAATACTAGAATTAAAAACAAAACACCTAAGACCAGAAAGTATTTCTTGAAAGAGGAAGCAGCAGTTACCCATCCTAAAGGAGTGAAATGCAGTTTTTAGCTCCAGCGTGGATTTACACTGCATTTCAAGTTATTCTGTCTTGGACCCTGGGTAAAAACAAAGAATCCCATGTTCGTCCTGCAGGTGCAAAGCCTGATTCTGTGCTTGAATGAGCTTCAAACAGGGGTCCAGCTAAAGTGCTCGGGCCGCTCCTCCCGCCCCACCCCTCGAAATGTGCTTTTGTGGTGCGCGGCGTTCCCTAATGGCCGGTGGCGCGAGGTCCCGCGGGCCGCAATGGTACCTTCACAGGAGAGGCCGTGGGAGGTGACACCGGAGAGGCTCTCTCTGCACACGTTACAGAAGGTGGGCCGGGCGTGGGAGCAGGCGTACCAGTTATGCATCCCTGAGAAATGCTCCACGTTAAACTGGGCCACCTGGAAAGGAGAGCATGGAACAGGTCTGTCCAAGGAGAGACCAGGACGACAGCACCTGCCTAGAATACGTAACAGTTACAAAAAATAATAATAAAATTCCAGATCCAGCATTTTGATCAGGAAAACTTTAAATCAAGAATTCTACACAAGGCAGCTTCACAAGGCGGTTGAAACCAGCTGCTGCCGGCAGAGCTCAGACCTCGAATACACCTGGGAGCTCAGACACTGCACCTGGCTCGGATTTCCTAAGCAGCTGGGGTGTCGCGAGGGATGGGCGCTTGTACCTCGTAGGTTTCCCGGGTCTGTACGGACTTGAGGCAGCTGATCCAGTCCTCCATCTCCTTCCTGTTGTCAGCGCACAGCATGAGCCTTCGGAACGGCGTGATTATCTGCAGGGGGGCGAGTCAATGTCGTGACTGATAATCACCAAACCAGAGAAAACCATGGCAAATTCTCATTTGGGGCAGTCTACTTACAACCGGCACGCCCTGGCAGCCTGAATAAAGAAAGTAAGATGCTCTGTAAACGCAAATAGGTTTTCTTCTCTGTGTGTGACAGAAGATGCTCCGGGAAACAAACAAGGCAGCCCTCATGCTGAATTCTAAGGAGCCTTAACGGGTCTTTGATTCTATTGCTACCTACCTCTCAGACTAAAGACAGCCCGATTCCAAATAAATAATACCTAATTTTATGAATTGCCTTGAAAACAGAATTTGAAGATACTTCAAAATAGCTCATAGGAAGCTTAGAATGAGCACATAATTTTGACATGGAAATGGTAAAACAGGAGGATCACAGGAATGCAATATTAAAGCTTTTTACACCTCATCAACCATCACGTCCAGGTTATTCTGTAAGTCCCGAAAAGTAACATTGGATTGATATATAACTTCTGCTGGCAGTTTGAATCTGATTTCTGGGTCGGATTTTCCGCCCATCATGTAGAATTCCACTATATTACTTTTTCGTGAGAACAAGGGGAAAGTTATTAGCACGGAAGCCCTTTAGTTGGCTTGAGGGAAAGAAACAGTTGTTACTTTTATCTTTTTGCCTGCCACTAAAATAGGCAAATTAATTTTTATTAAGAACCTCAGAGCGAGAGAAATGAAAACCTCATGCGATTATATAGCACTGGAGGCACTTCCAAGTGAGATTCTGAAATAACTTGAAAGAAGCTTCTATTTATGTGTAGGTGGATTATTCCGGTTAGAACACTGAAGTTATGAAATCCTGACTATTTATCCCAAAGAAGTAGTGGTTCTTTTGGTTGTGAAAGAAGAGTGAAATGTTACATCCCAACCTAGGAAATGAGTCGCCAATTGAAACACAAACAAACACAAACATACAGGCTGATGTAGGCAGTCCCCACTTTTCCCAGGTTACAAACCTTCCTCGACACGTCATAAAGTTGCTGCACTCCGTTGTTATCCAGCAAATTTCGCAAATATTGAAGACTAATTATCTTACGAGAGAGAGAGCAAGAGGAGACCCTGGTCTCCTGTACCAAAGCGAGAAGGGCAGAAGTCTAACCCACGCCACTCCACACTGGAAAATGAATCCCAGTCTTCATTCTGGAAAGGGAGCAGCCCGTCTTCCCGACTCACCCGGCACTGCCTTTTCTCCGCGATCCTTGGTTGGGGCTCCCCAGTCCTGCTTCCAACCAAGAGGCCTTTCAGGCATCTGACAGGCGTGAGCACTTAAATACCGCCAGCTCAATGTCACATGGAAGCGGAGCACCAACCAAATAGCTTTGGGCATTTTTTAATGGCATATAAAGTGGAAGAGAAGCTCATTTTTGCTTTTTTGTCTGTTTTCCACTGCCCTCTCTTGATAAAGCTTATTAACAGTCGGTCACTTCTCTTCCTGAATAAATAGTTAATGCAAAAAGCAATGCTTCCCTCATTACTTAGGAGCCAAATGGATGCTTTATTGCTTCAAATTGTTTTTCTAGGACAGCTCGTCAGGTGCAGCAAAAGGGGGCATTAAATCATAATACACTCCTGGCTCCAGTGTCTGGCACCGCCCTCCAGAAGCCTCCGAGTTCCACGGGCCTCCAGAGTTATCCGGACACACATCGCCTCGAGCATGTATTCTGCGCTTCCCTAGCTGATGTGACTAATAAGGATCCCCTCTTGTTATGATTTTATGGGAGACAGGAATTATTCAGATAAACAGACCAAGCTTGTGATCGCATTCTTTAATTTTGTTCTTGGTCGGACTCTCAGTATAGCGTGGCTGATGGCTGGAACTAGCTTTAGGGTCTCCCCATTCTTTAAAAGTCACTGTGAATTCAATAAAAAGGGGAACAAGAAGGATGGAGATACAGCCTCATTTTTCTTGCAGTTGGAGTTATATAAACACTTCAATTGGGAAAGATGTCAGTAATATGTATAATAATATATGTACCCCATTTGCTGATGAAATAAAATATATAAATCATCAATTTTTCATTGTTAAACTAAGTTTTAAAATAGACAATAAGTTAGCAAAGATCATAATATAATTTTGAATTTTTAAAAATAAAATTAATTTTATTTATGGGTTTTGTGATTATGTAAGGTTATGAAATCTACTGATTTTAAAATTATAAGACATCACTGTCCACAGAAGGAAAAAAAAACGGCTTAAACTCACTGCCATCGAGTTGATTCCTACTAATAGTGAAACAACAGGGCAGGGTAGACTGCCCTTGTGGGCTTCTGAGATGGTCGCTCTTTTCAGGAGTAGAAAGTCTCATCTTTCTCCCACAGAGCAGCTGGTGGTTTTGAACTGCTGACCTGGAGGTTAGCAGTCCAACACACAACTCACTACTCCACCAGGCTCCCTACAGGAAAGAAAATCTTTTTGGATCATAGAATGTTATGTCTAGCTTCAGGGACCAAACGGTACTACTTTGGACAACAGAGCCAAAGTCACCTGGGCCTAACTTGAGCGCAAGCTTGGTCAACCTAGCAAGCCAGTAACACCCCTAAACTGACTCTCTAACCCTTTGGGGTAACCCTTCTTCAGTCTTTAACATTCTGAGTCCCACCTTTCCTTTATTTTTTTCATTCTAGAACTTTGTAGAAAGATATGACAGTTGTACTTGTTAACTGACAGCCTCTGGTGATATACTCCCACTGAGCCCCATTATTTTGGGGTTGTCAAGCCCGTAAAATTATTTGGGTCTTACTCTGTGGAACCCTGGCAAGTACAGTTGTTTCAGCCTTCTTATTATGGTGAGCGAGTAGGATGGGGAAGATGGAAGGGCTGAACATGGTCCCCGCCCCACATGAGGAGGGGGCTCCTACCTCTTTACCCCAGGGAAGACTTTATGAGGCTGTTGGGAGCCAAACCCAGGAGATTCCTGGAACTGAGAGGTGTTGACATTTCCCCGGAAAGATCTGAAGTTTCTTTTCTTACACTCTTCCTTAGCCTCTGTCCTTATCTCAACCCCACTCTTACTCTCTTCCCACGATCCCAACATTCCTAATTTATCTTTTCAGGCACATCTGAACTTACTCTAGTGATTAATTTTTTTCAAATTATAGTCACTACTCCAATCCTCTAATCTCAGATCCTGACTACATCCATCTGTCTTTCTAGTCATGTTAGCATGTCCTTGGCATATACTGCACACCAAAGACTAAGAAAATCGCATGGGCTTTGCCCTGAGAGTCTAAAAGGAGACAAGCCAGTGAACCAAGGGTTTGTCTGGAAAAGAGCTTCAAGAGAAGGCCAGCTAAATCCGGCAGTTTCCGAAATCTGCCTCCGATAACAGGTATCCTTCAAGTAAGAAAAATGTTCCTCTACTTTATAGGTGAATTAACTCAAAAACATTATTATGTATGTGTAAGAATGACAAATTTCTTAGTCTGGAAAAAAGATATAAATACATTAAACAGATATAAGACCATCTGGCATTAAGTATGTAAAGTTTTATAGAAGAGTTAACACTAGTTATTCCTTAAAAAAATCATATAGGAATTTAAAAAGATACAGAGCCAAACACTGAACACTGTTTATCTTTCTAGGAAGAGATTCCTGATTATTTAAAATGCATTTTGGGGGGGGGTGGGTATTTATATGTAATTTCATGTGTGCATCTGGATGTCTGTAATAAAAAGATAGGATTTTTGCTGGACATAAGGATGTTGTTGTGAAGTGCTACCGAGAAGGCTGCTACCTCAAAGCGATCACATGGTGTAACAACAAATCCCTACCTGGCTGTCCCCATCCTCACAAGGGCTGCAATGCTTTTGAGCCCATGGCTGCAGCCATTGTGTCGATCCATTTCTTTGAGAGCGTTCCCCTTTTTTGCTGAGGCTCTATGATAGGAATTTAGAATGTAAAACTTTGCTTTGTTCCAGAGCAAGAGTTCTCAGATGCCTCTGAACATTAGAATCACCTGGGGAGATTTTTTTTTTAAAAAATCCAACTGTCCAGGCCACATTTCAAACCAATCAACGCAAACCTTCTGAAGACAGCTCTCGGCAGCTCAGCATTTTCCTAAAACCCTTAGGTGATTCTATCATCCAGGGAAGTTGGAAAATAAGCGTTCTAAAGACACTCGCCACCCCCACTGCCCAACAACAAACACCATCAGAACTGAAAAACTGAGACATTCCTCAAAAGAACAGAAACAGGCAGTTGTGCGTGCATGCGTTCCCAACTGGAAACCATGGAGTAACAGCAGAGTGATTGATTGAGACATGCTGCAGTCAGATAGGACTGTGGACAAGTGTCTGGGCTGAGCCTCCAGGCGCGTGGGCTGAGAGGCTGGTTGCCACTCGGATGGACTAGAGCGGTGCCACCTATGCCAAAGGATTGGAGTTGCCATCGGGGCGGGGGAGGGGCTGACGGGGAAGCTGAAGCCTGGGGCCATGAGACCTGCACGCAGGATTCAGAGGGCATGGCAGCACTCACGGTCTGTAAGGAGGGTCACTGCTGAGAACGCTCTTTGAGAACAGTGGATTATTTTCCAGCCTTGAAAATTAATATAAGTGAAGTGCTACAGCTCTTTTAGAATTTGTCTAGCAGGTTTTCTGGTTTTCCCGGAAACACCCCCATCCCCCCCCCCCAAATTAATATAAGTGATTCAACTGAGTTTTGGCCTTTTTCCCCCTCAAGTTTTACTGGCACAAAAGTTACATATCATGCAATTGAATAGTTCAAAGGTTCGATCATATCAAGAGGAATTGTGCAATCACCACCACATCAATCTTAGAGCACCCCCCCCCCCCCTGCACCCACGGTTAAATCTCCTTTAACATGAGTTCTGCAGTCACCATCAGTTCTAGTGCTCCCTCCCACCTCGAGGCTTCATCATTTATTCCTGAAATTCCCTTTCCCTCCCTGTCATCCAGTCCCCAGCCCTGCATTCCCTGCAACACCGTGTAGCGGTCATTACCACTGCACATCCTGTGCTTCACCGCTGGGAGACCCAACAGAAAACAATGAGCAACAAATGGCGCTAAGGTAAAGGCAAGATCCTGTTAGCTTAAAGGCCCTACTTTGTTTTCCATCTAATCGCTCCCATTTATAAAGGAAGTGTCAGCCTTGTGCCTACTCCACTACTGCACTTTGAAACAGGTGGTTTGTCATCTGGATTGAGGCCCTTGAGCAGTGGTTCTCAACCTGTGGGTCTCGACCCCCTTTTGGGGGGTCAAACGACTCTTTCGCAGGGGTCATCTAAGACCATCAGAAAACACCTATTTCTGAAGGTCTTAGGAGCCCAGGCACTGCTCCCCTATCCGTCTCCAGGCAGGTCTGCCCACATGCAGATTCGCCCACAGACGAGTACCTGGTGTGAAGACTGTTACCCATGCTACACCATGCCTCAAGACAAAATTTCATTTGTTTGTCATTACAAAGAAATAAATCACAATATATGATGACATGTTGTTTTGTGATTAATCACTATGCTGTCATTGTGTTCAATTTGTAACAATGAACATACATCCTGCATATCAGATATTTACATGACGATTCCTAACAGTAGCAAAATGACAGTGATGAAGGAGCAACGGAAATAATGCTATGGCTGGGGGTCCCCACAGCATGAGGAACTGTAGGAAAGGGTCGCAGCCTGAGGAAGGTGGAGAACTACTGCCCTTGAGGCTCTGGCTTCACTGCTTGGGCCGTCGGCTAGCTTCTTCCATGAGTCCTGGGAAGCTCGGAGCTGCTTGAGGCTGGTCCTTGCCTGCGGTTGGAGGACAGCAGAGGCAGCTCCTTGGAGTCGTCTCCTGCCTGCAGAATTCCAAGAGGCAGCGCCGGTTCCTCCCTTTCACTTTTCCTCTGTCCCAGTGGCTCCAAAGTGCTATCTTTTCTGCTGTCGCAGTTAGTTGGATCCATGTATCACAAACTGAATGTCTTTAAACAAAGGATTGTGTAGCCTTGGCGAAACTTCTAGAACGTATGTCCTGAATGTGTACGGCAGAAATGGTCAGCTTGTTAAGATTTTTGACTTAATTTTGCATGGTTCAATTTTAAGTCCGTCCCTTTCCTTTCTCATTCTACGATGATCAGCAAGGTGAAACCAGGCAGTTCTTTTAAGATTTTGCTAGTTAATCTCCTCGACCAGATATCCAAGTTGGTCACTTACACGTTCTGCTGAGTGGGGAACTGAGCAGTCACAGGAAGGTGCGATATTTCACACAGTGCCCGCCACACTATCGAGAGCTCAGTGAGTGTCAGCACCCTATTCTGAGTAGAAATGGAAAATACCTACGTGTATTTACCTAGTTCTGCTGTAAGTACCCATCTTTCTTGTGTACCAGTGGTTCACAGACTTAAGTAACATGAGCTGAAGTCAGAAAAGGAGGCAACTTGCCAAGGAGTCAGTCACACCACGACAGTAGCTTTACTGACAATGACCTATTCCTTAGAAGAAGCTAGGAGAATGCCAGCTAAAAAACTAGGACAAAACTGGAGTCTGTGTCTGACGTGACCTGACCTGGCAGTCTGCAGCGACAGGCCTCCGGAGTTCAGGGTAGCCGAGTGCCTGGGCAGGCACCGTGGAGCCCCGCACCCCAGCTCCAGCTGAGGAGGCCACGTTCCAGTCCCACCGTTACGCGTTTGAACCGTCCACGCTTACCCTCCAGCACGATTTACTGCTAGCTCTTCGGCGATGGATTCGGAATGGCCCTGCCTAAAGTTCGTACCAAGGAGCCGTGCAAAGTTGGTGGAAAAAAATCTATCATCTTTCCATGCCGCTTTCCCAGGGGCCTTCTGCAAGCCTCTTGTCAATATCCTCATCTAATGAAATGTTTGTTGTTGTTTTTTTTTTTTTTTTGAAAAGCAGGAAAACCGTTTAATTGTGCCACAAAAATGTTTGTCTACCGTGTGACAGTGAGGGGACGAGAGCTGACTTTCGTGACAGTTGAATCAGGTATGATCGCAGGCCTCCTTTGAAGCCGCTTTGCTGTGCCTGAAGCTGCCAACTGCTCAGTCTTAATATATCTCTTCCACCTCACCTCATAAAACCTATAGCCAACTCGTAAATTATGCATGTTGCTTTTCTCATTCTCTCTTTTTTCTAGAATGAAATAATTCACATTGACAAGTTAAATGTGCAATGTAAGTCGTGAATCTTCAGCGGCTATTTTTAGGAGCCAACACGCTCCGGTATTTCAGAGAGTAAGCTGGGGCTCACTGCACCCAAGAGTTCACCGGTCCTAGGCTGCCCGCCCGAACCAGCTGCACACCACACTGGCCAGTCAAGATCTTGGTGTGTGGGAGGGAGGGGTGTTTCACATGGAATCATTAGTTTGCAAAGCTCCCCAGGGGATAGTGGTGCACACGGACGGGCGTAAGGGCATCCCCCTCTCCTGTTAGTAAAGGTGGGGGGTCTAGCCTTGGCAATGTCAAGGAAATGTGCTTATCTTTTGGGTTCCTATCTCTCTTTTTAGGTGATGCACACAGTGAACATGAGTGGCGGCTAGCCGAAAGGCTGGTGGTTCACATCTACCCCGAGGAAGGTGCCTTGGAAGCAAGGTCTGCAGATCTATTTCCAATCAAACAAGCAAACAAGTCGCTGAACACCCTACCAGGCGCAGTTCTGCTCTGACGTCTGAGAGGCTGCCACGAGTGCGAAGTGACATGACAGCAACTGTGAAAACGCTCCGGAGCAAACCAGAAAGACAGCCATTCTGGTCCCCGGGTTCTAGTGTCGTGGGGCTCCAGTTCCATTCCTTTCTTGGTGGGGCCAATCTGACATAACTGCCACCAAAGTACCACACGTGACTAACAGAGGCCATGCAAATGGCGATCCCTGGTCTGTCTGACTCCTCACGAACTCATATTCAAATACACAAAACACAAGTCAAAAGCTGCCGTCGCTGGTATGTGCTTTGCTCACACGCACTGCAAGCAGATTAGAGGCCCTTGCCTCCGCCAGCCACGTCATAGGCTCCTAATAGCCAAGGGGCCCTGGAGGCGTTTGAGTTTCAAGTTCTACTTAATCTCTGAGCTCCTTTGCTCGGAGGTCGATGCTTTTTGATTTTACCTTACTGGTTAGCTAAAGCGCTATTTTTCTGAAGTGTTGCTAACAGTGTTAACTTCCTATGTTCTCCAAAGCATATCTGAATTTTAACAGAAGACTCTAGGTGCATGGTGAAAGCAAACATATTCTGTCACGATGACCAATGAATGCGTTACAGGTATTTTCAAACGGTGTAAATGGAAACCAATAGAATTGACAAAATTTCAGATTAGGATGGGAGTTTATCATGCTGGCATGAGTCCATCGATGCTCACTTGAGAGATGTGGAATCTATTAAGCACTCGTGAAGAAGACAGTAGTTCCATGGAATCTGAAATAAAGCAAACTAACGTGTAATGACATTAATATGGACCAACACTGACTGCAGTTGACAGCTCACTCATACGCACGCAGGGACTTAACTTAGGCTTTACACCTGAAACTCCAATCCTGCTGCCCAGGCAGTGCAGTGGATCCCTGGGTCCTCAATCCAAGTGCTTGGTGCTTGAACTGTCGTCTCCCATATTCCCCTTCAAAAGGACCTGCAGTCATGATGCTGAGTACAATTGTCAGCTAGCTGCTCAGAGCTTTGCTGAGATTTATACACATAAAAAAGACCCTCACTGAGTGCGGGCCAAAGGAAATCTTTGAAAGTCATTCTCGTCTTCGGGTTTGGCCTGCTGGACCTTCCCCCTGTCTGGTGAGTCATTTTAGCAAGAGTGCAAGTCCTGCAACATAGATTGGTGTTAGTTGCTGTGGGGTCAACGCTGACTCGGGACAATCCCTGTTACAGAACAGAACTTCGGACCATAGTGTTTTCTTGGCTGTCATTGGAAATGGATTGCTATGGAAGTTCTGTTCTCCTTTGGCATCATTGCATGGATTTGAACTGCCAACCTTTAGGTTAGCTGTTCAGCACAAGCCATTTGTGCCATCTAGGGACCGTCCCACTGTACTGCTGTCGGGTGCCATTGAGTCAGTTCCAACTCACAGCGAGAAAGGGAATGAGACACTGCCCCTGGTCCAGTGGTAGCCTCACAATTGTTCTTATGTTTAAACTCACTGTGGCAGTTACATAATCTCCTGTCAACTTGAGTAGCCCGTCAATCAGGTCATAGCCAATGAGACCTCTGTGTGAGCATGCCTTCTCTTGAGGATTCTGGGAACTCCTATCTTCGTTCCTGGGGGCTGGACACACATACTCTTCCTGCTTCACATTCCTGTTGACAAGACACATGGAGCTATGCTGAGGGAGCCAGAGACCTGGAGCTGGAAGAGCCACATGGAGACCCATGCCAGCGTTGAGATGCTTCCACTGCCACTGGTCTGTGATCTTCTGGCAGTTGGCGTCATTGCATGTGCTGAGTGAGTCTGAAGAAGAATTTATAGACTGGTATCAGATATACGAGCAAATATCAGACTGAGGGACTTTATGTGGTCAGGGCTGGGGTGTTTTCTCAATATAGGATTGCTCTTTTATATAAAGCTCTCATACACATATGCGTGTCTCTGAATTTGTTTCTCTAGTCAACCCAGACTAACATCAATGCAGCCACTGTGTCAATCCATCTGGTTGAAGGTCTTCTTCCCTTTTGCTGTCCTGCTCGTTCACCAAGCATGATGTCCTTCTCCAGGAACCGGTCTCTCCTGACAACATGTCCTAAATATGTGACCATATCTCACCATCCTTGCCTCTAAAGCATCCTGGATGTACTTCTTCCAGGGCAGATTGGTTTGTTCTTTGGCAGTCCACGGTACTTTCAATATCCTTTGCCAGCACCATAATTCAAACGCATCAATTCCCCCTCGGCCTTCCTGAGTCAATATCCAACCTTCACGAGCATAGGAAGGGAACAAACATACGGTGGCTTGGGTCAGGCATACCTTAGTCCTCAAAGTAAGATCTCTGCTTTTCAACATCTTAAAGAGGTCTCAAGTAGCAGGTTTACCCAATGCAATGTGTCGTTTGATCTCTTGACTGCTGCTTCATGAGCACTGATTGGGATCCACTGGAGTCTAAGAGATATTAGGCTTTAAAATGTCTCCTGAGCTCTCAGCAGGGAAACCGCAAGCCAAGGGTCGCCACAGCCCCGAGTTACGAATGAAGCTCTAAGTGACACTGTGTAGCCTCTCGGGGGCACACGAGGGATTCCGGTGCAGCTGCTGGCTCGGTGCTGCGCTGCCCACCTCAGGGTCGGGGCTTAAGCCCACGACCACTCCTCCGGAGAAAGATGAGGCTGTCTGCTCCTGTCAAGACTGACAGCTTTGGACACCTTCTACCGGTGCTTCTCAACCTGTGGGTCACTGTGAGGAGAGGTGAAACGCTTGCAGACATCCTCCCCAGGGCAGTTAGTCACCAGACTACAGGGTAGGCCTCTAGGGCAGTTAGTCAACCAGACTATAGGGCAGGCCTCACTCCCTGCTACTGGAGACAATAGACTATTCCTCCTTGAGGCTTGAGACCAAGCGTTCACACCCTACTGATAATGGTTCCTATGGAGATCTAGGGAATAGGTCAAAGTTAGGCTGCCATCCTGAACCTAGGATCTGCCCATCTTGTCACATGTATAACCCCAATCCCTCCCCTTCCTATTGCGTGTATGTCCCTAGACCACCCCTTCCCATTACTGTATTGCCTATAGTATAGCCCCTTCCTGTGATGTATGTCCTCACCTATAATTAGGGGGTTTACACATCCCCAGAGAATATAAAAGGAGCCGGGGGCTAGCATTAAATCTCTCTGTTTCTCTCCCTCCACGTGGACCATCGAGTGGGGCTGAGGTGAGCATGCTACCATGAAACTTGTCTGACTCCCATTTATTTCAATACTTCACTTCTATCTCTTATGCTCTCTATGACTTTACTATGATCTTTACTTATTATCGCTGTACAATTGCACCTACCGGACCCATAATGATGTGTTAGGGGCTGGCTTCTCCTGACAGGTCACGACCCCTTTGGGGGTCAAACGACCCTTTCACAGGGGTTGCCTGATTCATAACAGTAGCAAAATGGCAGTGACGAAGGAGCAATGAAAATCGTTTTGTGTTTGGGGGGGTCACCACAACCTGAGGAACTGTATGAAAGGGTCGCGGCATTGGGAAGGTTGAGACCACTGCCTTATACAGAGTCGCTATGAGTCAGAATCAACTCAATGGCAGTGGGTTGGGTTTTTTGGGGGGGTGGGGTGGGACTCATTGGTTCAACAGTTTCAAAATGCAGGCAAGTTTCCACCACCTTAAAGAAGGGCCAGGGTGAGTGGTCAGTAGAGCTGTCTGTAAGTGAGGCACGTGCAGGGCAGGGGCGCATCTCTGCACAGCCACACACACACACACACACACACACACACACACACACACACGTGTCAAGGCAAGGGCTGGACACTGCAAACCGGGGAGGGAAGACCACCCAGGCTGACGAACAAGCAGGAAGCCGCAGATGGAATTATGAAAAACCTGAGAAGCCAGGATGTGATGAAGCTGGTCTTGTGGCGCAGTGGAGAAGCGGCTGCTCGTTTTACGTAGACAACTCCCCGGCAGCACAGAGCGGCGGATACGGCGCGCCAGGCAGCGCGGGTGGAGCCGGGGTACCTGGTAGACTGTGGCAGTGGGACCGCATGTGTGGCAGCGGTCAATGAAGATTTGAGCTGTGAGAAAGACTTGGTAGCTGTTCAGCAGGCAGGCTGAACTAACGGACGTGGTCATGACCTGGGCTGGAAGCAGTGACAAGGAAGAACCATTTCGATGAGTCCTTTTGGGTTTAGCATGAAAACCCCTTTACTAGTCAAAAGTGCTAAGTTACCGCCTCTGAAATGACTGTGAGAGGCAGGGCACGGGGCAAGATGTTTCATAAGTAGTAGCTTGCAGGCCAAGGGCACACAGATAGGTTTGAAACTGATGTCAGTCTGCATTTCCCACCCACTACTAGAGAACGCAAGAATAAGCAGGGACTGAATGGGTCTAGACAGACAGAAAGCTTGTAAGTGCTGGTCACCTCCCCCCACCCCCCACTCCAGAAACTCCACAGCATGGCCCTGTGCACATCTGCCCATTCTCTCGAGGTGTACAACCATGTTACTGAGCAGAACACGTATTTTGTGGACCGACACAGAGCAGGCTTTAGTGTACCAGTGAACCAGGCACCTCTGGGAACAAAATATTTCCAAGACTTATAACCGTCCCATATAGCACAGTATCTGAAGCATGACATTGGACAGGGAAAAAAACTGAAGGCATTTTTTTCCTCTCAAAAATTCATTGTAATAACAAGGACTGCCGCTGATTTCAGAAATTATTTATGTGCCCTGTCACACACACTTCCACTGTAAGTGAGCACTGAGTATTGGTTAATGGGCACATTAAAAGTTGTACCGTTCATTTAGTCTTTTCGGGCTCTTCCCGAGATCAGAACAATGCATTAGCTCCCGTCCCTTGGCACCAGCCCCTTGCGCGCATAACCGTAAATTGCTTCACATGAGGCCCGCCTGCCATGGGAGATTTCAAAAACACAATAATCATCCTTCGTACCGGCCATCACAAAACTAAAACGTTTCTAAAAATCTGAATTTCCCATTACACCACAATCATACTTAAGGAGTGGGGACGGTTTGTGCACATACTAGAAACTTGAAATGAGCCGTGGAAATGATGTCAGGAAGAAGTCACACCATTCTGAGGGTCCAGCATCCCTCTCCCAACTGCCCACTAGCCATCACTGGGTTAATCGCACCAGTGCTGCAGATCCACAATGTCCGAACGACCTCTTTTCTCTCTCCCCAAGCAGCTTTCGGTCCCAGAATTAAAGGTGTTGCTTACACCAGTCGTCCCACAACCAAAGCACTTGCACCGGCCTCCTCCTCGCCCTTCCCCCAGTCCCTTATGTCACAGCAGGAGGAGAGGACCCCCTGCCTCCCCTCGAATGACGGAGGGTCTTAGACATGCTCTTACTATCATTTCCTTGGGTGCCAGCAATCACCAAGAGAATCTTCCTGCCAAACCCACCTCATTGGTCAAAAGTATCTGACAGGAAGCTCCTCTGTGGGTGCACTGGTTAAGACTAGCCTGGTAACTGAAAAGTTAGCAGTTCAAAACCACCCACTAGCGCCAAGGGGGAAAGACCAAGTGATTTGTTCATGTCAATCGACCCAATAGTACCTGATGACGACGACAACAATATATCCATGTTACACAAAGTTCAAAATGCATTTAGAAATGAAAATGGACCTCCCTTCTACACCAGCCACGAAGCTCTCTTTCTGAAAGAACCACTTGTCTGCTTGTTGTCAACCCCTGGCTATTCGTTGTACATCCTTTCAGTTATTCTTTGCATATGAAAACAAATGCACGGTCTCTTGAACTAGGCGCAGGGCCGTGCGCACACACCCAGAGAATGTAACACGTATGCATTCTGTCCCACAGCTAGTTTCCCCCAGTAGCAGTAAAACTGGGGCATTCCCTCCCCAGTGTTACATAGCACGAATTCATTCTTCTCAACGACAGCGTAGCGTGCACTCAGGTGACATATAATTCACTTCCCTCCACCCCAAACGTAACCCACTTGGGTCGTCCCAATCTTTTGTTATGACAGAAGTTTCAGTAAGTACATGTCATGTACACATGACTACACAAATCAACAGCGCCCTGCGCTTCCCTGCTGATTCTGGACGACAAATCTAAGGGCCTTCTCTACAATCCAGCCAGTGAAGTGCCATTCCAGCGGTGGTGAGATTCTTCGAGGAACTTTTCCAGAGTCATTTTCATTTCATGTGGTCATGCCAGTCCTTTGTCACTGCTGTTGGTAGGTGCCATCGAGCTCATAGCGACCATAGCGACCCTGTGCACCACCGACTCATAGCGACCCTGTGCACCACCGACTCATAGCGACCCTGTGCACCACCGACTCATAGCGACCCTGTGCACCACCGACTCATAGCGAGCCTGTGCACCACCGACTCATAGTGACCCTGTGCACCACCGACTCATAGCAACCCTGTGCACCACCGAGCAGCACACTGCCCGGTTCTGCGTCCTCCTCGGTTATTCTGATGTTGGAGCCCATGGCTGCTGTGGCGGCCACTGGCTCAGTTCATCGTGTCAAGGCCTTCCCCTTTTTCATGCCCCTATACCAAGCATGATGCCATTTTCCAGGGTTTGGTCTCTCTTGATAACACGTACACAGTACGTGAGACAAAGTCTCACTCGCTTTGCCTTTAAAGAACATTCTGTTCTTTGTCTCCATAAGTTGTTTTCTGAAAAAAATCCTGCATTTTGGAGGAAGATGCAGCAGTATTTAAATGTGTTTTATGTTTCTGTGTCTCCAAGTGCTTTGAAACAGAACATTCACCATTACAATTCTTACATTTTACCATGTAATTGCTTTTGGTTTTTTTTTTTAAATAAAAGGAAATTCACTTCATAAAAAAAGAAGAAGAAGAAGATTCTGGCTGTACTTCTTCCAAGACAGATTTGTTTGCTCTTTTGGCAGTCTGTGGTACTTTCAAGGTTCTTAGCCAATACTAAAATTCAAAATACAGATTTTTCTTCCATCTCACTTAATCAATGTTCAACTTTAACATGCATGTGTTTGTCTGGGTGACTAGAGAAACAAATTCATAAACATGCATGTGTATATAAGGGAGAGGTATATATACAAGAGACATTGAACATTTAGAAAAGATTCCAACCCAGTGCAGTCCAAGGTCATAAGTCTGACATTATCCCATGTGTCCAATACCAATCTATAAAGTCCTCTTCAGACTCACGAAACACATGCAATGAAGCCAAGTGCAAGGCGATCACAAGCCAGTGGGTAGACAGTCTTTGGGTCCAGTGACGCCGTAAGCATCTCAGGCATTAGACTGAGTGGATCATAAGAAATGGGGGAAATGGTGACTAGTTAAGATTCACCTGTCTGGAGCTCCTGCTGCCAGACCAGAAAATTGGGAGGGAAAGAGGGACCAGACTTCAATTTCGGAATGCGAATGCAGTGTGCTGCCATGGAGAGGGGAACCAGTGGAGGGCCTGAGGGCTCGGCCCCAATACCAGCTACGTGGACAACTGCCCCTCGCCCCAGAAGATTTTACTTTAGAGGACAGCACCGAAGCTGCAGCTCAGGGAGAGGGACATGTCTGATTAGAGCACATGGGAGCAAATGAGTGGGGAGGAAGAGACAGTAGAGCACATCCTGGACCACCAGGGCTGGAGGATGATATCCCGGCTCCAAACAGCCAATACGCAGAGTAGACCATATGGCTGATCCCAGCATGAGACACAACGTCCCTCACTGACCCATGGCCAACACTGGGGACAACACTGGAGACGCAGTGTCGGGATTGGCCGAGTCTGACCCGGAGACACTGAGGCAAAACACTAAAGGCGTGCGGCAGAGCAAGGGGGAGGGGGGAGCAGAGCAGGGAGCTCCCAAGGGAGTGAAAATAATAGATTTTGGGGCCAGAGCGTGGCACCCCATCAAAGTTGACTGGGGGACACACCTAGAGGTCAAAAAACAGACCCTGATCTATTTACAGGTTTTTCTTTCTTTTCAAAAAAAAACTAATTTATTCTTTTCTGGGTCATCGGTTTTCTTTTGCTGTCATCCTTGTGTTCTCTTTGGTTGTTCTGTCTTGCTATGCCTTGTTTGTGTGTGTGCATATTATTATCTCTGCAGGTCTATCTAGATAAGATAGGCTGGATGAACAGTCTGGAGGAGAAAACAACAGAACCGACGGTTCCGGGAGACGGGGAGGTGGGGTAAGGAGGTGGTACTGACCAACCCAGGGAAAAGGGAGCAACAAGTGATCCAAAATCAGTAGCAAGGAGGGTGTGAGAGGCCTGGTAGGGATTCAGCAAGGGTAATGTAACCGAGAGAAATTACTGAAATCCAAATGAAGGCTGAGCATGATAGTGGGACAAGAGGAAAGTAAATGGCAATACATTGAGGAAGTGGATGGACTTTGAGCCTCTGCACAAGCCCCCCCACAACCCAAGAACACTTTTTTCTACCAACCTGACATTCTGTGATGCTTACCCTCCCGGCACAACCACTGAAGCGGGTTCATAAGTAAATGTAGTGAAGAAAGCTAAACATGCCCAGCTATCAAAAGATATAGTTTCTGGGGACCTAAAGGCTTGAAGTTAAACTAGTGGCCATCTAGCAGAGAAGCAACGAGCCCACACGGAAGAAGCACACCAGCCTGTGCAATCATGAGGTGTAGATAGGAACAGGTAACAGGTATCAGAAGACCCATAACAAACAAACAAGCAACAACAACCAAAAAAAAACCCCAAAAACATATTGTTGAGAACAAAGGGGGTTGGAACAGTGACCCCAAACCCATTTGTAGACAATGGGACATCCCCTCATATAAGGGTCACAAGTGAGGGATGAGTTAACCAGGGTACAGTATAGCACCGATGAAACACACAATATTCCTCTGGTTCCTTGAGGTTTCCTCACCTCCCCCCACCACACACACACACACACACACACACATGTTATTGTGACCCCAGTCCTGTCTTTCACTGTGGGCTAGACCAGAGCATGTACACTGGTACAGGTAAGAGCTCATGACACAGGAAATCCAGGTCAGATAAACCCCTCCAGTACAGAAATGGGAGTAGTAATACCAGGAGGGTAGGGGAAAGGTGGGAAGAAACCTTGGGGGAAGGGAGACAGCAGTTGGTATGAGATATGAAAATAATGAAAATTTATCATTTATCAAGGGGTCATGGGGGTGGGAGGTGGGGAGGGAGGGAAAAAAGAGGAGCTGATACCAAGGGCTCACATAGAAAGTGTGTGAAAAATAATGATGTACAAATATGTAAAAATGTGCTTGATACAATTGATGTATAGATTGTTATAAGAGCTGTAAGAGCCCCCAATAAAATGATCTTTCAAAAAATAACAATAAGCAACCTCGTGATAAACAAAGAAAAGACTTAGGTAAAGGATTTCATTTTACTGCAATGGACAATCTGTGCCCATGGAAGCAGCAGTCAGAATAAAGCAGTGGGCAGATCTGCTATAAAATACCTCTTTGAAGTGCTAAAATGCAAAGATGCCACACATTGAGAATTGAGGTGTGCCTGACTCCAGCCAGGGTGTTTTCAACTGCCTCTATGTCCCTGTGAATAAGGGAGCCTAGACTGATGCTGAGTAAGGATGAAAAACAACGAATAAGGAGGACTTAAAAACAACTGCTGTCTCTGAGATATAATGTTGGTAAAAAATATGGATTACAAGGGGGCTTGACAAAAGTTCGTGGGAAAAGTTCCATTCTCTTTCCATCCCATGTTTGTTCCTGAATTTTTGAGACTCCCTTACATAGGAAGCTGGGAGAATGAAGAAATGAGTGTTGAAAGAAATCCAGCGCAGCCCTTAAAGAAGGACATCTCTTTGAAGAAGTCGAGGGTCAGTAAAAAGGAGGGTAGACACAGTGGCAGGAACAACGGCTCCAACGCAGCCCACGCTGGGAGGCAGGCACAGGGCAGGCTGGTGGTTCGTTCTCCCCATTGCGCATTTAGGGCCGCGGAGTCAGAGCCAGCTCCACAGCCCTGAACAAATGACTGAATCCCTGTAGATCCCATCCAGTGAAGGCCACAGGTATAGTTGCTGTTTGTGTTGTTGGGAAAAAAAAAAGTATTTTCAATGAACAAGGCCTTGGTCTGGCCCCATTCCTTCACCATGCGACCTCTAGCCTTGGTTCAATCACCAAGGTCATTACTTCGCAGCTACTGATCATTTTGCTTTGTTTCCAGCTTCTCCATTCCAGACTCCAGTCATTGTCCATGCATGTGGATGGCAGGTTCGATCCATTCAGATTGCAGAAAGTTGATGCAAATCGGTAATTCCTTTATCTTTGGCATCAGTGGTTAGTGCATACATTTGAATAAGGTCATCTTCCTTGTCAGCATGTGGATGTCACCCTATCCCTGACAGGGTTTAACCCAGGCTAGATGTTGAAATGTTCTAATGCACGGCAGACCCAAACCATACTGACTGCCGTCCAGACTCCGGTTCTGACGCACAGCTGCCCTGGAAGACAGCAGAGCTGCTTCTAAGGTTTCGCAGGCGTCACGGCTTTATGGGAGGAAAAAGCGTTGCCTCTCTCCCTCAGGGTGCCTGGTAGGTCCCAATGGCGGCCTGACAGCCCAATGCTTAACCCAACGCACCATCATGTCTCCTTCAGCAGAACACTTACTGTGTATCCGGCCCCAAATGCCAATCTCAGGTCATTTCAGCGCATGGATGCCCAGGATGTCCATCTTCAGATGCTGCATTTCATTTCTGATGGCTTCCCGTTTGTCAAGACTCCGTCTTCCTACATGCCCCCTCTGGCTATTCATGGGTGCTTACAGCTGTCTGTTCCCACAGTGAGTGGTGCCCATTAGCAAGTAGAGGTCTCGAAGCTTTGCCCAACCATGCCATCGACGTCCAGTCTCCTTTGAGGAGGCAGCTCTTCCCAAGTACATTTGGAGGGCCTCCAGCTTCTGGCACTGCACACGGATCCGACAGTGCTCTATGGCGAGTCATATGGTTTCCCGGTCATTTTTCTCTGGAGTAGATTGCCAATTTCTGCCCCTCCCACCCGAGTTTATCTTGTCTGGAGACTCAGGAGAACCCGTCCACCGGGGTGTGTGTGTGTGTGTGTGTGTGTGTGTGTGTGTGTGTGTGTGTGTGTAGGGACTTCGCAGGTATTTGAATCCCAGTGGTAGAGCTGTCACAGCGACTCTGGCGCCAGAGTTGGATTCAACATGATCACACTGTTAAAACGGCTCTCAGAGGGGGCAGTTCGACTCTGTCCTATAAGGTCCATAGGGTGGCAATGGGTACTAGTGAAAGAGGGAACCCTCGGGGTGCAACATGTAAGCTCCAAACTGGTAAACAAGGTTGGCCGTTTGAAACCACCCTTAGGCCCCACAGAAGACAAACCTGGTGATCTGCAACTAGAGAGCCCACAGCCTGGAAAACCGCACGGGGCAGCTGAATTCTGCCACGGGGTGGCCGTGAGGCAGAACCGGTTCAGTGGCATCCCACACCACTGTCGCTAGAGAAACGGAAGCAAGACCGCATGGTCTCCCAGTCACCCCTTACTCTACCCCATCTCCAAGTCGATCTCCAGGGCCAGGCCTGCCGTTTTCCTACCCCAGGGCCTGGTCTGAGGGAGCCCACTGTAACTTCCAGAGGGTTCTCCGTACCTTCCTGGAAAAGACGGTCTCTCCCTGAAAAACAACCGTGACACACTCACAGAACCAGTGGCGGCATAAGACGTTTCGTGTCTAAAAGCCTGGTGTCTAAAGTACAGAGAAAGACAATTCCCAAACTGAACTTAAAAGTGGGAAGCCCTCAGACTATATAAATTGTATATAAATCAATCGGAAAAGGAAAAACAACCACCACTTAAAAATGCATTAATGCGGTATCACTTTAGAGTGCTATAATATATATACAATATATAATAATATGTTTTATATATATATATATATATATACACACACACACACACACACACACACACGCCATCCTAGATGTAATTGAGGACTGGCTGTTCTCAGCATCTGGTGGTGATGCTAAGTGGGAGGTGAGCCCCCCGCCATGGTGAATGAAGGGTACGAATCATGTTTGTAAACTTTCGTGTTGGCATCGAAATAGACGGGAGTCTCGGTGGTGAGCCCATGGAGGAGACAAGTCAATATGTGTAAGGCAACATTATGGGTGGAGTGGGAAATAGGAATAGCTGTATTCTCTAAGCTAGAAGTTGAAGTACTTTCTTCCCCAAGGAAAACTAGTTTGCCGATAGACATTTCTTCATTTGCCCATTCCCTTAACAAGACACAGGCCTTCAATCACCCAATAAATGCCTCCTGGATTTCTTGTCCATGTTGGGCACTGTGCTAGCACTAACAGCCCAACACTGAAGATGGCATAGCTTTTGGACATGCAAGGAAATTTCAGCTTCCACCACCTCTCTCTCTCTCTCTCTCTCTCTCACACACACACACACACACACACACACACACACCCCCCCACACACACACACACGTGCATGCAAAATCTTTCCAACAGCATTCTTACTGTGAGAAATAATGAGACAATGGTGATAAAGTGTCTACTGCGGTGCTCAAACCCAAATCCACTGCCTTTGAGTCAATTCTGACTCCTGAGAGCCTTAGAGGGTGGGGGAGACTGCTCCATAGGGTTTGCTAGGCTATATATCTTTACTGGAACAGACTCAAAAACTCTCTCCAAACTGATTGCCACAGTGGATTCTGATTCACAGTGACCCTTGGACAGAGTAGAACTGCCCTTTTGGGTTTCTGAGACTACAGATTTGTACAAAGTAGACAGCCTCATCTTTGGAGCCTGGGAGCCACTGGTAGATTTAAACTGCTGACCTAGTGGTTAGCAGAGTGATGCATAGTCCAGTGCACTACCAGAGATCCTTCTGGGAGCATTTTTCTCCTATAGATTGGCTGGTGGGTTTGAACTGCCAAACTCTTAGTTACCAGCCCAACCCTTAATCCTTTGTGTCTCAGGGCTCCTTGAGTAGCACAGCACCCAGTAATCTGTAAGTCCATCCTCTTGTGGCCACTCCCAACAAGCATGAAGAGCTACAGAGCCTTGGTACTACCTGGACAGAGTATTAGCCATCCAACCTTAAGTAATTCATTTCAGAATTGGAAGCCTTCATTTCTGCTCTGGGAAGCTACTCTTCTGGAAGCCCACCTGCGATTCAAAGGGAGCAGGATGGCTAGCGATCTCTAATAATGGGCAGAACCATTATTTCACAAGGGGGGGTCTATTCTATCAGATGACTTAAAGTAGAAAGTTCTCTTTTCTCCCGAGCTAAAATTGCCCCGCCCCTTGGTTGCAACCACCAGTCTTGGTCCTGTAGACTACCGTCACCCCAAACCAGCCTCCTGCTTCTCCAGCCTGATAATCCTCCAAATAGTCTAAAGACAACGGTCACATCTCCCCAAATCCTTCCAATAAAATGGTGTCCTTCAGTGGTGGCCAGTGTCACACCTCCAAGGCTTCTTGGTTACTGTCCTCTGTAAGGAGTCCTGGTGCCTTGGCCAGGACAGTCTCAGCTGCCAGCTTCAAAGTGGGTGGTTTAAAAGTCACCAGCTGCTCTTGCGGGGGGGGGGGGGGATACTTAACAGTCTACTTCCAAAAAAATGCACAGCACTGGAAATCCTACAGGACAGTCTATGTTGTCTGAAAGGGTAATTATGAGTCAGAATCGACTCCTCAATAACCGTGGATTTGGGTTATTGCTTGTCCATTTCCTCTATGAAAACATTTCTCCTTAATAGACACTGCCCATGTGTGGTCATAGTCTAGACTTAGGGCCTGTCTAGCAGCTAGACTCTACCTGGTGTTGCTGGGCATCGGTTAATGCCACGTGACAGCCTCTGATGGACCCGCGGTAGCAATGATAAGCGAACAGGGAAGCGCCAAGCAGAGGGAAGCGAGCTCAATCAAGACTTCACAATGACGAGGCGAGCGAGCGAGCACAGGGGTCAAGCGTCTAGTCTGCAGTCCGCTGACCCCATATGGGCTCCAATTCTAGCTCTTACTAGTCACCTCCCTGCTTCCGAGCCCTCCTCATCTGGGCAGTGCGGCTGGGACCCCTCCTACTGCACAGGCTCACAGAGGGAAGGGGTGGGTTACAGGTGTAGCGCCTTTGGAACAGGTGCACAGGAAATCACAGCAGTGTCGGATGAAACCGCAGCCTCTCTGAGTGAGCCTTTATTTCTGTGATTATCTAATAGCTGCCGTGGGATATGCATTTCTAAATGATGTGAAGGCAAAGCAGCTTCCTGTTGCTTCCTTTGTAAACACAAAAGGCCGAGATGTCAGTGGATTAAAGCAAACTGACACTCTCTTAGTTCAAAGGATGAGCTATCTCTTCCAAGAGAGATGAATCAAACGCGCACCACTAAGAGGAAGCTAAGGGGAAACAGAGCGTAAATAGAAAGTAAACTTTAGAAAATGTTTTCTTAAGAACTTTTCCCCTCCCATTAAAATAGCCTGCTCCTTGCAATTATGATTAATGTGAGAGCAATTGAGACTATCTAAAAATAGCTAATAATCTGAAAGCGTCTTCAGAAGTTTAACCCATAATTCCTGGCATTTAGGGGCCCACGAGGATATTCTTTTTTTCAATTAAAAGATAATTTTATTGGGGGCTCTTATAGCTCTTACAACAATCCTTACATCAATTGTATCAAGCATCCTTGTACATATGTTCTCATCATAATTTTCTAGACATTAGCTTCTATTGAGCTCTTGGTATCAGCTCCTCTCCCCCACCCCCACCCCACCCCATATCCTCGTGATCCCTTGATAAATGATAAATTATTATTGTTTTCATATCTTACATCTACCGCTATCTCCCTCCATGATTTCGGTAGTTTGTCCCCTGGGAGCGTGGGTGGTTATGTGCCGATCATTGTGTTCGGTTTTCCCTTCCTCCCTTCCTCCACTACCTTTCCCCTACTTTTCTGGTATCGCGGCTCCCATTTCCTGTTCTTGGATTCCGTGTGTCATGAGCTCTTGCCTGTACCTGTGTACATGAGAGGATACCCGTGTTGTTTACTGGTTCGTTTGATGTCTACTCTGTAAAACCTCACAGAAGCCACCATCATCTACGACAACTCAACTCCCGGTCCCATCTGCTGTGGCAAGTCACCCAGGAACTAAACTGACCCTCTGTTCCAGTCTCCACTTAGTTCTAAAAATAAGTGCCAACACATGGTATCTGTCCTTCGGCCAAGTGACTGAGCCACGGTGGTTTTGCCCCTAGGAAACGTGGGGCTCTCGACACACCTGCAGACCGCCCACCCCAAATGTCAAGGATGGTTAAATAACGCAGGGAACCACACCTGTTTTTCTTTGTCATGCAAAGAAAATAGGGTGCTGTCTTTACAAATCTCCGTAAGAAAATGTAATGGCTGTGATTTCTTTACAACGATGACTCATTTGTTTAGTTATGCTATTGCCTAATCTTTGTTAAAATGTAAAGAAAACCACCACCATTTTGCCAGCATACTTTGAAAGTTTAACAGTACGAGTTACCGCGTGATGTGGTGATGCTTCAAAGCACCGAAAAGCTCTCCTTCAGCCTGCCTCATCAAAAACAAAAAAAGGGTTTCACAAGGGACTGTCATAATTTTTCACCAAAGAGTAGACTTCCCAAACTACATCTAACTAAATAGTATTACAATGAGATGAAAGTGGAAATACATTTTCAACATACCTTTGAACGGCAGGCGAGATGACATATTTTCTAAGATAAAGTCTATCCATATTCCCTTTTAAAATTCCCAAACAGAAAGTAGCAGAACAGGACCACTTGGGAAGGGGCAGCTTATTCCGGACAATCAGAGCATCTAACATTCACCGAAGTCTATGTGCTCCTCCCCGTGGGAGGTGGGAGCTATGAGTGGCTGTTGGCAAATTTCATTTCATCCCCACACCCTGTGGGACAGGAACCAGTGCTGAGCGAGGAAACTCAGATAACGGGGTTTAACTTGTATGTCCAAGGGCACAGAGAGAGCCGGAAGTTGTGGCCCCAACAAGGACTGCCCCACCCCACCCCACCCCACTACCCCTGCTAGTCAGTCAATTCCGACTCTGTAGTGACCCTGTAGGAAAGGGGAAGACTGCCCCCAGGGGGTTTCCGAGATTGTAACGCTTTACAGGAGTAGAAAGCCTGGTCTTTCTCCAGAGGAGTGGCTGGTAGCTTCAAACTGCTAACCTTGTGATTAGCAGCCCAACACGTTACAATGCCACCAGGGGCCCTAGCCCAACACATGGGCCAAACCGTAGGAATACACGTTATCACATTTAGCAGGAAAATCCAGGGAAGAGAGGAGCAAGGACGAGGGAAGACAGAGCTGGGCGGGAAGTCTCCCCACGTGGTGAAGCCGTGGACTGGCAAGCCCAAGCCCGGGACGAAGCATCAGGAGACGTGGGTCCCTTTCCCAGTGTGAAGAGACCTCTAGGGCAGGACTGTGCTAACGACAAACACGCTGCAGTGGAAGGGAGCGCACTCAGAGGAGGCACTCGGCCTCCCTCCATGGTCCCTGGAGAAACGCGGAGTGTGTGTGGCTTACTGTGTGTGATCTCAGAAACAAAACAAAATCCCGGGGGGAAATCCAAAATCCCCAATTCTGTGCCATTATCGATGCTTATAAAAAGAGCATGGATAATTTATGGTTTTAAACTTGCAATAAAAAAGACAAATTCCAGATTTTATTCTAGTATTAGAAAATACTGTCAGTGAACTTAAATTACACCAACCAGTAATAGCAGTAGATAGATTGAAGGCACTTATGGATGATGCTATCTAATGTTTTGAAAAGTAACTGTACTTATTTCAACATTGTGAAGGTTGGAAACAGAGAGCCCAGTTGCCCTCGGCGACTGTGACGTAAACAGTGGGTGCTGTCTGCAAGCCGCCCAGCGAAGTACGAGAAAATGAACACCATACCTGAGGGGACGACAATAAAGTTAACTCCAAGGGTGGGGGAGGGGGGTGCTGAACAAGAAAGAAGTAAAGATCCAGGAAAGCCAAAGCCACCACCAGCCAGCAAATTCTGGCCCCCGGGGTCTTGCTGAGGGCAGGCAGCCTCATGTTTCTCCCCAGAGTGGCTGTGTCTGCCCCTGACCTTGCTCAGTGGCCCAGTGCCTAGCCAACGCTGTCCTCAGGGGAGCTCACAGCCATCCAGTTGAGTCTGACTCATGAGGTCTCTGGAGGGCAGGGTAGAACTAACCCCGGGGCTTTATGGGGGCTGTAACTCTTCATGGAAGTAGAAAGCATCCTCTTTCTCCTGCGGAGTAGCTGCTGGTTTTGAACGTCTAACCTTGCGGTGGACACACTGCCACTTCACTATTCCTCTACATAGGAGGTTTTAGAACACGTCTTCAAATTCCTTGTCCCTCCTACGGTCTGCGTCTCTTTCTAGAGGCTCGGCAGGCCTCGGTGGCTACTCATCACCCAGAGAGCAAAGCAGAGTTTCTGCGGAGCCCCTGTGCATGATAGAACGTGCAGTGTCTGCCAGCTCTCAGAGCCTCGAGGCTGGCAGACTGGGGGGCAGCCCCGGGCAACAAAATCAGGATGGCTCTTCAAAGCTGCTAAAGCTGAGGTAATACGCTACATGGCAGTAGCTCACAGTACACTGCAGGCTCCACTGCTGTGGTCAGGAGCCCGTCATCACAGAATTAACACATTGGCATTTCATCGTGGCTTCCCAAGAGCAGAGGGGAACGGGCAGTCTGTGTGCCTGCGCTGGGGCTGACAAACCAGAGCAGGCGCAATTTCATCCCTTCAGCAGAAAGTGGCTGACTCCTGATCCCAAACAACTCCAAACCAGAAGCAACAATGGAAGAGATTATTTAGCGATAGGAGGTAAAACAAAACAAGATCAAGCAGGACAAAATTAAACACAGCTGTTCTGGTGGAGGGGGAATCAGCAGGGAGGAACCCAGGGTAGCTGCAGCGCTTTGGAGAAGCAGTTGGCTCCTCCCAGCTCTGCTCGCCTACCTGTGGAACCCGGAAACCTGGGTGTGGAGAGGAGCGGTAAAAAGGAAAACAGCACCCTCCTTGTCAACGAAAGCAGACCGCAGAATGATCGGGGCCAGCACTGTGCTCGTGAATCGCATTCTTCTCTTCATTTCGCTTCCTTTGGTTTCAGTGATGATCTTGTTCCACACACAACTCCGTGAGACCCCAGCCACAAGGACAGAGAAAGAAAGCCCTCCCGTGGCATGAGTAGGTCCCTCTAAAGCAGGGCTTCTCAACTTTCCCAATGCTGCGACAGTTTCCTACAGTTCCTCACGGGGCGGTGACCCCCAACCATAACATTATTTTCGTTGCTACTGCAATTTTGCTACTGTTATGAATCGGGCGACCCACAGGGCTAGAACCACTGCTCTAAATTTAATTAGCCATGATTGATTTAGTGACTTAAGACAGGGCGTAGCTCGCGTGGTAAGCGCCCACCGTCTGGCAACATTTTAATCACCAGTTGGGAGCCCCATAAACGCACCCCCGGGTACAGCCAAGTCACTTCCACTACGGGGCAACCTCGTGAGCTCCGGAGCATTAGCAGGGCTGTGACCTTTCAGAAGCGGATCACCAGGCCTTTCTTCCCAGGCACTTGTGGGTGGGAGCCCAATGTGTGGTAAGATGAGAGCACGTTGCTAACGTGGGAAGGGGCGACCTTCCTCTTCTGGATCGTGCAGTTCTGGAGAGCCACGCAGACTGGTCTCCCGTAAAGCTCTCCATCTGAGCAGCCAGACTGGTCAATTCGCCCAGGGAGTTGAAATCGTTTCTCCCTCAGGCCGCTGCCTATCTCTCTCTCCCCCTCTCTCCCCTGTTCTACATGAGGGTGGGCTCATTTCTTTGGTTTCGGAGCTCATGCACACTGCTCAAGGTCAAGATATGGCTTTGAGCCTCAAGGGTTCTGGACTTAATCTGAGTGACATCACTTCTGTGACTTGGGAACGTGGCCCTGGCATGGGGGCAAGGCACATCTTTCCACTGACTCCAGTGAGGCACGCTCACTTTCTTTGGTCCCTTCCTCCTCAGGGACTCAATGGAGATGACGGAGGCAAAACAGGATCTGCCATTGCTGGATTCCTGAGGCGCACAACCACCAGACTACTCCAGGAACTCAGCCCAAACCACAGTTGGCAGCAGCCACGAGGGATTTAGCAAAGGAGGATATTTAAAGACAGAGAGAGGAATGGTGGTGAATTATTGGTGGAAAACATATCTTTTGCTCTATTTTGTACTCTAGCGAGTCCTTCCAAATTGATGTCCTGTACAACCTGAAGCCACCGGGCTAGCCTTTGATTATTCCATAGTGCTTTTGGTGAGTGTTTGTACAGGAACGTAGACTCTTGGTGAACGAGGGGCTCACGGAACTGTTCAGTGATGCTGGTTCCGTTTTCCCCGACGTGTCGGCCCTCTCGTGATTTCTGTCAGGGTTGTTCTGTGTCCATCTCTCTGTCTCTCCCTTTTCCTTCAGCTTGGTGCTGTCGTAAGTGTGCAAGTTTACAGACAGTCCACAACAACACACATACCTTATTTCCTGACACTGGTGTAACCCCCTCAATGTAACAAGTGCTCTTCCCACTCGGTTCCTGGGCTCCCAGTTTTGGCTCATCCTGTTTTCTTGCCTCCTGAGTTTGTTTTGGGGCAGAGCCGCTCTGTTTCCGGTCCTGTCTAGTTTTTCAGTCTGTTGCTAGTTCAGAAAACGTCAAAGACCATGGTTGATTGCATGAAGAAATGGCTTGAAAATATTTCAATAAGAAGTATTCTCGTGTGTAAAATAAAGGTTTGTTTTGTTGATTAAAACCAAGTTGTGAGGTTAACAGATATGACACAGTCCCTTTCCTTAAGGAGGATACAATAAAAATATAATGCAGAATATGATAAATTTCTGAGAAAGATAGGATGGGAAAGATTACTTGCAGTCGGGGAGCTAAGAAAAATCTGTATGGAGGTCTTGAAATTCTCCCAAAGCCCAGCTTTTCCACTCCCTTTACCTGTATCTACACCACCCCCGCTTCACCCAGAAATCCTTGCAATCATCAGCGCTGGCACTGGCAGATTGTCCAGAGCCATGAGGCCCGGCCATAGCCTTGATCTTTTCTGCCCGAGCCTTGTAAATTTCTATTTAGCCATTTACTAGTGCTATATCCTGCTTCCCCTTGATTGGGTAAAAGATTGTCTTTGCCCTATTTACATATCTAGCGCCTGCACTTGATTTGCATAAGGTGATGTCACTCCGTGTACCTGGCTGAAGACTGTAAGCCATTACTGACGTCACGGGCAGGGCGCGCTCCCCCGAACTCCTTGATTGGTCTATCACCAAAGTGACCTAATTTACATGTGCGACAGGTGTTTCCCTTTCCCTGGCCTATATAAGCTGTAACTTTCCTCTCAATAAACGAGACTTGATCAGGCTACCTGTCTTGTCTCCATTTCTTGTGTCTCTTGTCTCCTCAATTCCCACTCCCTCCTCCAGGGTCCGCGTTGAAGTTCCCGCAGGTCGGGACAGCAGATTACCGTATATACTCGTGTATAAGCCGAGTTTTTCAGCACAAAAAATGTGCTGAAAAACTGGGGTTTGGCTTACACACGGGTCAGTGGTACCCCAGCGAGGTGTAACATCTCGCAAGTGATTGCCGTTCCTCCGCTGTTCATTCAAAGCCCCACTGACACTGCAGGGCTTTGACTGTTTGTTTACTCACATCTAACCAATCAGAGCCGTCCTATGACGTGGAAGGCTCCAATTCACAGAAGCACCTGTAGTGATTCACTTACGCCCGGAGCTGAACTGGTAAGGATGTGTCTGTGGCTGCGCTCCGTCTCTCCCCTCTGGTCTCTGTGTTAATTCACTTCCTGCATTTCCCACCCTAGGCTTATACTCGAGTCAATCAGTTTTTCTGGTTTCCTAGGTAATAATTAGGTACCTCGGCGTATACTCGGGTCGGCTTATATTCGAGTATAAACGGTAAACTCTTGGTTCCTGGTAAGAAGAAACCCTACTCATATCCCACGAGTCTCTAGGGGTTGATGGTGGGAGCATCTTCGTGGGAGAGAGAGAGAGAGAGAGAGAGAGAGAGAGAGAGAGAGAGAGAGAGAGAGAGAATAAGCAATAGTTGGCCTGAGACCTGCAAGACTTTATCAGAATGCCGTATTTCTTGGGCACTGGGTCCCCTTCAGCCATTGACAATGTTGTCCCTTATTCCTTGTGCATCCTTCTCAAAAACTGAGAACTTTGAGGGTGAAAGGGATGAGTTACCAACACCTTGATCATCTAACAATCCCTCCATCCTTCTGTCCAATTTGCTGTAACCCAACAATCTTAGATCAATTCGACAGCTTTTCCCCTCCTCCTATCTTAATTGTGCTCACGCTCAATCTGTGCCTAGACCAAGAAGTGGTTGTGTGAACAGAGAAACACTGCATGGTTCAAAACTGAGAGGGGTGTGTCAGAGTTGTAGCCTCACACCATACTTATTTAATCTGTGTGCTGAGCAAATCATCTGAGAAGCTGGACTCAGTGAAGAAGAGTGTGGTATCAAATCTGGAGAAGGCTTATTAACAACCTGTAATATACAGATGACACAGCTTTGCTTGCTCAACTTGAGGAGGACTTGAAGCACTTGCTGATGAAGATCAAGGACTGCAGTCTTCAGTCTGGATTATGACTCAATATTGTCTTGCTTAGATCCACAATCAGTGCTCATGGAAACAGCAGTCAAGAGATCAAATGACACAATGCAGTGGGTAAATCTGCTGCAAAAGACCTCTTTAAAGTGTTGAAGAGCAAGGATGTTACTTTGAGGACTAAGGGGCACCTGATCCAAGCCATGGTATTTTCAACCGCCTCATATGCTTATGAAAATTGGACATTGAATAAGGAAGACCTAAGAAGAATCAATGCACTTGAAGTGCTCGCAAAGAATACTGACAGTACCACGGACTGCAAAAAGAACAAACAAATCTGTCTTGGAAGAAGTACAGCCAAAATGCTCCTTGGACGCAAATATGCCTCATATACTTTGGACACATCAGAAGAGACCAGTCCTGGCGAGGGACATCACGCTTGGTAAAGTGGAGGGCAGTGAGGAAGAGAAAGGCCCTCAACAAGATGGACTGATGCAGTGGCTGCAACAGGGGGCTCAAATATAACCATGGTGCCCGGCCGTGTTTCACATGGTACCCGACCATGTTTCACATGGTGCCCAGCTGTGTTTGTCTGCTGTACTTAGGGCGGCTACAGTTGGAACTGACTTGACAGCACCTAAAAACAGCAACATTTCAGAGGAAACTTGGTACACATAGAAATTTAGAGCATCACTAGATTGTATCATCTTCAATCTTTGATAGGTGCAATTTGCAGTAATTTTTACAACCAGTAATTTTTTGTTACTTGTTGTTTCAATTTTCATTCTTGATAGAAGCTACTCCCACGCCAACAAAACAGGAAGACTAAATCCTAATTCATTTGCTTCTTCCTTCCATCGCAACCTTAACCCTACCCTTACCCCTAGCAGTGTTTACCTCTGCTGACATTGCCCCTGCTCAGGCATGCCAACAGATGGACCCAACACACTACTGCCACAGTGGCTTCTACAGCAGGGGCAGGAAGTGAGGTGGGGGTGACAACATAGCAAACCACTGCGTCTTACAGACCCTGAGGACTGTGTAGTCGGGTAAGCCACAACCCCCAGATACACCTTCTTAAAACGACACCGCGAATCTCTTGAGGGAAGTGATATGTATTTATTCATCTCTGTATCCCCTGTGCGTAGCAAGGTGGTTCATGTGTTTTTAATGAAAGAAGTCAAAGCGCAATGGGCTACCCGAGACGTGCGTTGCTACACGGGCAGGATTCCAACCTCTAAGACTTGGGGGCAGGCGCTCCAGGTGGAAGGATCGCAGAGAGCACCGGCAGGGTCTGAGACAAGCTGAACTGCTGGTGTGGGAAAAGGCGCCTCTGAGAATCTGAGAACTTGGGGACGTGGATTTGTAAGGATTTAAGTCTAAGCTAAAGAAGCAATGCAGCTGGTGTCCTGAGTGTGCTGCCGCGGAGCCTGCGCCAGGTCTCTTAGCAGTGCGGCCGGTGCCTGGAATGGGAGAACTGGCACACGGGGTGCCTCTGAAATTGCTACCAAATGCATCAGCTGAGTGGAAAGCCATGACGGGCTGACCTTCGGCAGCTTACTCCAAGAAGAGAAGACGGTACTTTTTTCTCTTTTTAAGATTGAAAGTGAATCAGAAACCTTTTGAAGACTGAAGAACAATGGCATAAACCAAAGTATTACATTTCAAGTAAGAAGTAAAAAGAAAATTCTAAGCGCTAACATTAAAAGGCCTGAAAGGGGTGGTGGTGGTGATATATGCACGTGATTAGCTCCAAGTTCACCCACTGGAGCAAACACTCGGGCAGAGAGCTGGGTTCCAGAAAACGCGGTGCACCTGCCCTGAGTTTGTGGCGCTGGCAATGACCCTGGTGCTCACGGCGACACACTGCGGGGCACCAGGGAAGCCGTTCCGGCCACTCTTGGTGGGGTCGCTCTGGTCTGTGGTGTAGGAGTTACGGGGTGGCGTAGGAGTTACGGGGTGGCGTAGGAGTTACGGGGTGGCGTAGGAGTTACAGGGTGCCATCCTACCGTGAAGCCGTTGTTTGCATTTTTGGTGCTTGCTTCGGCCACGCTGGCATCTGAGAGGTCCACTTCATCAAATATCAGAGACTGTTAATGAGAAAGAACACACAGCTAAGTCCGCGTTCCTTCAGCCTTTAGCATGTTTAACACCACAGCGTGACTATAAAGGTACTTCAGCAATTAGGAACGGAAAAGGATGAAGAAGAAGTTGATTTAAAGTCACTTTGCATGTGCACCAACTCCTGGGCAAGTAAAAGCCTAACACGAACAGCTAACCCCAGGGCGCCAGACCGAAGAGCCCCGTAGAACTCGCTGGCACGCTCTTGGCTCTTGGCACGGGATCACCGGTGGTCCCGGAGCTGATTCCAACCCCGGCGGAGCCTGCAGGGCAGAGCAGAGCCGCCCCATCGGGGTTCGCGGGCTCTCGGTCTTGACGGGAGCACGCTGCCTCAGCGTTCCCCATGGAGCAGCTGGTGGTTCCAAGTGTTTAACCACTATGCCACCAGGCCTTGTTTGGGCATATAGGAGCCACCTCTGGGGAACCTCCTATGGGTCTGGCGTGCAACACACACGCACACACACACGCACACACACACGCACACACCCTAGCTCTAAAGCTTACAACTCTGCTTAGAAGGTGGGGTCAACATCATCATTCGGGAAAGTTGGCGAACCAAAAGGAAGTGGCATCCGTCTCGGCTGACTAACATGGCGAGTTATTCCGAGCCTGACTTTCCTCATCTGTTCAAACAGGATAAGATGGTAAAGCGTAGCGGGTAAATGAAACGCTTTGCTACTAGGGTGGTGTATCTCTGGGACCGCAGATGGCTACAGTCCAGACTCTCAGTCAGGTATTTGACTTAGTCTTGTGACCAAAACCAAACCAGACCCATGGTCCTTGAGTGGATTCTGACTCACAGCAACCCTGTAAGGGCAGGGTGGAGCTGCCCCTGCCCCTAGAACTGCCCAAGCCGATAACTCTTTACCTGGAGTTGAGACTCCTGTCCTCCTGGTGGTTTTGAACTGCTGACCTTGCGGTTAACAGCCCAACATGTAACCACTATGCCACTCTGAAAGCTGAGGTCCAATCAAAACTGCTGGAGCTGTTACATTCAGAGCAGCGAGGTCAGCTCAGAAGGCACTGACAACTGGATATGTTTGTTTGCTTTTCTCTCCATGTTCCAAAGGGGGAAATCTTGAACGATTTTCTCAAAGGCTAGAGGATGATCGCAGGGGCTTTGAGATGGAAACTTCTCCTCCGTGGGCCAAGGGCCAGGAAAGCTGCACCGGGGCATTTTCCCACCACGGGTAACGCACCTGCTCGTGCTTCTAGGGGAGCAGGTGGCGTGCCTCCGGAACCACCTTGGGAAACCTGAGTTCACCACGTCCCCCAACCCTGACCTTGCCCCTTCAGCCTCATTTTCTGCCCTAAACAGGAAGGATGTTTCTGGGGAGCACAACTGGCGTTCCTTAGGGATGGTGTGAAGGGAAGGGGGTGCCTGCATCAGAGAGGGGTCCGAGATAAGGGAAGACTAACCGTCTTCAGGAGTGTACAGTCCCGGGGGAGGGGGGAACATGGTGACACAGCTGCCTCACACTTGCCTATTTTAATTTAATAAAGGCTTCTATGATTTTGTAGTGGTCCATTTTGGCTCAGTCTCATGTGACTTAAAAGTTAATTTAGCCAAAAAAATTTTTTCATTGACAAGGCAATGGACTTTGTAAAACATGCAAAAGTCAAAGAGTAGGAAACTGGTAAATAAACGCATCTTTTTATGTTGAGTGGGGCCTTATTCAAGGTCCGTTCAAGTAAGACAAGCATCAAGGTACCTCAGGCACTGGAGGGAAAAAGCACACCCTCGCTCGCTGCCTCTCCCTCCCCTTCTCTTACAGCCCCACCATCCCCAAAGCCCTCTGGGGTCCAAAATAATAATCTATAAATTATCAAGGGCTCATGAAGGAGGGGGGAGTGGGGAGGGAGGGGGGGGAAAAGGACCTGATGCAAAGGGCTTACGTGGAGAGCAAATGCTTTGAAAACGATGAGGGCAATGAATGTACAGATGTGCTTTACACAATTGATGTGTGTATGGATTGTGATAAGAGTTGTATGAGCCCCTAATAAAACTTTTTTTTTAAAAAAAGCTCTCTGGGGTGGTGCAAGGCTAGCTCAGGCAACCAATCTCACCGCAAGACTTGCTACCTGGCTGGAAACACTGTACAATCTAATGCAAGATATGAAAAGGATACAAATAATTTTAACTAAGGTTTGGTAAACATAGATATACAATACAAAACACCAGGTTTTGTAACCTAATCTTCATCAAGTCAAATCAAACCCCAAACTCACTGCCATTGAGTTGATGTCGACTCAAACCTGTAGGGCAGGATGGAATTGCCTCTGTCAGTTTCCAACACAGTAACTCTACAGAATAGAACACTCTGCCGTTCTCCTAGGGAGCGGCTGGTGGTTTAGAACTGCTGGCCCTGTGGTTAGCAGCCCAACGCATACCACAATGCCACCAGGGATGCTACACATTCATTATCAGGAGTTGTAAATTTGAGTAGGGGCTTTCATTCTGTAGGAAGGGGCTATGGGGTTGGGAGACAGGTACCAGCCATAACAAAAGCACAAAGTGTGAAGTTGCTCACTACAGGTTGGCAGTAAGCACAAGTAGACCTGTGTTTACCGTGCTTACTGAGCAATCTCACACTGCACAATGATCACACAATTTCCACAGCTGCATAAACTAAAGGTAGGCTTGCTTATTTGTCTTCAGTTCCTGCTGGATAATACTAATTAGATCAGAATCCTGCATTTTAAAGTGGAAATTATTAATTATTCGATTGCCTAATAGCACGAATGCTTAGTTTTAATATTTAAATATCAGTTTTAAATGGAGACTCATCATTATGACAAGTTTACCTTTTGAAACTGCCGCACTATTGTAACTGAATAGAGTCAATGGAGGGCATTCTAGCCAAGTATTACATTAAAAATATTTGTGGTCTTGGTATTGTTTCAATGATTTGTACTATGAATGACCAACATAATTGAATTATGTTTTGGGTCGGTCACGACATATGCACTTCATGTACACTGCATCTCATCTTTTAAAAGCTGCCAGTATCAAGTCTATTCTAATTGCCGGTGACCCCAAAGAACAGTGTGGAACCGGCCCGGTTTTCCAAGTCTGTACTCTGTAGTGAAGCAGGTGGCCTCATCTTCCTCCCGTGCTCTGTGGGCTGGAGGCTGTCAGTCGACCTTTCAGACAGCAGTCAAGCAGTTAACCCATGTGCCACCAGGATGTCTTATCTCACTTACACCTCTTCTTGACAACAGCCGCTGCGACAGCCACTCCACAGGAATGCCTGGAGTCGGATAGCATCTCTTTCCTGATGGACTCAGCACAGGACATAGGAGCAACTACAGCAATTCCCTCTCCGCGTCCTCTGAGAATGACTTACAGAGAAGAAGAGCCCAAGAAAGGAGGAAAAGCAAAAGTGTGGGTTCCGCAGAGCAGCATGTCGGAGCCTTGGTGGTGCAATGGGCTAAGCACTGGGCTGCTAACCGAAGGGTGGGTGATTCAACCCACCAGCTGTCCTGTGGGAGACGTGGCGTTGTGCCCCCATACACACGGACAGTCTCAGAAACCCTGTGGGCAGTTCTACTCTGTCTCATAGGGTTGCTGTGAGTCAGAAATGACTCAACAGTCACGGATGGGCATATCTAGTAAAGTAAATTTGACATTTCATTTTCATTGGAAGGCAAGCGGAAAGGAAGACCGCAGACTACACTAGAGCCTTCCTGGGTCAGACTCAAATTGAACCCCAATAGCAGCAACGGTGGAAGAGTGAGCCCAAGACAAAAGGAAGCATGGCAAAGCACCCATATTTCAAGTCCATGAACAAGTGCCAATCACCAGCTACTGGTCTTTTTTCTTTCCTTACCTTCGAATTCTTCGCATAGTAAAGGGTACGGCCCCGAAGTTTGAAGTATCGCTTTTTCCACCTTTGGAACGAACTGGTTTGCTTCAACAGTTGTCCCTCTTTAATACTGGTCTGGGGAGAAGCAGAAGCAAAGTGACACGATTAAAATGCAATGAAAAAGACAAAACAAGTGGAATTCAAAGAGAGTGATGCATCATAAAGCCATGTCGTGCTGTGCATATCCAACGATTACAATATTCTGAGCCTGGTGGTGTTGCAGACTACTCATTGGGCTGGTAATTCAAATCTACTAGCTGCTCCCTAGGGGAAAGACGAAGCTTCCTGTTCCCACAAAGATTCACAGCTCAGGAAATCCACTGGGGCAGTGCTACCCGGCCTCACAGGGTAGCCATGAGTCAGACCTGCAGTGCGTGAGTGTTCCCTTGCATTTCAGGAAGACCTTTACCCGGAGCCGTGGTCCTCCACCTTCCTCACGCCACCACCCTTTCATACAGTTCCTCACGGGGTGGTGAGCCTCCAACCAGAAAGTGATTTTCGTTGCTACTTCATAACTGTCATTTTGCTACTGTCGTGAATCAGGTGACCCCTGTGAAAGGGTCATTTGAACCCCCCCCAAGGGGTCGCGACCCACAGGTTGAGAAGCGCTGCTCTACAGCATAGGTTTCCAAACTTGTTTGGCCTATAACATTCCCTTTCCAAAAAAGTTACTCAGCACACCCTGGCAATCAAACAATTTGTATTTATAGCACGTGATTCAGGATAAAGTACAGGCATCTGCTCTTAGAGGCTCCTGGGTGGTACTGCCCACTTTGGGAACCACTGCTCTAGAACCTGGCTCTAGAGCTACCCTGTAGACACTGCCTCTAGAGCAGTGGCTCTCAGCCTCCTAATGCCACACCCTTCGATACAGTTCCTCCTGTTGTAGTGACCCCCCAACCATAAAATTATATTTGTTTCTACTTCATCACTGTAATTTTGCTACTGTTATGAACCGGGCGACCCTGTGAAAGGGTCATTCAACCCCCAAAGGGGTCAAGGCCCCCAGGTTGGGAACCGCTGCTCTAGACCCTTAAGATTTAATGATGACATATAACTAAAGCATAATCTGTAAAAAGACAAAATAGATAAATGGGGCCTCATAAATTTTAAAGGATTTTGTTCATAAGAGTAGAGAGAGTGCCTACAGCCTGGGAGATACTTGGGCCCAAGTATGTGATATGGGTCTAGTATCCAACATATATTTTTAAAAACCAAACTTCTAAAAAAACAATTAAAAAAAACAATCAAGTGAAAAAGTGGGCAAAGGACTTGACCAGTTCACCTAGGCAGATACTCAACTGGCCGCCAAGCCCAGGAAAAGATGCTCAGTGTTATTATCCATTGAGGCTGTGGGCCCCTGGGAAATCCCATCAAAACCTCAGATCTCTCTCTCTCTTACACACACACACACACACACACACACACCTCTTCCATTAGCTGAGGATCACTAAAGTGGAAAACAAGGGTGTTGGCAAAAAAGATGTGGAGAAATGAAAACTCTTATCCATGGCTGGTGGGTATGCAAAATGGTACCCAGTATAGGAAATAGCTTAGCAATTTCTCTAAAAGTGAAGCCACCATGAAACTACGCCCCCTCCCCGCCGCCCCCACCCTAGGTACGCAGATGAAGTGCAGACGAGCAGCGAGCGGGAACCGCACACCAGTGTTCACTGCAGCCTTGTCACGCCAGTCAGAAAGTGGAACCAACCAGAATGTCCCTCAGGTGAGCGGGCCGAGAAAGGGCTGTTTTTTACTCTGCCAAAACGAGAATGAAGGCCTGACGATGGCGTGGATGAACTTTGAAGCATTACATTAGGTGAAACACGTCACTCACCAAAGGACACGACCTGAGCGATAAGCACACAGAGAGAAGACAAGGTGAGGAGTTGTTGGCAGGGGGTGAGGGGTCTCTGCCGCGGGCCGAGCGCATTTGCTGTGCTGGGCTGGCTCAGAAGAGGATACGGCCGGGGTTACACATGAACGGCGTCATCAAGGCCTCGGAGTCTGACACAGAGACATGGCTGGACTGCTGGGGGCTTGGGTGTGCATATTTCAACACACACACGCACACACGCGCGCAATTAATGATGCCAAACTGCTTTTGAAACTTCAATTCACACACTAAAACAGTATGGGGGGGGACTAAAACAAGTGATTATGTTGTCTTTCAAAGCTATATTTCTATTCATAGCTTTGAATCCCCTGAATACGAGTCAAGGCAAGCTACTCCCATTCTCTAGGCCTGGTTTTCATCTAAAAGTTAATTAATTAATTAATTGAGTAAGACAGAATTCACAAGCATGTTGCATGCAGTTGAATGATAAGACAGCGCTTATGAAGCGCCGCAGCTGCCCGGTGGTACACTGATTAAGTGCTTGGCTGATAACCGAAAGATGGGTGGTTTCAGCCCACCAACCCCTGCGTGGACAGACCTGGAGAGCCCGCCTGCTCCCATGGAGACGGCAGCCTAGAACTGTGGAGCCCTTTGTCTGCCCCGTGGGGCGTCATGAGTCAGAACTGACTGATCAGCAGCACCTCGAAAAACAACAACAACAACAAAGCCCTCCGCACACTGCCTCGGACACGAAAAACATCCAGCGAGTCACCTGCACTCCCCATTATGCTTATTACACTCAGGGGGGTTTGCAAGGCACCAAGCTATCTGTCTGAGCCTTTCCGGGCAAGTACAGGCCAGTGAGCGTTCACAGGCCAGGGTGCGGGCCAACCACTGCTAGAGTGAGTGGAGGGAGAGCATTGAGAGAGGAAGCCAAGGGAGACAAGCAGCCAGTATGTGCCGGCCACCGCCGGGAGCGTGCTTGCTATTCTAAGTGCTAAAAGCTAGCAACGTGATGGAAGCAGAGTGATGATGGAGAGATTGGGGGCTAGGGGGGAGAGAATTAGGAGGTTGCTGCTGTGGTCCAAGGGAGAGATGGAAGTTTGAATTAGAGTTGTAGCATTATCAAAAGGGAGGGAAGCAGAGGAATGAATTTAAGGTAGAATGGAATTTTTCAATCAAATCGACGGAACATGCTGGCTGACAAGGGAGATCAATGAACCAAAGAAAACGTCTAAGCAGCTTGGGCAACTAGATACAAAAGATGGGGGGAAAAGGGACGATGGGGAAAGAGAGAAAGGGCCGTGGGTCAGAAGATTCATCCTCAGAGATTCTAACGGGAGAGGAAGAAGCGTGTGCTTTGTGGCGCAGAATAAAACATATCAAAGTTAAGCCCACTGCCCTCTAGCTGATCCGGACTCACAGCAACTGTGCAACTCTTTTCAGGAGCAGACAGCCTCACTGTTCTCCCAAGGAGCAGTGAGTGGGTTCATGACGCCAAATCTTGAAGTAAGAAGCCCAAGCTGTTAGCCACAGCAACGCCAGCACTCCCCAAGTGAGACCGTGAAAGCCATGGATTCACCTGACTCACGGTGCCCTCTGGGCACAGTCCTAACCACCCAGGAAGCGCCTCACCAGAGACTGGAGGTGCGCGGGGCGCCATCGATAGGTGCTGACTCATAGTCACCCTCTACAACAGAAGGAAGCCCGGCCCACCCTCGCAAGTGTTCACCAAATGCCCGAGCGTGTTGTTGCTGCAGCCACTGAGTCAGTCCATCCTGTCATCGGCCTTCCTCTTTCCACTTCACCGAGCATGACGTCCCTCTCCGGGGACACAGGAGTTATCCATCCGAAATAGTCCTGCTGAGCCACACGTTGAGACCGCGCTTTTTCTTTACTGACGACGGCGGCTCAAAGCTCTATCAGGACCCTTACGTCTAAACCCCAGGTCTCTACAGAGGCTGCTTAATGAATTTTATATTGGAGCCGTTCCTTAAGGGCAGCTGATGATGTTGCTGTATGCGATACTTTTATCTGAATGACAGATAACAATATAGAGTCTCAAAAAAGAAAAAGGACAATTAATTTTTCTCCTTCCTATCCAAAGGGTAATTGTAAACTGACTATAAGAGGTGGCAGATGTTTCCAAGTTAAATTATAACGCAGAGTTTCAGGCACGAAGTTTAAGAATGACAACAGAAAGTGGTCCAGCAGAAAGAACCCTTGTCTATTTTTACGCAAGTAAAATAAAAAGGTTAAGACACATGCGTGTCCTTCCCGTCTCAGAGAGTTACTTATGCCCTAGACCTCTGTTATGGCTGTGGCTGTTGGGTGGGTGCCATCGAGTGGGTGACGACTCACACTGGCCCTGTGATAATGGGAGGAAACCCTGCCAGCCCCTGGGCACCCACCCTGGAACTGTGCCTCCATTCATGGAAACGCGTAGTAAGCACTTCTTTGTTTGACTCTTTTACTCAGAAGGGTGCAAACAGAAACAAGCTTGGCTGCTAATGAGAAAAAGAAAAGGTGGGTGGGTGGGTGGAGTCCACCTAGAGGCACCTTGGAAGAAAGACATGGCGATCTTCAACAAAATCAGCGACTGAAAACCCAGTGGAGCCCTGCTCTCCTCTAATACACAAGAGGCCACTGTAAGTCAGAGTAAACTTGGTGGCAACCAGTTTCCTGTCACTCAGCAGGAGTATTCTGGGATGCATCCATGTTGCTGTGCGCACCGACAGCACATCCATTCCTTTTTACTGCCTTTATTCCATGTCTGTGGTGTTGCATAAGTTCATGTCAACTTAAAGATATCTAAAAGTGTAAGGGACGGGGCTCTAGCCTGTCAGTCAGGTCACGACATGACGGTAACTTCTTGTGGGGGTGGCCGTCTCATACGGAGGGCCTGGGAACCACGCCTCACCCCCCTCTGCCTTCACCTTCTTGCTGGCTGACTGTGTGGATCCAGAGCCACTGCCATTGGACCCCCACAGCTCTGCACCCATCGGCCTGCGAAATCCCTGCACTCTGCATCATTGCTTGAGGCCGTGTGAGTCTGAAGAAGAACTCGGGGACCGGTACCGGACTTAAGGACTTGAGCTGGATTGGGCTGGCATACAAATGCACTCCTTGGTAAGCGTGCCATCAGCGGTATATGCAACAAGGACAGGCATGTGCACACCTGTGTTGTCGCAGCAATTTCCATCAGAGCAGAAACATACAAAGAACCAAAAGCCAGACTCTAGGGGACTGGATGAACAAACGGATAGATTCATCCTGTGGAATACTATGCATCAATAAAAAGGGGTAACAGCTCTCTTAAACAACGCAAAACGTGGACAGAGCTAGAGAGCATTATGCTTAGCAAGCTTAGTCATTCTTACAAAGATAAATATTTGATAACACCACTGTGATAAGGACAATCAAAGAAAAAGAAACGTGGTTTGTATACCAAAAGGCAAGACTTTGCTAACTATGAGGGGCCCAGGGACGGGGCAGGAACAGAGAGAGGGGAGATATAGAATATTGAGGGAAGGAGGAAGGATGGAGTGGGGTGGGGGGCAGGCAAGATAGAGAACCACATCTGTAGAGGGTCCTAATGCTGTGACCCCTTAATAGTTGCTCATGTTGTAGTGACCCCCCAACCATAACATTATTTTCATTGCTACTTCATAACTGTAATTTTGCTACTGTTATAAATTGGCTGGCCTTTTCGAAAGCATGGATGGGAATTGGGATCAGGAACGTCTGTGCACAAGTAGTAACTCCTACTAAAGGGAAAACGACAGCTCTTTAAGAAGGTGTAATCCATATTTTACAGATCACTGAAGAAAGCCCTAACAATTGTGGAATTAGTGAGTTGAAGCAGCATCAGGTCTCAAAGTGGGCTATTAAGAAACCGAGAAAACAAAAACTAGATTTAATCTCTGTGCCCCTGCCCACCACCACGCCAAAGTTAGTCACACCTTTTTGCTAAGGTTCAAAAAAATCCATGGTCTCAAATCATACTTTGAGACAGATCAAGAAATGCCTTTCAGAATCATCTGGGGAAAATCATTCTAATTTGTAGTGTAAATTCAAAATGCCCTTGTTTATCTGGATGGTCCGTCCTCTGCAAGGCACGTCTCAAACAAAGCATGTGTGCGCATCACACGCAGGGATATGACATGCCGAGAGGGAATCCTGAAGGCACTCACAGGTCGTGGCAAAGACAGGAAGAACTCTGAAGACAGGCTTACTCGTGGTCTCCAGGGGGCAGAGCGGGCGGTGCAGCTCCCAGGACGGCGAGGGACACACTGGTCCCCTCCCATGCTCCTCCTCAACCTGCGTCCCCTTGCCTTCCTGCCATCCTCTGCTCACCCGTCAGCCAGCCAGCCAGCCAACACAAAAAGTCTGTGAAAAATGGAACTAAAAGATAATGGAATTTCCCCCCATGGAGGGATGAAGCTCCCTCCATGTAATATATAATTTTTTCCTAGAAGTTGTGTAGTCTAGCTATGGAGAAATACAGTCCTATTATGCACTTTTCCTCATGAACTTCATTTGAGGGGCAAGAAAGATAATGTTCATGCTATCTCTTATAAATGAAAGTCTGACAGAAATATTATAAACCCACAAATAAGCACTAAAATAAGAAGGCCCTTATTCTGATTCATGAAAACCTATCACACCTCCAGGGAGAACATCACCTAGCCCAGAGTGTACCCACTGACAAGGTGGTAGGAGCACCAGTTCTGGTCCCAGGAATCTGGTTTCAGGTTAGAACTACCAAGACCCATTCTCACAGGTAGTATGTCCTATATTTGCCTTGATAATTAAAACTCTCATCTATTCTACCTTGTGTCTGAGTCCCAAGGAAATCAGTCACAAATTCCTCTTTGGGGATCCTGGGCACACCTCCGTGTTGGGAGAAGACCATCTCCATCCACCACCTTCCTGACTCCTGGCAACAAGCTTGCTCTCTTCCTGGCCTTGGCGGGGAGCTCTGGAGCGAGAAAGAGGTCGTTCTTCTACAATGGAGGTCACTGGGGAAGTAGACATCCAGTCTCCGCTGAGTGACTGGGAAGGTGTGCTTTTCTCCCAGGGCTGGGTGACACTCTACCTGGAGTCTGTGAATTCTTTCTCATTCTAGTTTTTGGGAATGAAAACGTTGTGAAACCCATGCGACAGAGCTTTAAAAAGTTTGTGAAGAAGTTCTACATTATCTTTTAATTCCATTTTTCCACAAATGTTTTGAAGTCCCCTCTTATAAAATGTTTTTTTCCCTTTGGTGTTGGTGGGGAAGGGTGGTGGGCATGGTGTTATAAAGCCCCAAAATAACTGGATCTTAAACCAAGTTCTGGAACAAGACTGACCCGTGGAGTCTGGGGATTGTGTGTAAATAGGAAGGCGGGGGGATACTTTTTGAGGCAGTGCTCTGTAACTCTGGATGAAAACTCTGGAAGGAAAAAATCTCTCCCCAGAACTTGGCCGGCACACTAAACTTTCGGAAGGTCATGAACCTACATGATCCATTGTAACAAACAATAATGGGCTCCGTATAAATGAAATTGAATTTTGGGGTGGCTGTTTTATTTTTTAAATTAGGATTTAATATGCCTATGAGTAAGGACTGTCCAGCGTGTGTGTGTGTGTGTGTGTGTGTCTGTATGTGTGGTGTATCCTCAGTTAAACTGGCAACTGCAATATTCAAAACAACCCTATTTAATGTTACTTAAGAGACTGGGATACGAGGCTCCAGCTTTTTTATGAAATTTCAGCAGACGTTCATCAATGCAGTTCATAAGCAAATAGATTCTAAAATACACAGGCATTACCTAATTTAAAAATTTAAATATACTTATTTCATCAATTTGAAAATTTGATTACGGTAGACATATTACATATTTGTTCTTCCCAAGATCATTAAAGAAACCCATTATTTAATAAAAACAAAAAGCTTTCCCCAAGAAAAATGAATCTGAATGAAAATATTGTTTCTTCCCACCACCTGTCTGCCAATTTGTCATACTGCAGAAGCTAAGATGTTTCTGGAAGCCATGTTGGAGGTGATGTTGGAAGCTTAGTCCCCAGTATTTCAAACCTGAGCACATTCGCTCACGGTAGACAGGTTTTACCGGAGGTTCCAAACTAAGGCAAACTGAGAAGCATGGCCTGGAGATTTACTTCTGTGAATCGGCCAGTGATGGATGACAACTGAGCATTTTCTGATAGGGCGCTGGAAGAGAAGCCCGCAGCTTGGAGAGCACAGCACAAGAGCTGCAACCATGGGTCCAAACATAGCAACAATGACTAGAACAGCACAGGTCAGACAATGTTTCATTGTGTTGGAAATAGGGTTGCTAAAGTACTGCTGCTGTTATGCGCCATTGAAATCGGTTTCCACTCATAGTGATGTATTAAAACTAACAACACACGAACCAAAATCACTGCCACTGAGTTAGTTCTGACTCATAGCGACCCTACAGGACAGAGTAGAACTTCCCAGTGGGTTTCCAAGGCTGCAAACCTTTATGCAACTGGTGGTTTTGAACTGCTGATCTTGTGGTTAGCAGTCCCCAAAGTAACTCACTATTCCACCAGGGGTCCATGGTTGACAGTATGACCAGAGAACAAAATATTGTCAGGCCCAGCCCCATCCTCACGACCGTTGTTATGCCTGAGCCCGTTGTTGAAATCACCACATCAGTCCATCTCTCCTTGAGCCTTCCTCTTTGTCACCCACCTCTCATTTTACCAACAAGATGTCCTTTTCAGGGACTGACCTCTCATGACAACATGTCCAAAGGACATGAAACAAAGCCACATGCACCCTTGCTCTATGCAGCATTCTGGTTGGACTTTAAAAAGGTTTTTTTTTTTAAGTTTTCTTCAGTTAAAAAATTTTAATACTTTTCCCCCCAATAATTTTATCGACAAGTAATTTACATATCATGTAATTCAATCGTTCAACCATTCCGTCATATCAAGGAGAAGTGTACAATGACCCCCACATCAATTTTAGAGAATCCCCACCATGATTAAAAGATAAGTTATGCAATCGCAAGCCACTCTAGTGCTCCCGCCCCTTCCTGTCTTCATTATTTACTCTGGAAATCCCTTCCCCTCCCCCCCCACCCCCATCCTCGCCCTGTTCCCTCTGTCCCCTTGTATCAGTGATTATCATTATGCATCCACTCTTCCGGGTGCTTCACAGCTGGGAGACCCAGCAGAACACAATAAAAAACAAAACCGCAGAAAGGTGGTAAGAGTAAAAGCATAATAATATACAGACAAAAATACAAATAATGCGCAAGAAGGAAAAGACCTCCAACAACAGTCAAAAACCCAGGTGAAGAAAGTGCTGTCACGGAGCCACCAAGGGATTCTGCTGGCCATCCTTCTTCCTGGCGCCCATAGCGACCCGCCATGCGGCACCTGCACCAGGTTCCCATGCACCGCTTCGTCTGCTGTACTCTTTATTCGGTGGCCCGCTTTCCCACGCAGATGAAGTGACAATATCAAGGCTTGGGTTAGGGACACCTGTGTGACATTTTTGCTCTTCGAGACTTTAAAGCAGTCTTGTGCAGTGTATTTGCCCAATGCAAAATGTCCTGACTTCTACTTCCACGACCCCCGATAGTGGAGCCAAGTAAGATGAAATCCTCGGCCATTTCACTCTGAGCCATTCGTCATGATGGTGTCTGTTGGTCTAGCTGTGAGGATTGGCGTTTCTTACATCTGAGTTGCAATCCATACTGAAGGATGTGGTTTATGAGTTAGAGCAACTAGATGACAACTAAGAATAACAACTCTTTCCTTTACAGGAAAACAACGAGCAGGTTCACAATTCCATTCTGGGTTTTCAATCAGAGTTCATTTTAAAACCAAGATAAGCAATGTAGAACACGCAGGGTAACTGGTTATTTCCCCTTGGGCTAAGGAAGCTCAGTTAACCTCAAAGACCCACAGGACAAGTGGAGACTCCGCAGTAACTTTTTCAGTGTCACGGTCTGTTATTCCATAGCATGTCCACTTGTGATACGCAGGAGGGTACTACGATGGTGAGATCAAGAGATAACACAGGGAGAAAAATATTAGAGACTACTGCAAAGAATTGGCCATTGTATTAAAAGTCTGGCATAGCCTAGAGCCTCTCAGAAGGTACCCCAGAGGGCACCGATGTGTTCTACTCTTACGAAGAGAAAGAAAGCGAGAGACAGAAAGAATCTACAATGAACGCCCAGGAGGTCTCATCCAGGGCCAGGCCTGTCCACAGCTGTGGGCATGAAACAACGGCTGAAACTGGACTGCGGGGACGCTGCTGCATGAAAGCCAGGCTCCGCCTCTGTGTGGAAGGGCATCTCTGGAATTTCTGTCACACACATCAGAGTGAACCTTCAGGCTTGGTTGTTAGCTACTACCAAGTTTGTCCCCAGATCACAACGATCCTATACACAACAGAATCAAGCCTGCCTGTTCCTGCACAGGCTCCGTGTCTGGCTGCGCATCAGATCGCTGCAATTCAGAGTTTGCACCGTCCGGTATTCAGAGATAGATTTCTATGCCTTACTCCCTACTCTTACTGAGTCCGGAAACACCACTGAGACCTGTTCAGCATCACTCACTCACAGAAAGCAATGCCACCGAGAAACTTCCCTTCTCATAGCGACCCTGAAGGACAGAAGATAGCTGCCCCTGTACGCTTCTGAGGCTGAACTGTTTAAGGAGTATAGAAAGCGCTGTCTTTCTCCCAGAGCGCGACTGGTGGTTTTGAACAGCTGTCCTTGAGGTTAGCAGCCAAATGGAGTAACGCACGATGCCACCAACAATCACGCAACATGCAAACTCCATTGCTCTGGCCACACAGGAGGGGCACTGACCGGGAATCACACCCAGGTCTCCCGTACGCTCTCTCTCTGCCATCAAGTCAATTCTAACTCCTCGCGACCCCACAGGACAGGAGAGACCTACCATTGGGGGTCTCTACAACTCTGTACAGGTAAGTAAGCCTCATTCTTGTGCTCCTGAATTAAACTATAAATTCACCCTCATTTTTCAGACACTCTCTCACTTATTCACATGTGAATCCATAAACGGTCCCCCTCCAAAAAGTGCTTAAAAGATGTAGGGTCGCCATGCCAACTTAACGAAGTGCTATTTCGAGTTGTTTTTTGGGAGAAATACAGGGAAGGCCTGCAGTGGCCGCCAAGGAGCGTGAGGCGGAGCTAAGGGGAGCTTCAGCGGGCAGAGGGGAAGGCTGACACAGCCAGCTGAGGGGCGGGAGTCTGTAATTCTTAACCTCAACGTGTGAGGGGATGCTGTGAACATGTCACAGCAGAAGCACACATCATTTGGAAATTCAAATCACAGAAGTAGGTGTGTGGGGGGGGCAGATTTTTTTCAGGTGCCAATAAATTAAGCATATTTCATTCTTTATTTAAAATCATTTTATTGGGGGCTCATACAACTCATCACAATCCATACATACATCTATTGTATGTCGAGCACATTTGTACATAGGTTGCCCTCATATTGTCAAAACATTTGTTTTCTACTTGAGCCCTTGGTATCAGCTCATTTTTGCCCCTCTCTCCCTGCTCCCCCTCACCCATGAACCCTTGATAATTTATAAATTATTTTGTCATATCTTACACTGTCCGATGTCTCCCTCATGGGGGGGCAGATTTTAGAGTACAGTTTAAGGCAGTGATGATGTTGCTGTTTGACTTATGTTCTACGAGGATTATTATTTTTCATTAAGTATAAATCGTCTACATGGTTCTGACCTGGATAACTAGAGTAATATTCCAAAATGAAAAGTTGGTTATATTATGCCACAGCTTAAAGCCCTTTACCGGTCCTCACCTGCCGATAGCGTGAAGTCTGACCTTGTATGTAAAAGGAGGCTTCGAGACGTTGCTTGGAAGGGGGAATCGGAAGACAGTCTCCCCACGAATTCTTGAAGCCACTACGTAAGCTAGAAGACCCCTACCTCACGCTCTCACCTGTGCCTCCCAGACTCAGGAGCCTACTCCAGCTTTGGCCTTCAACGTCCGGAGTCTAGAAGGCTCCTAAGCATCAAAACTCGGATCCAGGGCCTACCCGGGCCCTTAGAATGGGCCCACCACTGACAACTTTGTCCCTCTACTACCCATATGACCGCACCTATGCCGCTGAAGGACACCTAACCCCAAAGGCTCTGGTCCTAACCCACCAGCTGTTCCACACGAGGAAGACGTGGCAGCCATTCTGAGAACCCTCTGGGCTAAAGTCAGAATCCCCTAGATGACAAGTTTGGTTGTAATTAGCTGCTAGTTAATTAATTAAATAATATGTGGAGGGCGTGAGAGAGAGAGAGCGTGTGTGTAAGAGGGAAATGAGGGTTTCTACTCCCCTAAAGCCTTACCCACAGGGGCAGTTCTCCCCTGTCCCATAGGGTCACTCAGAGTCAGAATCGAGTCGCAGGCAGTCAGTTGGGTTTTGAACATACACAAACATTTTAAATAGATATCTATGGCATGGGGATACCTCTATCACTCTATCTGATTACTGGAGCTTCGGGGGGAGGGCAGAGGTTCAGCACTCTCTTACTAACCAAAAGGTGGTAGGACAGAAAGCCTGGCTCTCAAACAGGCCCAGCCCTGAAGGCAGGGCCGCGGGAGTAAATCGACTCCCCAACACGCCAGTGGGAGTCAGCTCACTGCCACGGGCCTCGGTTTGTTATACAAGTATCACATGCTTTACATCCCACGTAGCATGTAGTCCTCTCCTGCACCGGATGAGGCTGCAGGAAATACGAAACTGTGTCAGACCGCAGTCCTGATCCTCATGGACCCACAAACTTCTTTCTGCTATCAGACACAAGCAGGGCATTTCAAATTCTTGCACGGCACAGGAAAAAGAAATCCGGAAGCTGAAAGAAGTGATGGAGGAAGTCTAACTGGGAGGCAGTTATTCACATGGCAATGGGCCCTCCAAATAAGCGTCTGTTTCTATCTGGTTAAACAAACACTTCTTATCAAAGAAAGAACATAACAAATGATTAATTTGCAGCCCCTCTAGAAAACCTAATCATATCATCAAAGTGTGCTTAAAGAGAACACATGTGGTGAAGCCCAAACAGCTCAAAATCATGAAAACACTGAGTAGGAAAGACGTAAGAACTTAGAGGTGGGGGTGGGGCTGGGGAGGGTAAAATCACACAGTTATATTCAGTATCAATTTAAGCAGATGACAGATGGAAAGCCAGTACTAGATGTAACAAACAGTTCTGGTCACCGATGTTAAAAACACCTGTCCCGTTTCATTTCAATTTTCTCCACAAAGTCCAGGGTAAGGAATACACCTTCATCCCTTCCAAGAAAAGCAAGGCTAAGAAACATTCCCATTTAGTGGCCATTTTGCCACACAATCTGTCAGATAAATTGGCTTCCTGCTAAGTAGTCTTCATGAATGATCAGCAAAGCCAAAGAAGCTCTGGTGGAAATCCAATAGCCCAATTTCCAAAAGTTTTAAACGAAAAATGTTAAATGAGTTTGACTTTGAAAAATACACACATTTTCTTTTTCTTTTTTAAAAATCATTTTATTGGGGGCTCAAACAACTCATCGCAATCCATATATACATCCACTGTGTCTAGCACATTTGTTGCCCCCATCATTCTCATAACATTTGCTTTCCACCTGGGCTCTTGGAATCAGCTCCTCATTTTCCCCTCCCTCCCCACTCCCCCTCCTTCCTGAACCCTTGATAATTTTTAAATTATTATTATTTTGTCATGTCTTACACTGTCCAACGTCTCCCTTCACCCACTTTACTGTTGTCCACCCCCCAGGGAGGAGGCCATCTGTAGACCCTTATAATCAGTTCCCCCTTTCTACCCCACCTTTGCCCCACATTTTCAAAGAATAAGCTGTGAGGTAGTTATGTTTATTGTGCCAACCCAGCCAAAAACACGTGGGGTTAATTGAAGGGCAGAGGGTTAAATGGCTCGGTGAGCCTCACCTTTCTAGTTCTCAGGTCTCTTGCTTTCTGATGGTTGCATCAGGGTGCAGCTGCCTTAGCCAGTTCCCTGCTTCAGCTGGCAATGCTCACTTCCTGCAAGATATCCCTGAGGAGAAGCCACATGGACCTACCCCGATGCAGCCCTGGGTGCTGGAGCACCTGTGTGGAGCCCCCTGCCAGCACTGAGATGCTTACACGTTCACTGGTTTGGCTTTCCTCCTGCAGTCGGCATCGTAGTGTGTGATTTGTAAGATGGAGGAGGACTTTGTGGATTGGTGTCAGACATATAGGTTAATGTTGGACTTGTGGGCTTGGGCAGCACTAGGCTGGGATGTTTTCTTGATGTGCACTTAACCTTTATATAAAACTCTCATACATGACTTTCTGTGGATTTGTTTCGCCAAAGTACTCAGACTAACACAAGCTGTGAGTGTTGAAATAATTCTTATCTAGTTGGCGTTCTGAGGCTGGTTCTAGTTCATGGTCTTAACGTTGTTCACATGCTCACTTCATGCTTACAACACACAGAATGGTTTCTCTCGTAAATTACACATACATGGATGTCTCATACTCTCACCCACAGTGCCAGACACAGCTGTGTCACAGGTTGAAGTTTCTTAAATAGAATACTACATTCAATGATACATTTTTAAAAAGATAGATTCTTTTTTTGTAAAGTCAAAAATCTTTTCAAAAATCAAGTGGTCACTGCATAATCCATCTTATAAATGCACCTCCAGCTTCCGCTCACGGGGTCTCATCTGACCCTTCGCCTTTCTTCTCTTCTGTTGCTGTGAAGTGCCGTCAGGTTGGTTTGGACCCGTAGCCCCTCCATGCAGCAGCAGGAACGCTTGTCCATCTGCACGGGGACTGAGAGGCTTGCAGCCATTGGTGCAGCCCTTGCATCCGTCTCACCGAGGGTCTTCCTCTTTTTCAATGACCCTCAACTTTACCGTCTCCTACTGTTCTGATTTTAAGTCACTGATATCCCTCGTTGAGTTCCAGCGACAGACACTCTCTTGGTCTATGTTCACGTAATTATGTTCTAGCATTCCCATTCTTTGCGATGTTGCTCAGAATGTGCTCTGCTCCACACGGTGACAATACCTCTGTGTTGTCCATAAAACACAAGTAAATGGACAGCTCTCTGGTATTCTCTGCGTCCAGTCAAGGCCCATCTGAAGTCAGCGATGATATGCCTTGTCCGAAGTTTTCTGAATCCAGCCTGAAGGTACCGCGGGCAGCAATTCTGAAGTACCTTCAGCAACATTTTATTTGCCTGTGATATTGATGATATTGTTCATTAACTTCCACATTCGGCCGGATCCTGTTTCTGGAAATGGGCACACGTATGCACGAGCGTGGTGCAACGTCTCCATGGGTAGTCTGTCAATGCTGGGAGTCGTGTGTGCTGCTCATGCCTGCAGTACGGCTTGGGTAGCTCCTCTCTTTCTTTTTCTTCTTCTTCTTTTTAAAATAGTCATTACTTGTCTTATCTTTGGGTGAGATTGAAGCTTGAAGTCATTTTGGAGATTATAAAAGACAACTTTTACTGTATAATTTCTCTTCCATAATATTTGAATTTTAAAATACATTTTCTATAGTTTTAAAATTATATTTCAAGTTTGAAACAATATGGAATTCAAGTTTTAAAGCAGGCTAAGTTACCTAGAGAAAGCTATAATTTCTACAAACAAAATACTCAAAACCCAAACCCACTGCCATTGAGACTCACAGTGACTCTCTATAGGGTGTTCAAGATGTGGATCTTTTTTTCAAATTATTTTATTGGGGGCTCTTACAGCTCTTATAACAATACATCCATCCACTGTGTCGAGCACATTTGTACATATGTTGCCATCATCCTTTTCAAAACATTTTCTTTCTACTTGAGTCCTTGGTATCAGCTCCTCATTGTTTTCCTGCCTCCCGGATATCTCCTTTCAATAACACCAATTCTCGATCACATGCTCCCTCTCACAATGCTTGGGCATTGACCAATTCCAGTTGGCACAGTAACTCTGCTTTCCTCTCTTCTACTGGGTGTTCCCTGCCTTCGTCAATATTTTGCCCATAGAATCCTCAACTATTGCACCTTGAGGCTGGAAGTCTTTCTTCAGATCTTTCAGCCTGAGAACAGCCGAGTGAGTGTACCGGTGAGTCCCTCTTGCCTTGACCAGGGATCTGACCAGCCTGGCTAGCCGACAGAGTGCCTGGCTAAGTGGATTCGTGCAGATGTGGTTAGGCTAAACTTTACCACCTATCATTGATTCTCCCTTCTACCATTTGAAATTTGTTCTAGTTTTCTTTCTACTTTCTTGCCAAGTGTTTTCCTGTTTATTTTGTTATTGTTGCTGATTTTGTGTGTGTGTGTGTGTGTGTGTGTGTATGCAAGCGTGCTCCCTTTTTGTTTCTGTGTATTCTTTATATGAAATTCAGGATAGATAAGTCTATATTGGCAGTAGCTGAACTAGGAGTTTCTGGGGGTTATGGCAGGGGCTATTGGGGGAAAATGGGAAGCTAATAAGAATGAATACCAGGAAATACAAAATGTTAAAAAAATGTATCGTGATTGCACAACCCCTTTTAATATTTGAAACTATTGATTTGCCTGTTATGTGAATTATATGTCAATAAACTTGTTAAAGAAATTCCTCCCTTCCGGCTTTCTGATGGCAAGTCCTCGCGCGGTGCATTGCAATACTTCACGTCGTCTTCCTAGCTGCTCCCACGTTCTCTTCGTCTAAGGGACGGAACTCAGTGAGGGGCAGAGCGAGGTCCCGGGGTTTTACTGCTCTGTATTTGACACTGAATAGCTTTATCACTCTCAGTTCTTGCTGCCGATTCCCTCTCCAAAAGAGTGCTTGCTTTTGTCCACATAATCTCCTTGTTATAAGGTGCTGCAACCTAAGTTGAGAGTGGCTGTGCTGTTATACCTTCCTGGTGTCTGCACAGAACCTGGATGGGTCTACCTGACCTTCTTCAGGCGTGAGTATCTGTCACTTACAAACTAACATGGAAAAAATCACCTGCGTGTCACTAAATGCTGCTGGCACATGAGACCATGGACAAGAATGAATACAGAAATTTATAAAAATGGTGGTCTTGCAATGTATGTATGGATGGATTGTGATAAGAGTTATATGAACCCCCAATCATTTTTTTAACCTGGGTCTTAAAGATGCCACTCCTAATAATATCAATCAGCATTATTTATTACCAGCAAGGGCTCAGCTCTGTTCATTCCTTCAGCTGTTGTCTTAGATCAAGCTCTTCTAGCCGCCCCCCCCCCTGCGACTACCCTTTCCTAGATGCCCTCCATGCTGCCAGGACTCCCATCGCTGGTCCACACATCCCCCTGGGGACACAATGGCTCTCTGACACACAAGCACGATCTCACCATTCTCTGGTTTAATATAGCCTGTGGACTTCCCTCACCCACAGCATAATTTCAAGTGTGGTAGCCAGGAGCACATCACTCTTCCTTCCACCAGTCGGGACTTTAACAGGGGCTTCTTTAGCCCTCAGTCCAGGTGCAACAACAGCATTCTCCCCAGGCACTCTGGGGGAACCCAAACCACCAACCTTTCAGTTAACAGCCAAGGGAGTAAATGGTTGGTGCCACCCCTGGACTCCTCTTCTCTAGCAGCTTCCGCAAATTCTCCTGATGGCAGGGGAAGAAAGAGCTACTTGCTAATCCCCAAATGGGTTTTGCTTGGAATCTCCAAGCTTTTTCACAAGTTCTTCCCGCTACAAGGAGGTTTGTGGTGAAAACTCTTATTGTCTTTTCATTCCATTTGAAGCTGGGTAGTACTTACAATATTCCCATGCGCTGCTTCTTATGAACTCCCCACTAGCACCTGTCCTGCAGGCTCAGGGCACCATCACATCCTTGCCGCACCGCAGCACTATGCACGCGTGTAATTTATAACATAGACCACACTGAGCGGTAATTTCTAAAAACGTCTGTGTCTCACACCAATGACACTGAGTTTCTCCAAGACAAACCTAAGCCTTGGAAAAGAAAATAAATGTTTACTGTCACCCACAGCTTTGTGCAATCCGACTGCTCATAATTTAAGCTCTAATACAATTCCCTCCTCTGATCCTTAATGTTATCATCTTGCTAATGCATCCGGGGTGTGCGAATCTACAGAACCAGAAGCCTGACTGACAGCTGCTTAGGGCATAGAGAAAGTGGTCAGACTGCGTGACAACCGTGTATCTCTTTTTAACACGTTTAAACCACTGAGCTGCAATGTACAAGAACTGTTTATCAATAAAACGGTGGGGAAAATGCACATCAACGTTTGTAAGGAAAGAGGAAGGAATTGATCTTTGCCACATCAGGATAGGAGAAGTCGAGGAAGGAAGAGAGCAGGTGCTTTCGAAAATAAATATATCAATGACTACTGATGGGTTGAATAGGAAACAAAAAGAAGTAAAAAATTGAAACATTATGGTATGATATATATATATAAACTCCCAATTAATAATAAAATTTTTAATTAAGACAATTTATTTTTCTTTGGACTGATCAGCATTGGAAAGATTCAATGGAGAAAGATATTTCCATTCCCCCCCACCCTAGTAAATCAATAAAAAAGCAGGAAACACAAGTGAAATCATCTTGAAATTATTCTAGTCTTGCATTGGATGCTACGACTAGAGCCAATGTTTTTGTCTGTTTGGTTTTGTTACCTGAAATAAGTAATAACACCTAAGGAACCTCAGTTTCCCTCCGTGTAAGGGGATGTGAAGTGTCACCTGCCCAGTATTCTTTAAGAGTTCCTAGGATGAAACAAAATGGTGTGAAAATATATTTTGTAAATTCTCAAATGCTACTTATAGTACCACAGGTGAGGTGCTATTTCAGCAGATTATACGGTGGGGAAACGGTGTTCCAAGTCGGATTGGTACAAGTCGAATAAAGAGAACATTTTCAAACAAGGGCACAAGGCTTACCCTCAGAAATTATCATGCCAAGGTCATGTTTAACCACACAAAGAATGGACAGTCCCCAAAGTCCCCAAAGTTCCTGTAGGACTTAAACATGAGAATGTAAATCAATCATAACATAACCGTGTACTTGATATACTAACGGAACACAGTTTACAATATGCTGCACAATACTATTATTTTCTTCTTCAAACACCAGTCTTCTCTACCAGCCAGAAGCAATCGCAGCTCCGACTGAATGTCTAGTAGCTCTTCCAATTCAACCACCTCAGGTAATAATGCGCCCAATCCACCAACTAGTTAGGAACCCTGCGAAGGGACAGCTGAAACCATGAGATGAAATCGTTACTTGTTGAATGAACAAATAAATGAAATGCAGACTGATATTTGAATGAAGGGATTGGATGGCTCTATATCTAAGGGGAAACGTTACCAGCAGACGGTCCTGAAGGGCTCTTTAGGTAGCGCCTGGGCTGGGTACCAGATTAGCCCAGAGCCCAGAAGGGCATCGGGTGTGGCCATCTCTTTCTTGTTGGCAAATTTCCCAGCAACACCTACAAGCATCAAATTGCTGATTATTCTAGTTTATTTGTTTTGCCCCAAGTTCTATCTGTTAAAGCCATTTTATCTGTTAATGTTTCATTCTAATTATAGGAGGCCATGTATCTCACCAACATTAACTTGTATATGGATGAACTGGGTTGCTAAGTGCAAGGTCAGCAGTTCGAAACCACCAGCTGCTCTGAGGGAAAAAGACGAGGCTTTTTACACCCATAAAGCGTTACCGTCTCGGAAACTCACAGGGGTAGTTGCCCCTGTCCTATAGCATTGCTCTGAGTTGGTACTGGCAGCGAGTTTGAGGTTTCTTTTATGAGTCTTACACAAGGCAGCTAGGCCTTTTTCTATCCTTCTGTATTTTATCCTGAAGCCGCTGGGTGGTACAAACGGTAAAGGAGATGCTAAATAAACAGAGACATGACTACCTCAAAGCCAGAGAAATTATAAAACAAATCAGAAACTCGCCTCACGGCCCCCGGGCCGATTCAAAGCCCACAGGGCTGGGCAGAAGTACCCCTGTGGGTTTCTGAAGCTACACTTCTTTACGGAAGCAGAAAGCCTCATCTTTTCCCCACGTAGCAGCTGGTGAGTTTGAACTGCTGACCTTGCAGCTAGCTGCCCAACAAGAGCTTACCTAAAGATACCTCGGAAGAAAGGTCTGGCGATCTAGTTCTGAAAAATCAGCTACTGACAGTCCTGTGGGGCACGGTGCTACTCTGACACACACGGGGTCACTACAGATTAGAATCCACACGATAGCAACTCTATCTAAACCCAAAAGTCTATCTCTATCACATTTGCATTTTCACAGACTGCAGTTTTCTTTCATTGGCCCTTTTAGACGTGCTGCTAGGCGCTCTGGTGGCATAGTGTTACACACTAATGTACACACAGTGTCCCTGCTTCTATAGAGTTATAATCCCTGAGAACTCACAGGGGCGTTTAACCCTATCCAGCAAAGAGTTTCAGTTTCTCATGTGCCGTTTTACTACTAGAGCTGAGGAACTTTCCCCCCACCCCCTACACACACACACCAAAAACACACCAACGTTCACATCCGCATGATCATCATCTCTGCTCCTAAGCCAGATGGCCTCGTTCTGATTCCCCAGTCCAACTGCCTGCAGCAGCCTCTGGTGTCCGAACACCGCCTTCAAATGCCCCAGCAGTCCCTCATGACTCAGACTGTCCTGACTTTGACCTCTGTTCTTATATTGTCATGAGTCCCCTTCAGATGTACAGTCCATTATGATTCTCCTTCGTATGGGCGACTGTGAGTCAGAATCAACTTGATGGCAGCGAGTTGTGGTGTTGTTATTGTTGATAGAACTGCTTCTAAATGGATTTCCTAATAAGCATTCAAACACACTCCCAGACGTAGAATCAATCCCGTCTCAGTGACCCTACAGAACACACTAGAACTGCTCCACTTCCTCATCTTTCTCCTGTGCAGTGGCTGGTGGGATGGAACCATCGACCTTTCAGTTAGCAGCCCAATGCTGTGCCCCCCGGGAGCATTAAGACACTCTCCAATTTACATTCTTATTGTTATCAAATCAATGCTGACTCAGAGCGCCCTCCTGTGGGTTGCCATGACTGTAACTGTCTATGGGAGTAGAAAGCCCAGACTTTCTCCCAAGGAGCTAGCTTCTGGTGGTTTTGAACTGCCAACCATGTGGATCCCAGACCAATGTGTAACCACTACACCACCAGGGCTCCTCCCAATTAACATTAGAGAGACATAGCTATAATTACACAAAGTACTATTATGCTTGTATTTAAAGGAGTATATAGGATGGCTTTGAGTCAGAACTAACTCTCTGGCACCTAACAACAACAACAACAACATACAAAATATGCATGCTTCGTCAATGTCAAATGCACCTTTTCCATGAAGTACAGTGAGCTACTAGATATTGCCACTAGGTGGTAGTGGTGTGACACTGATGCTGCCTTTTGTTTTGTTTTTTTCTCCCAGAAACACATGAACATACATGCATCGGTCTTTTTTCTGCGTTTGGTGAATGCTTGTGTGTAGCATATAAATAACTCTATCGGGCAAAAAGCCATCTTTCAAGTTCCCAATTCACTTCCTCCTTCATTGAATTCCCCTCCTCATGGCCAAGAACAATCTCTTTGCCCACACGTGGCATTCCACTGCACACAATGAAACGACTGTTTTGATGAAGGGACATTTTGATGTGGCTTAAAATAAACTACTGAATACTTTAGGTTATTTTGCATTAAACTAATAAATAATATGCAAAACAGACAACTTCACCCCACCCCTGCTGCTGATCTTCCAGAGTCCCCAGCCCAAGAATGAGGCTCATGGTCACGTCAACTCACTCACTGCCAGTGAGTCTGCTCCGACACAGAGTGACCCTACAGGATGGAGAAGAACTGCCCTGGTGAGTTTCCAAGATTGAACATCTATCTTTATGGAAGTAAGAAAGCCTCCTCTTTCCCCGAGGAGTGGCTGGTGGTTTCGAACTGCTGATCCATCTGTGGTTAGCGGCCCATTTTGCCACTGTGATCACACAGGATGAAGTCAAGCTCAGGCACCCGGTAGCTAAACCGCCTATGAGGGGGCTTCAGAAAGTTCGTGGGAAAATGCAACTAAGTGATAAAGGAATTGTTCCACTCTCTTTTGAAGCCCTCCTGTATAATTATGAGTAATATATTATACCAAGGACCCGGGGTGGCCCTGTCAGGTAAGTGTTGGTTGGTTCAAGCCCACGAGCAGCTCCAGTGGAGAGTGATGAGGCTGTCTGCTCCAGTGAAAATTTAGTCTGAAACCCTAAGGGCAAGTCGCTTCTGTCCTACAAGGTTGCTATGCACAAAACTGACTCAAGGGGGTGGGTAACGTGTTTACTGCGTGTACATATCTCACAAAGGGCTATTCATTATTTTATGCACAGTATCACTTATCTGCCAGAATTTGTTTTGGTATTTTCCAGAATTTCATCTTCAGCAGACTGTTTCTCCAAGTTCTCTGCTTCTTCTTCAAAAATATCTGAGCCCCACCTCCATAGAAAAAATTTCTGAGTTCTCTGACTTCATAGACAGACACATATTTAATATCCTAAGCTTTGCCCTAATGATGGTTTTCATACGCATGACTGATGCTCTGAAAAAGATAACACAGCTCTCATAGATTTTTTTCAAATGCCTTACATGTCCACAGAAATGAATTAACTCAATTACGACTGTCCCCTGCGATTAAGAAGGGCCAGAGATGAGGTTGTACCAGGGGACTTCAGAAAGCTCACCGGAAGATAAAATGAAAGGATGATGGGGTTTCTGCATTAAATGCTTTGACCCCCTCATATGTACATGCCTAAATGCAACACCAACACAGGGTCTATACTTCATGGCAGTGAACTGGCCTTTCTCGTGATCCATCCTTTCTTCCATGTACTATTCCTCTGAGCTCTCCCCACCTGCCCCTACCCCATGGCAGAAAAAAACCCCCCCAAAACTCCTCCCTTCTTACTACTTCTTCAGTACCTTGTTTGCACTGTACTGTAATCATCTGCTAAGACCATGCACAGAGTTAGGCCCTGGGAACGGCTGGTTGCGGCAGTTCCTGACACACACGAATTGAAAAGAGTGAATTCCTGGAGTGGAACTGTGCTCCCCGGGGATTTCAGTTGCTCTTTGTCAGGAGATTGCCAGGCCTTTCTTCTGAGATGCTTCAGGGTGGGCCTTGAACCTCCATCCTTTCAGTGAACAACCAAGGGTGTCGCTGTTTGCACGTGACACACAGGGCTCAGCAAATACTCGTGTGTTCTTTTCGACAGCACGCTTTCCCAAGGGGGAGACCCCAGTTCTCTCGTGTTTGTATTCTGAGCACCCAGCACTGTGCCCACCCCACTCCAAAGGAACTTTAGAGACTCACTAAGTCTGTATCAGCTTCACATCCTGGGTACCCTGGTTTGCAAGAGGTCATGGATGCCAGTGACAGTCCCCAAGCCAGTCTTTACAAGGCAAGGATTTCCTCCTTTCCTCTCAGAAACCCACAAAGGCATCCCCACTGAATTTTTTCTGCTCTTTCACCAAGGAGGCAGGTAATCTTGCCCTCAGGCAGAGAGTGGCTTGGACAGTGAATTACCTCCACCCATCTCTGGCCAGTCTAGGGAGGAGCAGTCTCTTTCAAGGACTTGGCTGGGTTTGTCCTTGATGGTGATCACCGCCCTAGGGACAGTACTGGGGGGGGGGGGGTGTCACATAGACAGGAGTCAAGACTTTTCAGTCTCACCACGACTGCGGACTGCATCGGTCGAGGGCCGATCTTGTAAGCTCTTCCACCTAAGCTCCCGTGTGTGTCCGAGCTGTGCAGTACTGATTGCCATGAACCACGAATTGATGACGGTTCCTTTTGTCCCGTGCCTATTTAACTGACAGCCCCACTGCGAATCCTCCCACGCCACTGCCATTCTGACTTTGTGCTAAGGGCCTCTTTCATCCGCATGATGTGCCTGGGTCCTGGTCTCTGCTAAGATTAAATAAATGTTCTCCTTAAATGATAGTTGAGACTGAGGTCTTGCTCATACTCTAAAACAAATCTTCAACGAGACAAAGGGACGAGGGAGGCCGTCATGGGGTTCAGGGATTCAGAGCCCCATGGTCAAATGACAAAGCATTAAGGCCGAGGAATTGGTCACAGAATCATGCTGGGCAGCACAGCGCAGAGGAACCGGTGACCGCTGCAGGGGAGAGAGGAACTGTGGTTGGATGCGGATACTAATGCAGATCAGGAAACTTTATGGGGCTGGTTCAAGGCTCTCCCCCCAAGGCCGTCTGACTCAAGGCTGTATGACCCTAAAAAGTCCATTTCCGTCAAGGCACACCCAGGCAAGCCCCGGAGGGTGAGGCGGACCCTTTCAGTGCTGACAAATGAAGGGATTCGCTTTCAAACCTACTGTCTGAGGACTCCGCGTTTCACTTTGTTGGCCAGTGGATCAGTGGAGGCTGACTATGTGGAAAATCAAAACACGCTTCCCCCAGAAACAGGAGTTTCCCGAAAACCTCCTGGGCAGGACTGAGTCTCTAACAGCACGTGTGCCTTTCCCCCACCGCTATAGACACATGTACATGTGTGTGACTTTCCCTCCGCCTTACTGACGACTGCTTTCAAGTTTCCACTTCCTCCTTTGCAAAGAAACTCTCCCTTGGCGGTTTCCCACTATATCCTGGGTGCCGACCTCTCTGGAGAACTTATCTACTCCACGGCTTCCTCTAAACACAGCTCCCCAAAGAAGTCTCTATATTTATCCTCACATTGTCACTCCAGTCCGTTTAAACTGCCATCTTCACATCTCCATATGGACATACTTTTGCCACCGGAAACACACAACATTCTATTTCACAAGACAAAACCAAAAAACCAAACACACCGCCATCGAGCCAATGCCAACTCATAGCGGCTCTGTGGGACAAGGTAGAACGGGCCCTGGGGTTTCCCAGACTGTAACTCTCTACAGCAGCGGTTCTCAACCTGTGGGTCGCCACCCCTTTCACAGGGGTCGCCTAAGACCATGGGAAAACACATAAATATTTCACACTATATAATTACATATTGTTGTGCTGAATCACTATGCTTCAATTATGTTCAATTTGTAACAAAGTACATCATGCATATCAGATATTTACATGATGATTCATAACAGTAGCAAAATTAGTTATGAAGTAGCAACAAAAGTAATTTTATGGTTGGGGGGGTTCACCACAACATGAGGAACTGCATTAAAGAGTCGCGGTTGAGAACCACTGCTCTACGGAGTGGAAAGCCTCATCTCTCTCCCGATCTGCGATCTGCGAGACAAGCATCTTAGAAAAAGGAGCCACTGGGTGCTGAGCAAACACTAGTGTGAGCGGCCTCAGCCCTAAGGGACCTCAAAGGAGCAGCCTGCAACGGCCTTCGGGTCTTTAAGGCACCCGCTGGAAACGCATGCAGCACTGCTCAGCAGGGAACCGAGATTCTAATACCTAACCTTCCAGAACCAACCCTGTGAGGAACTGGAAATGCAGTTTGCAGCTGGGCTCCTCTTCCTGCACCACAGCGCAGGCCCTCTGCAAGCACGTTGTCCGGATCCCCTGGCTGCTGAGCACCTGAGGCGGCCAGCACCATGGTTCTGATCTCTGGTGGCCCCGGCCCATCTCAGCCACTTCAGGTCTCCCACTACACCCCAGCCGTGGCCCCAGGACGAGCCCGCGGCCGAGGGAGAGAAGGGTCTCCTGGCCTGATTGCCGCACCACAAACCCTTCACCGGAGGTGATACCTCCGCTTTCCCTTCGTGTTCAGCAGAACAGGCTCCCTTCTTGGTCACCTAAAACAGGACGTGACAGTCACACAAGTCTTGGCTAACGACTGGTAATTACCGATGGGAGGCTAGGCCACACAGAGAGGTCCGCCCGCACCAGACAATATAGACAGGATGTCACTTGCCTTCCAGGCCTGCAAGTCCAGCCCAATGAGGTGGCCCAGGACCTGGCTGTCTCTCTCTCTCTCTCTCTCTCTCTCTCTCTCTCTCTCTCACACACACACACACACACACACACACACACACACAGCTTCCCCCCCCCCACCCCAGAGCCAAGAAGCATCAGTGCAGAATGCCACCACAGCCCCAGGCCAGGGAGTCTCCGGAGCCCCCTGTGCTCACAGATGGAGTTCCTTGGGCAGGCCTCTCAGGGGCACAACACAAGTCCCCCACCAGCCACAAAGGAAAACCACAAGAGCATGTCCACACGAACAGCACATGTGCTTCCTTAACGCCAGCTTGACCCCCCCACCCCTTAATTCATTCTCCATACTCCCTTCCTCCAGAATTGTTTTCTTAAGATACAGATCTCGGCCTCTCACTTCCCTCTTTTAAGCCTTTGCTCGTTATTCATAAGCCACAGAACAGAACAGGGCCCTTTCTGCATATAAGGACCTTCACTGTCTACCGCGGGTGCTCCTGCCACTCTGGTCAACTGGTGTTTGCTGACCAGGGCAGACTTCCTCCTCCGGTGGGGCCTTGATGTGGCTGTGTCTACACACACCCAGAACATCGTTCCGGGTCCCTACCCCTGACTCACCCCGAAGTGCTGACCGCACTGCACACCACCTCTTCCTGCCCTGTACCCCCAAGAACTTTTTGCAAACCCGCCTGCTCAGTGATCCCAGAGTTGTATTCGGAGAGAAGCGATGATTTCACAGGGGAGAGAGAGAGAGAGAGAGAGAACGTGTGTGTGTGTGTGTGTGTGTGTGTGTGTAAATGGTCACTCGACAGTGTGGAGGTCCAGACTCACCCAAAAGTGGGTGGGATGAGTGGTCTGCAGGTGGGGTCCAGCGGGGGTGGGGGTGGCATTCAGGGCCCCACCCCCTGCAGCCCAGTTCTCCTCAGGCAGGCTTCCTCTGACCGTGAGTCGGAGTGCACTCGGCAGCAGTGGGGCTTTGCTGGTCAATGGATTCCCGGAGGACGGGGAGGCACTCAGCCTGTGTTTACATGAGAAAACCTGACCTCCACTCTACTTTCTCAGTGCTGCTGGCGAAGCATGATTTCTGAAACACACATGACAACTTGAGGAGAGCGGAAATCGCGAAACAGGTAGTTCCCTACTCAGACTTTGCAAGACAGTTTGGCCCTATCTTGCTACCCCGAGCGGCCAGTGTAGAATCCAGATTATTGCTATTCCTCATCCTACCCAAACCCACTCCATTTGAGAAGAGCTGTCTTGGGGGGTGCGGGGATGACAAACAAACCTGGATGCTTTCCCTTGGTTGGGATGACCCTTCCCCCCACGCTCTGCAGATCTCAGCTCCCTGTCTCTCTGAGGGCTGAGCTGGCCCACGCCAGGCACCGTTACCCTTACTACACCCTCCTCCGCGTGCACACTGGCCACCTGGTGAGAATGGGGCTCAGCGTGACTCCAGCACAGCGAAGATCTGCTCCGGGGTTTCCGAGGCCGTCCGTCCGTGGAGGCGCAGGCAGCCTTGGCTCTCCAGCCTGACCATGCAATCGCTCGCTGTCCTCATCCCTTGGAAGGTGGGGATAATGACTGCCATGCTCTTGCTGAGAAAGAGCCGGCTGTGCCAACCAATTCCTATGCCTCGTGCCCTACACACGTCTTCGGGCAGAGTTGCTCAGTTCCGTGAGTCACAAACGAAGCAGACTCATTGTACGTGTCCTGGTCACTCATTTACGAGTCCCGGTGGTGGGCGGGTTCAGCATGGCGCTGTAACCGCAGGTCACTGCTCGACACCCATGCGCTGCTCCGCAGGAGAGAGATGAGGCTTTCAGCCCCCGCACAGATGAACGGCTAGCTCTACAGGGCTGCTAGGAGTCAGAATCGACTCCACAGCAATGGCTTATTCATCCATTGAATGCAGATTTACTGCCTAAGGAGCCCTGGTGGTGCTGTGAGTGAAGCCCTGGGCTGCTAGCTGAAGAGCTGCCAAGTCAGGATGCAAACCCATCAGCCACTCTCACGGAGAGAAAGATGCAGGCTAGCTATCGCCTCCCGTGAAAATCCACCCTCAGAAATCATGCAGGGACTCGACTCCGTGGCAGTGCCAGGAAAGAAACCCTAGTGGTGCAGTAGTTAATTCTCGGCTGCTAACCAAAAGGTTGGCGGTTCAAACCTACCACCTGTACTTCCAGAGCAAAATAGGACTGGCTGCTACCATACAGGTTTCCAGCCTTGGAAACACTGTACAGCAGTTCTACTCTGTCTCGTAGGTCACCGCGAGTTAGGCAGTGCTTGGGGTCCTGCTGGTTGGTATGTTTAATGGAACTGCTGTGAGTACTAGACACAGAGCAGGGAGCAAAACAAATATAAACACCTGCCTTCATAGAACGCTTGGTTCACTGAAGGCGACTGACACTAAAGATCTAGAAATCATGTGCATGGACACCTAATTTCATCTTAATTCGCCTGCACACAAAAGGTGTATGGAATCTACTGACCATATATACCCGAGCATAAGCTGACCCGAATATCAGTCGAGGCACCTAATTTTACCACAAACACTGCATGCATACAAAAGGTGCAGTTTACACACACACACAAAAAAAACCCAGAATTAAAAAATCATCGCTGCCACTCCAAAATGCCCTGAAAGGATCACATTCGAAGCGGAGGGGGAGAATTGGTGGTACAACACTCCAAATTACAGAAAAAGGACGGGCTTATTGGACAGACAGGAGTGCTGGTGTCACTGTGGGAGAGGCACTGGGCTGCTAACTGCAAGGTCAGCAGTTCAAACCCGCCAGCTGCTCCACGGGAGAAAGGCAGGGCTTGCTGCTCCCATCAAGATTTACGGTCACCCTGGGCTCTCTGAGCCCGCTGAAGTAAGCTTGCTATGAGCCGGGGTGCTATGAGCCGGGGTAACTTGTACTCGAGTATAAGCAACCCGACCATCAGCCGAGGCACCTCATTTTACCACAAAAACGGCATACAAAATGTGCTGGGGAAACTCAGCCTATACACGACTATGTATGGTAATTGGATGGCAACAAGTTTCCTTTTTTTCCCTGGTCAGATAGAGATTGGTGGAATCCCTGAAGGGCCCTTAGTCACCCTTCAGGTCTTGGACTGAACGCGCCCTATCGCCACACAGCAGACAGGTCTATATGGGGAACTAGTAACATGAGTGAGGGACTCACACCTTAGATTCATCAACCACTGGAGATCAAAAGGGCAGCCTTTACCCAAGGACCTAGTGCAGAAGGGTCAGCAGGGAAGGAGGGATGGAACAAGCAACACGGAGAGGACACGGGATCAGTGAGCGTACACTGAGGAAAAGGCAGTGGATGAGATGAAACAAGATGGGTATGAATTATCACATGGTAAACTGACCTGCTTTGTAAACTTTCTACTCCTGGTTCTACTTGATGTATGGTGGTCCCCCCTCAGCCTCTGAGATTGGCTTGTTTTATGCCTAGCAAGATGGGCAAACTAACCAGTTCCCTCATTAAGGTTCCATATACCTTATTTGCATAGCTCTGTCCTTCAGGGGGACTCCATGCACCTTATTTGCATGAGAAAACTGTCCAATCCCATTAGAAGAGCACAGGAACCTGATTTAGATAGGTCCCTGTGCTGAGAACCTCCAAGACCCAGGAACCAGAGAATGACAATACCGGAGACTAAGGGAGGTAGGGAGAAGAGATGGCAGGGAATCAGCTGCAGCTGAAACAGGGAACCAAGATGGCTTAGGGGACTCCCTGGTCCACCGAGAAGCAGTTACAGTAAGTAAAATGGCTCGTGGAGCAACATAACTGGGAGCCTTTGGCAGGAGGCTCCCTGGCAGTGGGGTGTCTCAAGACAGCTATCGGAGGAGCTGAAGAAAGAGCTGTTGACATTTGTTACATAGGAGAAGGCCCAAGTGACGTGTTTGAGAGCCTGAAGAAGCAACCCAGAAGCAATCCTGATGGAAAAATTGGTCCTGAGTTATTCCTGTTACTTCCAAGCTAATGCTGATTCTGAACTATAATCTGTTACATCACTAATAACCACGAATTATGACTATGGGTTGTGAATGCTGGGTGGTCACAGCAGTGGACTATAGAGCAGAGGAGTAGGGTGCCGTGAGAGAGAGCTGGCGTCAGAACTGCTCAACAGGTTGTAGAGTGGCAAGTCTGAGCTCCACCTGAGAGCCATGACTTGTGGCCTGCTGCTCATCCTGAGTCTCCTCCTCAAGTCACATGAGGGCTGACACTGTTAGGTAGCTAACGTAGAGACAGGGGGTTGTCCCTCCCGTGCTTACCAAGGCCCCCCACTGGGGAAGTTGGAAAGAAATCAGGCAACCCTTAGACACCTATGAAGACCCCAAACTGAGCATGATCGTACTCAAGCCCTCAGCCAAGTGGGAGGTACACCTGGGCAGGCTCAAATTAGACCCAGGAGGGCAATATCATGGGATCAATCAATACCATCAACAATGACTTCCCCCAGGGGGGCCTAGAATAAAAGCCAGGAGCACGCTCTGGACGCTCTCATGCCCTGCTCCTGGTCACAGGCAGGTAGAGTGGGGGGTCGGGGGGCTCTGGACCTACTTGGGGCCCACAGCCTCTTGGCCCACATTCTCTCAGCCTCGAGGGTTCCTGGCTTCTGGTCTCCAGGGATTCCCAAGATCCACATGCAACGATGCTCTTTTCCACGTGGTTGCTCGGGCTCAGTTGTGAGTCCCTTTGAGACTGTGAAACCTGAAACTTGTCCTGTCCTTCATAAAAGCCCAGTTGGATTACAAAACAGGCTTTGGCGTGAATTCTTTCTCGTGCAAAGCCAAGCACCGAGGTAGGACCCTCTCCAGAAACCTAACAACGTCACCCCAATTTTACAACCACCCACATAAGCTTGAAGTCAGTGAATAATAAATCCTGAATATATATATATGAGGGGGGCTTTGGAAAATTAGAAAATGGTGTTGAGAGGATTTTTGTACAATCTTTTTGAAGCCTCTCTCCAAACTAATCTTCTCTGTGTCCCAGACGCAGAAAGACGGGCATAAATCTTATTTGTTTTGCATAATTGCTGTCGTTTCCCTTCAACAGAGCATATTTCAGATTATAATTGTGACATCGAAGTCTCAATAATTTCCCAACACAATCCCTTAAGCTTTCCTGAACACTCTTTAAAACACAATTCCCCCTGAGCCCATTCCAGTTTGTGGCAAGCTCGGGCTGCCGGCAGAGAGCTGGGCGGTGTTCGTGGCTGGGACCTTTGTGAGCAGATCATCAGCTCTTCCTTCCAAGGTGCCTCTGGGTAGGCAGGTGGTGGGGTGGGGTTGGGTTCAAATTGCCATGCTTCCTGATAGCAGCCCAGTTAGGGGGTCTTAAGCGCTCTTCACTGTCATTGAAACTCCAGTATAGCCATTGCCTCAGATATGCAAGACTATGGGGTGCAGCCACCCTCCTACTGCCCAGAACAAACAAATTTTCCAGAGTGCCCTGACAGGCCTGGGGTGGGGGTGGGGGGGAATGCTTCTTCTCACACACTGGGCATGTTCTCAGGAGCGAATCATCATTGAGGGGAGGAAAGCATGCTCCATGGAGTGGAGGAGCCACAAAAAGAGGCAGGCGTGCAATAAGGTGATTAAGGGGTCCCTTCCGAGCAATGTCCGTGAGGCTGGAGCCAGACCAGGCTGCACTCTGAGCTGTTGTAAGTTGGGGGATAGAGACCTAACGACAACATAGAGTGCAAAAGTGACACAATGGTCTGGTGCTGGGCCGCTAACCAAAGGGTCTGGACCCCCGGCCCTTGCAAGGAGGAGGAGGTAGCAGTCGGCTTCCTCACGGACTGCAGCCTCGGAGACAGAGCAGGGTTATGTGACGGTCCTGTCGGGTCACCGTGAGCTGGAAGCCCCTGGAGGGCAGCAAGAACAGAGGGCCGGCAGCCAAGCACAGCGTCTGGTACCCACTGTCACTTAAACCCACACAGAGGCTTGTCCTAGAGGACCTCTGTTGCACAGCTTCTCCAGCCCAACAGTGGAACGTTCTCTTGGTTGCTCGAATCATAAAAAGTGACGTTCTGGTCGGTGACATGCCCAGCGGCACACTGAGCTTCACGCGCAGGGGCAGGGCTCCCTCCCGGGCTGCACCAGGCAGGGGTGGCTGCTTCTCCCTTGGCCCTGTCCGTTCCTCCATCAGTTCACCACCTGAGGTGCCCGACTCTCCACTGACCTTTCCTGGGCTCCACAGAGACGGTGTGCCGCCCCAGCTGGTGACGCGGAATGCCTGCCACCCTCTGCCACCTGCATCTAACCTCCAAGCCCCTCTTTCGAAGATGATATGGTCTCTGGCGCGATGTCCTCTTGGGTGGGGTCAATAGGAAAAGGAGAGCAGGCCCTCTCTCCTGGCGCACAAGCAACACACGCCTCTGTCTTGTTGACAGTGGAAGCACAGCTGGCTCTGTTGTCCTGCAGCTGGCTGGGGAGCCCAGCCAGTGTTCCACCACCGAGCTTGGCGAGGCTCGCTTCTGTGTCCCTAAAGCCACGAGGACGCAGCTCAAACGCGGCCTCCATGGTGGCCTCCGTCAAACTCTTGGACAGCTCGCAGGGAGATGGAAGCCCCGATTTCCTTCCGGGCCGCCCAGCCTCTGCCTTAGCCTCCTGCCAGCCTGGGAAGCTACAGGGCCGAGAGGATGCAAAGCGTCACTTAGGAATTCGGAAGTCCTGGCCTGGGCCAGATCCGAGGCAGCATGAAAATCCGTCCAACATCCTACAGCCGCTTGTTTGCCCCTCAGCCTGATGTATTGTTCCTCCTCTTCCTACAGACTGCCTCTAATGTGTCCAGCAGACTGAGGACTTTCCGCTTCCATAAACATTTTCCTTTTCCTTGCAAGCAAAAAAAAAAACAAAACACAAAACAAAACCTAAACTCACGGACACTGAGTCAATTCCAGGGCAGGGCAGAACTGCCCCGTGTGTTTCTGGAACTGCAAGTCTTGCCTCTTTCTGGGAGCAGAAAGCCCCTCCCTCGTCCTTGGGACCGCTGACCTTGGGGTTGGTCCGCTGCACCGCCAGGGCTCCTCTCCTTTGAGACGGCTCTTTCTGTGGCCCTAACCCATGCTTGCCCTCAAGAAGAGATCGCTGAAGAGAGGGGTGCTACAGTAAAGCGTGGGGAAGAACTCAAATGGTGCCTGGCTTTCCAAAAGCACAGTATCTGGGGTCTTAAAGGCTTGTTCTGAAACAGCCATCTAACTGACCTGTCAACGAAGTCCACCTGGAAGCAGCACACTAGGCTGTGTGATCTAAGGATTGTAAGTCATTAAATCCAAGACCAAAGGAGGAATGGTATTAAAACTTAAATTCTGAGTTCCCAGTTTGCAGAAGGCCACAGATGACGGTGAAAGCCCCAAGTCCATCTGCGGGGTCCTCCTGTGCATCTCAAGGCTGTGGTGAATGCCCTCTGGCCACTGACCAAGGAGGCGAATAGGCTGGCTGATAGTGGATTAACACAGATGTAGCTGGGTTATATTTAACACCTTATCATTTTCCTCTTTTGACCCATTCTAGATTTGCTGTAGTTTTTTAAGATTTTCTGCTTTCTTTTTTATTCAGATTTTTCTGTTTTATTTTTGTTATTGTTGTTAGGTTTTTCTGGTTTTGTTTTGTATGTTTCTCTGTATGTGAAATCTAGGACAGGTTAATTGATAGATCTAACTGGCTAAATAGTTTCTTAGGGGGTGTGGCGGGGGAGGTTTGGGGGAAGTGGGAAACTAATGATGAGTGCAAAAGAGAAGAAAATATTCTAAAATGGATAGTGGTGGTGATTGCAGAACTTACATAGGATTACATCCCTGAGTGGTATGAGATGTCAATTACATGCCAACAAAACTGTTTGTTTAAAAAAGAATGTTCTTTCTCTCTCTTCCCTCCCTCCCTCACACCTTTCTACTTGGCCATTATCATTAGCCATGTCTTCCCCTCTCACCATTGCTAGATTCTAGAAGCCATCAATACTATATCCATCACCTCTGGCTCTTCAGCAACATCACCTACCGAAACATCTGCAAGAGTGAAGGCAGTCCCTGAAATAAAACTCTCAAGTCACCTGTGACCTTCAAGAACAGCAGTAGGCCATAAACCACTCTGGGGAAAAAACGTGTTCTCTCCACTGCCCCAATGCTAGCTAGTAGCCAGTTGTAACTGGTGAGCCCTCAAAATGTAGCCGATGTGACCGAGAAAGGGATGGCTTAGGTGGGTTTCACTTTAATTCATGTTGGTTTACGCGGCCAACATGTCTAGTGGCCACCGCACAGGACAGTGTGTTCCCAGGTCTGACAGGACTACAGCGCCGCACCATGTGGTACTGCTATTGTTCTCACAGGAAATCTCTTTTAACTCTAAGTTCTAAGAGACTATTTTTAAAGAAAATGTGCAGAGTTTAAATCAACAGACTGGAGAAACGGGCGGATCTGGGCTGAGACCATGCTCCGATCCGCCAAGGTGTGTGCTGAGGAAGGGTAGCGGTGAAGAGAAGAGGAGGGTAGGGAGTGGGAAGGGGAGACTGCATAGGAAAGCAGAGAAGACACACAGAGATGACATCACAAAGATTTTCTTGGTCGTCATTCTGTGAGGCCCCAAACCAAACTCACTGCCATCGAGTCAATTTGTACAGTGACCCAGAGTCCAACAGGGTGAAACTGCCACCTGTGTGTTTCCCAGACGATAAATCTTAACGGGAACAGAAAATCCTCATCTTTTCAGTGAGAGAGGATGGTTTTGAACTGCTGACCTTGCTGTTATCAGTCGATGTATAAGCCACTCTACCAGCGGGGCTCCTTTTGTGGGCACAGCAGTAACCACTATCTCAGTCTGCTTCACCCACGCTACAGTTGCTGTTGACTTAGACCCCTGGTGACCTGGCAGGGCGCAGGGGAACTGCTCCGTATGGTTTCCCAGGTTGTAATCTTGGCGCAAAGGCGGAGTCAAGTGGCCCCATGGAGTTCCCAAGACCGTAGTCTTCCTGGAAGCAGACTGTCACATCTTCCTTCCCATGAGGATGGTGGGTTCAAACTGCTCATCTTGTGGTTAGCAGTTGAGCACGTACCATTGTGTCACTAGGGCTCCTTATAGAAACACACACGTCATTTGCCAATTCTACATGTTTCAGGTGTACAACTTATTGATGTCAATTACATTAACCACACTCTACAACCATTACTCCTAATGGATGCCAAATTTCCCATCAGTATAAATAGAAATTCGCTGTTTCCCAAACAGTACCTCGCCCACTCTCCCTCTTTCCACCCAATAATAAACAGATGACAAATTGCTCATATATAAGTTCCAGTTGGAGAAAATTAAGCTACAAAAAAATTCAAGCAAGTCCACAAGAGCCAGAATACAACCTTGAGTCTATCCCACCTGAATTTGGCGAACATCTCAAAACAAATCTGACGCATTGAACACTAATGACAGAAGACCTGATGAGCTGTGGGAAGACATCAAGTCCATCATTCATGAAGACAGCAAAAGGTCATTAAAGACAGAAAATAAAAGATTAAAGAAGATGTCAGAAGAAACTCTGAAACTTGTTCTTAATCATAGAATAGCTAAGGCATGTGGAAGAAATGATGAAATCAAAGAGCTGAGCAGAAATTTTCAAGGGTAAGCTCAAGCAGATAAAGTAAAATAAAGAGATGTACAAAGAACTAGGGTTCTAAAACCAAAAAGAAGGAGCGCACCAGGCATGTCTTAAACCGAAAGAACTCAAGAAAAAACTCCAGCCTCAAGTTGCAATACTGATTTTAAAAGATTCTGTGGGCATAGATGTTGAATGATGCAGCAAGCGTCAAAAGAAAATGCAAAGAATCCAGTCACTGTGCAAAAAAAGGTTAGTCAATATTCGGCATTTCAAGAAATAGCATATGAGCAAACACCAATGATACTAAAAGAAGAAGCTCAAGCTGCACTGAAAAAAATGAGGCAAATCACACGAGGAATTGGTGGAATAGCAACTGAACTGTTTCAACAAGCTGACAGAGGACTGGAAGCACTCCCTCACCAAGAAACTTGGAACATAGCTACCTGGCCAACTGAAAGAGATCAGTATTTATACCCATTCCAAAGAAAGATGAGCCAACAGAATGTGAAAATTATAGAAAACTTGCATTCATATCACCTGCAAGTAAAATTTTGCTGAAGATAATTGAAGAATGGTTGCAGCAGTACATTGATTGGGGAGCTCCCAGAGGTTCAGGCTGAATTCAGATGAAGATAAGGAATACCATTGCTGATGTCAGATGGTTCCTGGCTGCAAGTAGAGAACACCAGAAAGATATTTACCTGTGCTTTATTGACTATGCAAAGGTCTTCAGCTCTGTGGATCATAACACACTATGAAAAGAATGGGAATTCGGAACACTTTAATGTGTCTTACAAAACCTGTATGTGGATCAAGAGGTGGGGTGGGGGGTGGGGTGGGGTGCGGGTAAAGAGGAGATAAAATCAAGGAGTTCAAGAAGAAAGGATGTTTTGAAACTGTGGTAGCAATTGTACAATTCTGCTTGATGTGGTTGAATTATGGAAATGATATGATAGCTCTATTACCTCCCAATAAAATGATTTGGGGGTCGGAGAGAAAGAGGTGGTTGTGCAAACAGAACAAGGGGATTCTGCATGGTTTAAAACCCGGAAAGGATGCCTCAGGGTTGTATTCTCTCACCATACTTATTCAATCTGCAGGCAGAGTGAATAATCAGGGAGGCTGGATTACAGGAAGAAGAATGTGGCATCAGGATTGGAGCCAGGCTGAGTAACAACCTGTAACACACAGATAATGCAACCAGTTCTTGCTGAAAGGTGAGCCCTTGAAGCATTTGCTGATGAAGATCAAGGATTGTAGCCTTCAGTGTGGACTACAACTCAGTGTCAAGAAGACCCAAACCAGTCCTCATGGAAGCAGCAGTCCAGACAGCAAATGTTGTAGTGCATTGGGTAAATCACCCAAGACCGCCGTGGTGGTCGGTTTGGTTTGGGGGGTTTGATTAAATTGCCCTGGCCATGGTGGGCAGGAGATATTAGAAGGGAAAACACAGACAGAACTTGAGATCATGAGGATACCCCGAGAGTAAAGGTTCTACCTGCCAACCAGTGACAGGACGGTGTTCTGCTCAACTGAGGTCGGGGTGGGGGTGGGGGTGTGGCAACTCAACGATAATAACAAAAGGACAAGGCTTTCTCACCAGAAGGTTTGCGGGTATTTCTAGGAGTGGATTTTCAATACCTTGACACCAACGTTCTATTTCACTAGAATAAAGTCATCTCTAAGTTGAGGTGGGGAAACTTAGGTATTACGAAGCCAAGTAGTACAAACAAAACTATTCTAAAAGCTTGGCCTTCTTCCAAACACGAGTTACTGTGCGGTGCAAGTGAGCGCTTTGGTGCTAGCCAACGTGTAAGCGTTCAGAACATAACACACTGTTTGTCCATGTCGCCTTTCTTTACTGTTTCTGAAATGTCTACAGTATATTTCTTTCTCCTTGGTTGCCCCCAGTGAATGCGGCCTCAGCTCCCCCTCACCATGTGCCCTCCGCCCCACAATGCACTGCCCCTGCTGCCCAGGCCTTCTCCCCAGTTGGGCTTGGGGTCACTCCCCTTTGCTGCCAGCGGGTCCTTTGTAATCACTCTTCTAACATGCCTCACTTTCCCCTGAACGTCCCGGCGTGTGAATCAATTCTTTAGCTGCCCGACTTTGCCTAATACCTGGCACATGTTATGAACACCATCAACTCATGTCAATCCTAACTCATGGAGACCCGTGTATGTCAAAGCAGATCTACTCTCCACTGGGTTTTCAAAGACAGATTCTTCAGCAGTAGATTATGAGGCCTCTCTTCCTAGGCAGAGCTGGGGAGGCGTTAAACCCCCGACCTCTCAGTTGGCAGCTGAGTGCCTTAACCACTGTACCCCACCCCCAGACCTCCATCTGGCACAGCCACCAAAACTGATCCCACTGCCTTCAAGTCGTTTCTGATGCATAGCAACAATCCAGAATAGAGCAGAACTGCTCATAAGATTTCTTCTTTATTTCATGTTTTTAAATTGTTAATTAAGTGGGGGAGTGGTTACATTTCAGACCTTCAACTCTTCATTCAACAGTGCACACCTCTCATCAACCCTCTGCCTGCCCACCCCACCCCCCAACCGTATTCTACCCCACACCCCGCCCCTGTCCTCTGATTTCATCCTCCCTTTCACTCAAGTCAATACCTGTAGGCAGGGGCCTTGATGGAATCATGAGTTAGTTATCCATTGGGCTGCTAACTGAAAGGTAAGCAGTTCAAAACCACCAGCCACTTCGAGGGAGGAAGATGAGGCTTCCTACTCCCATAAACAGCTATAGTCTCAGAAAACCACAGGGCAGTCCCACCCTGGCCTAGGGGGTCGCTAGGAGTCCCAATCAGCTGTATGGCAGGGAGTTGGTGCTGGAGGGGATGTAACGAGCTCAAGTTAGTGAGGTTATGCCAGAGTAATAGTCTGTTGCCATGTGTCCATTTGGACTAACAGGACAGAGGAAAACTGCCCCTGGGGTTTCCTATCCTGTAATAGTTACAGAAGCCGATGGCAGGCCTTCCTCCTCAGAGGTGCTGGGAGGGGCCACCAGAGCTCCTTACCAGCGCCGTGTTTGTCCTAATCCCTTCCAAGTGGTGTCTTGTGACAGGAGAAGGCAGACTTGTAGACAAGTCCAAGTTAAACAACCAAGAGACGCGTAGGACTACCAAACGCTCAGAGACCAGGCACCTTCCCCTACATGGGTGAGGAGCGTGTGGTCCTGGCACGTTCTCCGCGTCTGGACTCCCAGCCTCCAGGACTACGAGACGATAAATGGAGTGGTCAGAGCCATCCACTCTGACCCTGTGTTACGGCGGCCCAAGGCAACAACGGCCATGCCCAAGCAGACATGCAGCTTCTCTTCGTTAGCTGGCTTCTTCCTACTATACCAACCACATCATAGGGTCTAACACAAAAACTGGCATTTCATCATGTTTACTGTGAATCTCCTTAGACACTTCAGTCTATCCCTGGAATACATGTTCCATTGATAAAGTTTTTTTTTAGTCATTTTATTGGGACTCATAAAACTCTCATCACAATCCACACACACATCAATTGTGTAAAGCACACTTATACATTCATTGCCCCCATCACTCTCAAAACTCTTGTTTTCCACTTGCCTCCTGGAATCAGCTCCTCATTTTCCTTCCCACCCACTCCCTCCCCGCTCCCCCTCCTCCATGAAACCTTAGTAATTTATAAATTATTATTTTATCATATCTTACACTGCCCGGAGTCTCCCTTCACCCACTTTTCTGTTGCCCATCCCCCAGGGAGGAGGTTAGATGTAGATCCTTGTAATTGGTTCCCCCTTTCTACGCCCCCTTCCCTCCCGGTATCGCCACCCTCACCACTAGTTCTGAGGGGTTCATCTGTCCTGGATTCCCTGTGCTTCCAGTTCCCATCTGCACCGCTGTGCATCCTCTGGTCTAACCAGGTTTGCAAGGTAGAGTTGGGATCATGATAGTGGGGGGAAGGAAGCATTTAAGAACTAGAGGAAGGTTGTGAGTTTCATTGATGCCACACTGCACCCTAAGTGATTCAGCTCCCCACTACCCCCTCTGCAAGGGATGTCCAGTTATCTACAGATGGGCATTGGGTCTCCATCACATACTCCCCTCGTTCACGATATGATTCCCATCCCCCTCCTTTGGTGCTTGATACCTGGTCCCCTCGACTTTCATGATTACACAGGCTGGTGTGCTTCTTCCATGTGGACTTTGTTGCTTCTGAGCTAGATGGCTGCTTGTTTACCTTTAAGCCTTTAAGACCTCAGATGCTATATCTTTTGATAGCCGGGCACCATCAGCTTTCTTCACCACATTTGCTTATACACACGTCTGTCTTCAGTGACCATGTTGAGAAGGTGGATATCATGGAATGACTGTTTAGCTGAGCAAAGTTTTTCAAATGCTTCCGCTCAATCAGCAGTAGCCCTGAAGCACTGACGGCTAGCAAACAAATACTTAGCACAGCATTAGCATAGACTCACATTAGCACTCAAATACTTGTCAAATTGTTGGATTTTGAGTATAACTCCACCTTTAAGACAGTTTCAGCATTACATCAAAAATGCATAGAAAAAGAAAGACTTCCGGAGCCAGCACACCTAAGGGTCTCCTGGTTTTCTTTTGAGGTTGTCATCAAAACGACAACAACAAAAACAGTTCTGCAATGGACTTTGGGCTGCTACTTTAATCTTACCTCAGTACAAGAATGATTTGTTCTAATAATGCGGCAATGTATAATACTCACCTTCCTGACACAATTGCTGAAGACAAAGTGGGTGCATAAGCAAACTGTGGTAAAGAAAACTGACGGTACCCGGCTACTAAAAGAAATAGTGTCCGGGGGTCTTAAAGGCTTGAAGGTAAACAAGCCGCCATCTAGCAGGGAAGCAACAAAGTCCACGTGGAAGAAGCACACCAGCCTGTGTGATCAAGAGGTCGAAGGAAATGCGAATCAGAAGTTCAAAAACCAGCAACCAAATTGACGTCAAGGAGCACAGCCATAGTGAGCCCCCAAACCTCCTGTAAGGTAATGGGGCAGCCCCTCACAGAAGGGACTCACAGCAGGGATGGTATTCCCAGGGTGCAGTGCAGCACTGTCGAAACACATCTTTCCTCTAGTTCCTTAATATTTCCTCCCCCTATTATTATGGTCTTAGTTTTTACATCATTAATCCTGTCAGACCTACACCTGTTCAAGTGTATAATTAAGACTGTTCAATGCATGAAATCCAAGAGAGATAACTCTTCAGGAATTGTAACGAGAGTGTGTGCCTGAGGACACAGGAAGAGAGGGGTGGGGGAAGGGTGGGAAGGGGGAACCTGTAGCAATGATGATGACTCGAGGGTAGTGAATCTCAGAAAGGCAGGTGAACAGAACTGGACGGTGTAAATACGAGGGGTGGGGATGACAATAATAATATTTAATATAATCACAAGGATTCTTGGGGGGTGGGGTGGGGAGGGCAGGGGAAAGGGGGAGCTGATACCAAAGAGTGGAAGAAGAAAGGAAACGTTTTGAAAATGATGGTGGCAATCGTGCTTGATCTAATTGAACTACGATTGTTATGCCTGCAGTGCTCCCAATAAAATGGAAAAAAACAAAGCAGAGCTCTGCACATGAGGTCCCAGTGACCGTGTATATTCGTGTTGTTGAGTGGCGCCCAGCTGGTTCTGACTCCCAGGAGCAGACGGCCCGCCCTGTGCCCACGTCACAGTGGGTGCTATGTTCGAGACTAACATTTCAGCCACTGTCCATCTTGTCAGTCGTCCTCTTCGCTGCCACTCTACCATGCATGCCGTATCCTCCCGTCTCTGCGCAGGGATCAACTCAAGAGCGCTGGCTTTTTAAACACTCAAAAATAACGATCAGCACTCTTCGTAATCACTTCATGATATTTCAATTCTCTGAGTCCCAAAGTTAACGATGACGAATGCCCATAGCCTTACTCACTCTCAACACGTCAAAAAATTACAGTAAAGAGATTTCCAAAAGGACGTGAAGCCACAGGAATAAAAATAAATCAGTGAAACGGGAAAGACGATAGCAGCTGGGAAAAAACCCTGCCAGGTGGAAGGCAGACGGACAAGTGTGAATTGACTTAACACAGCCACAGGACAGCAGCAGAGAGAGCCCCAAGCCAGCCCACTTAACAATCCCCAACTGGCTCACGAGCCTGCAGCACCCGGCACCTCCAGACACCAGCTCACACTGCCCGTGAGCTTGCTCTCCATTCAGGGCTGTCCTGAGCCCAGCTGGGTCTCACCCTTGTGACCCACAGGGAACAGGTGACAATGAAAAGGGGAATCAGTTAAAATTTTGTTTAGCAAGAACCACTAAGCCCACTGCCCCCACCCTGATTTCTAACTGGCCTCGCCAGCCCTGGGATCAGAATGGCCATCAAGGGCACTGCAGTGGGAGACTAGCCACACGTGGAGGAGTCAAAGCTAAACATGGGGATCCAAACAATGTTTCCCCTACTGAATGGGAGACCTCCCTTGGACTGGCAGTCTCCACTAGGAGAGTCTGCTCTGGGAGCTTGAGAAAGAAAAGTTAAAAAGAGGAGACGGCACTGGGGATTCACCAGCAAAATGGTCAGTGAGATTATCCTGCAGTGAAGTCCACAGCCTGCCAGACCAAGGGATATCTGCACACACACACACACACACACACACACACGTGCGCACGCACGCTTCAGTCAGCTGTAAGGGTGCTGTCATTCTCTCTCATGGGTGGGCATATAAATAGATCCATACATATGTAGAAAAAAAGCACCTCATGTACAAAGTAAGCCTTTACGACAGAGTAGAGCTTATAGTAGTACCTACAACCCTAAAGGACTGGTAGAACTGACCTTGTGGGTTTCCAAGGCTATACATCTTTATGGGAACAGAAAGCCTCCCCTTCCTGCCTCTGAGTGGCTGGTGGCTTCAAACTTCTAACCTTTGGGTTAGCAGCCCAGTGCGGGGCGCCAGTGACAGATGTACATACCTACTCGTGTACACATATGAAACATACAATGGAAGCGTCCCCCCCCCACCAAAATAAAACCAGAAGAAAACGTCAAGAAAATGAACACTGGTGGCGTAGACAAAGCAGAGGACAAGTGCAGGAGGCCCAACATCCAAATAGGATCCCCAAAAGACAGATGAGGGAAACAGAAGGAATGACTCAAGACAACCTCCCCAAAATGAAGGCTGGAGGAGCCCACAGAATGGGTGGAAGCAGACCCACACCAACTGCCCTGTCAAGATGAGTGAGAGAGAAGAGAGAAATAAAAGATAACATGCAAAGCATCTCAGATCCAGACTGGGGAAGATTCCCCAGCTGTGAAAGCTACAAGACCAGGGAACAACACCTTCAACACTCTGACGGGCAAATTACTTCCAACCTCAAATTCTACCACCAGCCAAACCCTCCATCAAGTGTGAGAGACAAATCATCTCGGGACACAAAATCCTACTTGCTCAGACCTTCCCCTCCAGGCTCCAAATCTGCACATTCTTTCTCGTGTTCCCTTTACTCCACCTCAAAAGATCCTTCTGTCTCCAAGCAGTCCTCAGTCAGGTTACTGGAAATCCTCCTGCAGAAGGGCAACATTTGGGAAACTCCATTTGATTTGTCTTTGTAAGTCACACTAACAACACAGCAGCATGTGCCAAGCAGTCCGTTACTGAGTAAAAGTTCACTGAAATTCAACTCAGCGTTGGAACCACAACCGCCAACTGTGGAGGGGTGTGTAAAAGCCGGCACGCATGTGGGCCCTGACGGAACTGAACGTGGGGTCTCTCAAACGTACTCCTCATGATCCCAAACTACTGAGTCATACAAATAAAAACAGAATTCTTCATAACTTCAAAAGGATTTTTAAATTGTTTAAACGCACACAAAACCACTGTCATAGAGCTGGCTCAAAGCATCCCTGTGGGATGGGGTAGAGAGCTCTCCACACGGTTTCCAAAGCTGCTGGTCCTTGCGGGAGCGCCCTACCTCATCTTTCTCACTCCGGGTGGCTGATGCCCTTGAACTGCTGACCTTTTGGTTAGCACCCAAGCACTTTAATGACTGTGACACCATGGCAAACAATATATATGTAGTTTATAAACAATATATATAGGCATCTAATTTTAAAATAACAATTTGTCATTTTCAGGTATGGAGCAACCAATTCCGAACTCACTGCTATCGAGTCAATTCCAGCTGACAGAAGCCATACACAGCATTTCTGAGAGTGCATTTTTATGGGAGCAGGCAGGCTCATGTTCCTCCCAAAGAGCAGTTGGTGGGTTTGAACTTCTCACCTCGTGGCTAGCAGTCCAAAGCCTAACCCACAGCACCACCAGGGAGCCTTTCAAAAAGGATACTGCTCTCTCAATTTACATAGAAATTTGGTCAAAGTAAAAGTAATGTTTTTAAACCAGAATGCCAAAAAAAAATTAGAGGCATACTTCCATGAGTGAAATTAATCCGGTTATAGAACTTAATTAATGTGTATTAATGGCTAGCCATAAGTATCAAATCAAATATTGATTCACAGAAATGAGATATATGTACAACATAAATATACATACATGCACACAGAGACAAAGGAACGTTTTAAAGCCATTTGAATGAAAACAGAATAGGCCCCTTTAGCTTTTCTTTAAATCTATGGGGGGCGGGGAACACACACACATACACACAAAAACTGGGGAGAAGAGAAAGTTACTGATCATCCAAACCAAACCAAACTCACTGCCAGTGAGTCAATTCTGACTCATATCGACCCTCTAGGACTGGGTAGAACTGGCTCTTTGGGTTTTCAAGGTTGGATATCTTTCCTGGAGTAGAAAGCCCCATCTTTCTCCCACGTAGCAACTGGTGGTTTCAAACTACTGACCTTGTGGTTAACAGCCCAAAGAGGAACCACTATGCCACCAGGGCTCCTTCAGTGTCCGATAATTCAAGTCAAAGGCTGATAAATAGTGTTAAAACACATGGTTCCTAATTCCACATTACAATTATTAGGCAGAGGGGGTAACGTCTAGGGAGCATCTACAACATGTACAGAGGTGGGACACCAAGATCTTCCACAGTCAGAACTAGAAAAAACTGCAAAGTGGGTGCAATGCTTCGGGGTGGGGGGGTGCCCTTCATTCCCAATCCCTTCATTGTCCAATGGCCTCTTTGCCTCCACTCTCCAGCACCATCCCCACTTGACCGAGTTCTCTGCCTTCTATCCAGGGTTTCTGTAGTCAGGAAACCACCTGACCCACATCCCACTCTTGTTATTTTCTGGTTGTTTCTGTGTTTTGCTATCTTTCCCATAGGTTTTCAATTAGAAATGTGATTACTAGAGGCTGGCAAGAGGAGATTGGGGATTAAGTGGTAGGTACGGCACACAGGTCTATTGCGAGGTGCAGATTTGTGAGTCTGGCAAGTTGTGTGACTTTCTGATACGGCGTAAAACAACATGGCACTCTGCAGGAACAAAACTTAATTCTGAATCCCTCTTGGCAACGGCGTGACTGTTTGAAAATTCAAATTTTCTTCTTCGATTACACGTGTAAGCGGGACATCACTGTACCTGTCTCTCTACTCACCCTGTTGGGTTGACAGCACACCACTCACTATGCAGACCGAGGTCTGCCAGGAATGGAAAGGAAAGCCAGAGCCGCTATGAAGCGCAGACACTCAAAGGACCATGACCACATCGAACTAAGGAGCATCTCTCGACGAAGCTCTGCGTCTCCCAGCGCCCTCTGCTCTGAGTCAGAGGAGCGACTTGGCGCCTCTGTGTTTGGCTTGTGCTGAATCCTAGGACTGAACCCACCTTCCCGCTCAAATTGGGGATGAAAAAAATTACCGTTAGAAATCGTGCTAAGTTTTAACCTTAAAGCTGCTTAAATCCTAAAAGAACATCTTTAAAAATCAGATGGTTGCCGAGTGATATTTTAACATCTCCATGAAAAAAATTTAATAGCCGTCATTCTCTACAAATGTAAGGCATTTGTCAAAGGATATATACAACGTATACTGTGTTCTTTGCAATAATTGCTATGAACTTACTAAGTATCTCTGTTTTACATATTTTAGAAAACGAACGAGGTTTGGGGACCTCAAGCTCTTGATGTGAATCTGGCACACGTTTTTTATTTCATTTTGCAAAAGAGCCTGTGAAATTGTGTGCTTGGGGGCACAGCTGAGAAAACAGAGAAAAATCTCCGCAGAGCAGCCTGCACTCAGTGGCCAGCCCTTTCACAATAAGCCTCCAGAAGGACAGATGGACAGACGGGTGATGAAGGAAGTGTGGCGACATGTCAATGGAAGGATCAGCGGGAACAGGATCGATCTCTGTGACTCAATGTGTCCGTGATTAATAGTTTAGAAACACAAGACACTTCTAACCTTTGGAAAACTGATGAGCCCCGGAATCCAATTAACAGGAGGCTGGTAACTTTGCTAGAATTCACAGCTGAGTGGCAAGACAAGCAATTTCTTTTTTCTTTCTGGAATCAGAGCGCAGTGTGTCATTTCAACCGTAATTTCTCTGCATTTCCTTCTTCCCATTTCACATGGGTTCTTGTCCTTCCTGTGTATCTTGTCCAGCTTCCTGTGCGCTTAACTGTCGCTCTCGTTCCCCAGTTCTGCCTTCCTCTGCCCCCCCAGTCCAAATGCAAAACTTCTCAGCCTAATCCTCCTCACACTTGACTGCCACAGGGGGGGAAATATGCAAAATGTTTTGTATTTCCTTCTCTGAGAGGAAAAACCGACCACACACACACACAGAGCTTCAAAAGGTTTGTGAGGAAAATGGAATTAAAAGACAATATAATTTTGCCATTAACGTTTTGAAGCCCCCTGTCTGCACACACACACACGGCTGACTCAGGTGGAGAGCCAAATGTGAACCAAGAGAATCTAAGTCTTCTTCTGAAGATTGCAGCTTCTGCCCGTAGATGTCAGTTAGGACGCGTGCAGCCCCAGGAACTGTGGCAATCATTTCCCCACAGTGAGGGGCGCCGGTCCAAGAAGGGCAGAATCCAGAGAAGGTGATGCCATGATACCTCCGTGATCCTCACGCAGGACACCGCCAGGGACCTGTGTCCCCCTCGGTCCTCTTACGTAACAATTCCCTTGAATGTGTAAGCCCACATGGCTTGAATTTTCTATTACTTATACTCAAAGTATACTGACCCTGAACCCAAACCCACTGACACTGACCGGAGAGAACTTTGCAGGTTGTAAACGCAGGCGCCGGCAGCTCTTCTTTCTCCTGTGGAGCGACTGGTGGGTTTGAACCATCTAACCCACAGCTTCATCGGGGTTCCCACGACCTGCTAGGCTGCCACACAGGAACTCGGTGGGGAAGTAAGATCCACCACCTCACGTTAGTACCACTGCCATTTACTACTGGGTTTCTGGTGTCGCCACCTCCCTATGCCCCTCCTTCACCCTCTCTAATCCAAGCTTCGGTGGTGGGGTGGTGCAACTGAATGACGGGGTGGCCCAAAATTTGGCAAATAATGAAAGGTCTTAATTAAAATTCACACAGTAATAAATCCGAGGTGTTTCTGGCAGTGCTTGCTGTTGTAAATTTCTCGGGCAAAGAGGGGTCGTGAGTGGGAAAAACTACAAGAAGCCCTGCAAAGCGCCTGTCACACAGCTGAGCCGGTGCTCAGTGAGGGCTGTGGGAAACAGGCCGCTTGAGTGCGGGGTGACTCAGGTGCTTAGTCAGGTAATGGTGACAACAGCAGCCACGCTACCATTCTTCCTCTGTGCTGGGTATTGTTCTAGTCCCTTGGCTTAAAATAAGTCAATTCTCCAACACAGCTATAAAGACATGGATGAAGCCATGATTGCTTTTACTTTCAAGATACAGAAACTAAGGCAAGTGGGGTTTAAAAGTCTTATCCAAAGTAAGTGGCAGAGGCAGGATTTGAACTCAGGCTGTCTATGCTTAGAATCTCTGAACTACTTGTGAGTCTATGAGGGCCCTTTCCAGTGTCTTTTAGCAAAGCCCTGTGGCAGGAAGCCAGTCCCTGTATCTGGGCTAGATTGAAGTAAACTAGCCCTGGCAGCAGAGTGGGTGACTCATTGGGCTACTAACCACAAGGTCAGCAGTTCAAAACCGCCAGCTGCTTTGTGGGAGAAATATGAGGCTTCCTACTCCCACAAACAGTTATAGTCCTGGGGACCCACATGGCATTTCTATCCTGTCCTAAAGGGCCGCTATGAGTTGACTAGATGGCAGTGAGTTTTATTTTCTCCATACCTTGGAATTTTCATTCCTGGAAGAAGGATGCAGGACCAACTGTACTTTTCGGATTAGTCCTTCTGAGAGCCATTGCCCTGACTCCTCCCCCTTCCCTGGCACTGACCGGGCTGATGACACAGGGGGATCACACTGACCAAGCTGGTGGGGTAGTGCACTGGACATTGGATTAACCGCAAGGCCAGAAGTTTGAGACCGTAACTTCTACTCCTGTAAAGAATGACAGTCTCAGAAACCCTCAGAGGCAGCGGTCCAAGTGGGTGGGAATTATGAAAACAGAAAGAAACCACTAAAATCTTGCCTTGTTTTGATCACCTTTATTGAGGCATAATTCACATGCAATAAAAGGACCCATTCTAAGTATAAAAATACCTGATTTGGGGCAAACATTTCCTCATGTAACACCAGTATATCATGATACAGAAAATTTCCATCATCTGTAAAAGTTCCCTCAGGACAACTGCAGGCAGTAACAACACTAACTCAGCAACCAGCCACCAATGTCTGTCTTTTCTTTCACTGTGGTTTTGCCTTAACTAGAATTTCATTTAAATGGCTTAATACAATACGTAGCCTTTGGGCTTCTTTCACTGAGAGCAGTGCAGGTAAATAAGTCATAGCTTTTTACAGCAGGCAGAGTGCTAGTCACTAGTATGAATAGACGGCAATTTGTTTATTCATTCACTAGTTCACTAATGAACATTTGGGAGGTTTCCAGTTTCTGACACCTATGATTAAAGCAGTCATAAATACTCAGGTACAAATCCTGGTGAGGGCCTGTGTTTTCATTTCTCTCAGGTAAATGCCTGGGAGCAGCACTGCTGGGTCATATGCTAAGGGTATATTTTAGCTTCACAATCAAATGGCAAACTACTCCGCAAAAGAGATATTAGCATTTTACAGCCTTGAGAGTTGCTCAACAGCCTCCCCAGCGGTCAGGCTTTTTGAATCCATTCAGGTGGGTGTGCAGTGCTACCTCACCAAGGTTTAATTTCCCTAATGACTAAACCTTCTGCTGCTTCATAAGGTTTTCAGTGGCGAACTTTTTTCGAGTGGTGTGCCTCTTTGTTCTCCCTAGTCTGCCTTGCTTGGTAGAGGATCAGCAAAATGGCCTTCAAGAGATGGACTGATACAGTGGCTGCAACAACGGGCTCAAAGGCAGGAACTATTGTGAGAATGGTGCGGGACCCGGCCACTCTTTGCTCTGCTGAGCATGAGGTGGCTTTGGGTCAGAACCCACTCTGTGCTACCTAGCAGCAACAGCTAACAAGGACTAGTGAGCTTGAACACGTTTTCCTGAGCTTCCTGGCCATCCACAAATGATCAGTGAACTCGCTGCTCAGACCTGGTGGTTGCTGTTTTTAATTGGTCTGTTTGCCTTCTGATAAGTGAATAGTAAGTAGGTATTCTTTATATACCCTTGCTGCAAGTATCGGAGATGAAGTCTAGCCATCCTCGCTTATAAAGGGCATTCTAGTTATACTTCTTCCAGGAGAGATTGGTTGGTTCTTTTGGCAGTCTGTGGTAGGTGCAATATTCCTCCCGGCACCATCATTCAAATGCACTGATTCTTCTTTGAGCTTCCTTACCAATATCCAACTTTCACATACAGATGAGACAACTGAAAATACCAGGCCTTGGGTCAGGCACACCTTAGCCCTCAAAGTAACCTCCTTGCTTTTCAAACCTATAAAGAGGTCTCATGCAGCAGACTTATCCAATGCACTGTGTCATTTGATCTCCTGACTGCTGCGTCCATGAGCATGATTTTGGAAACAAGCAAGACTTGACAGCTTCCATCTTTTCTCCATTTATTGGTCCTTTTCTCTATTTATTGTTCCTGTCCTTTAAGTCATTTTATTGGGGGCTCGTACAACTCTTATCACAATCCATGCATCCATCTATTGTGTCAAGCACATTTGTAGATATATTGCCATCATCATTCTCAAAACATTTTCTTTCTACTTGAGCCGTTGGTGTCAGCTCCTCAGTTGTGAGGATTTTGATCTTCTTCGTACTGGGGGTTGTAATTCATACTGAAGGCTGCAATCCTTGAGCTACAACAGCTAAGGCTCCCTCCTCCCCACTTTCAGCAAGCAGGGTTGTCATGTGCACATCACAGGTTGTTAAGAACCCTTCCTCCAGTCTGGATGCCAGGTTCTCATTCATACAATCCAGCTTCTCTGATTATTTGCTGAGCATACAGATTGAGTAAATGTAGTGAGAGGGTACAACCCTAATGCACACCTTTCCTGATTGTAAACCATGCAGTATACTCTTGTTCTGTTCGCACAACGGCCTCTTGATTAGTGTGCAGGTTCCACATAACACAAGGAAGGGTTCTGGAATGCCCATTCTTTTCAAAGTTATCCATAGTTTGTTATGATCCACACAAACACAACTGAATGCTTTCACGTAGTCAATAAAAACAAGTGAACATCTTCCTGGTATTCTCGGCTTTCAGCAGTGATATCCATCTGGCGTCAGCAACGATATCCCTTGTTCCATGTCCTCTTCTTAATCTGGCTTGAACCTGTCAACATACTGCGGCCAGAGGGGGAGGTAGGGGAAAGGCAGTGGGTGTTCACAAACCTACGGGCAAGGGAACAACAAGTGATCTAAATTCGATGGTGAGGAGGATGTAGAATGCCTGGTAGGGCTTGATCAAGGGCAATATAACCAAGAGGAATTACTGAAACTCAAATGAAGGCCGACATGATAGTGGGGGAAGAGGAAAGTAAAAGGAAAATAGGGGAAAGAACTAGGAGACAAAGGACATTTATAGAGGTCTAAATATAGGCATGTATATATGTAAATGTATTTATATATAACAATAGGGAAATAGGTATATGTATATATATTTAGGTATTAAGTATTAAGGTAGCAGACAGACATTGGGCCTCTACTCAAGTACTCCTTCAGTGCAAGAACACTTTGTTCTAATAATCCGACATTCTGTTATGCTCACCTTCCTGACACGATCACTGAAGACAAAATGGGTGCATAAGCAAATGTGGTGCCCAGCTATCAAAAGATATAGTGCCTGGAGTCTTAAAGGCTTGACAATAAACAAGCGGCCATCTATCTCAGAAGCAACAAAATGTACATGGAAGAAGCACACCAGCTTGTGTGATCATGAGGTGGCGATGGGATCGGGTATCAGGCATCAAAGGCCCAGAACCAAAAAATCATATCAATGTGAATGAGGGGGAGTACAGGATGGAGACTCAATGCCCACCTACAGACAATTGGACATCCCCTTACAGAAGGGTCACCAGGAAGATATGAGCCAGTCAGGTTGCAGTAAAGCGCCGGTGATATACAACATTCCTCTAGATCTTTAATGCTCCTTCCCCAACCCCCCAACTATCATGACCACGGTTCTACCTTACAAATCTCGCTAGACCACAGCATGTACATGGGTATGGATAAGGGGATAAGGGCTGGAAGCACAGGGAATCCAGGACAGATAAACCTCTAGGACCAATAATAAGAGCAACAATACCAGGAGAGTAAGGGGAACATGGGAGGAGAAAGGGGGAAACTGATCACAATGATCTACATATAACCCCTCCCAGGGGGCTGGACAACAGAAAAGTGGGTGAAGGGAGACATCAGTCAGTGGTAAGACATGAAAAAAAATTATAAATTATCAAGGGTTCATGAGGAAGGGAGGTGGGGGAGGGGGTGGAAATGAGGAGCCAATACCAAAGGCTCAAGTAGAAAATGTCTTGAAAAAGATGATGGCAACAAATGTACAAATATGCTTGACACAATGGATGGATGGATGGATGGATGGATTGTGATAAAGAGCTGTTCAAGCCCCCAATAAAGTGGTGTGTGTGTATATATATATATATATATATATATATATATACTGCTGCAACCATTGTTGGATGGTCTTTGGCAAAATTTTGCTTGCATGCAATATCAATGATATTCTTTAATTTGAGCATTCTGTTGGATCACCTTTCCTTTGAATGGGTACGGATATGGATCTCTTCCAGTCATTTGGCCATGCAGCTGTCTTCCAAATTTCCTGACATAGACAAGTGAGTGCTTCCGGTGCTTCAGCAGCTTGTTGAAACTAGTATTCCATCAATTCTTGTTTTTTTCACTAAATGCTTTTAATGCAGCTTAGACGTCTTCCTCCAGTACCACTGGCTCTTGCTCAGAAGAGGAGACTAGTACCATATATATTCATGTGTAAGCCAAGTTTTTCAGCGCATTTTTAATGCAGTTTTGGGGGTAAAAATTAGGTGCCTCGGCTGATATTCGAGTTGGCTTATACTTGAGTATATGCAGTAAGTCCTAGTTGAGCCATCCATGATGAAGGGTAAGCACAGAATAGTCTTTAGGACCTACAATCTAAACAAAGGACTTCAGATCAACCCACTGAACCTTAAGTAAAGATAATTACAGGGGATAAGAGATGGGCCAAAATACAACTCCCCTACCCACTGGAGAAACATACCACACGGCCCAGTCTCTCCCACATATAGACAGACATAACACAAAAGAGCATACGTCATTCCAGTATGAAATCTGAGGTTAAGCCTGATTTAGATCAGTGCTACATTAGTTTAAGCTACATGGGTGGGGTCATTGTGTAGCCTTAGTCACCATACAGAGCAGAACACAAGGCTCCTTGGGTTTCTTAAACAAAAACAAAACAAACGAACGTATATATCCCTATAGGTAAGAATGGGACAAAGTCATATGAGACTGTATACAGTTTGTAAATACATGGAGGTCTATGGTCTCACATACTGGCTTATGGCACCAAGCACAGCCACACAGTTCTGGACTGCCCAGGTTCACATATTTTTCTAGCACAGAGACGGGAATGACAAACCCCACAGTGGGTCACATCTGTCAGCTGCAGCTGCTCCTGCCTTGTGTGGGTCATCTGACTGTTTTGTCAGGCGGTGGAGCATGATCTAGAGGTGCAAAAGAGACTGCACTGCTCCCTCCCTTAGCCTCCAGGAATTCATTTTCCCCGCTTTCTTCAACCACGGAAATTAGTGCATCCCTTTCCACTAGCTGTGTCTTCATCTTGTTTGCAATCAGCTCCTGTGGCATTTTACCCTGCTATTCAGAATATCCTGGAATGACTCTTGGGATTTATTCCTGGATCCTGGATCACTTAGACATGTAGGATTTTGGGTTGGTTTGTTTTTGTTCTTGTTTCCAACTAGTTTCTAATTCACCAGGTATCACCATGTCGTTTTTCTAATGTAATTCATTTGTGGTCAGAAAATAGTCTTTGCATGATTTAAATCATTTCAGATTTAGTGTAGACTAACCTGCCCCCGCCCACCCCCACCCCCACCCAACAACAACCAAAAAAAAGATGTTCAAGTTCTAATCCCCAGAACCTGACATGGCAAAAAGGAATTAAGGGTCTATGTGGATCGAGAGTTTCTATTCACCAACCCTGAGATGAGGAGATTATCCTGGGCTGTCCTGGTGGGCTCCAGGTAATCACGACGGACCTGCTAAGTAGAAAAGGAAGGCAGACAGCATGACGAAGAATCAACTCAGGGAGACGAAATGGACCGGGGAACAGTTCTCCTCTGCAGCCTTCGGAAGGAACAGGGACTGGCCTGCACTTGGATTTCAGTGCCGTGAAACCCAGCTCCAAGTCAGACCCCAGCACTGCGGGTAACGCACGTGGGTACCTTGAAACCACGTGCTTTGCGGTCATTTGTTACAGCAGCTACAGAAAACGAATTCATTACATTTACCGAGACTTGCTAATCACCTCACAATGGTCTGTTTTAGGAAACAGACCCGGTAAACATGTGCATTCAGTTGCTGTGGCTTGGAGGGGTAAATCGAAACCAGTTGGGGAAAATCGGCTAACAGTGATGGCCTCCAATTCTTAATCTCTCTACTGATGTCTTGGGGTGCTCTAACACATATTGGGAAAGGATGGTGAAATATCCAAATACAAACTGCTTCTACAACTCTTTCCAGAGCTATTAGCTGTTGCCTCGTGTATTTTCAGCCTGTTGTTAACTTCAGCGTTATTAAATCTTGATGAATTGACCCTTTTGATCATAAGTAATGTACTTCTCAACCCTGCTAACAGTTCTTATTCTTGCTTCTACTTTGCTATTATTGTAACAAGTTATAGTATTTTAATATTTACATTTGCATACCTGTGCTCATTCTTTAGATTTGACAAGTCTATATCTTTATATTGCAGGTAGATTTCTTGTAGATATCAAAAATTGATTATGCTTATTATTCCCATCCAAAACTCCATTCACAAAGGAGAGCTTCATTTACATTGAATATAATTATCGATAGACTTGGATTTAAATCAGACATCTTATTTATTTTGTACTGAGGTCACTGCTTTCTTTTTTTTTAAAACATTTTATTAGGGGCTCATACAACTCTTGTCACAATCCATACATATACATACATCAGTTGTATAAAGCACATCCGCACATTCCCTGCCCCAATCATTCTCAAAGCATTTGCTCTCCACTTAAGCCCTTTGCATCAGGTCCTCTTTTTTTTTTCTTTTTTTCCCCCCTCCCTCCCCGCTCCCCCCCTAGGTCACTGCTTCCTACCTTTGTCTTCTTTTGCATTAACTCAGCACTTCATTACTCAATTTTCTCTCAATCATTGGTTTATTAGCTGTATGTTTTTGTTTCTTAGTAGTTTCTTTTCTCAAATGATTTCTCTAGAGTTGGCAACACATACCTTTAATCTATCACCTACACATGCCACGAATACCATTTCTTTCGGGGTGTAGTACAGGAATCCTAAAATGACATATGCCCATTTCCTTCACTGGCATCTTTTGAGCTAATGTCACCTTAACTTTTTATGTCCAGATGTGATATACGCACATTACTTTTGATGCTGAGAGGGAGCCATCCTTTAGATTTATAAAAATTCTATCAAGAACAAAGCCGTTTGCATGTATCTCACATCGTGACCTACTCTGTCTTCTTTTCCAGGCTTCCATACTTTCAGCTGAAGAGAGACTGTTAGGATTTCTCCTTGGGGCCAATTCCCACAGTTTTTGTTTGCCTGGAAAAGTACCTTAATTGTTAAAAAATAAATAAAAATGTCCTCACTAGACATATACTTCTAGGATAACAGTTTTCTACCCCCACCCCTACTCCTCCCCCAGCCCCAGCACTTTCAATGTTGCTCTTTGTTCTCTTGCTGGGAGTTTTACCTTTGCTCTCTGTAATAGTTTATTTTTTTTCACGAATTGTTTACAACAAATTGATCATGAAGTGCCTCGGTTCTGCTTTCTTCATGATTTCCCAGCTTGGGGGGATTTCACTGCGCTTTGCCCTCAGACTTGTCCCTATATTTTGAAAGGCCGTGGTCACTGTGAGACGAAGCCAAAAAAGAATTGTTCCAAGGGGCCCAATTCGTACATGCACGGGCTTATTCCAAACAAGTGTTTAGACTCCATGATCAGTGGATGCTTCCAGGCAAGTTCTCTCCGTAATACATCTCAAAGGAAAAGACTCTGTTTGTGCCTTGGGAAAATGTCACTTGGAAGTTAAAATATCAAATTTAAACAAAACTCCAGTGGGTATCTTGCCAAAATGACACTTTACAAGCTTACGAGAAGGCTGCCCACATAAGAAATACTTTTCAGATAGATCGAGCCTTTGAACGAAAGCCAGGAAGACCTCAGACTAGGTGTCAAGAGAAGGAAGAGTCCGACGCTGGGCGGATGATGGGCCGTGGCGGAAGCACGGACACGGCTGAAAGAAGACAGGGGAATGGCCAGTGAGGCCATCGTGACTGACATCGAGGCCGCATGTGATTTGGCATTTCCAATTTTCAGCAAGCCTCTTGGCCTCAGTAACTTGCTGACTCCCTGGATGTCAAAGGTGGTGGGGAAAGCTCAGCTCTTTGAGCAGGACGGCAAAAGCTAAGGAAGAGGAGTTCATGGGACGAGTCTTGGGTTTACCGATACCAACCAGAGGGCAGGGTCCGGTGGAAGCAGTGGCCCTTCCAGGAAACCGTCTGGGTCAATTCAGTTCAAAGCACAGCGCTCACCGCTAGGCTGACGACAACAGTCAGGCTATGGTGGTTTTCAAGTGGATCAATAGCGTGGGGGTTGCAAAGTCAAAAATGACAGAGAAGATTGACCCACTTCTTCATTCATTGACAAACCCTTACTCAAGGTGGAAAATACCTAAAGCAAAAGGTTGACAGAAAATGCATGAAAAAAAATGTTCTCGGATGCCTAAAGATTTCTGCTATTATTACTCCTATAAGAAACTTAGCATCCAGCAATGGATGAGTGTGGTATAAAGAATTTACCTTTATCTAAAATATGGTGGTCTTCCTCCTGTTTCCTTAGCCTTAAAGGCACATAAATCCTCGGACTTCCAGTGGTACGCGGACATACAGACTGTAGGGTTTGAGCCTGGCATTTGCCTCATCAGTCGGAGGGCTAGTTTCCTTTCGATTGGAGAGCTCTGACCTGGCACCGTATGGAGAGGAGAGAGCCATGTGGGGCACACACATCGGAGATGCTCGGGAAAATGGGTTGATTCATGTTCACATTTGGGGACTGGACTTATGTTCTTATTGACAAAATGTGATAAGCATATAATAGAAATAATCACCACATTAGTATAAAATAAATATCTTTAGAAAGCTATTTCCAAAGCATTTTCCAACATTTCATAGAGGAAAGGGGTCACTCGGGCTATGGTCTTAAAGTCAACCTAAATTTCAAAAATCATCAATCATTTAGATGATTTTTAATAAGCGATTATTTCCATTTCAAACCCTCAGTTTACAAGGCTCAAGGGTTGCTTGTTTGTTTGGTTTTTAGCACAGTTTTTAAGCCCAGGATGATTTCGTTTTCTTTGAAAATGGGGCTGTAACTTACAGTTCTCCCCCCAAACAATCCATACCACCGCATGAAAGACTTGCTCCGCTACAAACCTATCATCGGGGACCATTTCCTTTACATGGTCGAGATGCAGCCCGGTGTCAGCACAGCCTCCTGGGCCAACACTTTTTGGGAACAGCTAGCACTTTGCAGTTTCCACACTTCCTGTTGCCATAATCCCAAATCTCGATCGCTGGGCTTTCCCTTTGATTAGTGTCTCTCAACGTTGAGTCCATGGTCAAGCTGAGGAGCTAATGGAAAGGGCTGGAGGCAAGATGGCCATGGCCAGGGCAGGGAAGGGAGAGGGGAATCCGTGAAAGGACTTGATTCGCTGACTTCTCATAAATTTCATTTTAATCACGGCTGACAGAGAAGTTGGTTTGCTTCCTTAGTAGCTGTTGTATTCGCAAAAGTTACACGTGCCCGACGGAGACTTTATTGGCTAGTATCCCTCAACCCTCATTCAGTCACAGTCTGGACTGTCGCCTGTGATATGGTTATGTTGTTCACATTAACTTACCCTGAGTGAGCATTGTTCTTTTTTTTTGCCGTGCATAGTGCCAATTGATAAGAGGGCCTGGAGCTCCCATGGGTGCCCGCTTGAGGTTTGCAAGTGGAGATAAAACTAGCCATGTACAATGCCATGTGCCAAGACAGCAAACAAAAATCCAGGATGCATAGACTATCCATTGGGGATTAAAGGTTACTATACACCAAGAACAGACATCAGTATGAATATGTTCACAGGATGAAGAAAGCAGGATTAATTTGCCCCAATCATGTGTTTTTAATTTTCCTGAACTTCTTGGTGACACTCAACTCAGGCAGCTATAGCATCCTTGTCATCCTGCCGGCACACAGGATGACAAGGGAGCTTACAGGAAACAGAAAGCCAGCGTGTTCAAGCAATTAGTTTGAAAAGAAATCACACCCCTAGCTGCCCACCACCTCCGCAACCCACGCAGAATAGTTCTAACTCTAAAATTATACGATCGAGGCACACGGGGCATTTTAATATTTGTTCAGTTAGAAAAGAATAGAGGCAATGCTCTGTTGGGTGAAACATTGGAATTGCATGAAAATACATTTTTAAGATAACTTACACCTTATTCTGTTTGTATGAAATTAACCTGAGCAGCATTTTAAATTTTAATTGTAATACTCTTCGAGATGAATGAGGCTATTGTGACTAATTTCCTGCAAACCCCCCGACCCCCCCAAAAATAAAACCCAACCCTGTTAGTTTTAAATATTTACACCTACACAAGAAACACACAAGCATTCTCATATACAACACGGATGGCAGATGGGATCATTTCCTACGACGGGGTATCAGAGGGGAGAAAAAGAACAGATTTTACTGTTTCTATTTGGACAGCCATGAAATGAACAGCCAAGAACCTCCAAGAGATGCCTGTGAATCAGCACTGCAAAACCTGTCATCACAATCATTATCGGGCGTGAGTATCAGTAGACAGGGGAAGGACGCAGGCGAGAGCGGGACTTCTAAAAGTTCATGGATAAATGGAATGAAAAGGCCATGAAAGTTTCCCAGGAACTTTGTGAAGCCCTCCTCACATATAGGAGCATCTTTTGATGTCTTGTGTTTCATATGTCTACCTACATGTGAATAACCATGTTTAACACCACAATGACATGCAAATGGTTATTTTGTTGGTTTTTAATATGGCAAATATCGGCAGAATGAAACATTGGCTTTCAGCCATCCTCGCACGGACGGTTCAGTGCTGTTCATGTGGTTTCCAGCCATCTCCCTGGTTCGTCCCCGGCTCTCGGGGCGCTGTTACCACTGTCGATGCATGGCTTCCCCATCATCTGCTCTCGGTCTGGGCCTCAGCTCCAGTCAGCGCCTCCCCCGCGACCCGCACTGCTCCCCACTCACACTTTTGAAAGCTGGGCTTCATGCCAGCTCAGCCTTCATCTCTTACTTCGTACAATTCCTGAGAAAACATGCTGGTTCTGGGTATGTCAGCGATCCCCTCAGTGTGCCATCACCAACCCCTCTGCCTCCGTGAGTGGCCCGGTCCATCCCATCCCTCCTTCCACTGGGACCCTTGGGAAGACCACCCTGGGTGAGGGCTGCCCTTCCGTCTTAAGTGGCAGATGGCTCTGAGGTGCGCAGCCTTGCGCGTGCTCTTCCTCCTCACAGCGACCTGTCTCTGGGTAGGCGGAAAACGGAGCCACGGGGATGAGCTGGCGCAGTGGGGACACAGTGGGCTGCTCAAGGAAATGTCGGCAGTTCGAAACCACTGGCTGCTCCTCCGAAGAAAGATGAGGCTTTCTGGGGCAGTTCTACCCTGTCCTACAGGGTCCCTGTGAGTCGGACTGGACTCGTTGGCAGTGAGCCGGACTGGACTCATTGGCAGTGAGCAGCACCCCAGTGGGGGGGCTGAGTTCCAGATCCCAGAGGTGGCTCAGGGCCACTGTCTTGTGGGGCACAGGAGTCATTGGTCCTAGCTCAGATGGTCTATAAAACAGAGGGGAAACAGTACAGGAGGAAAGGATGGGGTGAGTCGGGGAGAGGCCAGATTCTCCCAGCGGCTATAGGCCCCTCAGAGCAGCCAGCCTCTCAAACAGGAGAGTTCGACCCCGGCACCTCCGGCTGTTCCGCACACACCTGGGGCCCAGCAAGTTAGTCCCCCCTCTCACCCCTCCACCTGCTTCTCCCACCCTTCGGGGGTCCTTGGGGCCCCCATCTGAGCAGTCCCAGATGAGCGAGTGCCCAGGCAGTGGCACTGTGTATCCAAATTGACACCTGGCAGGATGCCGTGCTACTGAACAGGCAAGGAACACAGTAAGCCGGCTGCAGCCGACTCGCCACGGACGACCCCCCACAGCTCAGAGGAGACCTGGGTTCCATAGGGTTTTCAGGGGCCGATCTGTCCAGAAACGGATGGCCAGGCTTTTCTTCCGAGGCACCTCTGTGTGCACTCCACATGCGCCCTGGAGGTTAGCAGTTGAGAGGCCTAACCACTGCACCACCCGGGGACTCCTGTACAAGAAGACAGCCTTGCTTTGGGACAGCTCGTCAAGGCTTTTAGCAGCTTTTCCACTGCCGCTTACCACGGTGGGAAGCAGAAAGGGACGGAGCATGCTGGTGCTTCCCCAGAGGGAAAAGACATCCCTGCGACAGACACTCTCTCCACGCCACACGCTCCCTACAGGCGCCACGCCCCCATCACGGCCCCTCTCCCCCATCCCCAGCTAGGAGACATGCAAATTCTTTGAAGCAAGAAGCAAATCGTATTGGGGGGCAGGGGGGGGTTATTAGCTGGTTTTCTGCTTATCAATCTTCCTCCTTTATTTTTCGCCATGCTGACAACTGGCAGCAAACTTAAAAGAAATGCCCTTTTGTTTATTTATTTATTTTTAGAAATGCCCTTTTATTTTATTTACTATTTTTTTAGAAATGCCCTTTCAAAAAGAAAAAGAAAAAAGGACCTTCTTTGTATAAGTGTATTTCTTTTGAAAGATTCTCATGATCATAATAATTTTTTCTTGTTTGTGCAAATTAAATAACATGGGCTCAAGGTAATTACTAATGTTACCTTAAGCAAGACTGTGCTGTCTGGACTTTTCCCCTCAAAACTCACTGCTATTGGGGCAATTCCTACTCATAGCACCCCAGCAGAGCAGGGCAAACTGCCCCTGTGGGCTTCTGAGACTGCAACTGCTCATGGGAGTAGAAAGTCTCGTCTTTCGCCCTCAGAGAGGCTGGTGGTTTTGAAGAGCTGACCTTGTGGTTAACAACCTAATTCAAAGCCACTTCACCACCAGGGCTGACTCTTTAATCCCACAGATCTAGAACTGACCACACAAACTCATGTTCTTTAGTTTGTTACAAAAGATGCCAACAGGCCCTGGGCTGTCCTCCAAGGATAGAAAATCAAGCGAGCAGGACCAGAGGCTCTGCGACAGAAGCAGGGGTGGCAGAGGATGCTGGGAGAGCTCTTGCCTTCCGTGCAGGAGACAGGGCTGGATGAGTCCCAACCGCTCAGCCACCATCTAGGTGTCAGTGTAGGCGCACTAGTATGTGCCAAATATGTTTTCACACAGCTTCCAAAGTCGGATTGGGATTGGGAAGAAGCCTGACTGTCTACTTCTGAAAATCAGCCAGTGAAAACCTATGGCCCCAAAGGGTCAGATCTTCAACCAGGTCTGGAAGCACTTTGTACTCTGGTGCAGGGGCCCCCCAAGAATGGAGGAGTCTTCCTCACGACGACAATGGGCAACAAATGGAATTCACTAAGTTTAAAGACCCAGAGGCTCTCTGAGAGAGGTCGTCAGGGGCTAAATCATTTTCCTTAGAGTTTCAATACCCAGCATGCTACATTCTAGTCAAAATGATGCTGTGGAAATGTGAATGTGACTAAGCACAGCCGACTAGCATGACTCAGAATCAAACCTCGGTGAATCAAGTCCATCTTATGGCGACCACAAAATATTATTGGAAAGTCTCAAAAAATATTGCAGTGAGTAACTTCACTTTGTGCTATTATCATTGTGGGAAAGAAAAGTACAATATGGCTCTCCTGCCTTCTATAGCAACTTAGGACAAAACCATTAGATGGGCCAGAGCAATGCTGCTGGGGGTGCAGAGGGCCAGAGGCCAGGCAGCCCAGTGTGAGGTGCCGGGGCCCCCCTGAGGTGAAGGCAGCACCAACAAACAGGGAGAAGGGTTACTTACACCGGTGACGACTGTGCTAAGGAAAAGCCACCCTGCGGATAACGAGAGCCAGGTAGCTCACTGTCAGAGAAGGGAGACACCTTATATGAACTGTGTGGGTTGGGCTGCAATGAGCTATCCTTGTGAACTCAAGGCCTGCACTAGGAATATACAGAGAAATACGTAAGGTGGGTGTGTACAGCTAGAGCCACTGAGGTGGCCTCGGGGCTGTGACACCCCAGTGCTCCGGTGAGGATTTCTAAACACTGTTTCCCATTAAAAAGATCCTCACTGCAATGAGTTAATTCGGACTCATAGTGACCCTATAGGGCAAAGGAGAACTGCCCCTTTGGGTTTCCGAAGTTATACACGCTTACAGGAGCTGAACATCTCAACTTTCTCCTGAGGAGCAGTTGTGGTTTTGAACTATGGACCTTTTGGTTAACAGCCCAGCTTGTAACCCCAGAAGATGCAGAGCTCCGTAAAGAAAGGGCTGATTCCAGGGTTGGGACATGGAAAGAACAGGATGAGTCAGAGCTACTCTGTGCATCCAAATGAGTGACAGTCACGAGTCACATAGGAAACTACGTCCCCCTTGGCGTCCTCTAAAATAAGCGGGGAGGGGAGAGTCTTTCCTGGACAGAAGGACAACTCATCAAGAGAATGATGAAAACTAGGCTTTCTATTTAGCAGCAATTATATTAATTATTTCATAGTACAAATTATCTTTAATATGTATATTGTGGCCCTAGAAAAAGTCATTTATTTATCTAATTCTCAGTTTCCTCGCCTGTGAAGGGGCGTGACCTGGATTCATGATTTTAAACTTTAAATTCAAGGACACCTGTTGCCAGGTAAAAATCTTTTATGATGGTACTATAAGAGACGAAGTCAGAAAGTACCGCTGTAAGACCGCTGACGACCTTCCTTCCATCAACAAGCTGTTATTGCTTGACATGTGCTCCACCTGTGTCTATGCGGCTTGCATCGTTGAGAAACCCCCATCAGTTTTTCCTTTGACGTGTTCTTTGAGTTTGGGGAACAAAAAGAAGTCTGAAGGAGCAAGATCGAGATCGAGACTTAGGGCAGAGGGATACAGAGAAGCAGCATCTCTGGTTATGGCTCCGCTCGCATCATCTTTATAGCTCCCGCCAAATGACTGGGCGGGAGCATGCAAGTGTGGTAAAGAAGACTCAAACTGGGAGATGGGTCAGTTTGGTCCTTGCTCTGGGCTACTGCAGAGTGTGGGGAAATCCCACGGCCAGCAGGAGGAGAAGTCATGCTCATCTGGGATGGGTGGGTGGGGACGCGGCAGAGGCAGAGCGTGAGACAGATCAGAGGGTTTCCAGGAGCATGGAGAGAGTAAACTGAATGCCTTTGACAGAAGGCTGGCTTGCAGAGTGGGTGCCCTTTGGGCATCTAGCAGCACTAAAAGAGCTGTGTAACACGTCACCACAGCAGGGCAGAGGCTGAGGACCCGAGAGAGATGGCATGGATGAGACAAGGTGCAGACAAAAGAACTGTATTTTTATAATGTTTTCTGGTCCTAATTTGTTTCCACCCGCTGATAAAACCCCATCATCATGTGTACTGGCTGTGAGCTCTGTGTGGCCACTGCAATGGATGGTGAAACCCAGTAGAGAGCAGAGTGCCGTGGGGTGGCTGGTGTTAGAACAAGGGAAAGGAAGTTGGAGGGTGGAGGCATGTCTGACCTCTGACTGTTAAGAGTCCTCCTTGGGCAGAGGAGGACTTGACTTCTCCTTTGTGTAGCCAGAGGAGGTCAGGCATAGCTCTCTTGGTACTTCTGCAACGGGGTAAGATTTCCCAGTGAAATCCCTGTAGGGCGGCCAGGGCTACGTCGGAAGGATGAGTAGGTGCATTGTTGTGATGGGAAGAAGTTGCTCAGTACCACTTCCCTGGCCATTGTCTCACAGTTGAAGTTTTAAACTTTCTGAAGACATCTTCTCTAATAAGCCTCCAGGATCATCCAGTGGCCTTTAAGAAAATCTATCAAAATGACCTTTTGGGGATCCCCCAAACCAGGCCTTCTGAATTGACACACCTCTGGCTTGGATCCACTAGTTGAGCAGATCTCCTCAGGAGCCACTGTTGGGATTAGACCTTTGATTTTTTTAAGGCACCTGAATAAGATTACGATGCATATATAAATTGAAAGAGCTCACCTGCATCGACTGATCGCAGGGGCATGTTTTGTTGTGGTACCCTCATGTATGATTGAGTTGAAATTCCATTAATCAATACTTCGGACTTACCTTTGATAAATAACGGTGCTGATAAGGGGATGAAACTTTCTGAGGAAAATGTAATAACTAAAATGAACGCCTTTACGGAAATAAAACATCCTAGCAATCTGGAGTTTTCCGATTACAAGAATAAAACAATACAGGACAGGAAAACTGGTCATGAAAGACTCTATTATGACTTCATAAGACTAGGTTGTCACTGGATCGACAGTAGTCGAGTTTAGGCACTTCCCCTAAAATCGAACACTCCCAGAGAAGGATTCTTGAAGAATGAGCGGATTATCAAGATCTGGAAACAGTTCATTTCCTGGCCTGATACCTAACCATTCTAATTCAAGAGCAGTCGCTGGAATGCTAAAGAGTATTCTGACAGTCAGGACATCCTAAGTAACATGAGAACTGGGAGGGAGCTCAGAGGTCAGCTGTTCTATCTTCTACCCCACAGGGCAGAAGCTAGCTCACCATGACAGGGGCATTTTAAAGGTACTGAGTTCATCTGGAACTGAAATGTTAAATGCATTCTCTGATGCTCTTACAGTTGGTCTGAAAAAAGTAGCTGCTCTATGCAATGCGCCACATCAAGAGCACACAGAAAAAGAGTACCAACATGTGCAGATGAAGAAATCTAAATTATAGTGTCAAACAGAAATATACATATATTTTTTTATTTCAGTATATAAAAATGAGGGCATGTCATTATAAAACTTGAAGGATTAAAAAGAAAAATGGAACTGTTCAGACTTGCAGAGAGCAAAAGCTATGTTGGAAAATCAGACTGTTCTCAGATCTCTCCAGAATAATAAAAAAGTCAGAAGACAATGGAACACACTTTGGAGGGAAGAACGATGGTACCCATGAATATTCTGTTCAGCCATTATCGCCCATGTACAGCGAGAGACAACGGGCAGATGGTCTCAAACACCTGGAGTCCTTCCTGTAGGTACAAGGACTTGACAATGAAGTCCAAGTCACTGCGACGTGGGTGTGGTAATTACATAATTGTCCATTTGAGAGGATTATGAGTGAAGGGGTGGAGTCTAGTCTGTCAATCTGATCATAGCCAATGAGGTAAGCCAGTGAGGCTTCTGTGTGGGCATGGCATTCTCCTGAGAATTCTGGGAAATCTGTTATTTACTTCTTGGAGGTGGGAGACTTTCTGCTCATACTCTGGGATACATAGCAGCTGGCAAGACACATGGACTCACCCTGATGCAGAGACCCCTGCCAGCACTGAGATGTTTTCAATGCTACTCGATCCAAGGACTTTCTACCCACTGGCCTGTGATCTTCTACATTCAGCTTCATTGCATGTGTTTCGTGAGTCTGAAGAGGACTTTATAAAACTTAGGAGAAGGAAATACTAGCATAATGATTACAATACAAAATGTGGACGTGCTATCGCTGTTGACAATGGGTGCACAGGCAAATGTGGTGTAGAAAGCTGATGGTGCCCGGCTACCAGAAGTTATAGCACCTGAAGTCGCTGAAGACAATAGGTGCACAAGCAAATGTGGTGAAGAAAGCTGATAGTGCCCAGCTACCAAAAGATATAGCACCTGAAGTCTTAAAGACCTGAAGATAAACAAGCAGCCATCTAACTGAGAGACAACAAAACCCACATGGAAGAAGCACACCGGCCTTTCCCGACTTCATCACTAAGGACAAAGTGGGTGCATAAGCAAAAGTTGCCAACAAAGCTGATGGTGCCTGGTTATCGAATGATATAGCATCAGGGGTCTTAAAGGCTTGAAGACAATCAGGCGGCCATCTAGCTAACAAACAACAAAGCCCACAAGGAAGAAGCACACCGGTCTACCCTGATGCGAATGCTGAAGACAAAGAGGGTGCAAGGGCAAGTGCGGTGAAGAAAGCTGATGGTGCCCACTTGTCAAAATATATAGAATCTGGGGTCCCATAGGCTGGAAGATAAACAAGAGGCCATCTATCTGAAAAACAACAAAGCCCACATGGAAAATACACACCAGCCTGTGAGATGACAAGGCATTGAAGGGATCAGGTATCAGGCATCAAAGACAAAAAAAAAAATCATAGCATTGTGAATGAGGGGGAGTGCAGAGTGGGGACTCAGGGCCCATCTCGGGGAAATTGGACATCCCCTTGCAGAAGGGTTGTGGGGAGGTGACGAACCAGTCAGAGTGTAGTGTAACAATGATGAAACATACAATTTTCCTCTGGTTCTTGAATGCTTCCTTTCTCCCATTATCATGATCCCAATTCTACCTTACATAACCGGCTAAATCAGAAGATGTACACTGGCATGGAGAGGAACTGGAAATACCGGGAATCCAGGAAAGATGAGGCCATCAGGAACAGTGGTGAGAGTGGCAATATTGGGAAGGTGGAGGGAGGGTGAGGGAGAAAGGGGAAACAGATGACAAGGTCTACATATAACCTCCTTTCTGGAGGACAGACAGCGGAGAACTGGGTGAGGGAGACGTCAGATGGTGTAAGATATGATAAAATAATAATTATTTATAAATTATCCAGGGTTCACAGGGAGGGGAGAGTGAGGGGGGAAATGAAGAGGTGATACCAGGGCTCAAGTAGAAAGCAGGTTTTTTGAGAATGATGATGGCAACATATGTACAAATGTGCTGGACAAAAATGATGTATGTCTGGATTGTAAAAAGAGTTGTATGAGCCACTAATAAAATGATTAAAAAAAACAAAACAAATGTGGATGTGCTAAACTTGCAAATGGAAACGTTATGCCATGGAAAGTAGAAAGTTATGAGTTATTTCATTCACCTCATGCATATGCAAAAGTTGGGTCAGCAAAATAAACAGACAGAGGAAGAATTGACTCTTTCCGACTGTGGTGCTGGTAGATATTGGCTCCACCAGCCAAAAGAATGAACAAACTGTTCCTTATACCAGAAATACAAGCAGGAATGTTCCAGAGAAGTGAGGATGGCAAGACATCTCCTCGCCACCAGTCGCTAGAAAAGCCATCAGCAGCTGGTGGGTTTGAACCGCGGATCATGTAGCTAGCAGCCCAACTTGTAACCCACACCACCACCAAAGCCTTGTGGTTTTTGTTCTGCGCATCAGACACACTCGAATTGAAAGATGGAAGTGAAGCAAACTCCATCTTCTTGATGGCTTGTTAGTAGGTAGCCAACAAGCAAGATCCAACAAATGTGTCCCCAGGGCCCCAAATCCCCATCCAGAGCCTGAAACTCAAACACTCAATGCCAACAAGTCAATTCTGGCTCATTGTGACCCACTAAGACAGGGTAGAACTGCCCCTGTGAGTTCCCGAGACTAGCTTTTTAAGGGAGTAGAAAGGCCACGTCTTCCTCCCAAGAAAAGGTTAGTGGTTCCGAACTGCTGACCTTGAGTTAGCAGCCCAGTGCCTAGTCACCAGCTTGGTGGGTGTGGGGCTGCAGTGGGACCCCTAGGAATCGCAGCAGCTTCCTGACCCCAGGATTGCTGCCTTTGGCACTTATAGTCCAAGGTTTGATTTTTAAACTCATAGAGCTATCTTGGGGGTTCTTAAGCAACCAAACCCCTGAAATAAATCCCTTTCTGCTTAAAATATCCAGAATGCTTTCTGTTTCTTTTTCTGAGCCCTCACTGATATTGGACTTTACTGCATTTCATCATTCTTTATAATTGCATGTGTAGTATTCCTTTTTGTGAAAATTAAGGAGTAATTTTAGTAAAAGAAAATAACCAATTTTTTAAAGAACAGAAGCAAACATGCCAAGCTGTTAGCCCCAATTTGCTTTAACAGGGTACTAGGGATAGGGAAGGCTATTGCAGTTCCTTTTATTTTTTTTTAACTTCTAAACTATTTTTTTTAACTTCTAAAAGTATTTGACAAATAGATCATTTTTGCTGTTGGAGAGCCTGAAGACTGGATCGGGGAACAAGACTAAACTCAGAGAAACTACTTAGAGTGCTGACACCATAAATCTCCAACCACTCTTGTGGCCCACACGAAAGCTGGGAAGTTTTATCCTAATTCTATTTGTTTGAAATAGAAGTAGACAATAATTAAATCTGTACAGTTGGCGGGCTCTTGTATTTTCCTCAGCCAGAACAGAGGATGAGTGCCTTGAACCAAGAGCCAACTAGTTTAAGATGTTTCTAAGAGGCTGACCTAAATCACCCCAATATTTCCGTTGAGCTCACAAAAGTTCAAGGATAAGGCCAAGGAGAGGAAAAGTAAATTTGCAATTTCAGTTCGGCTTCAGATGAATGCCATCCAGAAATTTTTGTCATTCCTTACACAAACTTACTTAATCTTTTGTGTGTTTTTTTGGGGGGTGGGAAAGCAATTTTAATCTCTCTATTTATAACATTAGTAAGACAAGTGCCACCAGGAATAATCAATAACAAAGTTTCATACAAGCTTTCCAAGATCCTGACAAGAGAATTTCCCTAATGATGTCTTTCTGCTCTCAAGTTTGCAACATCATCCTTTTAAGTATTTTTAACATGGAGATCTAAACCACATCAGGGGAAAAAAACACCTATTTTTAGATGCAGTATGAACACTCAAAATATGGGCACAGTAATGAAGCAGTCGCGAGCCAGTCTATACTCTATCCAGTTTCTCAGAGGTGAGATTATATAATTCATTAAATGGTCTCTCGGAGGCATTATTGATCGCAATTATTTTAAAACATCATGCAGAATTTCTAAATTTACCAGCAAGGGGTGAAAATAAACATTATCAAGAAAGAGAAGTGATGCATAATTCTACATTTTACCTAAACAGATAAAGAAAAAGCATACGGGATTTCTCCTTTACCAGGATGAAATCTTAGTTGGAAACACGTAAAATATCAAAAGGGGAAAGAACCATATCCACATATGGTTCTGCATTTTAAAATACAGAACATATTCTAATAACTGACAACTTACGTCTCAGTGCCATAGAAATTGGAACTGCATCAATTCATTTAAGTTAAAAGGCCTAACTAAACAGCTTCCTTTGGATAAAATGTATTGTCACACATCGATGGGAAAAAACAATGGTACCTATTTTGAAACCAGTATTTTGAGTGATGCCTATTTTGAAACCAATATTCTGTTTCTTAAAGTATTGGGGAAAGAGTGTCAATTACAGTTATGGTGAGATCATTAAATTCTCACTGCATATTAAAACTCTCGGGTCACAGGAAATAGATACAAAATTAAGCTTGGAAGGAGCAGTAAGATTTCTAGAATTGAGAAGTAAAAACGAGTGGGGATTGTGATTTTCTTTCAATGGAACATTTTACTGAAATAAATGCCATGCTTCTCCCCTTCGGCTTCACATCAGATGCCAATTTTCTCTTTTCAAATGGACATTATCCAAAAGGCCGGGGCAGAGAAGTTTCCATGACACACATATGATAGGTAATAGAAAATAAATTACTACTCTAGCTTATGTTAGCCCATCCAAATTATACCACACATTCACTTCTTTTTCTTTCACAAATAATACTGCTTTATTCTTTAGCCAATGAAGAAATGAGCTGCCTCCACCTCAATACAGCAGTCGGTTACACAAGCCGCAAACAACATAAATAACTTTTACTTGTCAAGGAGTGTTTAAACTTACTTTACGTGAGGGTAAATGGTGTCTTAGCGAGGTGAATTAGCCTTGGTTTGATTTGGTTTTGAATCATAGACCAAACTTTGAAGGATTTATTAGCAGAAAACATTTACAAAATATTTATAAATACCATCTGTATTTACAGAAAAAAGGCCAGATAGTGATCCAAAATGCAAAGGAAAGTCACACTGAAAGTGGGCTCAGATTCAAAAACAGGAAAGGGCTATGATTGTATGAGATTGAAAAGGTACTATATTACGGGTTGTATGACTGTTCGGAAGCTGTAGTTGCTTCAACATAAAAATAAGTAAATTTAGTTATTGCTGTGTGCTGTTGGGTGGACTGACTCATAGGACTCCAGCCCCTCCTCTCTTGGGTCTCCCAGACTGTAAAATCTTTACAGAAGCAGACGTCTCGGCTTTCTCCAGATGAGCAGCTGGTGGGTGGAAAACATCTATGAATCTTTCACTTCGCAGCTGAGCACTTTAACCACCACACCACCAGTGTTCTTATAAGACTTAAGAGGCTGCTAGTGGTGACATAGTTAAGAGCTTGACTGGAAACCCAAAAGTCGGCATTTCAAAACCTCCAGCCACGGAGGAAAGGCTAGGTGGTCTCCTCCCGGAAGGGTCGCGGCCCTGGGAACTCTGGGACAGTCCTACTACTCTGTCCCCTCGGCTCAGCGTGAGCCCCGACCAAGGGCGAGGCAAAGGTCTGGTTTGCAGCTGGCCAGGCCTTTCTCCTGCGGAGCCACTGATGGGCTCAAACCACTAACCTTCTGGTTCACAGCCTGGTGAGCTGAACCACTCCACCCCCCGGGGCTTCTTAGGAATTCAGGAAGAGAGCAGTTGAGAATGAAAGTCGCTAACCCGGAGGAGGGGGGCAGTGGGGGAAAGGTGCGGCTGAGCTGGACAATGCTTGGCACTTGCCTCTCCCAAAGACCCACCAGCCGGGAAACTCTCGGGCAATTCGGTGCTGTCCTAATGGGGCTTATGATGAGTGGGAATCGAGGTGCCGACTTGACGGCAGTCAGTTTGGGTGGGTGAAAATGGGTGACGCGTTTGTAGAATGTGGATGGCCCTCTGGAAATAGAAAAGAGTAGGAGGAAGCTGTGGAAAACAGGTAGCAGCACGTACTTACCATGGGAACCAGGATCACTAGATGAACATCAATCAGGGAATGAGATATGTGAGCGTCCCCACCTTCGCCCACCCTTTAAACTTGCAGCCGCCCGTAGGCATTACTACCAAGTCACATTGAAGGAGGCTGGGGAGGCCACCAGCAGCAATGGAAGCTAGCTGACAAATCGGTTAGAGGTATTGTTTGGAAGGGGCCTCTTTAAGACTGGCAAAACTAAGGAGCAAGGATGCTAGTACTTTATTCACACGGTACCAATGGCATAAAAATCATGACAGAAATGGAGCTAAGGTCTTATACCACTTTTACACTTACAGCGTACGTTCATTGATGCACTTGGTCTCAAGAGACTCACTTTCACGATCCAGTAAATAACACAGTTGCAAAATCATTTCATTTAGACCCACAAGAAACACCGAGCCCATGACAGCAACCTGCCAGCCCTCAAAGCAATATTCCGCACAGGTGCCAAGTTAGAGGGGTTCCTGTGCTGCGAACACCAGTGGGAAAATTGCCCGTGGACTTAACAAATGGCAGAACCCCGGCTTCAATCAGGATGAGGCACGAGAGAGACAGAACACACTGAAGTTCACTTTGAGTCTGCCTAACAGCCCAACCAGGTGAAGGTAATTGTGTCCATTTAAAAACTGGGAAGGTGGGCCTGGCACACACACTGATGAACCAGTGTAGGCTCTGTGGTCCCTACAGGGTAAATCAAAAAGGATCGCTTCTGTGCTTCCAGTTCATACACACATGGGTTTATTCCAAATAAAGTGCCTTTAAACAGGTCTCTGTAATCAGTGGGTGTCAGCAGACAGATCCTCTCAGTAATACACGTCTTTGTCATGTTAGGTCGCTTTTAAAAACAGGTCCAATGAAAACAGTGGCTCCCAAGAGGATCTGCCGGGCTAGTTAAACTCAAGGCAGAAAGGTCAGCTCAGAAGGTTATGGCAACTGTTTTTAGAATTCCATGATAGTTTTTTCTCAGAGGATGCAGGACAATCATGGGGGCTGATTAGAAAGAAGTTGTTGAGTTTAAAAAAAAATGTAATCGAGACTTGCTTTGATGAGAAGGCCAGGAGAGCGGCACTATGGACTTCTTCGCATCACGGTGATGCACCTGCTCATGCTGGAGGGTTGCAAGGGCCAGCTGATAATTTTGTTGGGAAACCTTAACCTCACCCACCTGACTGCCCGGACTGTGGCCCTTCAGGCCTCTTTTTGTTCCCCCAACTCAAAGAACATTAAAAAGAAATCCAATCAGAGTTCCTCATGGTCAAGGCGGCTGTTTTGACATGGTACAAATCAAAGGACGCATAAATCTTCAGAGAAGGGTTAGAGAGAGAGAAAGAGAGGGAGAGGGAGAGGACAGATGCCACCTTCAGCCCTGGAGGGACAACATAGCTTTACGTCTTAAGATTTTTGTTTAGTGAAGGTGTCCGTGATTTTGAAGCAATGCTATTTAACTTCCCTTGTACATCACTACAATAAAATAGGTTAGGAGACTGGACTATGGACCGTAACAGAGAAGAGTGACGGCAGCAGGGAAACTAGGTGAATGAAAACAGATCCAACAGGAATAAGGAGAACAAGGATAATGTGATCATTCTAATTACTAAACAACCTGTTTAGAAATTGTTTAATCGGATTCCAAACTGCTGTGAAAACCTTCGTGACAAGGCAGAACCTGCCTTCTCATACCACTGACGCGTCCTTCAGAACTCAAGCAATCCCGCTCTACTGCCGATGTGAAGCAAAGCACCGGGCAGTACTTCCACACTGGCATCTACTTTCAAATGTTCAATTGTATTTTTCCAAAAATCATTCTGTTAATATAAACCATCCATTTGTCAGAAGTAAGTTTTGAAATTCTACTTACCATTATGTAACCACACCAAATAGTGAACAGCTTGAACGTAATTTATTATTAAGCTTTATAATCCCAGCACATAAACATGTCCGTTCAAAACATGGCTGACTGGCTACCAGACAGTAGCCTGCTCCAAAGCATTGTGGGAGTTAGAAGATACATAAGCTTGTTTTCGTCCGTCTTGTGAGCCCTCGTGGCACAGTGGTCAAGCGCTGGGATGCTAACTGAAAGGTGGGCGATGTGAACCCACCAGCCACTCTCACAGGAGGAAGATGAGGCTGTCTGCGTCCATAAAAATGGCGTCCTAGCAAACCCAGTGGGTTAGTTCTATTCTGCCCTGTAGGACCGCCAGGAGCTGTACCAACGCAATGACTGCAATCCACAGACCAGGCTAGATCCTTTCTGCCCTCCCACCATGCGCGTTGTTTCAAACGTCAACCTCGTAGTTAATTTTAATGTACCACTGGCAAGGAAAAAAACTGCAAGTGTAAGTGCTTTGGGGGATTTTAAAATAGGGATTTAGGTAAATGATGCAGAGAGACCTTACAGAAGACAGAAGTGATACAAATCATAAGGTTTAAAAACGGTAAGTCATATTATGATGAATCATTGGATACATGTAAGGTGAAGAGAAAAACACACACTGCCATCAAGTCAATCCCGATGCACAGAGACCCTGCAGCAGAGAGCAGAGCTGCTCTCGGGGTTTTCCAGGCTGTAAACCTTTTCTGAGAGCAGACAGCTTCAGCTTTCTGCCACAGAGGGGCTGGTGGCCTTGACGAAACAACCTGTGTTTAGCAACATAGCCCAAAACCCACTGTGCCACCAGGGCCCTCAATTCTCAGAAACATACCTGCGGGCCTTCCTTCTGCACGTACGAAACCCAAGAATGTAGACAAATCAGCTTCCTTCAGGATTACTGAGCTTTCCCATTTGCACCTTAAAGCCATAATCACGAGTGAACAGAAACACTGATAAATCAGAAAACATATTCATTTATAATTAAGAACTTAAACAGAACTGCCACATGCCTTGCGATAGGGTACTGGAAGCGTGGAACAGACACTGGTGTAAAATTGAGTTACCTTGACCTACATAAACACCAAAGAGATGGATGAGCATTAACATAATTACTACAATACATCAATCAACTCCTCAAAGTCAGGGATGTTCATTCCCTCATTAACCCAACACATGTTTTCAGCAGTGGGTAAGCATTCATTTGCTAACCAAAAAGTTGGGGGGCTCAAAGGCACCCAGTGGCTTTTCGGGAATAGACCTGGCAGTCTGTTAGCTTCGAGGTGACAGCCAGGGAGGTCCTGCGGGGCAGCCCTAACCAAGAGACTGAATCGAACTGACAGTACCAGCAACTGTGTGGCGGGAGCGAGAGCAGGGAGGAAACCAGGCAGATGCCCCGTCCTCATGGAGCTTACACTCCGTGCTAGAGGGAAGGATGAAGGAAGCAGGGAAAGACACTGTATAAAGTGTGACCTGCGGGGAAGGCAGGTGGAGCGGCCAAGCTGAGGGATGTGCTGACGCGTCCTTCAGAACTCAAGGGACCTCACCTGGAAGTTCCTCTCTGAGGTGAGGGAGTTTCATTCACTGAAGAGAGATGTTTCTTTGGTTCAAACGTTACTAGCTACATGGGATTTTTGCAAGCAAAAGTCGCATTGGCAAATGTTGTATGATATACAGCGTTCACAACCATTTAAATTTTTAGATTTTCAAGATTATCTCCAAATTAAAGGGGAAAACAAGTTTGGTTTAGGGGAAAGTGGGTCCATCTTCTTAATGAAAAGAGGAAAATATGTGTCCTTTCTTCAAAGTCTTTTTGTTTTGTCTAAGCATGTAGAACATTTGAACATAAGGTAGCTTCTATTGGGACATGCAAATTTCCAGGTAGCACGACCTGGTTTCTAACTTAGCATCATATCGACGCTGCTTCATGCAAAATCATGTTAACAGCCCCTGATGGCGACCTTAAACACAGCAGAAGGAAACGCTGCCCGGTCCTGCCTCATGCCAACCATCACGCCCGTTGCTATAGACACTGTGTGAATCCATCTCAAAGAGGACTCCCACGCCCTCACTGGCCCACTGTCTTACCAAACGCGATGTTCCCTTCAATGACTGATGGCTCCTGAGGGCCTGTCAGAGGCAAACAGATGGGCAGTGTTCGGTTGTGATCCAGAAGGCTTTCATTGGCTAAGGTGTGGGCTTTCTTGTTCACCTGTCACAGTCTGGCGGCTCTAGGAAAACCTGCCCACCCTCCTGGGAGTGGAGGTTTCAGCCTCAAACAACACGCAAGTCACCCCAGTGCACAGGACAAATGGGCGGCAAGTTGTTGGTGGCCCTGAGGCAGCTTTTGCCCACAGCAAACTGAGGCACGACAGAACAGAAGAGCGCCTGGTCCTGCTCCTGCCCAGGCGCGCTAGGCGAGAGCCTGCTGCCGCCACTGCTGCGTCAACCCAGACCCGTGGTGGATGCAAAGTAATACAGCATCTGACCGTCTCGGCTGGCTTTCCTCCCAAGGTTCTAAACTAGAGAACTCACCAGAGCTAGGGTGATTTTTTTTTTAAGGCGTTTTCTCATGGGACCATTTCCTAAAGGGGATTTTATAGAACATGACGGTTTTCTTCGGAAAGTAAAGGATAATATTTCCTAAAGTTTATTTTAACATATAAAACACTACATCAGTACATGTGTTTTCTATTGTGTATCGGAAAACTCCCATCAAACGCCTTGCTGGGTTCGATAGCAGCAATGTAAACAAAAGAGGGCCAATACCCGAGGCGTAATTCTGATCGCCCAGTGATGCCCAGGTGGCATTTCACTCCTACTTGTCCTGGGACCTATGCGCCATCAGCCTGGACCATGTATTTTGCCACATAATATCAAAACCTATTTCAGTGGTCTCTGAATGTGCGATATTTCTAGCACACAAACTCACATGCATTTCGGGGCCTGAAAGAAAGGAAGGAATTTTTCACAAAACCTCGATATTTTCTCAAATGAGTTTCTGTTAGTATTTTCTTACTATATTATCATTTGCTGTGTTGTTTTTAAATAAGTTTTAGAAATGCTACCAGTAACCAATGGTTTCCATTGCTAGTCTTTATTTTACCCTTTGCTTATACTAAAAATTGGGCTATGCAGATGTTTAGCTTCTAAAACATCTCAGTAACATATTTAACAGTAATGTTTATAATGATGAATCACACCTGTAGGTTGTATGTTTTTATTTATACAGAAATTACAAATAATGGAATTTTTCCTTGCTATAGAAAACAAACATTAATGCTTCCTGCTAGATGAATCATGATGTTTTTATTAGTATTCCAACTAAATGGTTTATTCTACCTCTAGAATTTCTATCTAATAGCTCCCATGATCTTCCTTCAAGAAAATCTATCCAAGATTATCTACTTTAGGGAAATACATGTGGATTAAGCCCCTCTGACCATGGACTAGGGATGTGAATAGTCTTGATATCATGCAGAATGCATTGGAAAGTGGATTGTTGCAGATGCAGTCAGATTACAATTGAGCACCTTGTCATTTGATCTCCTTTATGATCCATTTGGCAGGAGCACTGGACTGTGATCCCCTTGGTCAGCAGTTCAAAACCACCAGCAGCTCCCTGAGGAGAAAGGCTGGGATTTCTACTCCAGTGAACAGTCACAGTCTCAGAACCTCTCAAGGAGTTGCTATCAGTCAGCATTGACTTGATGGTAGTGAGTTTGGTTTTGTTGTGGAGGTTGTTTTTTTTTTAATGATCCATTTACATTTGTTTCAGTTTTTAATATTTTGCTTATTTCTTTTCATTTATTAATCACTTTATTGGGAGCTCTCACAGATATCACATTCCCTAATTCAATCGCATCAAGCAGTACTGTACAATTGCTACCACAGTCAGTTTCACACCATTGTCCTCCTTCTTTAACTCCTTGGGATCAGTCCCCCTTTATCCCCTCCTCCCTCACCCTACCCCCTTCTTCCTTTTTGATTGAGGGTTCTATCTATATACTTTGTTACTGTTGTTACTTTGCTTTTCATTTTAATATTTCTGTCCATGAAATTCAGGATCGATAAATCTATATAGTAACTGGATTAATGGTTCTGCACAGGTGTGGCAGGGGTAGTTGAAGGGAAATGGAGAGCTAATAACAATGAGTACAAGAATGAAGAAAATATGTTTAAAACTGATTGTGGAGATAATTGTACAATTCTTCATGAAGTAAATAAACTACTGAATTGTATGATATGTGAATTTTATGCAACAAAACTATTGAAATTAAAAAAGATTACCCCCTTTAGAATTAAAACAAAAATTAAAAAAAAAACAGTAAACATGAACTTCTAAGCTGACCTCTGCCTTGGATTTCACGGGCCAGCAGATCCCCTCAATAGCCACTCTTTTGACTGGACATTACCCCCCTCCCACCAAGGGCACCCTAAGGAGACCAAGACTAGTGTATTACTCATAGAACTTCTCTGCCACCTTCCACTGATTGTGCTAACACACTTAAACAAGTTTTGCTTAGAACAGAACTGTTTATGAATTAGAACCCTAATAGCAAAACTTTTAAGCTTAGTCTTGTATTCTTATATATGCCAAATAGCATACTACTACATACTTTTACACCATAGTAGTTTTCATGAATAATTCAATTCAGAACAGTATGTCTGTTTAGCTAGACACTTGCACTGTTTCTTATCTAAATAAAAAAGTCAAATGGCGAAAACTAGGCCCACAACTGTCATTTTCATTCCTTAGCTTGTAAAACATATTTTACTCATATTTTTCCCCAAACATGTCCTAATAGGCCAAATGGAAAATCGCATTACATAACTCTTTTTTTAAGGCTCTATCGTGATCTTTTAAAAACAGCATCTGACTTCAGAGGAGTGAAAGTAACTGTTGTCTTTGTAAACCTAGTTGAAGGATTTTCTTCTAAAGTAAGTCATCTGAAGAGGTATAAAAAAAGAGATTCAATAATTCTGCAAATTCTGGCTAAAAGTAACATTGAAATATTATTATAGGTAATATTTTTTATATGTATGGACTCACTTGTCAGTAAGACAAGTAAGCTTACAAGAGTAAGCTTACGAGACTTCAAGTGCAAAGAGGCATTATAAAACCTACAAGACGGACATCAAGCGTGCCCCACGTTGAATAAATGGAGGGCGGGGCGGGGGCAGTAGGCAGAGAAAAGGGAAGAGGAGGAAGGAGGGCAAGGGTGGAGGGAGATGTCAGTGAAAAGGCTGGCTGACTACATGCATGCCTACTTGTACAGCCTTCAGAGGTAACGTTTCAAAACCACAGGAGTGAAGAGAGAGCCCGGAAGCCAAGGAGTCTGGAACAGGTCTCTTGTCTGGAAGCTGCACCATTCCGTAACAGTATGGTCGCTGGAAATCCTGCCGTTGGGCTCCCCCTTTGCCATTTATTCCCTTGGTATAGACGAGTGTCGGAATGCACCTCAATTCCTGAGGGGCAAACATGAGGCCCAGAGAAGGGACCCTATGTGAGGTGGACGTCAGACACAGCACGCCTCTCCCACGCTCCACCATGTCTGACACCAGTCGCACTATGGCACCGTGTCCTTCTCTGCTGGGTTTGACAAGGCCTTGCGATGGCCACACAGAACTCACGGGCCAACGTCAGAGTTACGAGTTTATTCGGGAAGTAACAGGCTATAACTCGGGGAGATCAAGCTGGACGTTAACAGTACACAACTGGGGAGAAAACTTCTCCTCTCAGGACAGCTTCCACTCAAGGCAGCTCGTGTTTTGTAGACCTTTCTTTCGGCTGTGCCCACTGGCGGCCCTTCTCTCGGCCATGCCAGCCAGTGCACCTTCTCCTGGCCATTGTACCTCTCTGGGCATTGCCTCTGTCACCGGGCACTGCTCAGGCAAATCTTAGCGCTCTTTCCGTTCTGCCAGTAAGTGCCCAGAGTCTTTACGTTCTAGCGACGAGCCTCCAGCCCAAAGGAGCTCCCTCTCTCTGTGGCCCAGCTCTGTGGACCCTGCAGTTTGCGTGGCCCAGACTGAGGCTGCCACTGCACGCTGGCTTAGGGGTCACAGCTCTCTTATGACGTTCCCGCCCTGAAAACCTCTCTGCTGGGTTGGCAGCTTACACAAGCTGGCTTGCTCTCTATCCATTTCAAAGATGGCCCTCACAGCGGGACAGAAATAAATCAATCCCCACAGGTCACTCATCCCATTAGGCCAGCGGTTCTCAACCTGCGGGTCGCGACCCCTTGGGGGGGAGGGGGTCAAAGGACCCTTTCACAGGAGTCACCTGGTTCACAACAGCAGCAAAATGACAGGAGGTAGCAATGAAAATCATTTTATGGTTGGGGGTCACCACACCTGAGGAACTGTACGAAAGGGCCGTGGCATCAAGAAGGTTGAGAAGCACTGTACTAGGTGGCTTTACTTACCTACTTGCACAGTGCCCTGGCCAATCCCACTCGGCCTGTGAAATACCCAAACCCAAAGCAGACTGCAGCCCAGCGCGTCCTGTTTGGCAGATTCATAAGCCCACAGCTAGAAAGGTCACACATAAAAAGGCATTTCACTCGGCACAACATTTCCCACTTGTAAAATTCATAAAGTGTTACACAACTGCTCAAGAAGATCCTGAATACACCCTACACGGCTCTGTAAACAGTGCTGTGGAAACGTATTTCTAGAGTTCTGAAATAACTTCAAACTCTAGTCTCCATTTTCTCATTTATAAAAGCCAGATAAAGTTTGCACTGCTCAGTAAGAGGCTGTATGGATCCTACCTGCTCTGGAAACAACAGAACACAGAGCAGAAACGTATTTCTAAACTTGTGAAACAACGCCCCATACATTAGACAGAGCTACGTTCTCATGGTTGGGAAAGCTCTGGATACCCAAACAGCACAGTGACCAGGTTACAGATCCCAGCTCAAGTCATCCTATTAATCTCATTTCCTTGGTGTAAAGCAAGAGCCTAACAGTCTTCTAAATAACCTCATCACAAGAAACATTTTTTATCACTCTACAGAAAGGGAGGGCCTGGTGGCATCGTGAGTTATGTGTTGGGCTGGTCGTCAACTGCAAGGTCAGTAGGTGGGATCCACCAGTCCCTCTGCGGGAGAAAGATGAAGTTTCTGCTCCCATAAAGATTTACAGCCTGGGAAACCCAAAGGGGCAGTTTCTACTCGGTTCTATAGGGTCACAGGAGTCAGAATTAACCCAAGGACAATAGGGTTGGGTTTGGGGGAGGGTGTTCACTTAGAAAAATAAAACAAGCAACTGTATAAAACAGAAACAGGGTAGACAGTATCCTTAAAGCAATTCTCAATAATGACTGCTAACAATGTTAAGTCCCTGTAGCAAATAAAAAATACAAATGTGTTTCTCAAGTGACTAACTAGTCAGAGAGAAACACACTCACTATCCAATAAAGCCACACAAATTTGCCGTGGGACACTGTCATGTACTGACACGTCGCTTTCAAAGTTCTATTCTTAGATAGGAAACAAAACCTCTTTGATTAAAACCTTTGCTTATAAACACATCTCCGGAGTAAGCAATGTCTAACAAATCCAGCAGGAGTGAAGCCCTGTACCCGGGAAACACAAAGGAGCCCCAGGCCACTTACAGTAGCGGTTTCATAGAACCATGCACCCCACCCACTGCCACAGCAAACACACAACCTTGAACTACGTGAAAGTTTTCTAAATTTAGTTGCTTTCAAATAATGCATTTAAAGTTATATGTAAAGGTTTAGTCAATTATTTATGATGCCTCTTATCTTTAATAATGGGACTTCATGTTTAACTTGTAACCAGAATGAAAAGAAAGCTGTTATACCATATATTACTGTACCAAGACTCAGAGTTTCCAGTCTGTATTTAGTTCACATTGAAATGGGAGCGAAGACGCAAACCAAGCTAAAAATAACACGTTCTACAAAGATGAGATTTTTAAATGGATTGAAATCTAGCTTTATTTGGTCCCTTGAATGCGGATCACATTTAGCAACACCTAAAATTTGCAGTGTTTAACAAGCCTGAAATGATAGGACCTTGCATGCCTTTATGCAGGACTTGGCAAACCACAACCACGGCCCCAGGGCAAATCGACAGGCCATCCATCGCCAGCCTCCCACCACCTAGTTTTATAGAGCCCACAGCTAAGGTTTTTACATAGTTAAGTGCTTCTAAAATGAAGACACTTTCCTTTGTATATAATGTGTTTTATTTTGTTGCTGTTGTTGAACATATACGCAGCAGAACATGCAATTCAACAACAAGGTGCAGACACATTCTCCCAGTAACCACGCTCGATCCCACTCTGCCTCAGAATCGTCCAGCCAGGACCAATTTGATCCCATAAATGAAGTTCTCAGATCACTGCCATGCTCCAGGCAGACATTCTTCACCTAGCAGAAAACGGTTGTTTGATTTTAAGAAAAGCTCAGGGGGTATTTTTGGTGTGCGATTAAAGATTATCTCAGGGCATTGACGGGTTCTTTGGGCTCCAAGGCTGCACAAACAAAATTCTCGTGGCTGGATTCCATGAGAATTTGAAATGCCAATCTACTTTTTATCCCATTTGATCAAAAAAGGAAGGATTAAAAAGATTTTAAAAGACTGTTTCTTGACATGTGAAATAGATATGCAATTCAATTTCAATATCCCTTTTAACAAAGTTTTTTGGCCAATCGTTAAAGTATTGTCTAGGGGTGGATCGGGTTAAAGAGTTTCAGTCTCGGAAACCCACGGGGCAGCTGTACCCTGTCCTGTGAGGTCAGTAAGAGTCGGAACCGGCTTGTTGGCAGTGAGGTTTGTGGATGGCTGCTTCACTTCAACAGCTGAGTTATAAGAAGTTGGAATAAAGTGCTTAGGGCCAGCAGTGCTCCAAGTATTTATTTGCTATCTAGATGTTTACAGAAAGTTATTGACCTCTGCCCTAGATTAATGTTAATTATTATTATTCAAGATAACTTCCTGCTCATCTCCTATCAAAACATCCAATTTCCTACTTGCCTCTCATATCAAACTGAGTTTCTGTCAGTATCACGTCGCAATTCTCACTTTTTAAATTATTAAATCATTTTATTGGGGGCTCTTACAGTTCTTAACACAATCCATACATCCATCCATTGCGTCAAGCACATTTGTACATTTGTTGCCATCATCATTTTCTTTTTCTAAAATCATTTTATTGGGGGATCGTACAACTCTTATCACAATCCATACATCCATCCATTGTGTCGAGCCCACGTGTGCATTTGTTGCCATCATCATTCTCAAAACATTTTCTACTTGAGCCCCTGGTATCAGCTCTTCCTTTTTCCCTCCCTCCACCACCCTTCCTCCCTCCCTTATGAACCCTTGATAAATTATAAATTATTACAATTCTCACTTTTTGACACTTTTCCAGCCGTGTTTCTGTTTTCCATTTTATTCAGTGCTTTACCTGATTCCGGCGTTTCTACCAGAACTGGGTTAACAGTTTTAAATAATATTTTCTCATCCATAACTCAATAATGGATGATCATCTACTTTGAAAAATGCTGACCAATTCTTCTCTGCCTTCCTCTGCCTAGGGCTCATAGTGAATTATTCCATTCTGCTTTCATAACCACATCTCATGAAGCAATGAAAAATACAACTTTCTATTTCCAAGCAAGGTACAGGATTGTGTTTATCATATTCCATGTTAAAGTAAAAACAACATACTAACTGAGGAATGTAAGAATGTAGTCATTATTCTTTTTGACCCAGACTGAAAGGAGATACCTAAGTGCTTGACACAATGGATGGATGGATGGATGGATTGTGATAAGTTGTACGAACCCCCAATAAAATGATTTAAATAAAAGTTAAAAGATACCTAAGAAGCCTTGGTAGAGCTATCTGATAGCAATGGACTGCTAACCACAAGGTCAGCAGTTCAAATCCATCAGCCACTCCAAGGGAGAAAAATTAGTCTGTCTGCTCCCATAAAGATTTACAAGCCTCAGAAGACCTCTATAGGGTCCCTGTGAGTTGCAATCGACTCAATGGCAGTAGGAAAGAGATGCCTTAATCCAGATAAAAGTTTGAAGAGTTTTCCACTGTTCAGGTATGTTTAACCTAAATTCAGAGACTTGTTAATAGTCTTGAACTTTGAGAACACCATAAACCTAATTAGAGGTTATTGCTAAGGTGATGACTCAATAGCAGAAAAGGTCATTGGAGATGTTTCCTATTTGCTTGGCATATGATCGTTGGCCCAACGCCGGTGACATAATCTTAGTCTTCCATTCCCTGTCAAATGAGAGGCCGCAGCCCTCCATGAGCCAACACGCAACACACAAGGTCATCCTCGTCCATGTTCCAAATGAAACTGCTGAGTTGATAATAATAGCATTCAAAATTTTCTCCTTCTCTGTGCCTACTAAGAAACTGTCCTCAACAATTAAGTCTGAGTGCAAAATCCACCTGTTAATGGCAGAGACACAGGAAGAAGAGGGAAGGAGGTAAGGAGGAAGTCACAGGACAGCTCTCTTGAGGCTTTTCCACATTAGTACCACTTCATGTATGTAATTTTCCCCCCCTTGCGTATATAAAACACTTTTTAATATATGTATATAAACCCCTGTGATGGGGTAGGCTATGCACTGACCTGCTAGTAACCTCAAGGTTCAAACCCAACCAGCTACTCAGCAAGACAAAGGTGAGGCTGTCTACTCACATAAAGATTTAAAGTCTAGGAAACCCAAAGAGGCAGTTCTACACTGCAGTAGTTCTACTGTATCCTCTAGGGTCCCATTGATCAAGAATTGACTTGATGGCAGTGAGCTTGGTGGCACAGTGGGCTAGGTGCATTGGGCTGCTAACCGAGAAATCGGCAGTTAAAAGGATCAACTACAGTAAGTCCACAGATTAGAAGTACACCAGCCTCTGTAACCCAAGGGCTGCAAATAGAACCACCCAAATTCGGAGGAACAGTATCAGAACTTAAATTGTGAACACCCAGCTATGGATGACAGTGGAAACCCAAAGTCCATTTCAGGGTCCCCACTGAATCCCCTCTGAGCCGAGCGGAGGGGTGCAAATGGCCTCGCTGTCAGACAGGGAGCACCGTAAAGTCGATGATGGCAGATGTGGTTAGGTCAAAATGGAACACCTTATCATTTGACCATTTTAAAGATGCTTCAGGTTTTTATGTTTTCTGCTTTCTTTTTGAGAGAGGTTTTTCTGTTTTGTTCTGATATTGTTGTTGGTTTTGTTGTTAGCTCCCTGTTTGCATTTTTGATTTTCTGTATATTAAAACAAGGGTAGATACGTCTGTATATTAAATCTAGAGTAGGTAATAATAATAATTAGCTAGGGACCTGGCTGGGGAGAAACAGGGAACTAGCAACACTGAGTACAAGAAGAAAATGTCCTGAAATTGACTGTGGTGGTGACTGCACTAATACGGCTGAACGATTAAATTGCCTATGTGACTTATTTGCCAATACAACTCATTAAAAAAAGTCTTATCCACAGAGGAGGGGCAGGGGCAGAGAGCGAGGAAGGACTAGTTAATTAAATGATGACACAAACCATGTTCGGCTCAACCACATGAAATCACCCATATCCAACCCATCTCCACCTAATGACCAAGCAACTTCCCATGGCACAATCTAATGTAACCCAACCAACCGGACCCACTGCCGTGGAGGCGATGCCCACGCAGAGAGGCCCCAAACAGGGTTTCCGAGGCTGTAAATCTCTGCGTGAGCAGATGGCATCACCTTTCTCTCGAGGAGCAGCTGGGGAATCGAGCCACCAACCTTGATGTTGCAGCCCAATGCGTACCCGACAGCGCCACCATGGGCCCCAAATAGAATGTCTGTCACATTCTGCCTTTCTTTCTTTTTTTAATGAATTAGAGGTATACGCGCCATAAGTAAGCAATTGCCACGTTCTCTCTCCGAACAAACCACACACAGATGAGTGTACACAGAACATTCCCATGAGGTTTTTATTTCAGAAATCGATATCTACATACGTATATGCACTCATGCACAGACTATTTTCTGGAAATACCAATAAAGTTAACAATGAATGAAAGGAAATGATTTTTCAATGTCTAACCTCCCTTCACGACATATTTTCTCCTGTTATCTGAATATTTTCTTGTAGACATGCATTATTTTTTCAACTACAAAAAAAAATCTTGGCACTTTTTCAAATGCCACAATTTACTCAAGGTGTTTGGTTACTTAGAACACTAATCAGTATTTCTAACACATGCCCTTCAAATACAGTAATTACTTAAGTTAGTGGCCTTCTTTCAACTCCGAGCCTAAACTGAGCCCGTGAAACTATGGATTTTTAAAGACACTACAATCAGTACTCCCTGTGTTTTAATAATTGTGTCCACATGCCAAGGCAGGTAAAAAAAAAAAAGTATGGTTCTGAAATAACAGAAATGTTATTATTAAACAAAAATATCAAAACTGGAAAGTTGTTTTTCACCAGGTCCTCTTCGACTTCGACGTCTGTGGAGGTCTCCAGAAAGTGTTTCCATCGCTCTCGGCCTTCCCCCAATGATTGTAAACTCTTCAATTTACACTATATCAAAAGCCAAAATGGTAGTCTCCGCATCCTCAGGGTATTCAAACTAGGCTCCTTTTCCATGTTCTTTGGGTTTGGGGGACAAAAGGAAGGCTCAAGGGACAAGATTGGGGACATAGGGAAGATGGGGTATGGTTTTCCAACGAAATTCTGAAACCTTGTAGCATACCACTGCTACCCTCAAAGACTAAACAGCTGTATTGTTGTGATGGAAAGTAATTCTAAGACACACGTGTTACTGAGAGACCTTGTCTGCAGGCTTTCACTCATCAGAGAGACAAGTTCAAGCATGTTTTGCGGGGAATACACGCAGGTATGAACGGCAACCCCAGCAGCATACTTTTTTGACTCACCTTCATGCTAAACAATTTTATCAAGAAGTTAAACAGAAAATTAACCCCCCAAAATGTGCCCTTTGAATTTAACACTCAGTCTTGATTATCGTGCTTTATCTCAAAACTATAGATACTAGCAAAATAAGAAAGTATAATCTCAGGTAGCAGAGTTCATGAAACCAAGAAATTTTACTAGTCCTAACAAATTTGTTGTGCTCCTTTGCTCAATTCAAGTTAGAACCATCTCAATGTCAACGTCAAGGACTCCTCTTGGTTGGACCCACAATCAATGCTCCTAGCAGTCCTCTGAGACACAGGACACAGTGCACTGGGTAAATCTGTTGCACAAGGCAGACCTCTTGAAAGTGCTGAAGAGCAAGATGTTACTTTGAGGACTAAGGTGGGCCTGGCTGAAGTCACGGTATTTTCAATTGTCTCATACGTGTGAGAAAACTGGATATTAAATAAGGAAAAAGCACATGAATCATGGTGCCGGTGGGGAACAGTGAAAGCACCATGGACGCCAAAAGAACAAACAAGTCTGCCTTGGAAGAAGCGCAGTCAAAATGTCCCTGAGAGGCAACGAAGGCGGAGACTCTGTCTCACATGCTTTGGACATGTTGACAGGGACCGGCCCCTGAAGGAGGAAATCAAGCGTGGTAGAGTCTGGGCAGCAAAAAAGAGGAAGGCTTATCAATCTTGATAAGATGGTTTGACACTGGCTGCGACACTGGGCTCAAACATAACAACAATTGGGGGATGGCGCAGCACCAGACAGAGTTTGCTATGTACACATGGGCACTCGGAAGCCCACATAGGCAGCTCTGCCCTGTCCTATAGTGTCGCTTTGAGTCAGAAGTGACTCAATGGCAGTGAGTATAGCTTGGTTTGGACTTCAGGTATTTCAGAGTACACTGTCACTCCACAAGGTTATCAGCAGCTTTAAGCTTTCTTCTGAGGTGCCTCTGGGTGGGGGGAGGGGGGAGTGTTGAGGGGCCCATCTTTCAATTAGTAGTTGAACACCTGACCATTTGCACCACTCAGGGGTTCCATATAAACCATCCAAAACTATGCTGCAATTTTGCTTATTCTTAATATAACTTATATAAACCTCATTATTTTTTTAAAAATCCAAATGTTAAAGTCACTTAGAAAAATCCCTACTTTGTTTAGCTTTAATCTAAATATACATTTAGCTCCACAAAACTGGAAAACTACACAATGGACCATTCCTCTCTGCGTGTAAGAGCCATCTAGGGCTCACAGCCAAACCACAGGAGTCACCAGTGGGGCAGGGGCAAATAGTGGAGGCACCAGAAGCTCAGGCACAGAGTCATGAGGCTGAACAGAGGAGCAGCATGGGCACCATAAGACTGTGTGATACAGCAACAGGATGATTTGCCCATCAACAGAGGCAGAGACCAAGGCACCGTGTGACTGAGAGGCTAAGGGCTGGAGAGAGACTCAGCTATGGGCTCCCGAGAGGTGTTGCTAGAACTGTATCCAAATTGTTTACTGATCCTGACTTGTGGTAACCTTTTAGGATATCCTAAATAAGCCCCACACACATACAATAAAAGTTCTACTTTAAAAAATACGTCCACGGATCTTAGGAAACTTAACTTCACATAAATAATGAGCTTAGTTTTGCACATTTATTTTTAAAGGGAACACAAAGGTCGAATGATAATATTGGTGACTTATTCAAACTCCACATCAGTACTCCCCACTGTTAATTGGCGTCCCTTAGGAAGACTTTAAAATTATTAAGAAAACAAGAATGCACGTGTTTTGGGGTAAGCCTTTGCCTATGTTGACTTGTTGGCCCTGAGCTTGGTCCATGCACAGCTCGTTCCTGCCTAAATTGAACCTCACAGGTCGAAAAGATTACTTGTCATCCTTACAATGCGGATGTGTTCATAAGACGTGTTCGAGGCGCTTGTGGAAATCTACAGCAGAAAGCCAGGCCAGCTGGTCCTCTGGGGCGATGTTCATCATTGACTGATGACCTAGCCCCACAGTTTCAGCCTCCCCCCCACCCACTGCTGGCCCCAGGGGTCACTCCTCACAGCTCACTCCGTGGGCCTTCCCTGAGCGCCCAGCCAGTCACACCCGCGGGGGGCTGGGGTCCGCGGCTAAGCCAAACGTGAGGGGTTCCGATCCACCCGCTGCACACGTGGCAGCCGACTTCCTGAAGGGTGCTCGCCTGGAGAGCCCGAGGGGATCCTTGGATCTGTCCTAGCGGGTCGCTCGCTATTCAGTGGGAATTTGACTGGACGACACTAGGGTTGTTTTTGGCTTTTTGTTTGCTTAAGTGGGAACTCGCAACAGGGCTTCGGCGTTTTCCCACACTCCCGCCGCGCCGCGCCGCGGGCTCCCTGCTCGGCCTCTGCCAGCCTAGCGCCCAGGGAACCCACCCGGAGGCCAGCGGCCGAAGCCCCGCCCCCGCCAGGCGGGCCCCGCCCCGCCCCGCGCCGGCCCCGCCCCTCCCCGGCCCCGCCCCACCAGCCCCTCGTTCGCCCGGGTCGTGAGCGCGCTCCCGGGGCCTCCGGCGCCCTCCCTCCGCCGCCCCGCGGGGTCGCCTCCCCCGCGCCGCCCAGGCCCGCCTCACCTTGGTGCGCAGCTGGCCCGAGGTGGACACTTTGCGGATCAGTTTCTGCGGCCCCTCCTGCTCCGCCTCGCTGTCGGACGAATCCTCTCCGGGCCCCACCGAGGCAGCGGCCGAGGCGACCGCGGCGCCAGCCCCAGCGGCAGCGACTCCTCCCGCGGCGCCCGGAGCGTGGTGCTGGCCGCCGGCCCCGGCCATCCTCTCCGACTCCTGCGGGGACACAGCACCGCCCGACGGGGGCGGCGACGGGGGTCAGCGGGTGGGCCCTGCCCGAGCCCAGCCCGGAGCCTGGCGCCCCGCCGCCATCATCTTCCGCTCCCGCAGCCGCCCCCCGGGGGGAAGGGTCGCGGGGGACCAGCCGCCTCCCGGAAGCACCCGCCGAGCTCCCTCCGCCCAGGCGGGCCTGGAGCGGCGGCGCCGAGGGGATGCCGTCTGCCCTGGCTTGGGACCCCGGGGTCCCCGTCTCGGGATGGCTGTTTCTGGGTTCCTGGGCCGGACTGCGACCAGCGAGGGTATGGAGGCTGAGAGAGACCGCAGGGTCCCAGGACACCCACTCCCAGGATGGGGGTTCTCCAGGATGGATGGGAGGGAGGGGCCTGGCAGGAAAACACCGGGGCAGCCCCATGGCCGACCCTGGCAGTGGCGAGTCCCCTTCCCTGGGATTGGGGCCGCAGGATGAAGGGAGCCCAGTTTCCTGGAGATTCCCGCAGGCGCACCCCTTCAACTGGGCACACAGACTCGCGAGTGCAAGTCCTCTCTGCGCCCGTGCTCCGGAATCAAGGACCCTTCTGTCCTCGGACAGGCTCACCGACCCCCAGCCCCCACTTCCAGGGCCGTACCTCTCCCGCCTCTGCCTTCGGACTGGTCCTTTCAGCTGGTCTGCAGCGGGGCGTTTAGTGCCTGGCCCACCCCCATCCAGAGCGAACGGAAGAGAAGAGCATTTTCAAGCTGGTTCGACTCCGCTCTGAAAACTTTTCGTTCGGAAAGAGCGATCCCTTTGGCTAACAGGAAACTGGGAAGGGCGTGGAGAGCGAGCAGAAACAAAAGCGTACACGCAGCCCAAGAGGACAAAATGCAAACTAAATGCCTAAACTGAAGCGCTAACCAAACCTGCCTGGGAGAAAACGATGCGTTCGTATCGTGCGAACACCAATACAGGAGCACCCAACCAGTTCAAGTTCTAGAAGAGCCACTCTGGAACTCGGACTGGAGCAGGAGGAAATGGACCCACTTACTACAGCCCCCCCCCCCCGCCCCCTCACTGCTGGTCCCTGGCCAGCTGGTTACTTGGCATCTGGGGGTAGCAGTCCTCCAGCTGGCTGTGAGTGCTCGCTCTCTGGGCAGCAGAGAACCCTAGCAGGTGTGGGAAGCTGGGAGAAATGATTCCGAAATAACATTCCTCTTGTTCTCCAGAGGACTGTATTTTAAAATAAGCCAGAAAGCCCCAACTAGACTGTGGCCATCTCCACTTCAGTAAAGCATTCAATCTCTTTGGCAGATTCATGCCTTCAGTGCCCAGGTTCCTTACTCATTCAATTTTGACTTTCACAGGCCTTCCAAATTCAGATCCTATCATGTTTGAGGTTTTATTTTTTTCTTTCAGTTGCAGTCCTCTCAACAGAATGTAATTGCCATGTCAGACCTAACAGTCCAAGAGACTTGAAGAAGCCACAATCTCAATACTGTAGTCCACGATGCAGACAAAATTCACTGAAGTGTCTGTTTCGTTTGAATAATCGGGATAGTTGCTGGGTAATATTACATTCTAGGAGCTGTTTCTGCAGCATAAGTTACTCTCTTTAGGAAGCCCACTCAAGTCACTGTCATCACCTCAAATTGACCATAGGACAGGGTGGAACTGTCCCCAGCCCCCATGAGTTTCCAGGACTTAACTCTACAGGCATAGAAAGCCCTGCTTTCTCCATGAGAAGATGGTGGCTTTGAAGTTGACAAACCAGCACAAAACCACTCTGCCACCAGGGATCCTTAAGGAAGAACCAAAACAAAGCACTGCCTTCAAGTTAATGTTGACTCATAGCAACCCCCCTGTGGGTGTCCACGACTGTAACCCTATGGGAGGAGCAGCTGGGAGTTTCAAACTGCCAACCATGCAAATCACTGCCCAACTTGGAACCACCAGGGCTCCTTAAGAAAGAGTTGGGCAAAATGAACATGAAGATCCCTTGTGGCTCTGCAGATGCTGTGACTGTACCTACCATGAGGACATTGCTGTGGAGGGAATTCTGTAAGAGAAAAACAGTCATTTGATAATGGCCTGTCTAGTTACAACTTCAATGGTTTGACAGTGCTGACCACCAAAGCCAAACCCACTGCCATTAAAGTGGATTCAGACTCAGAGCGATCATATGGGACAAAACCCCACCTCACAGGGTTTCCGAGACTATAAATCTCGGAAGCAAATGGTCACAGAAGTGGCTGGTGGGTTTAAAACGCCCACCTTGCTGATAGCAACCAAGTACTTAAAAAATGCCCAACTCACTGCCATCTAGTCAATTCCTCCGACACATAGTGACCCTAGAGGGCAGAACAGAACTGCCCCTGTGGGTTTCCTAACCTAATTCTTTATGGGAGTTGAAAGCCTCATCTTTCTGTTAGTTTCAAACTGCTGGCCTGGGGGTTAGAAGCCCAATAAGAATCCACATGCAGACCCCCTGTGAACAATGTCACGTGGTTAAGGGCCTGTTAAAAGAATAAACCCAGGTCAGCCCTCTTGTTTTAATGGAAACTGAGGTTGAAACGTCTGGGACCAAAGTCAAAATCGCATGATTCCTACTCTATTTTTTACCCTGGATCGTTCTATATAACAAAAGCTAGTCTCTGACCCCTTGACTGTCCATTTGTATTGTGGGGGGTTGCATATTGCTGCGGTGATGGAAGTTAAAAGACACTGGCTATTTCAAACACCAAGAGGGTCACCCAAAGTGAATGGCTTTCAGCAGAGCTTCCAGATTTGGAAGAAGCAATTCGCCTCTGATAACCTCATTAATAGCCTTCTCTGGAGAGACTCATGCCTACAAAAGGACATCACGCTTAGTAGAGGGGCAATAGAAAGAGGAAGACGCTCAACTGAACGGACTGACACAGTGGCTGCATGGATTGGCTCAGAACAAATGTGAGGATGGCCCTGGAGCAGGCACTGTTCTGCCCTGTTGTACGTAGGGTCCTATATGAGCCGGTACTGAATGGGCAGCACCGAACAACAGCAAACAGCAGTCCATCTCACATCCTAGGTGTCTAGTCACTGTAGGCTTGCATATTTGATCACTATTTGATGCCCATACCTACTTTACTCTCTTAATCAGAGGACCAAATATGTGTCTCTTTTTTATGTAAATGCTGATTGCTTTAAAATACTTTAAAACCGTTTCATATACAGGAGCTGGACTGTTTTATTACAGCAGCAGCGTCAAGGTACCCATTACTTCCTAAGGCTTTAATCTCCCAGCCAGCCCGCATTTCAGAAGGCCCTGTAACAAGTTCTAAAACTTGGATGTGACTTTGCAAGCAGAGCTGGTCTTAGCCTGCACTTACTAAAGAAAAAAAAAGGCACCCTACCTTAGAATTTCCCTAGCATACAGAATGCTCAGAATAAAAATACCATGTAGGAAGTTAGGGAGTTGAAGAATAAATCCTCACCTCAATTCCCACAAGAGACAGCTCATGGAAAATCCCTTTTCAAGTGCCTTCCTTGCAAGAAGGGGCCCTTTCCCGGAATCCCTATTTCAAATATCTTATCTACCAACTTCTTATCTGTCAATTACAAGCTTCCAGAATAAATACTCAACTTGTATACTGTAGACCTACAATGTGTTTCACTTCCTTAAGAAAATATAATAGCCATATTTTCACCCATTTTAATTTAGCTGAAACGGACCATGAAACAAACTTCAACTATGTGACACATACCAAGATTCAACTGAAAAGATTTCTTTGGCATTTGCCCTCACTTGGTATTCAAAATTCCACATAATTTCTTCATGGGTCTCACCTATTTCCTTTCTTACTGTTACCTCGAAATGCTTGTTTGGAACATAGTGCACCCTAAGCACACTATTAATAACTTGAACACAAGTCACGTAAACAGTGCATTCAAGATAAAATGGAAATAGGTTGTGTTGCCATTAAATTCATTTTCTACTTAGCAGGGTCTCCTATTCCATTAAAAATTGTATAAACACTATTAAACATTTAAGTTACAGAATATCTTACAATGATACCAACCTTATGAATATTAGGGAACTATTGTTATCTATAGAGGTACCGAACTCTGAATAGCTCTTATGTAGAACTCTGCACTTAGTGATGCCATACCTCAGAACACACTTGTTCAATTCTATATTGTATGCCTGAAGTTCTACAGGAGGCATTTAAAATGCTCGTGTTCTTGAGGTGTTGATGGGATCTGGTATCAGGCATAGAAGACCCAGAGCAAAAACTCATAATGCGGAGGAGGGCGGTAGTGCAGGGTAGAGGCCCAAAGCCAATCTGTAAGCAACTGGGCACCCCCTTAACAAAAGGGTCTCAGGGAGAAGACGGGCCAGTCGGGTGCAGTATAGCACCGATGAAACACAGCTTTCCTCTGGTTCCTTAATGCTTCATTCCCTGCCCCCCCACTATTATGACCCTGATTCTACCTTACAAATCTGGCTAGACCAGAGTATGTACATGGGTACAGAAAAGAGATGGAAAAAACAGGGAATCCTGGACAGATAAACTACTCAGGACCAATATTGACAGTAGCCATAACAGGAGGGGAAAGGGAAGGTGAGGGAAGAAAAGGGGAACCAATCACAATGACCTATCTATAACCCCCTTCCAGGGGGATGGGCAACAGACAAGGGGGTAAAGGGATACATCGGACAGTGCAAGATATGAAAAAATAATTTATAAACTATCAAGGGCTCATGAGGGAGGGGAAAATGAGCTCATAACAAGGGCTCAAGTAGAAAATGCTTTGAAAATGATGACGGCAACATTTGTACAAATGTGCTTGACACAATGGATGGAAGGATGGATTGTGATGAGTTGTATGATCGCCCAATGACTTTTTAAAAATACTTATGCTCTAGGACACATTCCCTTATTCAATAGAGATCAGACATCCGAAGAACACTACAGGTTGGACAAGAGCAGCCCATGAGAGACCGTTTTCAAGACACCTTTAAAGCGATTTCCATATTACAGTACTTGCTTATGTAAAATTTTCCATGTAGGACTCTCCACATGTTCCGTGAAAAACATCTTGAGATGAATCATATCAAGGGCACAAAGGTATGGTCACTCTTGCACCTAATGCAAAAACGTTCCATCCTGTAGCTATGACGCTGGTTTGCAACCACAAGGTTAGCAACGAGATGCCAACCAGCAGCACCTTTGAGGCAAGGCCTGGGGATCCAGGCCATAAAGATTACAGCCAAGAAACCCTTAGGGAGCAGTTCTCAGTGGGGTCCTCAGGAGGTACCAACCACAGGCCTGGCTTTCTATTGCTTCAGTTTTCCCTTGCAATGCTTTCCTTCCTAAATAGCCACTCGTTCTGAATCATTTCATCAGTACTAACTAGCATAAAAATATCTGGGGATAAAATCATTAAGTAAAAGGTACGTTAGCATCCCTCCACTGTCTAAGACCTACTTTCTAAACACTCTGGTATGTTTTAATTCTTGGCAGAATTCTAACTATCCATTTCTGTAACATTACGAGTAAAGAAAACCAAAAACCTCACTGCCATTGAGTCAATGCTGACCCAAAGCAGCCCTAGAGAAGTTTAGCTAAATATCTTTCTGCCTCCTTAGGCCCACCACCAAGGGGCCCAAGTGATAGGAAACTGAAGTCACGCTTGTCCTCCCTCTGATGTGATTCAGAACCAAAGCTAGCATTAAAATAACTTCACATCTCCAGGTCCAGCGCCTAACCAGGGTTAACAACAAGGCTCAAACACCTCTTGCCATTGGCTTTACTTCAAGTCACGACATGCCACGTGGGTCTCGGTTGGATTGTGCTCCATAAGGTTTTCCATGGCTCACTTTCTCAACACATCACCAAGCCTCTCTTCTGTGGCACCCGTGGGTGGACTTGAGACTTTGAGTGGACTTGAACCGCCAACCTTCAGTTAGCAACTTATTACATTAACCCAAGTTTATTTAAATCTCCCCACTTAACTAAATGGGTCTAAAGAGCTTAGTGGTCACATGTTGGGCAGCTAACAGCAAAGTCTGCGATTCAAACCGCCAGCTGCTTTTCAGCAGAAAGATAAGACTTTCTACTTTGTAAAGAATTTCAGTCTTGGAAACTCACAAGGGCAGTTCTACCCTATCCTGTAGGATCACTGAGTTAGAACTGACTAGATGGCTGCGACTGCCTGACTTAGCAATTCCATTTGTTTTCCACACACAAAGAATATCAGGTAGCTCAGCAACTGCCTCTCAGTTCCAGACATGGTTACATTTCAGGAAAGGGGTACTATTCTCCATACTACATGTCACCATCAAGTTCTAAGAGCACCTTTACTCTTCTGTCTCAGCGGTTCCATGTAGAATCCTACCAGCATGTTTCAGCTCCCATCCGAGTGAGGAGAGTCAATTGTCATGTGCACGCTGCTATAAACCATAAGGGATAATACAAAGATGCGTGCCACGTGAACACTGCCCTGTCCATTCTAATTATTCCTTTTCACAGAGATAAATGAGTGTAATTTTATGAGAGTGTTAAAATTGCCATATATTAATTCGGAAAGCAGATATTAAGTAACAACCCAGTAGAGTTCCAGGCACAGCAGGTATTAATTCTTGAACCCATAGAAGCCCTGGTGAAACTGTCTAGTAAGTATTGGATGGCTAATAGAAAAGTCAGTGGTACCAACCCACCAGCCTCTCTCTTGGAGAAAAACGAGGTGGTCTGCTTCTATAAAAAATATAAAAAGCAGCAGAAACCATCTAGCATCACTCTGAGCTAGAATCAACTTGATGGCAGTGGTTTGTTTTTGCTGCTTTTTTTTTTTAAGTCATAGACTGTGCTCCAGCCAAGCATTTTAACTTCCCAACGGGATTCCTTGTGAATTCTTGAAATCATACATATGGTAATAGGTGCATTGGTGGGAAAGGAGGTAGTCCTTTAATTCTCAAAGTGATCAATGATCCCAAAAGGGCCAAAGGAGTCCTGATTCTGACCAATTCTGGGTCCCTTCAAAACCTATTTAAGTTTAAGCCAATCACTACATTTCTCTTCCCTTCATTCAAAATATCTAATATGTAAACCCTAATGTATCCATCCTTTTGTTTATATTTTGTCAGTACTATAGATTATTTGTGTTTCTCAGGAACTGAAATACAAGTCTCTTGAGCAATCCTCAGCCCAGACTTGGTCTGACAGGCAGTTTCCAGAGTCTCAAAAATCAGTTCTTTGCGATTACTTGTCTGCAGTATCATTTTACGCTGCATATCTGAAACCTCTGCAAAATGACTTATTGGGAAAAAATTAATGATTTGTTGGGACAACAGAAAAGTGAGTGAAGGGAGGCATCAGTGTAAGATATGATAAAATAATAATAAATTATCAAGGGTTCATGAGGGAGGGGGGAAAAATGAGGAGCTGATACCAAGGGCTCAAGTAGAAAGCAACAAATGTACAAATGTGCTTAACACAATGGATGGATGGATGGATGGACTGTGATGAGAATTGTACAAGCCCCCAATGAAATGATTTTTAAAATAAATAAATAAAAGGATTTGTTGGACTACCTGAAGGCAAACCATTAACACACACGAAACTCAGTGTTTTGTTTAGCTTGGAATCTACGCTCTGCATCCATCTGGTAGCTGCTGTGTCCGGCAAAGCTGGTGTATAGTAGGTGTTGGGCAAAGGCTCTGTGAAGTGAAAAAGGCCTCTGGTGTTGGAAGAAAATAAATGCCATTTTTCAGAAGTGTTCCGCTGCTGGGTAAAATGTCACAATTCATTCACACATTTCTGTTAGGCCTTGGTGGGGAGATTGTTATCAGATATATTTTGTGAAAAGTTAATGAGCACTTTAGTTCTTGTCACTTTGGAGAAACAGTGTTTTCTCTATTTTCCAAGACACCAAATCATTTCAGCATCAGCTCTGAAGGAAAACTCACCGAACTATATTCTTTTCATTGTAACTGGTGCTGCCTTCAAGGATACAAGTTTAAAGGACTTCAAGTTGGGAAGGTAGCAAGCAACAAACCAGTCACAAAAACATCACTGAATGTAGTTCTCAATCACCTTTGATTAAACTTCAAGACTGGATTACGGTTTTGTTTTCTAACTTCACGAATAATTTAATCCTCAGTGATAGCCACAATAGAAGAAATTCGAGCAGCTGGGGGAACTAACAATGCGTTCAAATCGGCAAAAGCAAAGACAGCTGCAGATACAGATGGATCGGATCAGGACACCTCTGAAAGGTCAGGAAATAGGAGGCAGAGGAAAGCTCCCTGGGCAAAGTAGCTGGTACTGTGAAAAAGAAAAAGGCGAACCAGCCCTGGCGCCCACCCTAAACATTCTCAACAGGTAAACAGCGCCCAAACACTCCCAACCGAACAGACGCAAGACCAGACCTTTCCGACGGATTCTCGGAGGGGCTCCAGAATTTCCCCTAGGCAGAGCAGCCACCGGGACAGCAGCGCAGGGCACCGCACCGCGCGCCCAAAGTGGAGACCAGGGAAAACGGAAGCCACCCAGAGTTACAGAGTTCGGACTGACAAGGGATTCCTGGGGACAGTCCCTGAAGCATCTGAAGTGGTTCTGATTTTGAGTAGGAATAAGGAAGTTGAAGGAGTTTGTGGGAACAAATCGAAAGCCCCCCCTTCACTCCGAACTCCCGAGATGCGCTCACACCAGCACAGTACAGACCCACGACTCTCGGCCCTAAAATCCATCCAAGCTCCGCGTTGCGTGCAGCCAAATGCCAGGCGAAGGCGAAGTTAACTTCCCGCTCCATCCCCTCTCCAAGCCCTTTGGCCCGGGGAAAGGCGACTGCCTCGGGGCGAGCTTTCCGCCGAGATCGGGCGCCCCCCGCGCCGGTCCCCAGGAACCTGCGCGCCCAGGTGACTTTAAGGACGCGGTGGCCGCGCGGGGGGCGCCGGGGTCTCCTCCGATCCCCACGGGCTGCCTGGCCACCCTGGGCTTCCCGGGCCCCCCAGCCCGCGCCCTGCTCCTCCCGCTGGAAAATGAAGCGCGGAGCGGTGAAGTCGTCCAAGCACGGGCACGGTCCGCCCGCGGCCCTCCGGGAGAGCCCCGGGCCGCCGGACAAAGGCGCTCCGGGCGGCGCGCGAGGAGCAGCGCGGGTGGAAGGCAGCTGGGACTTCATCCCGGGCCATTTCCTGAGCGGAACCCGGATCGGCCGCGGGGGAGTCGCGAAGCGGGAGGGGTGGGCGCGGGCGCAGTACCCACCGGTTCCTCCCAGGCCGGGCTGCGGGCGCCGGGCGCGGGGCGCACGTGCTGCGGCTCCATCGCGCCGGCCAGCCGCCCGGGCGCGCGGACTCGGGCCCCCGCCGCCCGGGCCGTGGATGCGCTTCCCTCGCCGCGGTCCTGCTCGGCCGCCGCCCGGGGAAGCCACCGGCCCTCCCGCCGTCTCCGGCTTCCGCCGCGCCGCGCGCTCCCGCCCCCGGACCGGTGCCTTCCTCCTCCTCCGCCGCCGCCGCCGCCGCGATCCCGCGCCCTTCCGCGGCTCCGAGCGCTGCGCCCCGCCGCCGCCGCCGCCGCCTCCCACGGCCGCCGAGTCCGCCCCTCCGCCTTCCCCGCCCCGGCTCCCTCCCCTTTCCCTCCCCGCCCCCCACCCCTTCGCCGCCCCTGCTCCCGGCGGGCGGCCCGGGGCGCACGTGACCCTCCTGTCAGGCCTTATAAGGCGCGGAACCGAAAGCAGCCGCCGGGTGGTCACCGGCACCGGGCGGCCGCGGGGAGAGGAGCCGCCGCGCGGGGCGCAGCACCTACGGCCCCGCCGGCCGGACTGGCGTGGGGGTGGCGGCCGCGGCGAGGTCCGGAGCCACCTCCCTGCGCCCCTCGCCCCTTCGCCCTCCGCCCCCTTGTCCGCCGCGCGCCGGGAGCCTCGGCTCCCTCGGGGCGCAGAGTCGGCCGAAGTCGCACTTGACCGCGAGCGACTTCAGTGGGGCGGGCGGAGCAGCTCGCCCGGAGCTCCCAGGGATGGTGTAGTTGCCGGGACCTTAGGAAGCTTGCTGACGGGTCAGCGTGTGCACGAGGGGTTAATCTTGAGGGCGTGAGGAATTGTTCTTTCCTTCTCCTTTTTAAATTAACGCTTTCCAAGAAAGACGGTGAGCTAAGGAGGGGACCTGTGCCTTCGAATCCCAGCATCACACGCACTAAACGGGAAGAGGGTGGCTCACAGGGAGTGCTCGACCAATGACAAACCACCTCCTCCTCCCTTTGGCAAAAATAAAATAAAACGTTACAAATTGCGTTTGGATTCCACTTAGCATCAAAGAGGGTCTCTAACCACTTTCGATCCAAGATATTTCATCACAGGCCATCCCCTCTCCTGCACTTTCACACACTCTACCGGCCTCTTTTGAGATCTTTGATATGTTAAACTCATTCACGTGTTTAAGACTAAGAGGGGAAGAAAGAAAGAGAAAAAATAAAACAACCACTTCACTCCATCCGGTCTGTTCCCATCTCCCACCACACACCTCGTCAAAGCCAAGTTCCAGAGAAGATGTTCGCAGTTATTATCGAATCTACTTGTTAATTTACCACTCCCCCCCCCCCCAGCGTCCTGTACTATGGATGCTCTTCTGTGTGCACCACACTGTGTGCCAGAGTCTCTCTTACAAAGGTCATTTGTGGCTTTGAAAATTCCCGAGAACTTTGGGTTTTTTGGTTTTAGGGGTTTTTCCTGACGCTCATCACGTGGCATATCTTCGGCATTCGTCATTGTTGACTAGACTTGTATTCAAGACATCATCTCTTCCATCGGCTTTTGGGACACGAATGTCTCCAAAGTCTCAGCCCATTGACTGTTCAGCCCTCTGCTGAGATGTCAGGATCTTCTTCCCTGGGTGGGTGTCTCATGCACTGAGGGCACTTGGAGTGGTTAATCCGCACCCACCCTCGACTTCAACCACCAGCCATAGACTGAAACTCAGAAATCACATTCTCTGTTCCAGATCTCCATTTCTGTAAAGGCAACTCATTATCAGAAAGATCTGCCCAGTTGCTCCATGGGCCTTAAACTCACCTTGCTTAAAACTGTATTATCTAACTTCTCATTATATGCCTCTAGTCTAGAATCTACTTGAGAAACATCCAGAAACTTAAGCAGCCCTCCTTGCTTAGCCCTCCACCCCCACCCCCACCCCCAACACCACTGCCTTTGCTAGCAGTCAGTGAGTTTCCCTCCATTTCACCGCTCTTGCTTGGTTTCAGGCCCATGTTTCACACCACTGAAACACTAGATGATAACTAGTGTCTGATTTACTACAGAAATCCATTCCCCTGAATCCTTTGTAAACTGGTTCCGATGTAAGTCTAACACATAATTTTTGGAGTGTTGGTGTAAGGGGGTTCATGATGGGCTGCTAACATAATGTCAGTAATTTGCACTCATTAGCTGTTCCATGGGAGAAAGATAAGATTTTCTATTCCAGTAAAGATTTACAGTCTCTGAAACCCATGGGGGGCAGGTCGACCTTGTCCTACAGGGGGCACTATGAGTCAGAATTTGCTCCATGGGAGTGGGTTTGGTTTTGGTTTGTATCTTTATAAACCTGATCTTTATTTGCCTTTAGGCGCTGCATTATATAAACATTATATATAAACTTAGATAACATGTATATAATAAACATACATTCAAGGTGCATAAATCATTAAAATTTACTCTAGAAATGAAGAAACGTTGGGCAACATGGGCATTTTGTCCATTCCAATAATAATTCCCCTTGTGGATGATTCTGGATCATCTAGATTATTAACACTGCGGATGAGGACAGCATTTTACAACCTTTGTGAGTGTTGTCTTTATGGTCCTTTGCTCTTTATCTACGTGTGTTGTTGGGTGTCACTGAGTTGGTGCTGAGTACAGCAACCTTACGTACAACAGAATGAAACACTGGCCAGTCCTGCACCACCTTCACCATTGCTGGTTGTGTGTGGATTCCGTTGTGGCAGCCGTTGCGTCCATCCATTTCATTGAATGTCTTCCTCTTTTTCACTGACCTGCTTTACTAAGCCTGAAGTGTACCATGTTAGTCTGGGTAGACTAGAGGAACAAATTCATAGAGACTCATGTATAAGAAAGACGTTTATATACAAGAGCAATTGAATATTGAGAAAACATCTCAACCCAGTCCAGATCAATTCCTAAGTCCGATATTAGCCTATATGTCCAGTACCAATCTATAAAGTCCTCTTCAGACTCGCAAAACACACTATAATGCTGAATGCAGGAAGATCACAGACCAGTGGGTGGAAGGAGGTCTTGTGGATCCATTGACGATATAAGCATCTCATCGCTAGCAGGGGCCTCCATATGACTCTTCCCACTCCAGCGCTCTAGCATAGCTCTGTGTGTCTTGTCAACGGAAATGTTTCACAGGGAGTAAGCATGTGTCCTGCCTCCAGCAATCTATTTATCTCCTTAGCCCTCCAAATGAGGTCATCAAGCCACAACCTGATTGACAGGCTAAACTCCACCCTTTCACTTTTAAGACTCTCAAATTGACAACAGATTATGTAACTACCACATGTACTTCTCCAGGGACTGGTCTCTCCTCCAGGGACTGGTCTCTCCTAATAACTTGTCCGAAGTACGTGAGACAAAGTCTAAGGAGCTTTCTGGCTGTACTTCTTCCAAGACAATGTTTGCTCTTTTGGCAGTCCGTGGTAGATGCAATCTTCTTGCCGGCACCATAATTCACATACATCAGTTCTTCGGTTTTCAGTCTTTCTTTCACGTGCAAATGAGGGGATAGACAATCCCTCTGGCTGGATCAGGAGCACCTTGCTCTTCAACACTTTCAAGAGGTCTTGTGCAGCAGACTTTTCCAATGCAAATACATCATTTGATTTCCTGACTGCTGCTTCCTTGAGAGGAGCTCTGGACTGCTAAGAGCAAGGACCACCAGCCACTTCTCGGGAGAAAGAGAGGGCTTTCTACTCCCATGAAGAGTTACAGTCTTGGAAACCCACCGGGGCAGTTCTATCCTGTCCTACAGGGTCACTATGAGTTGGCATTGACTTGATGGCAGTGAATGAGTTTTTGAGTTAGCTTCCTTGAGCATAGACTGTGGATCCAAGCAGAAGGAAATCCTGAAAGATTCCATCTTTTCTCCATTTAGCATGATGTTGAATTTGGGTCCAGCTGTGAAGATTTGGGATTTTTTTTACATTGGGTTAAAATTCATACTGAAAGCTGCAGTCCTTGGTCCTCATCAATAAGTGCGTCAAGTCCTCCTCACTCACAGGAAGCAAGGCTGTGTCATCTGCATATTGCAGGTTGTTGAGAAGCCATCTTCTAATCCTAATGTCAAGTTCTTCTTCATATAGCATTCATATCTTCTAGGAAATGCTACATTTAGGCAATTTACAACTATATTCATTGCATGTTATGCCAGCATTAAAATTGATTATAGATATCACTGAGAGCTCTGTGTGGTCTGGTATGGGGGAGGAGGGTGTCACCTCCTCTGACTGCCACCCTGACTGCCACCAACCCCAGGAATGCCAGTCCAACTATTTGCAGTATTTGCTCGGCATAGATACTTGGGCCATGTTTTCATGCTTGGTAAAATAGAAGGGTAGTAAAAAGAGAGGAATCTACTGAGATGGGTTGACTGGTGGCTGCAACACTGGACTCAAACATGGAAATTCTGAGGATGACACAGAAGCAGGCAGCGTTTTGTTCTGTCGTCCACAGGGCTGCTAGGATTTGGAGTGGTTTCGATCATGGGTCTTGCTTCGAAACGCTGAAAGAACCCACGCAGCAGAAGCACTTTTGAAAAACCAGGTGACTTTTATGAGGAAAGGGGAAGTTTCTGGTGTTCAGAGGAAACCCGAGGGGCCAAGAGCAGGAAACCCCAAAAGCCTGGGGAGAGAGGTCTGAGAGGGAGCTCAGGCCTGGGCAGCCGTGTGGGCCCCGCCCTCTGACCTGCAAGAGTGCACATGAACAAGAGAGGCGTCAAAGAGAAGAGTAAAAAGAGACTTGGGCTTCCTGTGGCAGGCTCTAACCTTCTCCAGCTGGGGAGGCGTAATAAAGTATTGGCTGAACACATTGGCTGAGTTTAAGAGAACCTGGGTGGTGTCATGTGGCTGGGCCTAGTCTGTGCACACAGGTGCACCTCCCACCTGGGTCTAGGGAGGCTTGTATCTGAGCATGCTCAATTTGGATCTTTCCATAGGTTTCTAATGGTGCCTGATTTCTTTCCAACCCCTTTGTTGTGGCCTTAGGCAGGCACCTGGGAAGGTAATCCTCCTTAGTCCCCATTCTGGCTTCCCAACAGGGGCCCTATGAATCTTAACAGACCCAACAACACCTAATAATAATAACAAGATAATAGGCAGATTGAATAAGTATTGTTGTAGGATACAACCCTGACTCACACTTTTCCTGATTTAAACCATGTAATGTTCCAGTGTTCTGTTCTTGTTCCATGTACACAATCCACACGAGTCCAATAGAATCCCCATACTTCTCAATGCTATCCACCGTTTGTTATTACCCACTCACTAAAACGCCTTTGCATAGTCAAGAGAACGTAAGTAAAGCTCTTCCTGGTATTCTCTGCTCGGAGCCATCATCCATCTAACACCTGCAAGGATATCCCTGGTCCCAAGCCTTCTTCTGAATCCAGCTTGACTTTCTGCTGATGTGCATACTCAGTTTTCGAGAGGAAGTTTCAGTCTCCGCTAACATCGGTGTCGGTCTTTTCCTTCTTGTCGTTTCAGTGACGCACGTCATAACCCACTATGTCACCAGGCTCTTTGCCTTCTCACAGATACCGTCCATTTGATTCCTCTCTGTGCCAGTTGGTGCGTTCCATGTACAGAGTTCCTATTTGTGTTGTTGGAAAAGGGTTTTTTGCAAGGAAGACGTTGCTGCCTCAAAATTCTATCGTGCCATCTCCAGCTTTGTTTCTATCACCGCCCGATTTCCCAATTACCATTCCTTCCTCTTTGCTTCCAACTTTTGAGTTCCAATCACCAATAAATATCAATAGATCTTGAGCTCACCTTGGATCAATTTCAGACTGAAGAGATTGGTAGCATTCTTCAATCTCTTCAAACTAGCTTTAGCGGTTGGTGCATAAATTGAAGTAATCCTCATAATAACCGGTCTTCATTGTACGTGTATAGATATTGTCCTATCACCAACAGTATTGTATTCAGAGAGATCCTGAAATTTTCTTTCTGATAATGAATATGATGCCGTTCCACTTGAATTTGTCGTTCCCAGCAGAGGAAACCATGTGACTGATTCAAAATCTCAAAACCAGTCCCTTTCCGTTCAGTAGAGCGTCTGAGATAGAACCAATAGTGCTGGAGGAAGATCAAGCCACAGTGTCTTGGAAGTCCAGTCAGAATGCTCCTTAGAGGCAAGGATGGGAAGACTTCATCTCATGTGCTTTGGACACGTTATCAGGGCAGACCAGTCCCTGGAGAAGGACATCATGCTTGGTAAAACAGAGGAGCAGAGAAAAATGAGGATGCTCTGGGACAAGATGAATTGACACGGTGGCTGTAACCATGAGGTCAAATATCAGAGTACCAGTAACTGTGAAGGCGGCCCAGGACCAGGCGGTGTTCCATTCTGTTGTAATAGGGTCACTATGAGAAGGAACTGACCGGGCGGCACCTATCAACAACAGAGCCTAGGATATCAGTCTTTGTGTCTCATTCCATGTTGGATGACTCTCAGTTGTGCTGGGAGCTCTGATGGCCGGATGGTGACACATTGGGCTGCTAACTGCAAGGTCGGCAATTTGAAACCTCCAGCCCTCTTCCAGGAGCAAGACCAGGCTCTCACCAGGCTCTCTGCTCCAGTGAGAAGTCGCAGTCTGGGAAACTTGCAGAGCAGTACGGCTACGTCCTATCAGCTTGCTATGAGTTGGCATGGATTCCATGGCAGTGAATTGGTTGTGGGTCTGGGTTCAGTTTTCCTAACTTCTTTCCTAACTTTGTGCATCCCATGTTCGAATTATTAATGGGCATTTGCAGCTGTTTCATCTCATTTTGATTCATACCCCACTGGCAAATGCAGGTCCTGGAAGCTTTCTTCCATCTACACCCTACAGCCCACTCTAATTCCCCAATCACACTTTGAATGCCTTCCAATCAGAGGGGCTCATCTTCTGGAACTACATCTGACATATTTCTGTGACTTTCAGTGGCTAATCCTTTAGAAGTGAATGACCCATTAATTCTTTGTGTTCTGTTCTTAGTCTGGAAGCTCAACGGAAACCTGTTCACCTGGGGTGACCCTACTGGTATTAACAATACCAGCAACATAGCATCAGCATCGTAGCAACAGGCAACCCCCCCACTGCAAGACAAACTCACAGACAAATGGTAGTTTCATCTCTCTCACACACACAATACATCTAGATATATATTTCTATATTTCATCAATAATATCTCACTGCTTCCCAAATCTTCCTATTAACTTTCTTTCTTTTTGAAAATGGAGGCACACTTTTAATGTGTTAACAGGAAACATTAAAATAAAAACTCTTTTGGTTGGTTTGTTTTTGTTTTTTAATCATTTTATTGGGGCTCATGCAACTCTTATTACAATCCATACATGTCAATTGTGTAAAGTACCTTATACATTATTTTATCATATCTTACACTGCCCAGCATCTCCTTTCACCCACTTTTCTGTTGTCCATCCCCCAGGGGGGAGGTTATATGTAGATCCTTGTAATAGGTTCCCCCTTTCTACCTTCCCTTCCCTCCACCCTCCCGGTATTGCCACTCTCACCATTGGTTCTGAGGGGTTCATCTGTCCTGGATTCCATGTTCCCAGTTCTTTCTGCACCACTGTGCATCCTCTGGTCTAACCAGGTTTGTAAGGTAGAATTGGGATCACGATAGTGGTGGTGGTAGAGGAAAATTGTGTGTTTCATTGAAGTTACACTGCACCCTGAGTGACTCATCTCCTCCCCACTATCCCTCTGCAAGGGATGTCCAGTTGTCTACAGATGGCCATTGGGTCCCCATCCCACACTCCCCCTCTTTCATGATGATATGGTTTTTTGTTCTTTGGTACTTGATACCTGATCCCTTCAACACCTCGTGATCACACAGGCTGGTGTGCGGCTTCCATGTGGGCTCTTTTACTTCTGGACTGGATGGCCACTTGTTTACCTTCAAGCCTTTAAGATACCAGATGCTATATCTCTAGATAGCCAGGCACCATCAGCCTTCTTCACCACACTTACTTATGCACACATTTGTCTTCAGCGTTTATATATAAGTCTCTATTTTACTTATAAACAGAGTATTGTTACCTTAGAAAATATTTGTTGGTATAAAAAAATTATAAAATAATTCAAATGAATTAAATAAAATATACAATTAAAAATGCAAACTGTTATAACCTAAGTGATCAATATTTAAGTAAGAACATGCTAAAAAGAGAGAGGAAAAAATAAAACAAAATATTTGCACCAGGAGTGGTGCTATTGTAGATTACTTTTTTACAATCTGATTTAGCCCTTTCATATATTCCATTACAAGTTTGTTTCTTTTATAATTGAAAGTGGTGACTTTACTCCTACTCCTGTGCACAGTCTGAGGCTGGAGAATGACTTCTCAGGGATGGCGTTGGGGAATTTTGAGGGGTCCGGTTAGCTTTCCGTCCATATTTCCAAGCAAGCGACGCCCTGATTTAGTTCAGAAAAAAGCCTTCAGCTAATAATTCCCTGTAAAAAATGTCAGACCTTCTCTTGCTCCCTTTCCATGTTCTTTCTTTCTTCTTCGGCATTTCTTTCCTATTTAGAATCCGTAGAATCTTGATCTACCAACTCTCCCTCATTGCGATCTTTCAGCTTTTTGTACTGGCTAAACCAACTTCTAAATCCAGTGTTATTGACAAGTGGGTGATCTCCCCCACGGATCTCCTCCACCATATCATCTCTATCAAGTTCTTGCGATGTGTTCATAGAACTCAGCAAGTTTGGGCTTACATTCTCCTTTCACTTCCTCCCAGGAAGGTACAAGGTTCCAGACACACTGAAGAACACATGTAATTCTTACAGAACTCGTGCAGTGTTCCTGGACCTTTTCAGCGATTGCCCGAGCTAATGATGTATTAGCCGTGATCCGTTAGTAATGTATCACCGTTGTACATTATGTATGTGATATGCGCACACATCACGTGTGTGTATGTGCTGTATGTGATATGCCAAGGCATCAATTGCATCTTCATCCATTGGCTGAATCATCACATTCACGTCTTGATTTACATCATCTACTGTGAAGAGGAGGATGTCCTGGGGCAATTATTTTGTAACGGCTGCAGGGTATGTGGGCCATTCAATGCTGTTGGAGTTTGAACGTTGCCTGACTTGCTCTCATTGTACACCAGGCCATGGCCTGCAACATGGCAGTGTTTTCAACAGTAAAACCTAACATTGAATATCTTCAGGTGAACATCTCAGAATGAGAAGGGCAAAGTAGGAGCTGCAACATCACAAACCAACCCAACTAACCCACCGCCATGGAGTCAATTCCAACTCAGAGCAGCCTTGTCTGGTTTTCAAAGGCTGTGCGTATTTGTGGGAGCACATAGCCTCACCTTTCACCCCCTGCCTCCCCGGCAGTTGATACATTTGGCTCACTTGGTGGCTAGCAGTCCAACACAGCCCATTAGGACTCTTCCCAACATTATATGTAGCACATATTACCAACAATAAAATGTACCAAGAAAAACAAAACAAGATCATTTCAAGTGCAGTTGTTGTGACTGGAATACGTTATAAGTCGGGGTCTGCTTGCACTTTCCTTACTAAATGCCCCTGCTTCTAAACTAGTGGGAGCCTTGGTGACTAGGTGCTCAAGAGCTGGCCTGCTAAAGCCACCAGCCACTCTCTTGGAGAAATCCATGGCAGCCAGCTTCTGTAAAGATGTATAACCTTGGGAAACCTACAGGGCGGGTCTACTTTGTCCTCTAGGGTCTCGATGAATTTGAATTGCCTCAATTAGAGTAGGCTTTCTGCTTTCGTTAGTTGTCACTGTGCACTACTGCAAAGTCAGCAGTTCAAATCCACCAGTCACTCCTCAGGAGAAAGACGGGGTTTCTACTCCCATAAAGACATACAGTCTTAGAAACTCACTTGGACAGTTCTACCCTGCCCTACAGTGTCGCTATGAGTCAGTGGCAACTCAGTGGCAATGACTTTGGTTTGATGGTTTGCTTTGAATTAGCCTGGTGTGTGTATTGATACATGTAAGGTGGACTTAGGAAAAGTCATTTTGCTATCATTAACTACAGGTATGTATTTATAGTAAATAATAAATTTACACTGAAATACTGTACAATAATTTCATAGAAAGGCATTTTTATTAATCATTTTATTAGGGGGCTCTTACAGACTTTATAACAATTCATATTTCAATTGTATTAAGCACATTTATATATGTTGCCATCATCATTTCCAAAATATTTTCTTTCCACTTGAGCACTTGGTATCAGCTCCTCTTTTTCCCCCTCCCTCTCCCACCCTCCCACCTTTGTAAATCCTTGGTTAATTATATAGTATTATTGTTCTTTTATATCTTACACCATCCATTGTCTCCCTTCACCCACATTTCTATTATTCATCCTGTGTGCGTTTGTGTTATAGGCAACCTTGTGATCAGTTCTCCCTTTCTCCCCTTTCCTAACCCCTACCTTCATGGCATTGCTACTCCCACTACTGTTCCTGCGGGATTTATCTGTCCTGGTTTCCAGCTTTCAACTGTACCAATGTACATACTCCAGTCTAGCCAGATTTTTAAGGTAGAACTGGATCATGATAATGGGCCAGGGGGCAGCGGGGGAGAGGGAGGAAGCATTCAGGAGCTACAGGAATGTCGTGTGTTTTATCAGTGCTATACTGCACCCTGGTTGAATCCCTCCTTCCTTGTGACCCTTCTGTGAGGGGATGTCTAATTGTCTACAGATGGGTTTCAGGTCTCTACTCCAATACGCCTCGTTTGGATCAATATAATTGTTTGTTTTTAATTTTTTATTTAGATACCTGATACCTGATCCCATTGACACCTCATGATCACACAGGCTGGTGTGCTTCTGCCATGTGGGCTTTGTTGTTTCCCTGCTAGATGGTCACTTGTTTAACTTCAAGCTTTTAAGACCCCAGACACTATATCTTTTGATATCCAGGCACCATCAGATTTCCCATTTTGTCTTCAGTGATCACGTCAGCAAGGTGAATATCACAGAGTGTCAAGCTATTAGAACAAAGTGTTTTTGTATTTAAGGAGGCCTTGAGTAGAGCCCCAAAGGCCATCTGCCATCTTAATACTTGACATATAAATATATGTAGATTGACTTATATCCCTATCATTATGAATTAGTATATTGACATATATACATGCCTATACCTATGCCTCTTATATGTCTATCTTATATAGATAGGATTAGGGCGAAAGAAAAAAAATACCGTAATGAAAGAAAAAAAGAAGCAAAACCAAAGCCTATCAATCGTTCCAGATTTCTCTGCTGACCCTTATGAATCTTTTCCTACTGGGTCTGATGAGGTGCCAATCCCTGTCCCCAAGTCAGAAGTCTATTTTCAGGATTCCTCAGAAACTTCGTCACTTTGCTCCCCTTGCTGCCCTGTTGAGCTCCCTTCGTGTTGAGCTCCCTGCTGTGTGGGGGCAGAGCGGGCACACTTTCCATTGTGTGTCTCCAATGCTGACCCCGTAGCATTGTAGGTCAGGGAGGGGGGTGTCGTGTCTCATGGGGGGGGGGGCGGCCCTACGTTTCTCTCTCTGCCCCTCTTAGTTTGGGCCCATGTGGTATGAAGAGAGCCCCTCTCTCCCTGGACTACAGCCTTCAGTGCGGTCCTCCTAGAAAGTCATTTTGACAACCTCCCTTCTGACAGCGTTACCTGGTCCAGTCTGAGCCACTGCACCTCACTAGCGACGTGCCTAGACCCTCTGACCCCCCACCCCACACACACATGCGCACGCGCGCGCACATACACACACATGCACACCTTTATTTCTCTCTCCAGTTAGTCTCAGGGTAAGTGATCCTCATTGCTGGGGAGGCTCTTATGCTCAGCATTGTCATCCCTCTGGAGTTGCCCACGTCTGTCTGGAATTCAGGAATTCCAGCTCCTGGAGGGAAGAAGAACTGAAGGAGCGTGAGCCCAGTGTCTTGAGGCCGGGCTCCGAGACGCCATGCTTCTTATCTGCTCCCAGCCTATTGGTCGGAAGTGACCACAGCTGACAACCAAGGAGCATAGGAAATGAGGCCACTGGCTGAGCAGCCATGTCTCCACCATAACTTTTACTCCCAAAGGGGGAGAGAACCATTTTTGCATAAAACTAGCACCTCTACCAACTGAATCTCACCATAGCTGGGTGGATTACTACGCTCTTGTTTTGCTTTCATTTAACCTCCATTTCCGTTGCTTCCTTTTTCTCCTTCCCGCCTTCTACTGGATTGGCTGAATTCCAGCCCCCACCCCCACCCCTAGTTTATCCCCTTTCTCTCAACCCTTCCCCTCATTTAGACTTGTGATGTTAACTTGTACTGATGGTTTCATGGCCTTCCGCAGCATGCAGGTCCGACGTTCCTTACCCCTGCTTTATACGATGCTCCCCAAATAGTCATTATCCAAATGGTCCTGGGCCAAAAAAGAAGGCTCCCCACCCCTGTTATAGAGCACAGACCCCACCAGTCAATAGAGGAGCACCAGACAAGTCCCAGGAAGAATCCATGTGACATGAGAGAGACACAGACACACTAGGAGCACACAGCCTGTCACAGCGGTATGACTAGTGCGCTTCACACTGCTCATGCTTCTGGATAAGCAGAGGTCCCTTTGCATCTTAGATCCGATGCCTCGCAGTGTATTCTGGCCTCTGACATTGCACCTGGAGAACATGGCTGACCACACACAGCCAATCAAAGTGCAGGCCTGGTGGCTCACAACAGACTAGCCAAGAGACACAGCGTTTCTCAGTGACAGCAGTGTTTATGGAGCATATTGGAGACTAGAAAACCTTCCAACAGCAATAATCTGATAAAGACTTTATGCATCAGGATTATCCTGGAAATAAATGAACAGATTAAAGTTGAATAACAATGCATCTGACGCAAGAAATAGAGATTCCAGCCTCTATTCCACTTTATAAAAGTAATGTGGAACACGCAAAAGAGGATCCGCAGCAAACAAAACGTCCTTCAGTCGCGTTAGCTAGCGTGACCCCTCTGTCTCAGTGAGAAGGTTCTCATGATGCCCGGGTTAGTTGGGTGCTGGTGATGTCCCCTTCCAATCTTATTTGGTTCGTTTGCCTTTATCTCATGCAAGATCAATAGAAAGAAACTTCTGAATCATCAAAAATGGGCTGAGGGGGGATGGCGGGGAATGGAGGGGGCCAAGGGGAGAAGATAGCGAGGAGTTGAAGCAGAAAGAAGATGTCTGGAAGCTGACTGGGGTAACAATTGTACAGCACTGCTTGATGTGATTGAACCACGGGATGTTCTCATACCTGTAAGAGCTCTCAATAAAATGATTGAAAAATAGATAAATAAATAGGGTTGATGGTGATTCTTCACTTGTAAAGACATTAAAAATAGAATATGCAAAAATAGAGTACTGTTAGAGTGTCTAAACAATGTCACTATCACACGATACAGAGAAAGACTTTTGGCAAGATGTTCCCCAAAGTAATGAGAGAATTTTGAAGGGCAGTTATGACTAGTCACCGTTAGCACCCACGCTTGGAGATGCCGGGTATAACCAGACCAAAGTTCGCCAACTTCAAGACTTTTGACATTCTCTGGTCCCTTGCTGGGATCACTATGTATTTGGAATGCCTTCCATCTCTCAACACTGTATCTTACTGCGTACTGTTGTGATCCATTGGGCATTCGTTGACTTATTTTATGGAAGGAGATTGCCAAGCCTGTGTCCCTACCCTGTCTTAGTTTGGGAACTCTACTGAGAGTCCACCGTGGGTGATCCTGCTGGGATCTGAAATACCAGTGACACAGCTTCCCGTGTTGGTGCGGCAGCACAAGCCTCCACAGGACAAACACAGATGGGCAGGATTCCATTATTTTTTTGAGTCGGTCCTTTCTTGTTTGTGTTTGATGAGTTGCAGGATTATAAATTTTTTTACTAATTTATTGTTTTCTCACAATAAGCCTTTATAATTAGGTTGGCAACAAAAGACCAGCCAAGGGCAAAGTCGTGGAGATATAAACCCCTGACTGTGGAGAAAGGAAGTACTGAGAGTGGAGAGTGACGCAGAGGCGAGGCAGAGGAGGAAGGGGAACCAGAGTGGTGGTGGGGAGCGGGTCTGTCTCTAGGCCAGATGAGGCCAAAGAGGTGGATGCAGAGCTCAGGTGCAATGTGGCACGTTGTATTGTGGTCCAAGCAATGGGGAAGTTGCAGGGTTCCTGGCAAGTGAGCAGCACAGAGGATGGGAATATTGCTTTTCTGAGCCCGAGAACACCTTCAGCAGTCATGCTCATCTGAGAGGTGGCCAGGGCCCAGCCACTTAGGGTTCAAGGCCAGAGTTCTAGTCCCCAAGGAAAAAGCTTCTCCAGAACTGGGGAGCAGGAAATCAAGCAAAAGCCGAGACCTAGAATCTGAGTAGGAGGGAACTCTGAGCCAGGTGGCCCAGTGTCAAACTCAGTGTGCCTGAGAAATCAAGGAGCCTGGTGAACAAAGTGAGGGCCCTGGAAATCTGGGGGCGGGGGCAGAGGACCCCACTCAAACCACACTCCTTGTGTGGGAAATGGGTCCTGGAGGCGCGATGATGAAACACTTGGTTCTTCTTGATAGGTTGGAGGTTTGAGCCCACCAGGTACTCCTCAGAACAAGGATGAGGCCCTTTGCTCCCATCTGGATCTGCAGCCGCGGAAACCCCCTCTGAGGCCTGTCTGTTCTGCTCACAGTGTCCCCCTGCAGCAGCTCTGACTTGGCGCACAGCACAGCAGCGTGAGGGACTGATGCGCGTGCAGTGTTGTCTGCGAGAGGGTTAGGGGCACTGTCCTTTAGAAAACATGAAGGCAAGACCAGCGAGGTTGGGCATTTAAGGTCAGCTGACTTGACGTGAAAGAGCAGGGGTGGGCGCTCTCGCAAACCACAGCTCCTGCCTGTATTAGACGTACGACCATGGGCACCTTCTGTTACAAAATGGCCCAAGAAAACCAGCGTCTCGGCACTGTTTGAGGGCTAACATGGAGCACTGGGCTGTAGATGCCTGCCATAATGTAGACGTGCCTTGCCGACGGAAAAGCCCCAGCGGAAAGAGAAAACAAATGGGGAGGAGGAGGCTGAGGAGAGAGATTACTGCGAGGTGACACAAATTAAGTGGGGAAGAGTCCCCCTCGTTGAAGAGGGGGATCACATCACTTTTGAAATTAGTACCTTCTGGAAAGCCATACGTGTTATAAAAGTTTTGTATGTAATTTTGTATGCAAGATTATTTTTAAATATGTGAAGCTTTGAGCATGTTGTTTAGTGGGTGGTGGTGGTTTTTCCTTCCACACTTTCTGTGTTTTTTCAGATAAAGGGCACGTTCCTTGGCAGTTTCATATTGTCGAGGGTTGGGAACTGCGCTGGTGTTCTTTGTCACTATCTTTACTGTTGTCTTTAAAATTGAGAGCTCTAACTATATATTTATGTAATGTGTGTTGCTATCTCGGTGTGTCAATAAAGATATATTTATATGTAAATATTTTCCATTTCAACACTTTTGATATGCACACCTTAGTGACATAATTACATTCGTGATGCACAGCCATCAAATTTGAGTGCTGATGCTAACTGGGTGAGGTAACGTCTGTTATACGCACTTCACAGATGAGGAAACTTGGGCTCAGGGAGGCAACACTTTGCCCACAGCCACGGAACTCAGAAGAAGTCGAGCCAGTTGGCCTTTCGGACACAAATGCTGCTCTGTGTCATCATCCCTGTTAGGCTGGTAATCTCTGTATGTTGTTGTTTTCATCCTTTGCTTTTATTACCATTCTAATTTGTGTGTATGTTTATCTATCCAAGATATGCAGAATAGGTAATCTTATGGAGACAGTGGCCAGACCAGCAGTTCCTGGGGGGCAGGGGAAGGGAGTGGGGATGCCACGATGATGGAATAGTAAGTGTTCTAAAATGGACCACGAGGGGTCTATAGCTTTTCTGGTCATGTTTGATCAATCAAATTGTACCTGAGAGGAAGTACTGAGAGGTGAATGATAGACAAACTCTAAAGAGGGGGAGGAGAATAAAACACCCAATATATATACATATATGGATATATGTATATTTGTTCATATATGTATGTAAACACAACAAGGAAACAGATGGACTTTGGACCTCTACTTAAATCTTACCTCAGTACAAGAACAGTTGGTTCTACTCATGTGACACTGTATGATGCCCACCTTCCCTACACGATCGCTGAAGTCAAAGTGGGTGCATAAGCAAATGTGGTGAAGAAAGCTAATGGTGCCTGGCTATCAAAAGATATAGCATCTGGGATCTTAAAGACTTGTAGTTAAACAAGAGGCCATCTAGCAGGGAAACAGCAAAGTCCACATGGAAGAAGCACCCCAGCCTGATATGTTCATGAGATGTTGACAAGAGAGGTATCAGAAATTCAAAAAAACACACAACCAAATTGATATGAAGGGGAGTGGATGTAGTGGAAACCCAAACTCCACCAGCATGACAATTGGACAGCCGCTCTCAAAGGGCCACACAGAATGCAGGATAAATCCAGGGTGCGGTGTGGCACTGATGAACCACATAATTATCCTCCAGTTCTTTACGATGCCCTCCCCTTACTATTAAGGTCTTCATGTGATATACTTCAATAATCATGTAGGATTTGCATATGTTCATTTGTATATTAAAGATCCCTAGGCACATGGTAGTCAAGATATATGACCCCCTCAGAGACAGTGACAGGAGTAATGGTTCCCTGAAGTTATGGGAAGTGAGTGGGTCAGGGGAAAAGGGGGAGAGGGGAGGTGATAGCATTGATGTTTGTATAACCCCACCAGATGGGACTGAACAACAGAACTGTATGGGAAGGGAAGGGGTCTATTGGAATGGGTAAGATATGCAACCAAAATGGTATGAAAAAAAGAAGTAGAGATAGTCTAAGATATACAGGAAGTCATTTGGCTTTTACCCTTGGTTTCTGAGAGATAACTGCAAACCTTGGAATTGAAGGGTGCTCTCTAAGGACTGCAGACTGTAATAAGTTAGGTGGGTGGCCAGCCAGGTCAGAGACACCCATCAGGTAGCACTGTGAACACCTCATGACCTTATCGGACCTCAGGAAAGATGGGTTGGCCTTTGCCTTGCCTACCGGGACTTCTAATAAAATCTCTGAACGTGGCTTCCCCGTGGGCTTCCTGGTAGGTGACAAGCATCCATACACACCAGAGCCTAGCCCATCCCCATCCCTCTGGAAGCTTCACACTAGGACTCCATGGGGCTCTTTGTTTGTATCCTTCCCCCACCACCCACCCCTATAACAAAACTGTAACTAAGAATAGTGCTTTTCATGAGGTCTGTGAGTCGTTCCAGAAAATTATTAAAACAGAGGAAGCAGTGGGAGTTAGCAGGTCAGACGGAAGTGCAGGAGCTGGGGATGGACTCCCAAGCTTGTCACTGGTATTCTGAGAGACACCTGTCAATCCAAATTATAACGACCCCGTGCACATCAGAGCAGAGATACTTGTAGTCAGCAGGTCAGAAGTGCCTGGGGTTTCCTAGGAGACCCCCGCTTGCAGTGGCATCTAATGATTGGGCAGCCTGAAAGATGGTGCTCTTTGAACGTGTGAGAGCTGACCTAGCGGTGGGTGGCCAGGGTCAGATAAAGAAGCATTGCAGCTTGCAGCTGGAATCTGAGAAGTGAAAAGGGGTGGGTGGGGGCCCGTGTTCCGATCCGTTGCTGTTGATTATCCATGCAGCTGAGCGGTGGCGTTCCCAGGACACAGAGGAAGAATTAGAACGTGCAGGTGCAAAGGAAGGAAGGAGAGGAGCATCTATACGAAGACTCAGGGTGATGAAATAGTTGGCACAAGGTTATTGTGGTTTCGTAGCACAGGAAAACCAGCGTGCTTTCAGGCAAACGGGAAGGGGAGCATATTTATTTTAAGTATTAGTGATTCCTGGCTAGTGGGTGGGAAAAGACTCAAATGTGGAAGAGAGAGGCGATGGGGTGAGGGGAAAGATCTGGTGCCCCGGTAGGGAAAGCAGGCTTCCAGAAGTGTTTCTTCTGAGCCAGGAGGAAGAAAGCAAGACAGAGAAATGTGTGAGTTGTTGTCATGACCCGGACTGGAATCTAGGTTTGAGAGTGTTTTCTTTCCCGTTGTCCCGGGAGACAGCAGCTGCCCTCAGTACAAAGGTCTGAGACAAGCTGGGTTCAGCATGTCCCTCCCTCCACCAACCTTGACTCCTCGCCTTGACTCTCTCAGGCATTTGCTCTCCTTTCACCTCATTTCCTGCACTGCTGCCTGCTCCTCTTGGGCACTCACCTGCTAGCCCACGGGCCTGGCCAGTGGGACTAAGGTTCCAACTTCCTGGGGAAGATGTGGACGGCACACTCCAGAGGGTGTGGCCTGGTTGCCAACCTGGGCATGAGAAACGTTTGATTGCACTTTCACTTTGGGTGTCTCCAAAGAGTACCCCAGCATCTTAAATCTCTTAGTTCTTCACCACCGTGACATTATTCCACTCGACCACCTACTTGGCACAAATCACTGACTTTGGCTTGTCCAGAAGAGACCCCCTGTTTCCGGTCATCATGTGGGAAACACTACGTCACAAATCACCAAACCGAGGGTAAGGCAGTGTTTTGTTTCAGGTTTTTGTTGTTGTTGGGGTTGCCAAGTTTTATTTGCAGACTCCGAACACAACATTGCAGAGAAGCGAGTTTCAAGTCTCCTCTTCTTCCTCGTCTTTGTCCAGGTTAACCTGGAAATAAAGTAATTCGGAACTCGCTTTGCTGTCGGTGACCTTGTGCCATCAGTCATGGTGACAATTCTTCTACAAATACTTTCCAGTGAGACATTTCAAATGGGAAAAAGGTACCTTGGAGGTGACTAGAGAGCTTGTTCTTGCTTCTTCCGATGGTTCTGAGATGGCCAGCTTCCCCCCTCACCTGAATTCTTTCCTGAAGAAACTGCCCAAGATGGGCAGTAGCCATGACTCTGTCTTCTACACAGTGGGTGTAGTCAAGGTGACCTTCAGAACCCTCTTCTGGTTTTGGCCCTTTCTCCACAGGCTTTCTCACGCGTGCCACGGCGACAGTGGAGGCAGAAAGGGCCTTTGTGTGCTTACACTTATCAACAGAATTTTTTAAAGCCCATGCAATAAGGCTGGTTTTCATGATGCATTCATTCTGTGGAGGGCTTGTTAGGCCTAGCACTTAGTACTGTGGAGCTCATTTAAGAAGATAATTAGTCCAGAGTCTTCTTGTCCTTTTAACCTGGTAGTGTTATAGCTGCACCAAGCAACAGATCCATTAAAGGAGGTTATGGGAAGTACTACAGTACACGGAGTCCCTCATTGGTGTAAATACTGCCTTTGACTATCAACTCAAAGGGTGAAGGTTCAAGTCCACCCAGAGGAAGAAAGGCCCGGAAATCTACTTCTTAAAGACCAGCCATTGCAATCCCTGGGGCATGCAGCTCGACTTGTGCACACCTGGGTCAGCGGAAGAAAGGCCTGGAAATCTACTTCTTAAAGACCAGCCATTGCAAACCCTATGGCGTGCAGCTCAACTTGTGCACACCTGAGTCAGAGGAAGAAAGGCCTGGAAATCTACTTCTTAAAGACCAGCCATTGCAAACCCTGGGGTGTGCAGCTCGACTTGTGCACACCTGGGTTACCGTGAGTTGGTGTCAACTCCATGGAAACTAGTTGGGGTTGTTTTTGTTTGTCAGGGATGACTGAGTGCATAGAAAAACTCCCTAATCCAATCTCGCTCCACTAGGGAAGACTTACCGAAGGAAGCAGCACCTACAACGAGACCTCTTGTACACACTCTCATTCCTCAGCTAGCCCGAGAGGAATAGGGAGGAGAGGCGAGGAGGAAAAGGAACATGAAACGCAAAAAGCAAAACAAAATAAAACAGCACAACCTCGCCGTCTTTGAGTCAATTCCTAGCAACCCTACAGGACAGAGTAGAATTGCCCTTTTGAGTTTCCAAGCCGGCAACTCTTTACAGGAATAGAAAGCCTCGTCTTGCAAGTTAGTGGTTTCAAACTGCTGATCTTGGGTAGCGGCCCAAAGCATAACCACTAGGCCACGGGGCTCCTGAGAAAGAACATCTCCCCGCCACGGAGCCCGTGCAGACTCAGAGCAAGCCAATGAGCAGAAGCGAAGACTATTAATTCTGAATCAAGAGTTCTTTCAAAGTCTGAAAAGAGCGATGGTATGAATCAATTGCTAGCTGCCACAAGAGGGGGAGAATACAGGGTGAGACTTGATGGAATCAACCGAGAAGGGATCACAGATGGTCTAATACAGCAGCCACAGACTTTCTGACTGCCCATTATTTTAAACATGATAATAGCAAGCAGTAAGTACAGGCATTTGATTGATTAACTAATCCTTACAACTCCAAGAAGGAGAGTTAGGTTTGATTATAACAACTTATTATCTTCCATATTTAATACCCTGATATTATGTCTTCAAAATAAGAGCACACAGATACTGGTTGTTGTTGTTTTTTTTCCCCACATAGACTTGTCTTTTCTGCTTGTTTTTGTTGTTGTTCAGGAGGCCTGAAAGGCGGGTAAATCCCAGGAGGATGATTGAAGGTAGTGGTGGGGTGGAGCGGGGGAGAGGGAAGGAGAACATTTTTAACAAGCTGTAGAAACCCTCTGACTAATCAGCTTGGCATCTGGAAAGATCTAGAAATTAACAGTTTCCTCCAGGGTGAGTCAAGGATGCAAGCTGGAGCAGGCTTCGTACCCCGTGGGGGAGGGGAGGAAAGCCTGTGGCAGAGGCAGGTTCTTACAGTTCCGTTGTACTGCACCACTCTGAAAAAAAAAAACGAAATCAAATCAATAAACAATCGCAGGCTATTCTTAGAACGTGAGAGGCTTCCCTGGCTGTATAAAAAGGGCCTTATCTCTAAGCAGACATCGGATAAACGCACCTACAGAGTGAGCATTCCTAAAGAGACATTTCCTGCATTCCTCACTTGGTTAGCTTGTTTAAGCATATAATTAGCGAGATCAAAAGCTCTCCAAAGGCCATTCTGGAAGGTAAAAGGTCACTGGCTTTAGACACCTACACCCCCACCACGTAATCATAGTGGTGCTTTATAAAGTTAATATTCTAATTGCTTCTTGCCAGTATTCAAAACAGCCATAAGTTGGGTCACTCAAGGAATAGACCAGCAATAGGACTGACGAGAGCCGAGGCACGGAGGCCCCATAGTTGGCGTTCAGCTGCGGAGCCTGCCATTTGAACGCACCCAGAGGCTCTGCCAGAGAAGACTCTGCCACTGATGGAGGCCGACTCGTAGCGATGCGATAGGACAAGGTCAAAATGCCCCAGTGGGTTTCCGCGAGGGTAACTTTTTGGGTGTGGAAAGCCTGGTCTTTTCCCCCGTGGAGGGACTAGTGGTTCCGAACCACTATGTCAAGCTCGGGCAGTTGGCTTCTGTAAAGATTATAGTCACCAAACCCCTTTGGGGCATTTCTACTCTGTCCATTGGAGTTGCTGTGGGTAAGAAAAGAAAAACGAAACAAAAAAAACCCCCAAATCATCTAAGAAAGCCGTGTCTCCTTTCCATTCAGTATGTTCACCCCTGAGCAACTGCCCCCACCATGAAGCTGAAAGCACCCCTCCCCAGCCACTCTCCATCACCTCACCCCGTTTGATCGTCTTCGACACACTTGTCACTGGCATTCTCTTCTCTTTCTGTTTGTTCACCGCTTGCCAATTGCCCCCCCTTTAAAATGCGCACATCATATGAGGAGGGACGTGGGTTTATTGACTGCTTTATTCCTTGCAATCTGAGTAAATTATTGTCAAATGAATAGTTGGTCCCTGTGCTCAAAGGCTGACATTTGTACAAAACTTGCTCCAATCCAGAGACAGATACCAACGTTTTACACATATCCCTTCATTTAAACCCCGAGGCCATGCTAGAGCGACCCATGGCATTGCTCTCCAGAGACCGATGAATAGGTCCCCGTGAGCCAGGATCGACTCGATGGCAGTGCTTGTTTTCCATGGGGTTTCAAGGCTGCGGGGGCTCTGAGAGCCAAGGGCCACATCCTTCTCTTAGGGAGCAAGCTGGGAGTTTTCCACCTGGTGGGCAGTGAAGCAAGGACTACCTACAGCCCCCGCCTAGGGCTCCCCAACCAGAGACGTGAGGACGATTATTTCCCCCACTTTACAGATGAGGAAGGCCACACAGCTGGTAACAGCAGGGCTAGGACTGCACCCAGACAGCCTCACTCTCCGAAGTCCATGGTCTTCCTCACAGCAGTACACACACTCTTGGTGTAGGCTGCCCACCCTAGACATTCCCAGATCAAGCATGTTCCATCAGGCCTATCAGCCCCAATGCTGAAAAAACAGCACTCACTGCCATCGAGTCAATTTTGACTCACGGTGACCCTAAAGGACAGGGCAGAAGTGCCCTGTCAGTTTCCGGACTGAACTTTTCTGTTTTAACCATTTTATTGGCATATCATTCAAAAATCATACAATTCAATAGTTCAGCCATATGAAGAGTTGTACAGTCCTCACCTCCATCAGTTCTAGAACATCTTCTTGTTTCACCTGTCATACCCTTAAGGGACTCCGGTAACTGTCTCTATGCATTTATCTGTCTTGGATTTCAAATACAGGAAAACATTGAAACAAAACAAAACAAACAACGGAGGAAAACTGTACTAGACAAGAAAGCAGAAAATATGAAAAACTATAATAAATTTAAGTGGCTCAAAAGGGAGATCAAATAATGAAGTGTTACATTTTAACCTAACTGCATTACAGGAGTAGAAAACCCCCCCATCTTTTTCACTCAGACCGACTGGTAGTTTCAAACTGATGACCTTGTAGTTAGCAGCACAACCAGTAACCACTGGTCCATCAGGGCTCCTCCAGAGGCCAAACCCTAAGAAGAAAGTGGAGACTAGCTATTAAACATGCTGTGCACTAGTTTGTGTTGAGCAAATTATACTTGGGATTAATTGAGTTTACTGACTGTTACTCTGGGTTGAGAAACAAATTCATAGACACTCATATGTGTAAGAGAGAACTTAATATACAAGAGCAATTGAATACTGAGAAAACATCCCAGCCCAGTCCAGATCAAGTCCATAAAGTCCGATATTACCACATAAATTCTTCTTTAGACTCACACAGCCATGCAATGACACCGAGCAGGGAGATCACAGGCCAGTGGGTGGGAAGTCTTGTGGATCCAGTGGCGGTGTGAGCCTCTCAGCACTGTCAGCGGTCCCCAGGTGGCCCCTTTTGCTCCTTTGGCTCCAGGGCCCTCATGTAGCTCCACGTGTCTTGTCAACAGAAATGTCTTGCAGGGAATGTGTGTGAGTCCTGCCTCCAGTGAGCTATTTATCGCCTTAGCACCCCCAAATGAGGTCATCAAGCTGTGACCTGATTGACAGGCTAGACTCCACCCCTTCACAAGGTGACACCGATTATGTAACTACCACACTGCCTCCTATGTGGGGTCAGCAATTTCACTTCGTTTGTCCCAAAATTGGTGGGAAGGCACAACTGGACCATGCATACCTTGCTTGTTGGGGAATGAGACCTTGCTAGGGAGCAGCAGAAAGAGCCCGAGACTGTGTTAGAGAAAGTGGCCCCCTGGGAACCTTGTGGACCAGCCACCACTTGTGCTCTAATAAAATATGTGCCCCCTGCCCCGCTCATCAGCCCAGTGAGAAGAGGGAACAAAGAGGAACACAGGGGCCAACAGTCCACAGATTTCTGTTCAGACACAACAACGGTCCCTGGGAAGGGGGGGAAACAATGCGGCATCAGAAGACACCCCCCCCCTTGACTAAGCTCTACCTTCACTAAGGGACATCTCCAGGACCACTGCCATGGGTGTCCTGCTCCTACCCCACCCCCTCACCTTTTTTAAAGAGAACTTTAAAACAAATTGGGGCAAAAATCCACATAACATAAACACATAAGATTTACCAATTATCCACTTCAAAATGTAAGGTGAAATGACATTCGTTACATTCACAGTGTTGGGCTAAGTTTACCACTATTTATGTCCCAAACTTCTCGTTACCACAAACAGAAACTGTGGGTTCATGAAGCAATAGCTCCTCATTTCCGTCTTCCTCCTTGCTTTGGTAGCCTGTCCTCGACTCTCCGTCTCCCTGAATCTGCCAGTTGGAGATGGCACGGAGTGGCTGTGCAGTGGACTGCCAGCTGCAAGGTCAGCAGATCCAACTCCCAGCTGCTCGATGGGATAAAGACTGGGCTTTCCATTCCCGTGAAGAGTTATTACAGTCTCAGAAACCCGCAGGGGCAGGTCTACCCTGCCCTCTAGAGTCATTCAGAGTCAGCACTGCCTCAGTGGCAGTGAGTCTGGTGTTTGGTTTGCGTACCCTGCGCCGTTGTGCCTGAGAACCCAACAATTTCCACTCTTTCTGCATCAGCCTGACTTCCAAAGTCAAGGTCTTCACATGAGCGAGTTATTTTGTTTGCAGCAAAGAGCTCCATCCAGGAGCCTGGCCTAATGGTTTACTTTGACAATTGAAAGCATTTAGAAACAAACCGATTTCCTCTCTAAATTGATTGGCAGGCAACGTGCTAGCCTAAGATAATGCTCTTTTATTTACTAAGCACCAAATGGGAATTTTCATTCAGAAATCTAGATGCTGATGTGAGGTGAGATTCCCCCATCAGCCCAGGGAGGCCCCACTTGGCAGGCACAACAGGGCATTGCAGGTTCTCCCCACACAGGCTGGCTGCCAGTCAGCCAGGCCTCTTACTTCCTCTGCCCTGCCCTGTGGCTGGCCTCTGCATCTCACCCATCCCAACTCCGTGGCCTTGTCCCCGGAGAAAGGGCCTTGGTGATGAGCAAGAGTTGCCCTGCTCACTGTTTACATAGTCTGCTCTGGGGCAACAGGAGTGAATCAGCATCAACAGGCTCAACACTCATTAGCCCCGACTGAAAATGCCTTTTTCATTCCTGTTTCCTTCTCTGAGATCACTGTCCTAGGCATGAGAGAAAGTGCGGGGAGAGAACCTAGGGAGATCGTAAAAAGACAGAACTAGGGAAGGAAGCAAAGAAAAACATGGAGAAAAAGAAGGAAGAGGTGAATCAGAAACCTGGGGTGGGGAGTCTCTCAGCCTAAATTTCCACTTTCTCTTTGAATTAAAAAGAAACACTCCACTTTTCAGTGGAATCGATTCTGGCTCACGGTGACTCCACCTGTGTCAGATTAGAACTGGGCTCAGGAGGATTTCCAGGGGCAGGTCTCCCCCGAGGAGATGCCCAGGCATTTCCTTACATGTGCCTGTGCGTGGACTTGAACCTTTAGCTTAGAAGTGCACTATATTAATCATTTGCATCACCTAGTGACTCTTTTCTCTGAAATAAAAACATAAGTCCCTTGACTCAATTCTGATTCCTAGTGACTCTACAGAACCAAGTAGGGTTTCCGAAAGAGTATCTCTCCTTACGGGAGCAGGCAGCCTCATCTTTCTCCAGCAGAGTAGCTGGTGAATCCCAACCACCAACCACTAGGTTAGCAACCTAATGCTTAGTCCACTGTGCAGCGGGGGTCCCTCTCTTTGATTAAAAAGCAAAATCCCACTGCCCTCGAGCCAATCCCGATGCAGAGTGGCCTTGATGCATAGTGTTTCTGAGCTAGTAAATCTTGATGGCAGCCCACAGACTCACCTCTCTTTCTCCTAGTGCCTAGCTCAGCTTGGCCTCCAGGGTTTCATGAATAGACGTGCTGGCACTGAGTGGCTTTCAACTCACAGCAAGCTTATGGGGCAGAGCAGAACTGCACGGGCTTCCTGGGCTGTGTCTGGACGGGAGCAGATGCCCAGGTCCTTTCCATGCAGAGGCAAGCACTGAACCGCTGCACTCCCAGGCAGGGGTCTCCTTAGAAAGGACAATTAGCAGCAGGAAGTGCAGTGTGTATGGGGGGCAGGGGGAGGGGGAGGGAACTGAGCTGAAAGGGTTGCCTTGTCATTCCAATCATCATTCTTTGGGTTGGGAAGCAGGCTCTCACTCCACCAATCCTACCTGAAAGGAAGCCCGAGGCTTGGCCAGGTCCTCCAGGAAGCCCCCTTAGCTCCCAGGTCACAAGTAGGCCCCTCTTCAAAAGCTCACCGAGCACCTGGATGTTTCCTTACCATACCGACCCTTTCTGTCAATAAATAGCTAACGATTGGGCCGCAAGTCACTCCCCTGTCCCATCACCCGCCTTTCAGGACGTCAAAACATGTTAGACGCAGCAGCTTTCTTTGTTTCTTTTGACTTTTCATTGTGGACTAGGCGGAGGTTTACAGAGCAGATCACCAGCCTCCCCCGCCCATGGTTGACATGCGTTTTCTGTCACATGTCCATTTAACGGCTCATGTGCACCCACTTCCCAGCGCTGGTTCCATCCCTGCTTAGTTGTCCCAGCTCTCTGTCCTTGTGCTGCCCTTTGTTAGCTGCTCTGGGAAGAGAGCACTTCCCGATCTGAAGGGTGACAAGGGCGGCAGTTTTAAGGTTCCCACCAGTCTCTATCTTATCCTAAGCCTTGAGCTTGGCTCCACATTCCGCCCCCTCTATCCAGGACTTCTAATGGGATCCTTTTCAGAGCAGTTGGCCATGGTAGCCCGGCACTTCCAGCCCTTCAGGCCTCAGGTCATGAGGCTCAGGTTTGAGTGCTCCACTATCACACTGGACGACCTGTTTCCAGGTCTTTCGATTTTCATCGCTCCTCTCTCCTCTGGAGGAGAGAAACCAGTAGCTGCGTATTAGAGGGTGTTCAAGAGCTTAAGATGCCAGTCACTGTTTAACATGTAGACCATCGGGGGACGAACAACAGAAAAGCGGAGGAAGGGAGATAGCGGTCAGTGTAAGACATGAAAATAATAATTGATAAATTATCAAGGGATCACGAGGGAGGGAGAGAAGGAGGAGAAAGGGGAAAATGAGCTAATCCAAAGGGCACAAGTAGAAAGAAAATATTTTGAAAATGATGATGGCCACATATGTATAAATGTGCTTGACGCAATAGATGTATTTATGGATTGTGATAAAAATTGTAAGAGCCCCAATAAAATGATAATAATAATACAAAAAAAGATGTAGAACATTGTCTTCATGGGATCCGTGTTGCACCACGGATCTCGGTCTCCCTCAAGACGGGTCTGGAACCCCTAGGCCCAGAGCCTCATTCCCTCAAGGAGTTTGCTTCTCTCTGAGGCATTTTCCTCTCCTTGCCTCCTGTAGCTCCTCCATATTCACAGACCTATTTGCTGCGAAGACAAATACACATCTACAAACATTCTCTGTCAAATCTATACATATTCATGAGTATGCGCCACCCTCCCACCCACACTTGTTCAGGCCCTGTGTCTATTCAAACAGCTCAGAGATCACTGCGATTGCAGGATTGTGTGTTTAACAGTATTTGCCCCTGTTGCCTTTGTCCCTTGCAAGCCCCTCAGTGTCTTCCCCTGCCTCCACCACTTTTTGTCAGTCCCTCTTACTGTGTATGAGGAAGCTTTATTTTGAGATATTATAGCATATTTTAAGATATAACAAGATTATGCCATATTTTTAAGTGCCACTTTATGTCATTGATCTTTTTTTTAATTTATTTCAGTTTCTGGAAAGACTTTATTTTGGGGGTGGGGAGAGGGGGGCAGGGCACTCAGTCCTTCTTGGCAGCGGCCTTCCTCATGGCAGCCAGCACGTTGCTCAGCTCCTCTCTCTTCCTCTTGGCTCGGATATGTGTGCCCACCCGCTTCTTGATGAACTTCAGTGCCCGCTTGTCCTTGCAGAACCTTGAGCAGCTCCATGGCCCTCCGCTCTTAGGGTGCGAAGCCGCACACCTCCCGGATCATGTCCCGCAGGAACTTGGTGTGCTTGGTGAGGCGCCCGCCGCGGCAGCGGCTGTGCCTAGGCTTGCTCACATTCTCGGTCACCTTGTGGCCCTTGTGGAGGCCCACGGCCATAGGGGAGCGCACAGCCATGGCTGCGACTCTTCGATGGGTGCCGCGGCGGAAGGCGATCTTTTTATTTTATTGAGATAAAAGATGCCTGACGAAACTTAGCCAACAATTTTCAGCATCGATACGTGTACAGTTGAGCGAATTCAGTGACCTTGATTACATCCACCTTGCTGTGCAGCCTCATGACTTCTACTTTTGCGAGCTTTTCAGTTGCTCCCAATAGAAACTTGGCGTCCCTGAACCAGTAACTCCCCGTTCCTCCATCCAGCCTCACGCATTTTCCATGCAACAATGCACGCACATTTTGTTTGAACTCATGCATTGCGATCCCCTCAAAAGGCATGTTTTCTATTATTTAAAGATCGTCTTATTGGGGGCTCTGACAGTTCTTATAACATTCCATACATCAATTGTATCAAACATATCTGTACATATGTTGCCATCACTATTTTCTAGACATTTACTTTCTACTGACATTAAAGACAATGTCATGCATTATCGTTTTGGTATCAGCTCCTCTTTTTCCCCTCCCTCCCTACTTCCACCCTCCTGACCCCTTGATAATTTATAAATTATTACAACTTTCGTATCTTACACTGATCGCTGTCTCCCTCCTCCTGTGGTTTCTGTTGTTTGTCCCCATGGAAGGGTATGTGTGGGGGGATATGTGTTGACCATTGTGATTGGTTTCCCCCTCCACCCCTCCTCTCCCCATCTTCCCCCTACCATTCTGGTATCACTACTCCTGTTCCTGGATTCCGTGGGTGGTGGGCTCTTATCTCTTAGCTGTACCTATGCACATGCTCTGGTCTATCCCACAGTGAAAAGCACGACTGGGGTCATGATAGTGGGGGGATGAGGAAGCCTCAAGGAACCAGACGATTATTGTGTTTCATCAGTGCTTTACTGCACCCTGATTGACTCATCCCTTCCCTGTGACCCCTCTGTGGGGGGATGTCCCATTGTTAACAGATGGGCTTTGGGTCTCTGTCTTGCTCCCCTTCTTTCGCAACAATATGTTTTGGGGTTTTTAAAATCATTTTATTGGAGGCTTGTACAACTCTTATCACAATCCATACATCCATCCATTGGGGCAAGCACATTTGTATATTTGCTGCCATCATCATTCTCAAAACATTTGCTTTCTACTTGAGCCCTTGATATCAGCTCCTCATTTCCCCCCTCCTTCCCCACTCCCCACCCTCTTGAACAATATGTTTTTTGTTTGTTTATTTATTTGTTGGTTTTGAGTCTTCTGGTGTCTTTTACCTGGTCCCATCAACACCTCATGATCACACAGGCTGGTGCGTGTCTTCCATGTGGGCTTGTTGCTTCTCTGCTAGGCCATCTGTAGGCAACTGGATATCCCCTTACAGAGGGTCATAAGGAAGAGATGAGCCAGTCAGGGTACGGTATAGCACCGAGAAAACATACAACTTTCCTCTAGTTCTTTAATGCTTCCTCCCCTCCACTATCATGACCCCAATTCTACCTTACAAATCCGACTAGATCAGAGAATATACATGGGTAAAGATAAGAGCTGGAAACACAGAGAATCCAGGCCAAATAATCCTCTTAGGACTGTGGTTCTCAACCTTACTGATGCCACGACCCTTTAATACAGTTCCTCATGTTGTGGTGACCCCCCAACCATAACATTCTTTTTTTTTTAAGTCTTCTCCATCCTTCTTTATTCTGTAAACACCTAGTTACAAGTTGCACAAATCAAAAATAAAGGCAGAGGAGGGTGTAGGGAAGACTTTTGACCATAACATTCTTTTTGTTGCTACTTCATAACTGTAGTTTTGCTACTGTTATGAATCGGGCGACTCCTGTGAAAGGGTTGTTCAGTCCCCAAAGGGGTCACGACTCACAGGTTGAGAACCACTGCCTTAGGATCAATGATGACAGTATTGATAGCAGGAGGGGAAGGGGAAAGGGGGAATGGATCACAATGATCTACATATAAGCCCCTCCCAGGGGGATGGACAACAGAAAAAGTGGATGAAGGGAGACATCAGTCAGCGTAAGACATGGAAAAATAATAATTAAAAATTACCAAGAATTTCATGAAGGAGGAAAGGTGAAGGAGGGGAAAAATGAGGAGTTGATATCAAGAGCTCAAGTAGAAAGAAAATGATTTGAAAATGATGATGACAACGAATGTACAAATGTGCTTGACATAATGGTTGTATGTATGGATTGTGATAAGAGCTGCACAAGCCCCCAATAAAATGATTTTAAAAAAACCCTCATTGAGTTCACAGAGAGTCCCTGCTTGGTGCTAATGCTTAATGGCTTGACTGCTTAACCAAAAAGTTGGAAGCCCAAGTCTACCCATAGGTACCTCAGAAGAAAGTAACCTACTCCCAAAAATTCCATCTTGGAGAGCCTTGTGGAGCACAGTGCTACTGTGAACACATGGGGTCCCCAGCCGCTGAAATTGACTGGATGGTGACTTTGTCTTTGTCTTGATTCACACATGACTCGTTTAACTCAAGCCTGAAGTGTCTGGTGTGGTTGAGACTTGTTCACGCTGTGGCTACTATAATGTGGCTACAGCCTGAACTCTCTTTGACAGTCTCTCTGCCTCGTTTCACCCAACTCCATTCTTCAGAGAAGATTCCCCACGAGAGAGTTCGTATTCCTCTAATAACTTATCAACAGTCACCATGGCCCCCACAGGATGCCCACATGTCACTTCACCAGACGTGCCTATATTTGTCTAAAACTCTGAGAAGCCAGGTTCTCAGAAGCCTCCTCCCGGAGGCTCATCATTCCCATGCCAATCAGTGATGCAGAAAGGGGTGTGCAGAAAAAATAAGGGCTCCCCTACTTCACCTGTTCACTTACAACATAATCTCTTGCATCAATCTTGAATCTACCGTAGCCTGCCAGAGAGTGAAGAAATGCACCTTGGGAAAAGTGCAGCCAGAAAGTTCCCTAGAAGTGAGACTGGAGAGACGGTGTCACACTTTACAGTGGACATGCGCTAGAGTACATGAAGGAGTCTCAGCCACACCAGACAACGGAGGCTGTGAGTAAAGAAGGGCATCTCCAGAGGGTAAACTGGAGGGTCAGCAAACAAACAAACAAACAGGGATGGTTTGACACAGCGGCTGCTGCGATGGACTCAAACATACCTATGACCCGCGGGGTCGACCTCTTGTTACACATGGGAGTGCTAGAGCAGACTGGAGCGGAAGCGACACAACTCCATCCACTTCCTGGATTGAAATTTCAGCCATGACCTAGCTCAAAACGAGGGCACCATTTACGAAACAAGAAGCCACTCTAGGTATTTCAACAGAGGGAACGTAATATAAGGGTACGAAGCCTGTCCGAGTGCCTTTTAAATTGCAAAATACCACACACCACAGAAACCTTTCCTAATAAAGTTACCAATGAATTCCTAATTGGCAAATCATGGAGACTTTACAGTATTGGCATACTTAACCAAAAGTCAAAAAAATCCAACTACTGCCATTGAGTTGACTCAGACTCAGAGGGAGCCTATAGGACACGGTAGGGCTGCCCGTGGGGGTTTCTGAGACTGTAGCTCTTCACAGTAGTAGAAAGCCTGTCTTTCTCCCACGGAACAGCTGGTGGGCTCATCACACGGTGGACCCTTCAGATCGCAGCCCAACACAGAACCACGGTGCCTCCAGGGATCGTCCTCACCCGAGACCAGGGTGCAATATTCCAAGCTGCAGGATAGTTCCTTCCTCCTGACGCCCTTTCCTTCTTCTGCTCCAGAGACCTGGTATTGTTCCCTGATCGCGCTCAGCTCAAAGACGCTTCACAAATTCTTTACTTCCACCTGCTTTTTACTGCACAAATATTTTCCTAATAACTCAAATAAACATTGATGCTCAGGAGGGGGTTCATTTTTTATCCCTTCTTCTGTAGGCACATTGGTAGTTCTGGGGTAGAAGTCTTGCCTTCCATGTGGGAAACCTGAGTTCGATTGGACAAAGTCATGCTCCCGTCAGTGGAGGCCTGCATGTCGCTTCAAAGTTGACTATGTTTCAGTCGACTTTCCAGATGGAACAAGAGGGACTAAGAAGTGAGGCCTAGGGATCTGCTTCTAAAAAATCAGTCCATGGATGACAATGGTCCATCGCCACGCAGCCATTGAGATGGGGCAGGTCTGGGCAATGTTTGGCTCTATTGTGTGTGGAGTCTTCATGAGTCAGGGCTGACCAACAGCTGCTAATAATAAACAACTGCCCTTTTACATTGTTTTTCAAGTCACACACACACACACACACACACACACACACAACCCACCCTCTCTCACAAAAAGGTTTCAGAGAGTTAACTCAATATTCCTACTCTCTTTTTTTTTTTTTTTTTGCTGAATTGGAAACCCAGGTCTGAAAGTCAGGCTTAAAGGTACCCAGCGAGTTAAAATCAAAGATCCAGTGGCATTTATAGAAGCCTGAGTCCTGGTTCTGAGCTGTGGTCGGAGACAATAGAGCCTCTTCAAATAATAAGCAAACCGAAATTCCCAAGGAAGTGACAAAATGACAGCGGGCATTGTTCCTTGTTATTTCCTTGTTTCTTTTTAATTTGTTTGCTTATTTGTTTCATGAGAACCCTGTCAGGAGGGAAAAAGCCATATACAACGTATGCATTTCTATCTTGCCTGTATTCTTCTCTCTCATGATAATACTTTTACAGCTTTGAAACATAGTTTTCATTTAAATCTGTTTAACTTCATAAAATGATAAACCGACTCATTTTAATTTTGTCTAATTGGATTATATTCACTTGAATGATAAATTTATGGTATAACAAATGTACCCATCTGAATATGTTTAGCTTATTTAATTTGTGAAATGTGACACTGAATTATTTAGTTGGGGGGGGCAGGAATTCATTTTATTGTAAAAACTTAAAAAAATTATTGTGGTAAAAAAAATTATAATGCAATATTTGTACACACTTTTGATGCCTACAATTCAGTGGTGCTGGTTTCATTAAGCATGTCCTGTACCTCTCACCAATGCTGGTTGCCAAATTACCCATTACTAAAAGAGGTCTGGAGTGGCGTGTGTTACCCATTGGCTGCCAACTTCAAGGTCAACAGTTTAAAACCACCAACCACTGCACAGGAGCAAGATGAGGCTCTCTACTTCTGTAAAGGTTTACAGTCTCAGAAACTCAACGAGCCAGTTAGTTCTACCCAGGTCTATAAGGTCGCTATGAGACAGAAACGACTCAATGGTGGTGAGTGGAAAACATCAACTGTCAGTTTGGTTGACTTTCCATAAGTTCCTTAAATGAATGATTTAATGACATACAGAATGAGTCTTAGTATTTTGTGATGTGCACCATGAAGACAGTATCTGTCATTTCAAAGTAGGCCTTCGAGACGCTACACAACCTGCTCCCTGGCTCCACGCTGGTTCCTTCTCATTCCCCTTCCCCCACTCACGTGTCCAGCCTTGTGGTCCTCCGAGCTGGACTTGACTAGACAAGGGCCTTTACCTGGACCAATGTCTCTGCCAGAAATATTCCTTGCTGAAAAAATCCCGTGACTCACTCCCTTACCTTGATCAACTCCTAGCAAAAAGCTATAACTTTTTCAATAAAGTCTGTGTTAACAGCTTTATTTCAAATTGCAGCCTGCCACATACACAGTACCTCAGAGTGGATTTTGACCCAGAGAGACCCTGTCAGACAGAGTAGAACTTCCCCTGTAGGTTTCTGAGCCTTGAACTCAATGGGCACTCTGCCATGGGGTTGTTGCTGTTGCCAGGTGTCAGAATCAAATTCGTTCGGACTCACTGCAAGCCCATGGCCAACAGAACTCAAACTGAAGGGTCCTGCACCATCCTCACAATTGTTCTTGGGTTTGAGCCCACCCTGCCCCCATGGGAGACCCCATCTTTTTTCCTTTCTTTCTCTTTCTTAATAGTACTTCTCACCTTCAAACATTTTGTATGTGAGTATGTTTTTCATGTTTATTGTGGGGGGGGGGAGGCTGTCCGGTCCTGTAAAGATTGACTCCCGTGGAAGCCCTATCTAGGCTTGCTATGAGTTGGGATCCACTTGATGGCCGTAGGTTTGGTTTACGTATTGGGAGGAGAGGCATTGAGTTGAAATGCAGGTTCACTTTTACTCTTGAGAAATGGCCACAGAAACATCATCACCAGGGCCAGGGAGCACTAGAACTGACTGTGAAAATGTAAACACAACTCATCGTAAGAGCGATTTGACATGGAAGTGTATGTGAATACTATGTCAAGGAAACTACAGAAAGAAATAAAAGAAGAAACCAAACTGGACCAGCGGTTGCCACGGGTGAAGGGGAAGAGTTGGTGCTTAGGGGGATGGCGTCTATGTTAATGGTGGTGGAATGATTTGGAAAGGGATATCAGTAATGGTTGTACATCATGAAGAGTATGATCAATGACACTGAATTATACAAGTAGCAGTTGTGGAGATGGAGAATGTTCATTTGGATATATTTCTGCCACAATTAGAAATATATAAAATCATGTGAATAACAATGAGTACAAGGAAGACGAAAATGTTCTAGAATTGAATATGGTAATGATTGTACAACACTTCTTGATATGATCGAATTATTGAATCGTATGATGTGTGAGTGAAGTGCTACTAAAACTGTTTGTTTATTTTTTAAAAAAGGGTATACATATGGCAGCCAACTAAAAAGGAGGGGAAGAGAAAGAAAGAAAAAAAGACATGGTCCCACCACACTGAGACAAAACACTAAGGGTATGCAACAGAACAGCAAGGGCAACGGAGCAACTAAGTCCCCAGGGAATACCAAAAATAGACTTTGGGGCCAGGGCTTGGCGCTCCATCAGACTCAACCGGAAAACACCCCTAAAGGCCAACAAACAGTCCTTGAACTAACTACACGCTTTTCTATTTTGTTGGTGTTTTTTTTAATGGCTTTTTGCCATTGTTGTTGTTTTGTTTCTTTTGTTGCTTTGTTTTGCTCTGTCTTGTTTTTGTGCATGTTATTATCTCTGCAGGTCTGTCTAAGTAAGATAGGCTGGATGAACAATCTGGAGGAGAAAACAACGGGACTGACGGTTCAGGGGTCATGGGAGACGGAGAGGTGAGGGGAAAGGAAGTGGTGTTAACAAACCCAAGGACAAGGGAAAAACAAGTGATCCAAATTGGTGGTGAGGAGAGTGTAGGAAGCCTGGTGGGGCTTGATCAAGGGCAATGTAACTGAGAGGAATTACTGAAACCCGAATGAAGGCTGAACATGATAGTGAGACAAGAGGAAATTAAAAGGAAATAGAAGAAAGAAGTAGGCGGCAAAGGACATTTATACAGGTCTAAATACAAGCATGTACATACATAAATTTATTTATATATAACAAAGGGGAAATAGATCTATATACATATATTTATAGGTTTAGTATTAAAGTAGCAGATGGACATTGGGCCTCCACTCAAGTACTCCCTCAATGCTAGAATACTTGATTCTATTAAACTGGCATTCCATGATGCTCACCTTACCAACACCATAGCTGAAGACAAACGGGTGCATAAGCAAATGTGGTGAAGAAAGCTGATAGTGCCCAGCTATCAAAAGATATAGCATCTGGGGGCTTAAAGGCTTGAAGGTAAACAAGTGGCCATCTAGCTCAGAAGTAACAAAGCCCACATGGAAGAAGCACACCAGCCTGTGTGATCATGAGGTGCCTAAGGGATCAGACATCAAAGAACAAAGGATCAAATCATTTGTGAATAAGGGGAGTGCAGATTGGGGACCCCAAGACCCATCTGTAGGCAACTGGACATCCCTTACAGAAGGGTCACAGGGAGGAGACAAGCCAGCCAGGGTGCAGTGTAGCAACGATGAAACATACAACTTTCCTCTAGTTCCTAAATGCTTCCTTACCCCCACTATCATGACTCCAATTCTACCTTACAAATTGGGCTAGACCAGAGCATGTACACTGATACAGATAAGAGCTGGAAACACAGGGAATCCCGGACAGATAAGTCCTCTGGACCAATAGTGAGAGCAGAGTTATCAGGAGGGTCAGGAGAAGGTGCGAGAAGAAAGGGGGAAATGATCACAATGATCTACATATAACCCCCTCCCAGTGGGACAGCAACAGAAAAGTGGGTGAAGGGAGACAGCAGTTGTAAAACATGATATATATAAATTATCCATGTTTCATGAGGATGGAGGGTGGGAGAGACGGGGAAATGAGCTGATGCCAAGGGCTCAAGTAGAAAGAAAATACTTTGAAAATGATGATGACATATGTACAAATGTGCTTGACACAGGGGATGAACGTATGGATTGTGTGAAGAGCTGTAGAACTCCCAATAGAATGATTTAAAAAAGAAAGAAAGAAACATCAGCCCCAAAATGCTCAGCTCAAACTGTTCAGGAGGGGGAAGGGGTGCGCACTCAGCTCCTCCTGAAGGGGAAAGTATTCTGCATTTTCCCAGCAGGCATTAGGGCGGAGACTGGCTCAGCATTAGCACACCACGGAAGTCAATCACCTTCTTTTTTTTTTTTAAACAGTTTATTAGGGGCTCATACAACTCTTATCACAATCCATACATACATCAATTGTATAAAGCACGTCTGCACATTCTTCGCCCTCATCATTTTCAAAGTATTTGCTCTCCACTTAAGCCCTTTGCATCAAGATCAATCACCTTCTATTAGCATGGGTGGCCGAGTCACCGCTAGCACCAAGACCTACGTTTAGAAGAAGCCCACGCTGCTGATAGAAATGGCACCCCTTCAACAAGTTGGAAGGAACAATGCTTTCTGCTCCTTTAAAGAATTAGAGTCTCAGAGACCCAATGGGACAGCTCCACTCTGTATTATAGGGTTGCCACATGTGGTAGTTACAAATCTGCTGTCAATTTGAAACTTGAGAGTGAAGGGGTGGAGTTTAGCCTGTCAATCAGGTCACAGCTTGATGACCTCATTTGGAGGGGCTAAGGAGATAAATAGCTCTCTAGAGGCGGGACACATGTTCACTTCCTGTGAGACATTACTGATGACGAGACTGATAGAGCTATGCTGATGCAGCCAGAACTCCTGAGCTGAAGAAGTCATGTGGAGACCCCCGCCAGCACTGAGATGCTTCGACCACCACTGGATCCACAGACTTTCCACCCACTGGCCTGTGCTCTACCTGCACTCGGGATCATTGCAAGTGTTGTGTGAGTCTGAAGAGGGCTTTATAGATTGGTATCAGACATATGGGTTAATGTCGGACTTATGGACTTGATCTAGACTGGGCTGGGATGTTTTCTCAATATTCAATTACTCTTGCATATAAAGATCTTTCTTATACATATATGAGTGTCTATTAATTTGTTTCTCTTGCCTCACACCACAAGTCATAATTTATTTATAGCAATGAGTTTGGTTTTTTTGTGGTTTTTAACAAGCAATATCTGAGAACATCCATTCATGTCCAATCACCAGCGCTCCCGTCCTTCAGGAGGGTGGGGTGGTAACAGGGGCCCTTTGCTTTCGTTTCCTCTCTTCACCACATCCACCTATGGATAAACAGGTAGTTCTGTCTACTTCCTGAAGGAAACGAAGAGAAGCCTTTGTCTAGATAATCAAAATCATTAAGACTGGATGTTATAGCTAAATCTAGTCTTTTGGCTAACAAGGCCAGTGGTTCAAACACACTAGATATCTCATAGGGAGAAAGAGGACGCTGTCTGCTCCCATAGAGACTTACAGCCTCAGAAACCCTATGCAGAGGTGGGGTTTTTTTTCTGCCAAGTGCCATTTGGATATTTATAACATCATTCAAAGGCCACACAAAACTATCAACATAAAAGTTAGTTGAACCATTAGCATTTATCAAGAAGTCACAAGGGTGGGAGGGAGGGAAAAAAGAAGAGCTGATACCAAGGGCTCCAATAGAAAGTAAATGTTTAGAAAACGATGATGGAAACATGTACAAATATGCTTGATATAACTGATGTATGGGGTGTTGTAAGAGCTGTAGGAATCGCCAATAAAATTATTTAAAAAAATAATTAGCTTGAGCTCAAACCAAATCCACTGCAGGCAAGTAGATTTCAACGGAAAGCAATCCTATGCAGCCAGCCTCATCCACCTCAAAAACTCTAAGCCCACGTGATTAGCAAGACCACACATGCATATGGAATGACCACGAGCAAGTCATCGGAGAAGCTGGGCTGTGTGAAGAAGAAAGCACCATTCGGATTGGAGGCAGGCTTCTTAACAACCTGTAGTGTGCAGATGACAGGTGCAACACTGTTTGCTGATAGCGAGGAGGATTTGAAGCACTTGCTGATGCAGATCAACAATTGCAGTGTTCAGTCTGTAAAGGAAACAAAAAGCTGTCAGAATTGTCTCAATAGCCATGGGTTCAGTTTGAGTTATTGTTGGAAAAGTCTGGAAGTATCCAGATTCCCCCCGACAGCAGACTGGTTAAATAAACAGTATGAGGTATGCCAAAATCCCCAAACCCATTGTCATCAAGTTCATCCTGACTCATAGCAACCCAGTGTGTGGTGCCCTGAGGCTGTCGGCCTCAGAATGGGACCAGTTGGCCTCATCTTTCTCCCTTGGAGCTCCTGCCTGGTGGGTTTGAACTTTCAACCTTGGGGTTAGCAGTTCCCCAGTGCTACCAGACAGTGACATTGTATGCAGCTGTGAAAATGCTTGAGGTAAATTTATAAATTTTTGTTGTTTGGTGCCATGGGATTAACTTCTACTCATAACCAAGAGGAACTGCCCCTTAGGGTTTTAATGGCCCAGACTCTTTCTGGGAGGAGATCTACTTGTCTTCCTCCTGCAGGCTTGAAATGCCACCCTTTGGTTAACAGCTAGGCTAACCAGTGGCTTTGTGCCACTACATAAGATAAAATAAACTCAAATAAAAACAAAACAAAGCTAAACCCACTGCTATTGAGTGCATTCTGACCCTCCATGGTCCTGTCTGCCGAGCAGAACTGCTCCGTGGGACTTCTGAGACGGACATTTATTGAGCAGAAAGCCGTGGAGTCCTCACACAGAGCAGCTTGTGAGTTTGAATCGAAGACCTTGCAGTTAGCAGTTCAGTGTTTAACCACCGTGCCACCAACTGAAACCAAAAACAAACCACTACCGTCATAGAAAGCAAATGTTTTGAGAATGATGATGGCAACAAATGTATAAATGTGCTTGACACAATGGATGTATGTATGGATTGTGATAAGAATTGTATGAACCCCCAATAAAATGATTTTTTTTAAAGAAAACATCTTAGTAGGTATAGAATAATTGTGGGCAAAATAAGAATATTTCTTATATATATATACACACACACATACATGAGATATTTATTTATTTATATTTATACCATATATACTCGAGTGTAAGCCTACCCAAATATCAGCCCAGGCACCTAATTTTACCGGAAAAACTGCATAAAACATGTGCCGCAAAACTCAGCTTATACATAAATAGACACGATATATATGTATACATGAAGGCTATTTCTAAATAGGGCAGGATATTACTTTGAAATGTTTATGTGGGGGGGGGCTTCCACTCCCTGCTGCCATTGCTCTATGTGCCCCTCCCACCCTCTGCTGTCCCAGGGCAGCCCAGACCTCCGGGGAGCAGGGCCACAATTGAACAGAACAAAAGCGTTCTTAACTCTTGGCAGAGAAAGCAGGTTAAAAAATAGTGTTGGGAAGAATGAATGCTGATGCAAAAGCCAGTTTTCCTACTTGAGAAGAGAAAGAGAGAGAGAAGCCAGTGTTGAGGGAGGTGGTTTGTTGGGAAGGGTGTGTGTGTGTGTGTGTGTGTGTGTGTGTGTGTGTGTGTGTGTGTGTGTGTGTGTGTGTGTGTGCGCGCGCACACGCGCGCGCGCACGCCAGGGGATATCACTCCACTGCCCATGTAGGACTGAGCCCAGGTAGTGTGGGGATCCAAGAGGAGAGGGATCTGTGCCCAGTTTCTTGTCTGGGGCCCCCATAGAGTTCTGACCGTTGACCACGGCCCCAGAGAATGAAGGAGACAGAAGTGCACGGTATGCGAGGCTGAGAGTTCCTGGGGCAGCTTCCCTGGCTAGGGCTCAGGGGGAACCTCAGGTTTCATGTGAAGATTGGGCAGCCACGTGAGGCCCTTTGGCCACTAGGAGACAATACTATCAGCAGGTTATGGCAATACCCATGGGTGCCAACATGGAGTGCTGATGGGACGGCCCCTATAAAGGGTGGGTGTCTCTCAGAATCAACCTGATGATGGAGTTCTCCTGTCAGTGGAGGCTGGCGTTTTGCTGCAATGCTGAACAGAGGGGCAGTAGGCATGATGGTGGGTACTGACAGGTTCAGGGCTGACCGATGGCTGGCACAATGGTGGATACTGGCATACTCAGAGCTAACCAATGGCTGGCCATATCCTCCACCAGGATGCCATGCCAGCTCCCTGCAATGCAGAACAACCTCAGGGACACAAGATCTGGCGGGGAGCCTCCTCTGAATTGACTAACCCAGATAGTCTCCCCTTGACAGGACTGGTGTGCTCAAAATAGAGATAAAGATGTTATTTCTAAAAGCTACAGTTTTGCACTCTTGAAGGTGGGATCCTGAAATTAATCATCCCTGCTATGTATAGATACGTGCTTGTTTATAAATCAAGGGATTCAGGAAGGCATTTCAGAACTGTAACAGAGGGATGGTAGCATAGTGTTGGGCTGCTAACCCCAAGGTCAGCAGTTCAAAACCTCCAGCCACTTTGAGGGAGAAAGATGAGACTTTCTACTCCCGTAAAGAGTTAACAGTTTTGGTTAACAAATTAACAGTTTTGGAAACCCACGGGGGCAGTTTTACCCTGTCAAATAGGGTCAATATGAATCAATTGACTCAATGGCAGTGAAGGTTTTGGTTTAACCTCTGGGGGAAAGAAATGAAGGGACAGGGGTTTAGGGATTTTTCATTTCAGTACTGCTTGAATTGTTTCACAAATTTACTTGGGGTTAAGTCATCAGGCTGCTAACCAACAGGTCAGAGGTTCAAACCCCTCAGCTGCTCTGAGGGAGAAGGGTGAGGTTGTCTGCTCCTGTAAAGATTTACAGATGGCAGTGGGTTCTAAAGAGCTGTCTGTAAAGAACTCTGAGTCTATAACATAAGTCAAAGAGCATGCGGGAGCGCATGACTTCACGCTCCAATTAAACATCGGAAGACATCCACATAGAGAAGGGGCACAGGTTCCTTAGAAACAATCCTATAGGGTTCCCCGGAACCTTCGAGGACCCCAAAGAGCAGGTGCAGCGCTGGAAGAGAGCTTCATCCAATCGGATGATTTCAGATGTCCCGAAGGACCTGCTGAATCACACTCCACATGGCTGTTTTCAGGAAGAAAGCAGAAAGCTAAGAACTACATTTTTGACCTAAATACAGAAAGAGCAGAAATGGACATGTAAGTAATCTGATTGTATCAGTCCACTCACTCCTTTATAGGAATCCATGCTAAAGCCTACAAATATAACAACAAAACTCTCTTTTTGGAGCCAGCTTTGCAAATTAATGCCAAGAAATTGATGAGTAATCAACTGAAATCTTTTTTCTGTGTGTGAGATTTCCCAGACCGATAATATGAATGAATGAAAGAAATCCGTGTCCTCAGCTACTGTACTTACATGTTTATATGGAAGAACTATGTCTTTATCAGTATTCCCATTACTGTGACTGGGTCACCATGGCTCTTGTTGGTCCTTACTCCTGGCAATCCCTCCTGTGCACAGTGGAGCGGGACCATTTGTAATCCTCAAGGTCTTCGTGGGCTGATTCTTGATAGTAGGGAGCCAGGCCTTTCTTCCTCCTCTGCCTCAATCTGTATACTCTGCTAAAACCAGTTCAGCCTCATAACAAGGCACAACCCTCAACCAATGAGTGATGGCTGTCCATGAGGTCCATTGGCCCACAACCAAACCTGGGTCTTCTTCACAGAGGATCAGAATTCTGCTGAATCGCTATCAAAGCTTGTATTGTTATTGGTAGAGTTGAGGAGAGGTGAAGAAGAAGTCACTTGGGCAAAGTTCGTGCAGGTCTTAGGGAGCAAGGAATGCCAGGCAGAGGGAATAACAGGAAGCCACAATGTGGGCATTCAAGGCATCTGAGGGAAAGTAGGGGGACCCCCGAGGCAAGAGCCAGGAGGGTCGCGAGCTCACAGGGCAGTTGGTAAGAACTAAGTGTTGACCTTGAGTGAGATGGGAAACTAAGGGAGCATTTGCAGCACCTATGATGGAGCCTGTAAAAGTGCCAACTGACTGCAGATGGCAGGGGTTCCTGAGGGAGCGAACTGTGAGTGGGCTCTGCTACTCACTGAAAGGGTATAGGTTCAAGACCACCCAGAGGCACTTTGGTAGGAAGGCTGGGTGATCTACTTCCAAAAACTCATCCACTGAAAACCTGGTGAAGCACAGTTCTACCTCGACACACATGGGGCCGCCCTGAGCCCATGGGGCCTGGATGGTAACTGGTTAGGAATAGGGAGTAAAAGAGAGTCAACGTGGAGGCTAGTACTCACCCCCGTCTTCCCCCGCCCCCGACACACACACATACACACACACACACACACACACACATCACAGGCAAAGCAAGGGCATGGTCTTCCTCCGAGGCTGCACCTTGCACTGGCCTGGGGAGACTCATTTCTTTCTTTGTTATTAGGGACCATTTGGTCATTTTCAACTCCTTGTAACTCCGTGGCACAGAGCAGAGCTGCCCGCAGGGTGTCCAAGGTTATAATCTGGACCGAGATGATTCCCTGGGCATTTTGCCCCGAGGCACCGGGCAGCTTTCTAGGCGCCGCTTGGCTCTCTTGAAGGGAGGCTTTATGGCTACTTCTACGTTCTCACCAAATACAAATGGCCAGGTGGCAGTCAGTAGCTGGTGAGTCCACTCAAACCAAAAGCAAACTCACTAACCTTGGAGTTGCTGTCAAACCAGCGTATGTTATCCCTCCACTGTTCTTAACCTAACATACTTTTGGTAGAAATTACAGAAAGCGATAGGCAGCCATGCCAGCAGGGCGGTAGCTAAGGCAGCAGAGCCTGAGCTAATCAAGAAGGGGACAGACAGGCTTGAATGACATGCTGGTGACCGCAGAGTCTGGAGTTAGTAACTGAGTATGGATATGGATGCCCGGAAATTCTATAACTTAAACCCTCTTTGAACCAGTTATTGCTGTTGTATTCGGAGAACACTTGTATTCGTTTCCTTGGGCGGCTGTAACAGGAAAAATACGCTAAAGTGGTGGGTTAAAAACACAGGCATGGACTCTTGCTCTGTTCTGGGACTGGGGTTGTCAGCCTCTATGAGAGGACCACACAGGCCCCCCCCCCTGTTACAGAGAAGAGAGTTCCCCACTGCCCACCAGGACGTTCCTGACCACCATCAATTTTTTTCTTCTTTTTTTCCCATTTTATTGAGGGCTCATAGAGCTCTTATCACAATCCCTCCATCCATCTATTGCTGACCACCATCTTCATGGAAACAGCTCTTCGGGGTTCTTCTAGAAGCCCTGGGTGGAATCAAACCCCATCCTTGGCCTTAGAAGCTGCTGGCAAACTGCGTGTATCACCCAGGCCCCGGCTTCAGGCTGTGGGAAGGGCCAGCTCCCCCTTCAGGCTCTTATCTTTCTTGCCTCCTGGGAGCCCCGGGAATTCCTTGGCTTGAAACTGAAGCATCACTTTCTCCACATGTGGCCGACTTCCCTTTATCTGTCTCTCAGTCTCCTTTCTTTTATAGGACACTCATGACTCTTATCAGATGAAGAGCCACTTTACTGCAGCTGAATGTTAAACTGTGAGCCTGCACCCCATTCACAATGAAATGCTTCAAAGCAAAACCTGATAACCTCTCCCAACACCCTATATCCAAACAAGGTCATATTTGCGGGTATCAGGGGCTATGACTTCAACAATCCAATGGAGTCCTGATGTCGTAGTAGGGTACCACTAACTACAACTTGAAGCCACCAGTCACTCTGCGGGAGAAAGAGGCGGCTTCCTCCTCCCTAAAGCAGGGCTGGGGAGCCTGCTTTCTGCCAAGGGCATGTGGATCTTTATAGCATCATTTGTGGGCCCTATGAAACCACCAACATAAAAATTGCCTGCTGCTGTATTTGGTGAAACATTTCATTAGCTCGCTCCTAAGGTGATGACTAACGGGCTCTGGGGGTGTAGTGATACAGGGATAGGCTGCTCACCTCATGGTCAGCAGCTCGAAACCACCAACCACTGCACAGGAGAAAGATGAGGCTGTCCACTCCCTTGAAGAATTAGTCTCAGAAACCCACAGAGGCAACTGGACTCTGCCCCACAGGTTCGCGGTGAGTCAGAATCGACTCATGGCAGAGAGGGTGGGTAATGTCAGGGGGGGAATGGCTGCTCTTCGGCAAGGCGGGTGATGTCGGCTGGGGTGGATGATGTCAGGGGCCTTCTGCTCTAAGAAAAGAGATGCTTTTGAACTACAGTGCTGGCGAAGAATACGGAAAGTAACATGGACTTTCAAAGGAAGGAATAAATCTGTCTTGGAAGAAGTACAGCCGGAATGCTTCTTAGAGGCACGCAAACTTGGACATGTTGTTGGGAGAGACCAGTCCCTGGAAAAAAGACACCGTGCTTGGTAGAGAGGCCATGAAAAAGAGGAAGGCCATTAACAAGATGGCTGGACACAGTGGCTTCACCACAGGCTCAGCGTAACAATTGTGAGGCTGGCGCGGGACGGAGTAGTTCTTACGTCTGTCGGGCATGGGTGGCTATGAGTCGGAACCAAGTTGATGGCACAGAACCACCCCCACACTCCTAAAGAGTTCCAGCCTCAGAAACCCACAGCTGCAGTTCTGCTGCCCCTCTAGGGCGGCTGTGTGTCTCCCCCACCCCAAGGCAGTGGGTTGGGTTTTGCTTGATCCAGAGCAGCAGTGGACAGCTGTCGAGATTGGGGGTAGTCCTGGGTGCATCCTGGGGTAGCTTCCAGTAGGGCAGCGGTTCTCAACCTGTGGGGGTTGAAGGGGGGTTTAATGACCCTTTCACAGGGGTCGCCTAAGACCATCAGAAAACACATATTTCCGATGGTCTTAGGAACTGAGACACCGCTCCTCTATCCGTCTCCAGGCGTGTCTGCCCACAGGCAGATACACCCACAGACAAGTACCCTGCGTAAATTCTGTTACCCATGCTACACCATGCTTCAAGACAACATTTCATTTATTTGTCATTAGAAATAAATATTTCACAGTACATGACATCGTGTTTATGTGATTCATCACGATGCTTTAAATATGTTCAATTTGTAACAATGAAAATACATCCTGCGTATGAGATATTGACATGATGATTTATAACAGTAGCAAAATGACAGTTATGAAGTAGCAATGAAAATAATTTTACGGTTGGGGGTCACCACCACATGAAGAACTATATTAAAGGGTCGCGGCGTTAGGAAGGGTAAGAACCACAGAAGTAGGGGAACGACCACAGGGAATCCTAGTGAGCAGAACAAAGGGAGAAACTTTCCCCGGGGACCACCCCATGGGCAATGGGTGGTGGGAAGCTGTACATTCCCGACACTGATGAGCTTCAAAGACAGGTTGGAATGCCCACGTTCAAGTTAGAGAAAGACCTGATCCTGTTTATTAAGAACCACAAGCAGGCAGACGCACACATGACTTAGTCATCCAAAGGATCATTGTAAAAGGAGATTAAAGATGACATTGTAGTGTGCTCAAATACATCGAAAGGAAGAAAAGGTATTAATTTTTTTTCTCTTAGTAGAAAGCTAGCAGAAAGCAATTCCCCAAAGAGCTAAATCATTGTCAAATCATTTGCAGCCAGTGGTAAGCTGGGTATGTGTCAAATCCTTCAGCAAGATCCAGTGAGGGAGTTAACAGCCTTTATTAGCTCCAAAGAACACATTGCTCTGAACGCTATTACGTTTTAAAAGTGCATTAGAGGTTTCCAAGGAGAGTCCCTTTTGTGTAATGAGGCGAGTTAAACTGAATGGCATGCATCATCTCCAGGGTGACATTGGAGGAAAGTCAGAGGAAGGCGGTGTCCTCCGCTGAGGTCAATGGGTTTCCACGAGATGACCCGCGAGAGCCTCTTAAGATGGAGCAGCTCATCCCTGGGAAACGGCACGTTCTCCGGTCTCGAAAGGTTTCCTGCTGTTTATAGTGCGCCGGCCCAAATATAGCTGCCTTTGAAGTCTATAAAGCGTTCGTCCTGCAGGAAAATCTTTTTCTCCAAAAAAGTCTGTGGTTCAGTGAAATGGACTGGGTAAAGGGCACACATCAACTTCACAGATCTCTTTATTTTCATTTGTCTATGTTTTCTAAGTAAGGAGAGATTTAATCAAGGGGATTAGATGCTGATGAAATATCTCGAGGGCCAGAGGAATGAGTTAAGGCTTGTGACAAGGAAGCGGGGCCACGAAAGCACAATGCTACTCAAGCTGCTGCAACGTTTATCAAACTGTTCTTGACGGAGAGACACGTGGACCCTCAGTCTGTCTGCGGCCACCACACGAACCACTGTCGTCTCGATTGCCTTGCTCACCAGCAAGATGGTCGCCAGCTCACTCTTCCGCCCCAGACTCTCAAGAGTATATCTTATTTGGATTCAGAGGTACAAAGGTATGTGGGCTATGATGTTTTCCTTGTTTCTGTTTTTAATGACAACTCACTACCATCGAGTCGATTCTAACTCACAGTGACCCAACAGGTCAGAGACCTGTCCCTGCAGGTGTCCAAGATTATAAGTCTTCAGGGAAGTAGAGAGTCTCCTTCTTTCCCCTGAAGCGGCTGCTGGTTTCAAACTGTTGACTTCAAGGTTAGCAGCCTCACAGAAAACCACTCTGCAGCCAGGGCTCCTTTAAAATAAAACGGTTGGCATGAAAGATTCTTGGCTATTGGGATTTTTCTGACTATAAACAGAAGAGTGTCTGGGGCGGGGGTGGGGTGAGGAACTAGCAGAATTAAAAAAAAAATTTTTTTTAAGGAATGAAATGAAAGGAAAAAAAAGAAAGAAAGAAAATAGATCCAAAAAGAGATGTCAAGGTGCACCGGGGCGATTCTTCCTTCCCCTATGTTACCATTTCATTTCCTGGTAGGAATGCCCTTGAGCCCAGGAACTTCCAATGCACTTAGGCATGCTCTATTAGGAGCCTCTCTCCCCGGCTTGGCACGCAGGTAGCGTGAAACAATCGAACGTTTGCAAGTGCCTTGGCAGAGAGTGTGCTGTTTTGTTTTATTTTAATGTGAATCCATTAGCCTTCTGCCTTGATTGCATGTATAAAGGCGCTCTGTGTCTAACGAGGCTCTGGGTGCTTCTGGGCTGGCATCAGCTGTCCCTGAAGTGTTCGGTGCCCCTGCGATGAGAACGATGTCATAAATCATTACGTGCTAGCGCCTCCCATTATGCGAGCGCTGTTTGGGAGAAATCATCTGTGAAATTCCCTTAAAGGAGTCGTCGCTTTTTTTAAAAACAAACAACACTCCCCTGAGCTCCTCTTGGTTGGACTTCCATCCCTGATACTCCCACAAGCTTCCTGTGGGCATGAAAGCAGTCAGGGGAGCCACTGCCTCCGTCCCAGGCACTGCTTCCTAATGGACCCCTGCAAAGAACCACTGCTCGGTTGACTCACCTGTCACCCGGTCACCTCAAGGCCGAGCTAATGCATCACAGTTCCAGGGAGGGGCATGAGCAGAGTGCCTGGGTGGCGAAAACAGCTAACAGGCTCACCCGCTCTCTGCTAGGTTGGTGGTCTGAGTCTGCTTGGGGCACCTAAATAGAAAGACTGGAGATGGACTCACAATGGCACCGCTGCTGGTGGACTGAAAACCCTATGGAGACACACACGGGAAAATAGACGTGCTTCCTGAAAATCGATCCCTTTGGTGCTTATGGCTGCCTGGTTTTGAGAACAATTGGGTAGCTGTAGCCAAATACCACCAAAGGGTGGCTTAGAAAACCCCAAATGCAGTGTGACTCCGTGCATTTGAGTTTGCCACAGCCAGCTCCCCGGGGCTTTCCTGGCCACCCTCTCCATGAAAACAGCTCTCAGGGTTCTTCCACGGAGACCCCAGGAGGTGCAAACCCCAGCCTTTGGATGAGCCGCTGATGACACACTGACACACACAACGTTGACTCACAGCAACTCTCCCTGGGTCCCGAGTGAAAGAAGGAGAAGCCTGCCTGGCGGCGCCTGCCCTTACTCTTCACCCGCTGCTGGACCAGTGGTCGCATTGGCAGTGCGTGGCCGAAGGAGAAAAGCGAATGGCTTAGCAGGAAGAGGCGCGGTGGAGGAGTCAGCTAAAGCACTGAGGAGCGTGAGCTGATGAGCGCGCGTGCACATTTGGTTGGGGTCAAGGGTTTAGTTTGGCAGGGGTTTTGGAGTAATGAGAAAGGATAGAGAGGGAGGACCCCTAAGAGGCTTAGGACGCAGCCTGATGGAGAGGATAAGGATGTCACCGTGTTAGATGCCACTGAATCGGTTGGACTCACAACAGAAGGAAACGCTGCCAGTCGTACCTCCTCCTCAGAATTGTTCCTATGCTTGAGCCTCTTGTCGTAGCCCCTAAGAGATGTTTTCATGGGAGGGAGGGAGAAAGGAGCTTCCGGTTTGGGTGACATACTAGATAGATAAAAGAGGAGGGATAGAGAACCCATCTAGTCTCTGCCTTTAAGTCAATTCTGACTCATGTGACCACATAGGACAGAGTAGAACTTCTCCTTTGGGGTTTCAAGACTGTAAGTCTTTACAGGAGTAGAAAGTCTCATCTTTCTCCTGAACAATGACTGGTGGCCTTGAACTGCCCACCTTCTGGTTAACAGCCCAATTCATAACCCACTACACTACCAGAGTTCCTTCAGAGAAACCACGTATGGAGTAAGAGATAGGATGAGTTCTGCTCGGGTGAAAAATGACCACAGAATAGATGGGGAGAACAATTACATAGTTGGATTTTTAATACACGAATCCACTAGACATCTGCCTTTATTGCATTTATAAAAATACCTTGAATCCATTTAAATGTGGCATCTGCAGAAAAATGGTTGGCACAGGAGGAGATGAAATATGAGAGGCCAGTGATAAATCTGAAGTGGTGCCCAAGAAACATGTAATAGAGAGAACGCTGTGAAATGTACTCAACTGATCACTGTAAAGAAGTAATATATTGCCTCCTAAAAAGCACATGAATTATCTCTATGTAGACAATAAATCTTAAAAAGCTCAACACATTCCTCATGCAGTTTTAAATAGACTCCTTGTTTCAGATAGGTTATAATCGATATAAATTATTTGGAAACATTTATAAATTATTATTGTAAATTATCTTGACTTTAATACATTAATGTCTTTCATAATACATAAGGTTGCTCCCTGTTCTTCCATCCCCACTGCCCTAACTAACTAAGCAAAAACCAGGTCCTTCTCCTCACCACTCAACATTCATCATCTAAGAGGAGCATTATCTGGGGAAGGGGGGCCAGTGGGGAAGAGTGATAGAAAATCCATCCCTACACACAGCTTAATAACTCCATAACATGTCAGATGACATAGCCAGCAGACTGCTATTTCAGCATCCCTCTCAGACTAATGAAAAAACAAAATAAACTCACCCCCATTGAGTCAATACTGACTCATAGCAACCCTATAGGACAGGGTAGAACTGCCCTTGTGAGTGAGTGAGACTGTTTCCGGGAGTAGAAAGTCCCATCTTTGGTCCATGGAGCTGCTGATGGTTTCGAACTGCTGAACTTTTAGTGTGAGCCCCAATGAGTAGCCACTATACCTACCCTAGGGAAAGTCCCCATACAAGCCCACACAGGTCATGTGATGGTTGGAATGGAATGGAGTATTCAGGTTTATCCTGCCAGGTTTAGAATACAGTCATTGTTGCTGTCGTTGTTGCTTGCTGCTATCGAGTCGGTTCCAACTCATAGCAACCCTGTGCACAACAGAACGAAGTACAGCCCAGGCCTGTGCCACCCCCACAACTGTTATTATGCTCAAGTTCATTGTTGTTCTTAGAATACATTACAGTCTCTGGGTTCAGTCTGAACCGCGACCATGAAAATGGGCCACGGCCAGGTAACGGTTCAGCCTGTAGCGTTTTTCTCTGTTCTACGTAAAGTTGCTTTGAGCGGGAACAGATGGCACGACACCGAGCACCAGGGTTCGTACTGGACAGATCCCACTCTTCGTCTGCTTTACCTTACTGCTGCTTGCTCTGGATGCAGGCCCCCACTTTCTCACTGCGCTTCTTCCAGAGTCAGTATCTCAGTGGGTACGTGGTTCTTCCTAGTTCCACTCCACTGCAGTCTCTTACTTTTTGATTTATCTATTTATTCTGACTTGTGGATAGGAGCCTGTGTTAGAAAGGGTTCTCTAGAGAAACAAAGCCAGAATGGTAATAATTATATATATACACAGATAGATATATAACATAAGAAATAAACAGTTAATTTAATTATAAAGCAATACAAATGGCTCAGTGCAACTCACTCCTGTGAGACACTGGCAGACCTTCAGGTCTTGAGGGCCGCCGGGTAGTCCTCTGAAGAGCAATTCAGGCTATCTGGGCACAGGCAGCAAACAGCAAGGCAGGTCACCAACAGTCAGCCAGATGACAGGGTCTGACAGTCCCCAGCTCAAGAGATGTAAATTCCAATGGTGTCGTGAAGCAGGTCTTGAAGGAACCTCAAATTACAGTGTCACAGTCCATGGGTTCGGTGTCCCACAGGTAGTGTTGCTTGAAAATTGAGGCACAGAACAAGCAAGGAATCCAAACACTGGTCTGATCATTAAAGAGCAAGAGACAAGAAAGGCGAGGCTCGCCAAGCCATTTATCTCTCTGCCCTTCAATTAAGCCCACATGTGTTTATCGGCCAGGTTGGCACAATAAACTAACTACCTCAATCCACCCCTTGCCAACTTGGCACCTGTACACAGTTCTTTAGCCATATATAATTTCTGGACATTAAGGAAATCAAACTTATACTTATCAAACATTTATCATACATATAAATGAAAACACACTGAGTCCAATTGTATCTGATATATCACACATGAACAAAGGAAATATATTCAATAAGCACATACAAAGAAAATACACTGACAATTACAAACCTTATATTTGCAATTGATCATGTGGTAATAACTGATAGGTAGAACTACCTTCTTCTACTACCCATTCTGTATTACCTTTGCCCTCGGCAAGCACCTCAGCTGGCTGTGGTTTTTTTGCCTGGTGGGGTGACCCAGACCTTCAATCCTGAGGTGTCTGGGTTATTGTACTTCCTGTCAGGATTGGGTTGCTGTAGTTTACCATTTATTTTAATCACAGGGCATGGTAGTACTAAGAGTGAGCCTATGGGATACCTGGATTCCAGACATATTCTTTACCTCCATTATGTAGCACCAGTCCAATTTCTCCTTGGTAACCAGGATCAAGCACACCACTCAGTACAGTGACACCCTTCCTGACCTGTTGATCCAAAGGCACGAGAAGCCCAAAGTGGCGAGGGGGTATTCTTAGCTTCCAGTTCAGTGGAATCCGTGCTGTATTTCTGGGTGGGAGAGTTCCTTCCTTGGGGACCAGGACCTCCAGGCCTGAGGAAGACAGGGTTGCTGGGACAGGCAGCAAAAATGCTGCAAGTGGATCACTAGGAGTGATAGTGAGTGGTGCCACACCAGCTTCCACCCCTTGGTTCCTGGACCCATAAATTCTGGCTATTGGAGACACAGCACCATATATTGGCCGCTGGTTTAGAGCTTCCTGGAGAAGCACTATATATTGGCCGCTCGTTACAGCTTCCTGGAGACATTGCCCCAGCCCCGCAGGTTGTTGCCACCTCGTTGGCGCCGTAATTGTGTCTTTAGGAGCCCATTCCATCGTTCTATCAAGCCGGCAGCTTCAGGATGATGAGGAACATGATAGAACCAGTGGATTCCATGGGAAGGGGCCCATTGCCGCACTGTATTTGCTGTAAAGTGAGTTCCTTGATCTGAAGCAATGCTATGTGGGATGCCATGCCGGTGGATGAGGCATTCTGTAAGTCCACGAATAGTAGTTTTGACAGAAGCATCACATGCAAGGAAGGCAAATCCATATCAAGAGTAGGTGTCTATTCCAGTGACAAAACGCTGTTCCCTCAATGATGGAAGTGGTCCTATGTAATCAACCTGGCACCAAGTTGCTGGTTGATCTCCCCGAGGAATGGTCCCATATCTTGGACTTAATGTTGGTTTCTGCTGCTGGCAAATGGGGCACTCAGCTGTGGCGGTGGCCAAGTCAGCCTTGGTGAGTGGAAGTCCATGTTGCTGCGCCCATGCATAACCTCCATCCCTACCACCATGCCCACTTTGTTCATGTGCCCATTGGGTGATAACAGGAGTGGCAGAGGAAAGAGGAGGACCAGTTTCCACAGTGCGTGTCATCTTATCCACTTGATTGTTAAAGTCCTCTAAAGAGGAGGTGAGCGTTCACGTGAGATACAATTATCTTTATTTTCTTGGCCCATTCAGAGAGGTCTATCCACATACCTCTTCCCCACATCTCCTTGTCACCAATTTTCCAATCATGGTCCTTCCAATTCCCTGACCATCCAGCCAAGCCATTAGCCACAGTCATGAATCAGTATACAGTCTCACATCTGGCCATTTTTCCTTGTAGGCAAACTGAACGGCCAGGTGCACTGCTCAAAGTTCTGCCCATTGGGAAGATTTCCCTTCACCACGGTCCTTTAGGGAGATCCCAGAAAGGGGCTGTAGTGCTGCTGCTGTCCGCTTACGAGTGGCACCTGCATATCTTGCAGAGCCATCTGTAAACCAAGCATGAGTTTCTTGGTCTTCAGTTAAAGTATGGTAAGGAACTCCCCAGGAGGCCATAGGTGCAGACTGAGAGAAAGGAGGCAATGTGACAGGAATGGAGACTGTGGGCATTTGGGCCACTTCTTCATGCAGTTTACTTGTCCCTTCAGGTCCTGCTGTGGCCCGATCTCGTATATACCACTTCCATTTAACAATGGAGTGTTCCTGCACACGTCCAACTTTATGATTCCATGGGTTAGACAATATCCAGTTTATGATAGGTAGTTCAGGCCTCATGGTGACTTGGTGGCCCATGGTGAGGCATTCAGTCTCCACCAAGGCCCAGTAACAGGCCAACAGCTGTTTTTCAAAGTGGGAGTAGTTGCCTGCAGAGGATGGCAGAGGATGGCACCAGTATCCCACACCCTTAGTAACCATTCCCAGGGGTATTCTCCAGGCTTTTGCTTATACGTATTTGAGAACTCGAGCATGCCTTCATGTGTGTAGCACACTGCTTCTTGGATAATCACCTCAACCTTACCTTTAGGAGCTTTCTGAGACTTAAGTTTAGTGACAGGTCTAGCGGAAATAATGGATGGTGAGGGTGTTTCCCGGGTGCTCTCAGCAGTATCTTCTAAGGCATCTCCCTCAAGCAATGCTACTGAGGCAGCCACACCTGGCATTTCAGCTTGAACAGTTTGGCTAATATGCTCAGGTGTGCATTGTTTTATTGATAGTGAATTAATACCTTCAGCTGGGAGGGGTGGATCTACTGACTAGGGTGGGTCAATTGCTTCTAGGGGCTCAATATCCTCCTCTTCTGGATCATCAGCCCATCTGTTCCCATCCCATGTTTCAGCATCCCAACTTTTTTCCTATCAATGCCCTCACTTTGGTATCAGACACTGCTCTAGATCTGCGATTAAGCCGATGTTGAAAATCAGCCACTCGCATAATGAGACTCTGGACTTGGTCCTCAGCAATATCAGCTCTCTTACTAGAGGAGAGAAGGCTCTCCTTTGTAGCACAAATGGAAGCTTTCTAATCCATTAGTCTGCACCTGAGGTGCGCTTCTGAGGCTCTGAGACCATCCCTCTCCTTAATCACACTTTCCATTGTAAGAAGGACCAGCCAACCAGCTTCCCTATACTTGTCATCCTGACACATCTCCTGGAAAATATCAAAGATACAATCACTCGGAGCCTCTCCTTTCACCAGCACCTCATCTATAGGTAGTGTTACTGTAGATATTAGCTTTGCTATTTCACACCATGGATTAGTAAGAGTAGTGGGCTTATCCATGCTTTGGGGCATAGAAGTAGCATTATTAGTGCTGTTAAGACTAATCAGGATGGAGAGCCAATTTAAGAAGCCCATATTTATGATTTTATTTCTCTAGAACACGCCTGGTACCAAATGTATTAGACAGGGTTCTCTAGAGAAACAAAACCGGAATGCTAATTATATATATAATAAGAAATAAACAGTTAATTAAATTATAAAGCAATACAAATGGCTCAGTGCAACTCACTCCCATGAGACACAGTTGTGAGACACTGGTAGTCCTTCAGGTCTTGAGGGCCGCCGGGTAGTCCTCTGCAGAGCAATTCAGGCTATCCGGGCACAGGGAGCAAACAGCAAGGCAGGTCACCAACAGTCAGTCAGATGACAGGGTCCGATAATCCCCAGCTCAAGAGATGTAAATTGAGGGAACCTCAAATTACAGTGACACAGTCCACGGGTTAGATGTCCCACAGATAGTGTAGCTTGCAAATTGAGGCACCGAACAAGCAAGTCAGAGCCACACACTGGTCTGATCATCAAAGAGCAAGAGACAAGAAAGGCAAGGCTCGCCGAGCCATTTATCTCTCTGCCCTTCAGTTAATCCCACATGTGTTTATCGGCCAGGTTGGCACAATAAACTAACTACCTCAGAGCCCAACAAGCAGCCAGCCTACTATGACACTAGAGTTCCTTTGCTCTGGGTTCAATAAAGGTAAGACTGAGATGTGAGCTGGTTGAGTGCCCATCTGGAGGTTGGCCTTGGGCAAGATTGGTTTCTTAACTCCCAGAGGTTACTTGCAGAATTTATTTCCTTGCAGATAGAGGGCTTAGGTCCCCATTGTCTTGCTACCTATTGCCCAAAGACTGTTCTAAGCAACCTGACGTCACTCTGAACTTCTCGGTACATGACCCACTTCAGTAGTAGAATCGCTCTCTCTTCTTGGCTCTCTCTGACTTCTCCTTTGCAACCAGGACAAAACTCTAGGCTGACCAGGACACAATAGATGGAGTCTTACACAATGAGAGGGAAACAAAACTAAAATTCTTAAAATGTTCAGACTGACTGGATTGGTTCAGACTAGAGGAGTCACGAGACTATTACCCTGAGACACACTTTAAACTTGAACTGAAATTGTCCCCTCTGGTGACCTTTCAGTTAAGCAAGAGATTGGCACATAGAAGTAGAATATCACCTGTGAGTAATGAGCTCCTATTAAAAAAATCATCTGCTGGAAGCCAAAAGCTCAAAAATTAGTCAAAATAAAGAAGTGAAAGCAAGGGGACAGAGAAAGTAGAGTACTGGGGATGGTGCACTGAGAATAAAGTGAATGAGAATAGGGACACATTATGGAAAATGTAAGCACACCACTTAAAATGTATATCAAAACCAAGCTCACTGCCATGGACTCAATGCTGACTCATAATCTGCAAGGAAGTAGTAAGTGGGAATCTAATTTTTGGTATAAGTTTCCACCTTAAACACCATTAAAATAGTATTAAGTCTGGTCCCCAAGTTGGAAAGCTGCCTCCCTCTTTGATTATATTGCATTTAAATAAATGTGTTTATTTTATTTGATTCTTCGGGTACAGATTATTAAATAACCTCTTGGCTAGATTGTGATAAAGAGAGGAAACAGAACAAGAGTTGCCTTCCACAGGCTGATAGTAGGTTACCAGTAATAGGGCCTCTTCTCTCCCTATAATTAATGTACAAGTAAATAAGTATCAGAGTGCCAACTTCTACCTCCCTCCAGACTTGTGTCTAGGTGCTGAGTTAGCCTTGATCTATTTATAAGCCTGGAAAAAGCTAACCATCAAACATGATCAAGACCCATATAGAAACAAATGCGATCACACTTACAATGCTATTTTATCCCACTTCTAGAAGAGATCTTCTTTTATAGTCTGTTTCTAAACTATCTAGATTGATCTTTTAAAAAAATTCTTACATATAATCATTATGGATTGAATGTGTCTTCCCAAAATATGTGTCAACTTGCCTAGGCCGTGATTATCAGTATTATGGAATTATCTTCCATTTTGTGGTGTGGTCTGATGCCATTATCCTGTGTCCTAAATCCTGACTTCTATCAAAATAATGCCATCGCTCATCTGCCAGTTTGTTATGCTGTGGTGGATTGAGTCTTGCTATCATTCCAGAAGCTGAGCTACTGGCATTTCAAATACCAGCAGGGTCACCACAGTGAATAGGTGTCAGAGGCGCTTCGAAAGTAAGGACAAAGAAGAAAGAATAGGGTGTCATTGTTACTATACTGCACCCTGGTTGAATCTTCTCTACCTTCCACAGAAAAACTCTTCTGTGGGGCCATGTGCAATTGTCTACAGATGTCCTAATTATCCATGGCTCTTTCTTCTACTCCTGTGAAGAACTACAAGTCTCAGAAACCCACTGGGACAGTTCTGTCCTGTGCTATGGGGTTGCCATGAATCAGTATTGCCTCAATGGCAGTGAAGTGTGATTCTAAGAAAATTGGAAGTTGTCAAAAATGAAATGGAACACATAAAGATTGCTATCCCAGGCATTAGTGGGCTGAAATGGACTGGTATTGATCATATGAGCTGACCAATTGTATGGTTATCCATGCTGAGAATGACAAATACAGGACGAATGGTGTCACATTCCTCATCAAAAAAGACATTTCCAACTCTATCTTGAAATACAATATTTTCTGTGATAGGATAATAGACATATGCCTATAGAAAAGTCTGATTAATACAATTATTATCTAAATGTATGCACTAACCACTAATGCTAAAAATGAATAAATTGAAGAATTCTACTATTGCTTCTATTTAAAATTGATTAACCATAGAATCAAAATGCACTGACAATCACTGGTGATTGGGATGCAATGTCTGGAGACAGGAAGGGAGAGTAGTTGGGAAATGTGGCCTTGGTAACAAAAGCAAAGCTGGAAATCTTATTGGATAATTTTGCAAGAGCAACAACTTCTTCGCTGCAAATCCATTTTTCAACAATAGAAATGGCCGCTAGACACATGGACCTCGGTATATGGAATACACAGGATTGATTCAAATCGAATACATCTGTAGACGGTAGTGTGGAAAGCTCAATATCATCAATCAAAAGAATGCTAAGGACTGACTGGAACAGATCATCAATTGCCCACGTGCAAGTTCAGGTTGCAGCAAATTTTTTTTAAACAATTTATTGGGGCTCATACAATTCTTATCACAGTTCATACATATACATACATCAATTGTATAAAGCACATCTGTACAGTCTTTGCCCTAATCATTTTTTTCTCCTCTTTTCTTTTTTTACATTTTATTAGGGACTCATACAACTCCTATCACCATCCATACATATACATACATCAATTGTATAAAGCACATCCATACATTCCCTGCCCCAATCATTCTCAAGGCATTTGCTCTCCACTTAAGCCCCTCGCATCAGGTCCTCTTTTTTTTTTCCCTCCCTCCCCTTTCCCCCCTCCCTCATGTGCCCTTGGTAATTTATACATCGTTATTTTGTCATATCTTGCCCTATCCGGAGCAAATTTTTACAAGTTCATGAAAGTCAAGACACAGGCTTGAGTAGAGTACATCTGAATTTAGAGACTATCTCAAGAACAGATTTGGTGCAATGAACACTAAGGGCAGAAGACATGATCAGCTGCGAGATGGCATCAAGAACATCATACATGCTTCTCTTTGTATGAAATCCAGGCTAGCTAAACCTATAGAGACAGCAACTAGACGGATAGTTCTTTGGAGTTTTGATAGGGAAGATTGGAAGACGGGAGATGCTGATAACAATGGCTTCAAGAATGAAGAAAATGTTCCCAAATGGATTGTGGCAATGATTGCCCAATTCTTTTTGTTGTATTTAAACCATTGATTTATCTGACATGTGAATTATACATCAATAAAATGGCTAAAAGCAATAACATCATGCATGGAGAAGCAAAAAAGATCCTTAAAAAGACAGGAAAGAAAGAAAAATGTGGATGTTGGACGAGACACTGAAACTTGCTTTTGAACTCAGCAAATATGATGACGTCAAAGAGCTGAACAGAAAATCTCAAGGACCAGCTCAAGAAGTCAATGGAGAGCATGTACTGAAATGTGCACAGCGCTGGAGTTAGACTCTCAAAAAGGAGACGTCGGTCGGCATTCCTCAAGCTGAAGAAACTCAAGGGAAAATCCGAGCCTGAAGTTGTAATATGGAACTATTCTGTGGGTAAAATATTGAACAGTGCCGGAGGCACCAAAAGACGATGGAAGGAATACACAGAGTCATATATGATCAAAACTGATGGTATTGAAAGAAGCCCAAGATGTACTGAAGGCAATAGCAAAAACACGGTCTAAGATTCGTGGAATACCAATGGAAAAGCTTCAAGAAACTGGTACAGCTCTAGAACTACTCAATAGTCTAAGCCAAAACATTCGTAAAGTAGCTACCTGGCCAACCGCCTAGAAGACATCCATATTTGTGCCCATTCCACCAGAACGCAGAAATTATCAAACAATATCATTAAGATCACACGCAAGTAAGATTTTGTTGAACATCATTCACCAGTGACGTCAGCAGTACATCGACAGGGAACTGCCAGAAATGCACACTGGATTGAGAAGAGGTCCTGGCACGAGGGATATCATTGTCAACATCAGATGGATCTTGTCTGAATGCAGAGAATACTAGAAAGCTGTTTACTTTTGTCTAATTGACTAGGTAAACATATGGAATTGTGTGGATCACCATAAACTATGGATAGAATGGAAAACAATGAGAATCCCAGAACACTTCATCGTGTTCACGCAGAACCTGTACGGAGACCCAGAGGCCATCATTAGTACAGAACCAGAGAATACTGTATCGTTTAAAACCAGGAAAGGGTTGGATCCTTTCACCACATTTAGTCACTCTGTATGCTGAGTAAATAATCCAACAAGTCAAACTCTATAAAGAATAATTTTGTATCAGGGTAGGAGGAAGATTCATGAACAACCTGTGATGTGCAGATGACACAACTTAGCTGCTGAAAGCCAAGAGGATTTGGAGCACTTACTAATGAAGATGAGAGAATACAGCTTTCAGTGTGAATTGCAATTCAGCGTAAAGAAAATAAAAATCTGCACAAGTGGGTCAACAGACCTTGTCTTTGTAAATGGAGAAAAGTTCGTGCCCACCCAGGGACGCCAAAAAAATAAAATAAATGGAGAAAAGATTGACATTGTCGAGGATTTAATTTTACTTGGGACCCACAATCAATGCTCACAGAATGAATAGTTAAGAAATCAAACCATATATTGCAGTCGGCAAAACTGGTTTACGAGGTCTCTTTAAAATGTTAAAGAGCAAAAATATCCTTTTGATGACCAAGGTGAGCCTGACCCAAGCTACGGTATTTTCAATTACTTCCTGGTGGTGTAGTTATGAGTTGGGATTTGATCTGCACGGGCGGCAGTTCGCAACCACCGGCAGATCCGTGGGAGAAAGACTGGGCTTTCTACTCTGGTAGAAACCTACAATGGGTCACGATGAGCTAGCATTGACTCAATGCAGTAAGTTTTTTTGTTTTGTTTTCATATGAACGTGAAAACTGCGCAACGAATGAGGAAAACTGCAGAAAAATCGGTACATTTGGATTATAGTGTTGACAAAGATTATTGAAAGTACCATTAAAAAATGGTACCACGACCTGAAGAAGAACAAACAAAACTGTCTTGCAGGAAAAACCAGGATGCTCCTGAGAAGGAAGGATGGTAAGACATTTTCGTCTCATGTACTTAGGATGTGTTATCAGGAGAGATCGGTCCCTAGAAAAGGACTCTGCTTGGCAAAGTGGAGCGTCAGTGAAAAAGAGGAAGGTTCTCAGAGAGATGGACATGTGGCACCTTGGCTACCATGATGGGCCCACGCATGACAACCATTGTGAGCATGACATGGGACCAGGCAGTGTTTCATTCTCTTGTTCACTGCGATAGTTTATTGTGCAGCCTGGCCGATAAACACAAGTAGGATTAATTGAAGGGTGGAGAGATAAATGGCTCGGTGAGCCTCGCCTTGCTAGTTCTGTGTCTCAATTTAAAGGGGACACTACCTGTGGGATGCCTAGCCTGTGGACTGTGTCGCTGTAAGCTAAGGTCTCTTTAAGCCCACACGATTGGAATGTTCATCTCTGGAGCTGGGGACCGACAGTTGGTGACAGTTGGTGACCTGCCTTGGTGTTTGCTTCCTGGGTATATATAGCCCAGCTCTCTCTACAGAAAAGGGACTGGCGGTTCTCAAGACTTAAAGGACTACTAGTGTCTCACTGCTTTATAATTTAATTGTTAATTTCTTGTATTATCTATCTGTATATAATTTAACAGTTCATTTCTTGTGTTATATATCTTTATAAATATATTTATATATAATTACTAGTAATCTTGTTTTATGTCTCTAGAGAACCCTGTCTAACACATTCACACAGTCGCTACGAGTCAGAATTGATTCGATGGCCCCTAACAAGAAGACCAGCACATCAATGAAGCAGGATTGGAGGCAGTTACGTTCATGAAGCAGGAGCTGAATCTTGAGTCAGTCTCTTTTCAGATATAAAAGACATCAAGTAATTGAGCAGAGGAGAGATGGAGTAAGACAGATGCCAAGGCACATAAAGATCTGCAGGGAACACTGGGTCTACAGATGAAAGGAGACCAGGACCTTCCCCAGAGCTGAAAGGGCGAGCCTTCCCTGGTTCTTCATGCTCTCAATTTGAACTTGCTTGTAGCCTCCGAAACTGAGAGCATTCGTGTGTGTATCATCCATTTGTGGTATTTGTTACAATATTGTGTTTTAAAATTTCTACTTCTGCAGCAGTTTAAAAAAATTAACTATAGCATAATAGTTGAGTTTTCCTTCCCCAGGAGTCATGAAATGATACGTACTGAAATTCCTCTTGACCCGTCGCCCATGTTTACAGCAGACAAAACAAGTTTTCACTGAAGAATTCTCCTTTTATTGAGTGACACATTTTTTTCATACTACTACTATTAATAATAAAAACAGTTGCTGTCAAATCAGTTTTGATTCATGCCGACCCCAGGTGGGCAGAGTAGAACTTCTCCCTTTGGTTTTCAAGGCTATGACTTCTCAGAAGCCGATTGCCAGACCTTTCTTCAAGATTCCTTTGGGTGGGTTCAGACTGCCCACCTTGCAATTAATATTCCTACGTTAAAACACGTGCACCCCGCCCCCCAAAGCCAAAACATCAACCCACTGTCACCAAGTTCATTCTGACTCGTAGCAACTCTACACGACAGAGCAGAATTGCCCCTGTGGGTTTTGGAGACTAACTCTTTCTAGGAGCAAAGAGCCTCCTCTTTCTCCCAAGGAGCAGCTGGTGATTTCAAACCGATGACCTTGCAGCTAGTAGCTTTGTCTAGCTACTACACCACCAGGGCTCCTTTGCATCACCCAGGGACTCTTTTATTGTTTCTCCAAATAATAACCTTTGTTTTTTTTATTATAATAAGAAAGAGCACTAGTCTTGTTGAAGTTAACAGGCAGATCTGACAAAGGGAGCAAGATTTTGCACACTATCCTGGGGAACTCGATCTAATTCCTTAAATCTATAGGAAAGAAGTGAAACATTTAGTGGCAGGAAGTTATAGCCACTTTTTTTCCTGATTAATCATTTGGATTTATATCTAACCTCGTGGCAGGGACTACTGATTTTTCATCCTCAAGTCCAAGAGGCTGCCTTCCAGGAGTTAAGTAGTATGCTTCTTGTACCTGATCAGTTGTACCCGCAGGTTCAGGCTGTGAATTTCAAGGCCAAGCCTCCCCTACTTCTTCAACCTTTTCCTAACGATGGCCATATTAGGTTGTTCTCTCTGTCCTGAGCAGCTTCACTGTGACTCTGCACGTGCACGCGTGCGTGTGTGTGTACGTCCATGATATAAAATTAGCCCAGAATGTTCTGTTCACTGACCACAAATTTCACTGGAGCGTATGATTTGAACTTGAGTCCTGCTCAACTATTTGACTACTCAAAATCATTTACCTTTATCAAAAATTGCCAGCAGTTATAATTCAATGAGGTTTCCCCTTCCCCCCCTTGGTAGTATGTCTAAATTATTTATTTAGTTTTAGTTCTCATTTGCCATTGCATATTATATTCTAGTCACTTTCTGGCTGGCTTTAGCATGCTTTTTAAAAAAGTTCTTTTTGTTTTTAATTTCTTCTTGGTTATGCTACTATATATAACTTATTTGGGGGAATAAAATTTTCTCTCCTTAAACATATACGAAGTGACCTTTTTCTTTGTCAGCAACCAAACAGTTCCTTATTGTATTCGCTCTGACATGTATTAAAACACACACCTCTTGAATTACTTTATATGAATAAGAAGTCTATTTCAGGGCTTCTTGTTAAAGGCAGCGTGTTTATATTCATTTCAAATGGAGAGAGGGAAAAGGAGGCGTCTGGAGCAGGCATGATTGCTCACCGGCGTATGTGCATTACGTCATTGACATTTCGCACTGGACAGCTCAAGCTACAGCGCTGGAGAGCATAGCTAGCTAAGGATCAGATGGACTAGGTGCTCCTAGGCAAGGTGAGGGAGCTCAACCAATCAATTGCTTCGAAGCCTGATGACATCCCGTTGGTGTCAAACCCCTTTGTGTATAAGAGAGAGAGAGAGACTGAGGGGAGTCCAACTCTTTTTGTTCCTTCTCCTCCTGCCTGAGTTGGATCTTGCATCTTGTTCTCAATCTCCTGTTGCATCCTCTGCCGGTCCAGGAGCCGTCAGGGGATTCATTCAGCTGACTTCAGACCTCTGCATTCACCAGCCTGTCAGATGCCAGTGTGTGTGGTATAGCAGCCACCCCTGTACCTGCTTGCCAGAGCATCTGCTAAGCCTGGCAGAGTTCCATGGCGGAGAAACACTGGAATACAGGGTGCCTCCTTAGCCTGGGGCAAAGGGGCATGGTGTACAGCCAGTTGAAGTTTTAAAGTTGTATGTATTTTATTGGCCTTTTAGGATCCTCACTTGGTGGGGCCACGGGACAACAAAAAACTTGAAAAGTCTTAAAGGCCAAAGCTGTCCATAGTGTGAGGTCTTGTTTAGTTGAAGGTGAGACAGCTGTGTGACCCTATTTGGAGATGTCGCACAGAGGACTGAACCACAGTCCCTTTAGCAACAGTCTACCCGGTTCCTGTGACCGCTGTAAGAAATTAGTGAAAACTTAGGAGTCCTGTGGAGTGGTGGTTACGAGCTGGGCTGCTAACCTCGCAGTCAGCAGTTCTAAGCCACCAGCTCCTCGAAGGGAGACAGATGAGATTCTCTTCCTCCGTAAGGAGCTACAGTCTTGTTACGGTCTTGTAACGCCACAGGGACTGTTCTACGCTCTCCTACAGGTTCACTCTATGTTGAAATTGATTCGATGGCAGTGAGTTAGAGACTTACGACAATAAATCTGTTTTCTTAGAGTTCTGTCGGCCAGAAGTCCAAAGTCAGCTTCACTGGGCCAAAATCAAGGTGTCAGAACTTCTACAGCTTCCAACGGTTGACAGCATTCTTTGGCTTGTGGCTGTATCTCTTCCGTCTCTGTCTCTTTTTCTGTTCTTGCCTTCTCCTCTCTGCTTGTGGCAAATCTCCCCTGCCTCTCTATGAGGATCACTTGTGACTGCCATTAGGGCCCACCCAGGCAATCCAGGATCAATTGCTCATCCTCAAATGCATTCATTTCATCACACCTGTAAAGATAACGCCCCCTCCCGCCCCCTAATAGAATAACGTTTGCAGGTGCCAGGGGTCAGGACCTGGTAGCTTTAGGAGTCCCTATTCTCCACAATTGCTGTTGAAACCACTTCAATATGGCGACCCCTCGTGTCTCAGAATAGAACCCACTCTGTAGGGTTTCCAATGGCTGATTTGCGGGGGTGGAGGGGGGTGGAGGACATTTCTTCTTCCCGTGTCTCTGCGTGAACTTGAACCTCTAAACTTTCAGTTAGCAGCCTAGAACATTGACTCCACCCTGAGACTCCGCTGCTAATATAATCCCATCCTTAGCAAGAAACTCCCAGAGCCTCAGGTCCTTCACGTTACAGAATGTGTTGAGATGTTGGCTCCACGTTAAGCCAAATGCTAGCTCTCCCATTTACTGCAGCATCCTCGGACGTCTCTCGAGGTTGAGGGCTGGGTCACTTGGCAAGAGCAGTGTGAACAGTACAAAATCCCCCTTCCCTTCGAATATGCTCCCCGCCATCTTGCAGAAGAAGGCATGGGCTGTCTGTGCCCCTTGAAGAAGCACCTGTGATTCTAGACATGTAGGAGGGAGCAGGGCAAGGTCAATGAGCATGACATGTAGAAGATGGCGATTTGGACCAGCCGTAAGCTTGGAAGGGGATGTCCTGAATCTTGACATCGACGGTGTCCTCCCTCTCGTGTAACAGCATAAGAACACAGATAGAGACACAGGAAAGACATTCTCGGAGTGTGTGCAAGGGCACTCACAACGTTTAAGGGAAAAGTGGAATTATCTCTTCATTTAATTTTCCTCGGACCTTTTGAAACCCCTTGTGTCTTATTTCTTGCAAAACATTGTGTAGAAATAAGCAGGATTCCGATTCCCCAAAGGTGAGGAAACACAGTAATAGACTCTGTATTCAAGCTTAAATTCTGAACAGGAGGTTTGCAGAAGGCTATTGCTTATGGTGGGAACCCTCGGCCCACCGTGAGTCTTCTGCTTCCACTGCGTGCTTTCAGCCCACTGCCTGGCAAGGGGAGCAGCTTTGCCCTCAGGAGTGCGTCTGCTGTGACCCCCCCGCCCAACTCAGGGAGGGCCCATCTTACCTTTAGGAATGTTCTTTGATGGAAACGGTGCCAGGGCCAAATGGTCATGAGGCAAACCCTCAGCAAGCTGGTCAGAGGAGGAACAAACACGTCAACTACTCTAATCTGCAATACCGTGCCGCAGCCCAAGCCCAGTCCCTTTCCTGCCTTCTGCAGTGACGCCGTCATCTGCTGCCAAACATGCTTTGGTGAGCGTGTCCTTTGCCTACGTGTAGGCAGCCACGTGGCGTGAATTCTTTGGACGCAATATACCCTCGTGCCGACACTCCCCCTCACCTGCATGATTTATCTTTGCCTCTGTCTGTTTAATACTTATTTAAAGATTGCCATAAGATGAATTTACATTTTGGGTCTCTTCTCTTCTCACCACATGGGGGAAATAGACCCTAAATGTAAATTCAATTTTTTAGCCAGTCCTTTATTAAATATTAAACAGGATACAGATTTTTTTTCTGCCCTAGAGGAGCCCTGGTGATGGAAGGGGGGTTACAATTTGGGGTGCTAATTGCAAAGCCTAAAGTTCAAGATCACCAGCCTCTCCATGGGTGAAAGATGAGGCTTTCGACTCCCGTAAAGATTCACAACCTTTAAAACCCACGGAGGCAGTTTTACCGGGTCCTCCAGAGTTACTGTGCGTCACAATCAACTTACTGGCGGTGAGTCTGTTTCCCTTAGAACTATACTCAGACCGTAAATAGCAGAAAAGTTGAAGCTGTTTTCTTTCTTCCTCCTTTTAACGCCACCTCTAACACACACACACACACACACACACACACACACACACACACACTCCCCATCCCTGAACATCTCCTGTCCTCTGTCATGCCTGGTATTCAGCTTCTGTAAAGGAACACACTTTGGGGGGAAGAGATAGGCATTACCTTGTCCTTCAGCAAACTCTAACTCACAGCAGCCCTGTAAGGCGGAGGAGAACCAGCCCACAGAGTTCTCCAGGCTGGAATCTTTAAGGAAGCAGGCTGTCCCATCATCTTCCCACAGAGGCCTGGTGGGTTCAAACCACTCACCTTTCAGTTAGCAGCTGAGCACTAACTCACTTTAATGTGAAAATATATAATTCTACTGAAAAGAAATCAATGATTACATTTTTATTTTCTGGGAGGTGGGTAGTAAAATATCAAAACTGCTAAATTCATTTCACGGTCCAACCTGGGGTCTCTTCACCAGCACCAATTTCCATCCGGCAGGAGAAAAGGTTTTGAAATCCAGCTTGTGTCCTCAGAGAAAGGCTCCATTGGAGGAGAGCCCTGCCTGGAAGGCAGCTGCCTGGTGGGGTTGGGACGGTCTGTCCGTGCAGGAGCACTTCCGGGGTGTGTGTTTGCTCTCGGCACTTTCAATATCCTTTGCCAGCATGGATTCTTCCTTAGTCTTCCTTATGCAATGTGTCACTTTCACAGGCTCTTCAACGTGGTTCAACTTTCCTTCTAGTCTTTAAAGAGGTCTTTTGCAGCTGATGTGTGTAATGTTTGTTTGTTTTTTTGCTTGTGCCAATAAGTCATTTAATGTCTTGACTGCTGCTTCCATGAGCATTGAAAGATGAGATCCTTGACAGCTTCAATGTTTTCTGGTTTTCATTATGTTAATATCTATTTGGCCAGTTGTGAAGAGTTTCATTTTCTTTGCAATGAGTTATAATCCAGATTGAAGACTGAAATCCTTTGTGTTAGTCTGGGTAGGCTAGAGAAACAAATTCATAGACACTCAAGTGTCTATAAGAAAGAACTTTATATAAAGGGTAATTGTACATGAAGAAAACATACCAGCCAGTCCAGATCAAGTCCATAAGTCCGATAGGAGCCCATATGTCTGATACCAATCTATAAATTCCTCTTCAGACTCATGAAACACATGCAGTGACGCTGAATGCAAGATTACAGGCCAGTGGGTGGGAAGTCTTGTGAATCCAGTAGCACTGTAAGCATCTCAGCGCTGCCAGGGATCTCTTCTGGCTCCTCCATAGCTCCATGTGTCTTCTTAGCTGGAATGTCTCACAGGAAGTGAGCATGTGTCCCATCTCCGGCTAGCTATTTATCTCCTTAGCAGCTCCAAATGAGGCCAAGCTGTGACCTGATTGACAGGCTAAACTCCATCCCTTCACTCTTAAATCTCAAATTGACAACAGATTATGTAAGTAACATTGTTCATCAGTAACTGTTTCAAATTTTCTTGGCTTTTAACAAGTACTTTTGCTTACCACAGGTTGTTGATACGCCTTGCTCCAATCCGGAGGCTCAATTCTTCTTGTATAATCCAGTTTCTTGTACAGAGTATACACATAAGCATGGTGAAAGGATACAAAAGTGACACTTATCTCTCCTGGTTTTTACCAGCATATAGTCGTACTTCGCTCTATTTGAACCTCTGCCTCTTATTTTCCAACTACTTTTCCTTCCTTTTTGTTTCCTATTTTTGCAGTCCAATAGCCAATAATTATCAATGCATATTGATCACATGCTAGATCAATGTAAGGCAGAAGTTGGCAGAATTTCTCAATTTCTTCAGTACTAACTTTAGTGATTGGTTGATAAATTCGAATCATAACCACAGTTATAGGAACTGGATTCCCTGTGGGAGTATAGATATCACCCTATCACAGACAACAGTGTTCTTCGAGATAAATCTTGAAATGTTCTTTTCGACAATGAGTACAACGCAATCTTCCAGTTTGTCACACAGGATAGGTATCCAAATGATTATCTGATTAAAACTGACTACTGCTTAATAGACCACCCACTAATGCTTCGCATATCAATCTTTATAGGTTCTATTTCATTTTTGCCACAACTAATTTTCCTAGGTTCATATTTTATACATCCGGATTATTAACAAATATTGACATCTCTTTCATCTCATTTCAAGCCATGCCTCATCCGCAAATGGCGGTCCTGAGGGCTTTACTCCATCCGCAGCACTAGGGTCGACTCTACTGTAGGAAGACAGCTCTTCCGCAGTCAGATTTGAGTGTCTTCCGACCTGGGGGCTCATTTTCTGACTCTGTATCTAACACGATTCTGCCGCTATTCAGAAAGTTTTAGTGACTAAGTCCCCAGAAGTAGACAGCCTATTTCTTCTTCATAATCTATTCTTGGCCTGAAAACGTGGCTTTAACCCATTTACCTTGAGTGATCCTGCTGATATTTGAGATAGCTTTCAGCACCACAGCACATGCAAGCCACTACAGAGTGACAAATGGACAAGAAGCCATGGTAGTTCTTCAGGAGCCCTGGTGCTGCAGTGGATGAGCATTTAGCTGCTAAATGAAAGGTCAGAGGGAAAATGAGTGACAATCTGACCCTTGAAAGATTACAGCCTTTCAAACTCTGTGGGGCAGTTCTACTCTGCTGTACAGGGTCGTTGTGAACTAGAATCCACTCCAGGACAATGGGGGGGTAATTCTTGTCCCTTTTCCCAAGGTCTGATCTCTTCTCCACTGATATAGGGGCTCAAGTACTAGGTAAGAGCAAACAAATCAGAATGCACCTGAGGAGGAAGAATGTCAAGACATACAGGTATCACATGTACTTTGGACATGTCAGGAGAGACTAGTCCCTGGAGAAGGACATTATGCTTGCTACAGTAGAAGACCAGGAAAAAGAGGAAGGCCCTTGATGGATGGATTGACCTAGTGATCGCAATAATGGCCTGAAACATATGAACAACTGTGAGATGACACAGGGTCGCTAAGAGTCGGAACTGCCTTGATAGCATCTAGACCAGTGGGTCACGACCCCTTTGGGGGTCAAACAACCCTTTCACAGGGGTCACCTGATTCATAACAGCAGCAAAATTACAGTTGTGAAGTAGCAACAAAAAAAATTTTATGGTTGGGGGCCCACCACAACATGAGGAACTGTAAGCATTAAAGGGTCGCGCGTTAGGGAGGTTGAGAACCACTGCTCCAGACACTTGGTCTTATATTTGTTAGCTACCTGAATGTGAGAAAAGTCACACCCTATGTTTAACTTTTAGTCTCTCATTTGTAAAAGGCTGTACTGTTTAGCTCATAAAGTTATTGTGAAGAGCAAAGAGAATATATACATAATAAGATATACTGTAAGCAATGAGGTGATCTATGGATGTTCATGATTTGTATTGGGTGGGAGGGATTTGGGAGCATTCAAGCAGACAGTGAAGACAGGGCAGGTCATCGAGTCTTGCTGACCTTGAGGAACTCTAGCCGGTTCCCGGCTCTGATATCCAGAGGCTGGTGCTAGAGAAATAGGACTAACTAGACTGGACAGATGAGCTGGATATTGAGAATCAGGAAGAGTATACATGGAATATAGGACCGTAATGGCCAGGTGCATTTCAAATGTCATAAGTAGTCTGGAGTCAGTCACTCTTTTAGCCCACGGACATGGTGTGATCCAGAATCTAAGAGTCCAAGGAGCTCTAACATGGAAATGCAGTGACAGCGCAGAACCTAGGAGCCAGATCTATGAGAAGATTGTGGTTTAGGTACAAACAAACTCACTGACTCTGACTCATAGCGACCTTATAGAACAGGGTAGATCCGCCCCAGTGAGTTTCTGAGACTGTCACTGTTTGCAGGGGTAGAAAGCCCATCTTTCTCCCACTAGGCTGCTTGTGGTTTCAAAGAGATTCTCTTGCGGATCGCAGCCCAACTCATAGTCCCTACATCACCAGGGCTCCTCTCAAGGTACAAAATAAGGCCCCCAAATCTCAAGTATACTTTAAAGAGAACACTGATTTGTAAGGGCAATCTTAATAGGGAGTTTTAACCTTTGGAAAATAAAACCCAATGCACTGCCACACCCCATGTGCTTCCTCATTCCAGGAACACACCCATCTCCCACTTCCACTCCCACCCCCACCCACTTACTAACCACTTAGTCTCCACTGAGGTTGCTCCTCAGGCAGGGGATTCGGGTTTCTAACAGAAAATGAGAGTTAGTCTCTTTCTCTCCTATTTCCTCCAGCCTTGCATGTTAGACATTGCGACCTGCTTTCAGGAATGAAGGGGGTGTGGAGAGGGGAAAGGCAGGAGGAAAGAAGAGTGTTCTTTCGGATGGAGATTTTTCTGTTTTATTTTGTTGTGACTGTTGAGGCTTTTTGTATACTTTTTAAAATATGAAATCAGGATAGGCAATCTACAAAGACAGTAATTAGATTCATAGTTCCTTAGGGTTACTAACGGGGAGATAATAATCATGGGCGCAAAACTGAACAAAATGTTCTAAAATTGACTGTGCTGATGATGGCACAACCTTAAAAAATATATTGAAACCACCGAATTGTATGGTACATGAATTATATGACAATTTTAAACATTTTAAAAAATAATAAAAGAAGATACAAGAAAAATTTTTCTAGAGAAGAGAGAAGGAAGGAAGGACTCATGAGCGTGTCCTAATGAGTAGCTCCCTCCTGAGGTGACTTCCTTGGCTTTCTGCCGTGGAGTCTATTTGTTGCCACCCACAGAAATCCCCGTGTTGACACAGCTCCCCAGCCCGACCAGTCAGCTCTCCTCCAGGCAAGTGGACGCTCTTCTAGTGGATCCGCGTCTCTGAGGACACAGGTTGGACTTCAAACCCTCTTTTCCTGCCAGATGGTAATTGTTGCTGATGAGGAGACCTTAGCTTGGGCAATGGAAATGAATTTAGTGGTTTTAATATTTCTTTTCTCCCACTCCCAGGAAATAAAATGAAATCATTGATTTCTTTCCAGTACGATTAATGATAAATTATACATGATCACATTATGAAAGAGAATGTTGGTCAATATGCACCAACATTAATATTTTACAAATATTCTCCTAGAATATCAACTGGTGTGAGAATTTTTAAAAATCAATGTGCTAGGCCGGGTTGACTAGAAGAACAAATCCAGTCACATACATGTGTAAGAAAGAGCTTCATATTAAGAAGTAATTATATCCAGGAAGCATCCCAGCCAGGCCAACTCAAATCCGTACGTCCAATACTAGTCCACGAGTTTCTCTTTAGATTCAGGAAGCTACTTACAATGATTGCAGAATGCAGAAAGATCAGAGGGAGGCGGGTGCAATGACGGTGGTTCTGGCAGGTCCCAGAGTGGCTCACCAGCAGGAAGGTGAAGGCAGAGAGAGAGGGCCAGTTCCTAGGGCCCACCTTATGAGAAGGCCACACCCATGAGGAGGCACCATCAGCCTGTGACCTGATGGGACAGGTTGAATGCCACCCCTACACTCTTATCTATCCTCTAGCTGGCATGAATTTATGTGATTACCACAGTCAAGTTCAAGTTATTTTAAGAAATTGTTGTTGCTAGGTGCTGTCTCGTTGAGTGCGACCCGTAGTAACCCTGTGTATAACAGCACGAAACACTGCCCTGACCTGCACCATCATCACACTATTATGTTGTAGCCCATTGTTGCAGCCACTCTCTCAGTACATCTTACCCATGCTCTTCTTTGTCTTTAACAGACTCACACAAAATGATGTCCTTTTTAACGACTCGGCTCTCCTAATAACAAGTCCAAAGGATGAAAGACGAAGTCTTGCCATTCTTGCTATGGAGCATTTTAGCTGTCCTTCTTCTCAGATAGATTTGTTTGTTCTTCTGGTGGGCCATGGTACTTTTAATATTCTTGGTGATTTCAAATAGTTATTTAAATAAATTCAGTCATTTGATGGAAACCATTCTAGAAATCATCTTTCAAACTGAAAAAGCTTTCAAGTTTTAACATCCCAGTAAAAAGAATGCTATATAACCAGTAAAGAATCATTTTATGTTATGCTTTTATATAATACAGTTTAGTAATTTCTATCAGGTGTTGCGAAATCTTACTCATTCTACTTCAGACTTCTTATTTCAGTTGAATGCAAACATCTTCATAAAACTATGTTACAAAGCCCCTCCACAAAAGTATATTACACTACTCTGCTCCTGTGGACACAAAAGGTCAAAGAAGGTTGCTAAGTCATCCTGGAGCATAACATCCAAAAAAGACTGTTATTTGGTGCCATTGAGTCAGTTTCCACTCATAGCAACCCTATGCACATCAGAAGGAAACTCTGCCCAGTCCTGCGCCATCCTCACAATTGTTCCTATGCCGGAGCGCATTGTTGTAGCCACGGTGTCAATCCATCTTGCTGAAGGTCTTCCTCTCTTTTTTTTTTTGACAGTCCTGGTACTTTAAGAAGCATAATGTCCTTCTCCAAAGACTGGTCTCCCCTGATAATATGTCCAAACTAGGCAAGACGAAGCCTTGCTCTCTTTGCCTCTAAGGAGCATTCTGGTTGTGATTCTTCTAAGACAGATTTGTTTGCTCTTTTGGCAGTCCATGGTACTTTCAGTATTCTTCGCCAGCACCTCAATTCAAATGCATCAACTCTTCTTTAGTCCCCCTTATTCAATGGCCTACTTTCACTTGCTTATGGGCCAATTGAAAATTCCATGACTTGGGTCAGGTGTGCCTTAGTCCGGAAAGTAACCTTGATTTTCCACACTTTCAAGAAGTCTGGTGCAGCAGGTTTACTAAAGCAATATGTCGTTTGCTCTCTTGACTGCTGCTTCCATGAGCACTGACTGTGCATCCAAGCAAGATGACATCTTTTGCAGCTTCGATCTCTTCTGCTTGCCAGGATGCTACCCACCGGTTCAGTTGTGAGGAATTTTGTTTGCTTTACATTGAGTTGGGATTCATACTGAAGGCTGCAGTCCTTGAGCCAAAACAAGATAGAATCTAGAAAACCCATTAAAAGATTTCCTGGCCCATAATACATAGAATAAAAGAAAAATTCCTCCAGACCCAGAGCTTAGTGTAAAGAGCTTGAAGACCGATAAAGGTCGGTACAATCACTGCTCACTTCCCTTAGAAAACATAGGAAGCCCAGGAATACATTCCAGGAGAAAATTGAGCATGAAAAATAAATCCAAGGATAATTATTCTTACTGTTATGAAGCAGACTTAGCAATAACCACTCATTCATTTGCCCAGGGCGGCTGAGAATGTGTACCAGATAAATGCATAATGTACAACTCTGGCTATGCTGTGGGAAATGTTGATGAGTTAAGATGAAATCTGAAACTGGTAAGTAGTTTACATTTGTTTTCATTTTTTTGTATAAGAAAGGTGTGGGCCAGAAAAAAAAATCTCAGTGGACCCTAATAATAAAGAGAAGTTGAGATAGCATTTAAGAAACAGAATCCAGTAAGTTACTAGAAGAGTGCTTACCCTAATGGAGGTTGTCTATTTCCGGAGCTTCCACAAACCAAACCGAACTCACTGCCATCAAGTCGTTGCTGCCTCACAGGCACCGTGTCTATAGGGAAGGGTAGAACTGCCCCTGTCCATTTCCCACACTACAACTCTTTATGGGAGTAGAAAGTCTCTCTTTTTCCCAAGGAACTGCCTGATGGTTTTGATCGGCTGACCTTGTGGTTAGGAGCCCAACACATAACCACTTTGCCACCAGGGTTCCTTTCCAGGGCTTAAAAAGAACAATGGAATTTCACCCTAGATGTTCAAATGCAACCACAAAAAAACTAGAGATATTAAAATTAGAAAGTTACCAACAAATATTGGCAGTCTTGCAAAAGTGATTAAAACCAGATAAATGTAGCAGCCCACCCAAAAATGGCCTGCGGAGGAGAGAAGTAACCCCTTGCTCATAGATAACATGTCCTACAGATGCTGGTGGGAATCCGACCATGGGAATCCGACGAGGTTGTCTGCTCCCATGAAGATTTACAGCCTTCCACAGTCCATAAAGCATCACTGTGACTCAGAACTGACTTGATGGCAGGGAGTTTTTTGTTTGTTTTTTTACTTATATACGAAAGAAAAACATTAATTATAGAAGATCTTTATTTTGAAGGGGTGATCCAGAGAATACAGACAAAGTACTGCATGGATCAAAGAAGACGACACATCACCGAGCTCTTAAGTTTCAGAGTTAGTAGGAAAAGGTCATTTGAATCTTAAATTTTTTTCTTTTCTTTAATCGTTTTATTAGGGGCTCATACAACTCTTATCACAATCCATACATCAATTGTGTAAAGCACATTTGTACACTCGTTGCCCTCATCATTCTCCAAATATTTGCTCTCCACCCAAGCCACTGGCACCAGCTCCTTCCCGCTCCCCACTCCATCATGGACCCTTGCTAATTTATAAATTATTATTTTGTCATATCTTGCCCTGTCCAACATCTCCTTTCACCCACTTCTCTGTTGTCTGTCCCCCAGGGAGAAGTCACATGTAGATCCTTGTAATCGGTTTCCCCTTTCCAACCCACCCTCCCAGTATCGCCGTTCACACCACTGGTCCTGCAGGGATCATCCGTCCGGGATTCTCTGTGTTTCCAGTTCCTTTCTGTACCAGTGTACATGCTCTGGTGTAGCCATAGCTGTAAGGTAGAATTGGGATCATGATAGTGGGGGAGGAGGAAGCTTTTATGAACTAGAGGAAAGTTGTATGTTTTATTGTTGCTACATCGCACCCTGACTGGCTCATCTCCTCCCCGAGACCCTTCTGTAAGGGGATGTCCAGTGGCCTACAAATGGGCTTTGGGGCTCCACTCCACATCCCCTGCCCCCCCGCCAACTCATTCACTATGATAAGATTTTTTGTTCTGATGATGCCTGATACTTGATCCCTGATCCCCTCGACACCTCGTGATCACACAGACTGGTGTGGTTCTTCTATGTGGGCTTTGTTGCTTCTGAGCTAGATAGCCGCTTGTTTACCTTCAAGCCTTTAAGACCCCGGACACTATATCTTTTGATAGCCGGGCACCATCAGTTTCTTCGCCGAATCTTAAATTGTTTTAAATAAGTAAGTTGTAGTAAAAATACTGAATTTGCTTCAAAGTTTAATGGAAAATTCTGTCATGTAGTGAGCAAGAAACAAATAAAATGCGGGGGGAACTGTAAGGTTTATTGGGGCGCGAAACAGAACCAAAGATCCAATTGGCAAAGTTTTAGAAGCAGGCTTTATTGAGAAGCTTGCGGGCGGGTTCAGCAACTCAGGGTATTGAGCTATTGAAACCGCACCCCATAGGTGCCGAGGCGCAATGTTTATATGCCCGAGAGAGGGCAGGGGGTGGGGGGTTTCTATTGTTAGCAGGTGCAGCTGGCGGGCTGCCTGGGATACCTGGTGTTCTGAGCACATTCCGTGCTGACCACGGTCATCCTGCCCTTTCTTTGTGGTTATTCCGAGAGGGGTGTTCCCCGAGGGAGTGGAAGGGCAGCAAGGGGTGAGTGAAAGGGCAGCAAGGGGTGAGTTTGAGAGCTAAGATGAGGTGTTGGATTCAAAATGGAGTTCCTCGTGCCAAGACCAGGCAGGAACGTGTAACTTTTTATATGAACCCAGACTCATATATCCCCCAGAAAACCTGGTGTGGTCCAATTTAAACAAACCATTGGAAACGCCACTGTCACAATGGAAATGAAGAGCCTGGCCACGTTTTTCGTGAGATTCTCTGACATTTTAGGAATATCAGCAAGGAAGTGTGGCTCTGAGAAGAACACAAAAGGACTGCACGGGTCCAGGCTCATCCTGGGTCCTTGCTGGGTGCACTCCCCAGTGCCCGCCAAACCTGCCTCCTGGCGTGGGTGTCTGGGTCCCTTGAGTCTTCTGTGAAGCAGGTGTGGAGGCGAGGTGAGGAGTGCTAGAGGTTTAAGAGCTCATAAGCCAGTTGCTTTGCGGAAATTCTGACTCATGCCAACCTGATCGTGTCAGCGTAGAGCGAGGCTTCCTAGGGCCCTCATTGTTTGGGAAGCAGCTTACCAGGACTTTCTTCCGAGTGTCTTCTTGGGGAGCTGCCCTCCAGGGAGTAGTGCCTAGGGAGAGGAAAGCAAAGAAGTGGGGTGGGGCTGAAGAGCCCTCACCTTGGGATGCAGAGTCGCCAAAGTCACTCAAGTCCAATGGGAACTCAGACAAGTCTGCCCTGAGAGTTGTCCGGCTTTGGGCAGAAAAGGCTAGACCCTGGAAGCAGTTTGAGTTGGGGATAGGGCCAGGTGGGAGGTGGGCACCAGAATTATGGCTCCAACCTGGAGGCTGACTCAGCAGACTTAACAGCCGCCAGAAACTCTACCCAGCTTGTCCCCATTCCTCACACAGCCGGGCAGCCAGCCGTTCGTTCTTGAGGCAGTTCTGACTGATGGACATTCCCAGGTCAGTCACACAACTCGGCACCTCCAGGAACGCACTCGAAGAGCCGCTGCAGCTCCATCTCGCCTCCTGCACAAACCAGCCAGACCCAGAGTTCCAGAGGGCGAGCGAGGCTTCCCGCATTCACACGATCTCTCTCCCCCACACAGCGGCCAGGGGGCTTTCCATTTCCCTCAGAGGGAACCCTATTGTCACCCAGAAGAGAAAGCCTGGCCTCCAACCCTAAGATGTCAATCACACACAACCCATTCTCCAAGTCTGGGGCAGGCCCATACCTAATCTAAAGGGCGCTCTGCCAAACTTAGATGTTTCCTTATCAACAGCTTCTCTTCAACAACAACAAGATGTTTTCTTATCAAGCAGCTTCTCTTCAACAACAACAAGATGTTTTCTTATCAACAGCTTCTCTTCAACAACAGCAAAAAAACAAACTTATTGCCATCGCGTTGAGTCTATTCATAGGGACCCTATAAGACCAGGTAGACTTGCCCCTGTGGGTTTCTGAGAGTGTAACTCTTTTTTTTTTTTTTTAATAATTTCATTGGGGGCTCTTACAGCTCTTATCACAATCCATCCATCCATCCATCCATCCATCCATCCATCCATCCATCCATCCATCCATTGTGTCAAACACATTTGTACATATGTTGTCATCATCATTTCAAAACACTTTCTTTCTACTTGAGCCCTTGGTATCAGCTCATTCCCGACCCCTCTCCCCTACCCTAGAGATTATAACACTTTATAAGAGTAGAAAGCCTCATCTTTCTCCCACTGGGTAGCTAGTGATTTCAAACTGCTGACTTTGCAGTTAGCAGGCCAATGCATAACCACTACACTCCCAGGGCTCCCCAACTGTATCAAGCAGCACCTTATTAAAAGAACAAGATATATGAAAGTGCTTTGAGATGCATTTTCTATGTAAATACAAGATATTACCTAGACAATGCCAAATATTTACAGATGCATGAAACACGCTTGACTGGATTTCTCACTTTCTTTTTAAATATGCATAACCAACAGTGAGTCATCCGTAAGAACAAGCCAGTTTCAGAACAGAACTGTTAGAGCATTTTCGGATTGACCCTGAGTAGTTTATCCTTAATATGGTTAGTACAAAGCTCAACTAGAAATACAGAACTTTAAAAAAAAATCAAGTTTATAGTTAGACATTTAGTTCTGAATATGATTAGTCTGAGGTTCAAACACAAATAGAGGGTTTATTTTAATGGAGTTTACTATAAGAACTTTCATTGAAACACAAGACACAGTTCCCATTGGAACAACAATACAGGTGGTGTTTACTGTGTTGGGTGAACTCTCAAAAGGCAAAGCACCTGGAATTATATGGAATCATTTTCGTTCCACTATAAAATATACTTAGAGTACTATGAATATCAATAAATGATCCACATACAGTTCAAACCAGACTCACTGTCATTGATTGATGCCCACTCATACCCACCTTATAGGACAGAATAGAACTGTCCCTGGGAATTTCCAAAACCGTAACTTTAAAAAATCATTTTATTGGGGCTTCGTACAACTCTTAACCCAATCCATCCATCCACTGTGTCAAGCACTTGTGTACATTTGTTGCCATCATCATTCTCAAAACATTTTCTTTCTACTTGAGCCCTTGGTATCAGCTCCTCATTTTTCCTCTTCCCTTCCCCACTTTCCCTCCCTCACAAACCCTTCATAAATTATTATTTTTTCACGTCTTAAACTGTCTGATGTCTCCCTTCACCCACTTTCTCTGTTGTCCATCCCCCTGGGAGGGGGTTATATATAAATCATTGTAATCGATTCGCCTTTTCTCCCTCTACCATCCCCTTACCCTCCTGGTGTGGCTACTCTCAATATTGGTCCTAAGGGGTTTATCTGTTCTGGATTCCCTGTGTTTCCAGCTCTGATCTGTACCAGTGTACATCCTCTGGTCTAGCCAGATTTGTAAGGTAGAATTCGAATCATGATAGTCGGGAGGTGGGGGTGGGGGGAGAAGCATTAAAGAACTAGAGGAAAGTTGTACGTTTCATTGGTGCTATATTGCACCCTGACTGGCTCGTCTCCTCCCCTCGACCCTTCTGTAAGGAGATGTCCACTTGCCCTCATATGGGCTTTGGGTCTCCACTCTGCACTCCCCCTCATTCACAATGATATGATTTTTTGTTCTTGGATGCCTGATACCTGATTCTATTGACACCTCGTGATCACACAGGCTGGTGTGCTTCTTCCATGTGGGCTTTGTTGCTTCTTAGCTAGATGGCTGCTTGTTTATCTTCAAGCCTTTAGGACCCCATTTGCTTATGCACCACCTGCTTTGTCTTCAGTGATTGTGTCGGGAAGGTGAGCATCCTAGAATGCTAGCTTAATAGAACAAAGTGCTCTTGCATTGAGGGAGTACTTGAATAGAGGCCCAATGTCCATCTGCTACCTTAATACTAAACCTATAAATATATGCACATAGATCTATTTCCCCATCATCATATGTAAATATATTTACATGTATACATGTCTGTATTTAGACCTCTATAAATACCCTTTGCTTCCTAGTTCTTTCCTCTATTTCCTTTTACTTTTCTCTTGTCCCACTATCATGCTCAGCCTTCATTTGCGTTTCAGTAATTCCTCTCAGTTACATTGCCCTTGATCAAGCCCTACCAGGTCTCCTATACCCTCCTCACCATCGATTTTGGATCACTTGTTGTTCCCTTGTCCTTGGGTTTGTTATCACCCACTTCCTTTCCTCCACCTCCCCCTATCTCATGTTCCCCAGAACTGTCAGTCCTGTTGCTTTCTCCTCTAGATTGTTAATCCCCGTCTATTTTATCTAGATAGACCTGCAGAGATAATAATATACACAAAAAGCAAAACAAAGCAACAAAAGAAAACAAAACAACAAAAAGAAAAGCCTGTAAATAGTTCAAGATGTGTTTGTTGACTTTTAGGAGTGTTTTCCTGTAGAGTCTGTTGGGGTGCCAGGCCCTGGCCCCAAAGTCTATTTTTGGTATTCCCTGGGGACTTCCTTGCTCTGTTCCCCTTGCTGTTCTGTTGCACGCCCTTAGTGTTTTGCCTCTGTGTGGTAGGGTCAGATTGGGTGCAATTCCTACACTGTGTCTCTAGGGTTTCTCCCCGTAGCGCTATGGGTCAGTGAGAGACGTTGTGTCGCATAGTGGGGCCGACCCTATGATCCTCTTTGTGTTTGGCTGCTCTGAGCGGGAATATCGCCCTCGGGGCTTGGTGGGCCAGGATGTGCTCCACTCTCTCTTACTCCCCCTTCATTTGCTCCCGTGTGCTCTGATCACACATGTCCCTCTCCCTGAGCTGTAGCTTCAGTGCTGTCCTCTGCAGTGAATTCTTTTGTGGGGGGCAGGGGGGAAGGTTACTGTCCACATAGTTGGGATTGGGACCATCCCCTCAGACCTCTCTATTAGTTCCCTGCTTCATGCTGGTATGTTACATTCACATCTTGGAGCACAGGGTTAAAGTCCAGTCCCTCTTTCCCTGTGGAGATATAAACATTACTCTCCCCTTGGGTGGGTTAGTGACCCTGTTTCCCCCGCTACCCATGTCTTTTCTTTTCTTTTTTTCCCTCTTCATTTAGTTGGCTACCATAAGTATCCCTGGATTTGGTCTGGCCCCTGCCGTACTTCCTGGACCTCACCCCAGGGATGTAAAACTGTCACTTGTTATGGGAATAGAAAGCCCTGTCTTTCTCCCGAGGAGCAGGCTAATTGTTTTGACTACCGACCTTGCATATCTCAGCCCAATGAATCGCTATTATGCCACCAGGGCTCCTTCCAGATCCAATACACATCCAATTACAAAAAGAGATGCAACTTGGAAACAAAAATTTGTTGATAAATAAATAAATAGAGAAGACCAGGGACTTGGGGGTGGACTTTAGAAGGTCATGCAAATACCCCACCGCGCCCCTAGTCCTTACTAGTTTCAATAATGCTGGACTGTCACTGTTCCTGGTTTTCCCTGCTTCTTTCATTCGCCTTACAAACACAAATCCTGTCTGGTGGGGGTGTGAAAAGTGGAGCAGTAATGGACATTTCTTTCTTCCTGTCCTCTGTTGCATCTTTTCTCCATTTCTGCCCTCAGTTTTCTCCAGCCTCTGAGTCTCAAAAACATTTTTTATTCTTCGACGTGGACCCAGGTCAAAGCCCCAGCCAGCATCAGTCTGTACATCATGCTCCACCTTTAAAGTTCTCTTTCTCCACCTGACTGCCATTGCCCAGATTTGAGAGTCTCATGACTTCTCAACCACAGCCCAAATGTCCCCCTTCCCTCTAATCTCATCTCCTCCCATTGGTTCTCCCTTCTGTGGACTGATTTGATCCTGTTATTCTGCTGCGTAGATCAAGTTACCCTCAAGTCAATGCGGCGTATGGTGATCCTATAGGACAGGCTAGGCCTGCAGCATAGGGTTTGCAAGGCTGTAATCTTAATAGGCTCATCTTCTTCCCACTGAGCCGCTGGTGTGTTCAAACCACCAACCTGCTGGGTAGAAGCCAAGCACTTAACCACTGATCCACCAGGACTAAATGTTACAGAAGTCAGTCTGCTCCATTACTAGTTTCTGACAGAATGGCAAATGAAGAGCGGGCCAAAACAGGGTGAGTAGTGACCAGGAGGAATAGGTCAGAACAGCCGCCTGTGTGAGAGATGTGTCATGCTGGTGCCAGAAGATGAGGGGAAAGAGGCCCTGAGGTGGGGAAGGAAATTCTCACAGCTGATGGCAAGAGAGGGCCATTCCTAGGGCAGCCCCATTGGAGCGCACACAGGAACTTAGTGTAAATCGGGTACCAGTCAGTCAGGAACGCCCCGTACTTCTATTTTAGTATGTCACCACCTAAACAAAGGCAAATATTAAAAATCCAGACCCTCGCGCTCATGCGTTCTTGCCTTATAAGCTCCTCTGAGAACAAGTGCAAAGTAGATATTTCTCGTTTGTTTTTTAAATCATCCGGATGCAAATCTTATGAGAGAAACGTCTTACGGTGCTTAACAAAGTAGGAGTCAAAGGCGCAATGTAAAGAGCGTCTGGAACAGGCGCTGCTCAATCCTGCGAGACGAGGTGAACTAGTTCAGACTCCCTTGTGCACCGGGGCCTCTTTCAACCCACAAAGCTTTTTCCTTCCAGGCAAATCCTGCCCTTAAAAAGATAACACTTTTGGCAAAAGCTACAAAATTAGCCCTAGATTTTGTCCCAGACTTTTTTTTCTTTTCCTTTCAGAGTTGGGGGTAGAAAAAAAGGGTTGGGGGTGGCCATGTCTTGACTGAGTAGAGTCACTAGGGAATCCTAATTTACTCATTCTGGATTGGAAATTCCTTTCCCCCTTTTTTTATCCAACAACAAAATCAATTAAAGGCTATATAATTATGTAATTTAATATAGATTTCAAAAGGAGAAATAGAAAATGTTCTCTTTCATGCATTAGTACAATAAATATTTAATAAAGACAACAAGCAGAAATATCTTTGTTCTTTCTTTTGATGAGGATGGCAGAGGGCAAGGAAGAGTAGACCTGGGAATAAAATGAGAGACCAAGTTGGACCAAGGGACTGGATGTTCCAGTAGGAAGATAAAGATAGACAAAGACAGTGAGCTCCAGCACTGGTGGTGGACTTAATATGAGCCACAGAAGAGAAAGATTGAGAATGGAGCAGAAGTTTCAAACATCAGTGATTGCTTTTCAGAAAAAAAAAAACACCAAGAGAAGTACAGGGAATGAGGGAAAGGAAAATATTGAACCCTGTTTTGAGAATATTGTTTGGACACTCGCATGGAAATCTAGTGGAAGATTATGTTATGTGGGTACACTAGAGAAGCAAAACCACATATATATGTATATAAATTTATATCAAGAAAACAGCTCTTAGAGTTGTAGAGTCAGGTGAGTCCAAGTTCAAGCAGGTTCCAAGACCATGGGTCAAATGGTCGCCTGAAGGTTGATTCAAGTAGCTGTGGAGGCAGATGGAGACTATATTAGAGCAGCAGGAAGACCACAGTCTAGTGGCTGCAGAAGCAGATATATCCAAGTCTGGTCAGACTTAGGAAAAGCTCGGATGATTCTCTGGTCAAGGAGGCAATGTGGCAAAGTATTGGCTCAAGTCCAAAGAACCAGAGGTTGATGTGCTAGATGCAGGATCCAGATCCAGCAAAGGAAGCAAAGCAAGCTTTTCCACAGCACCCTTACACTGGAAGGAGGATACACACTCCTGCATACCCCTAAAGAAACTTTAAAAAAAGTATCAAGCCCCGTGTGAGGGTGTTGCATTTCACTCTAGTCTTATCTCATTGTGGAGGCTTACATCTGATAGACTTTAATTACAGTAAGTTAGAGCAGGACATGGGAAATTACTTGGTGTTAAACTACCAGTCCCCTGAGAATCCTGCCCTAGCCAAATTGACACAAAACTTTAACGATCACAAAAATTTAATCCAAGAGTTAAAAGTTTAAGATTCAAAGATAGGAACTTAACTTTCGAGGTTATCTCCTTAGTGATGACCCCCAAAACCGTCAGAGTAAAAGGAGAAGAAGTGCTAGTGAAAATAGAAGAGGTCAAAGGTGAGCACTAGGGACTGGCTTCATTCAAACACTGTGACAGCTTTCTAGTGAAGTCAGCGTGCTTGAATGTGCTCTGTTATTTGCAATTCCTTAGTCTGACTGTTGGTGATGTTTTTATTTAAGGGCCTGCTTCTAATTTGATTTAACTGATGTTTTAATAAGGAACCTCCATAATAAGGTGCTGTAAGGGGTTACATTTGGGGCTGCTAACCAAAAGGTCAGTAGTTCAAACCATCTAGCCTCTCTGCAGATGAAAGATGAGGCAATCTGCTACTGTCAAGAATTACTGTCTCGGAAACCCCAACGGAGGGACAGTTGTACTCTGTCCTATAGGAAAGTTATGAGTCAGCATTGACTCAACAGCAGTAGATTGGGCTTGGTGGTTTTGTTTCATCTTATTTCTTTTTAAAAAAATCATTTTTATTGGGGGCTCATACAACTCTTATCACAATCCATCCATCCATTGTGTCAAGCACATTTGTACATTTGTTGCAATCATCTTCTCAAAACATTTTCTTCTTATTGTGATATAGGTGACGGTTTACAAAGGAGATCATCTGCTACACATTCAATAGTTTGTATACATTTTCTTTCAACTGACGCATTTCAGTCCCCTCAATGTGGTATTGCTTTTCTACCTTCTCCCAGTGATCCTGTTTCCATCCCTCCTTTTGTTCCTCTCTCTCTCCCCTGGGGTAAATGCTGCCCTCCGGTTCCTCTGGGGGTCTTTATTCTAACACAGAGGTGAGCTCAGGTCCAGACCTGAGAAGTGACTAAGGACTATTGTCTTTGAGAAATCCCAGGTCTCTATCCCATCAATTAGTCTGGTCTCTTTAATGACTTTGAATTCTGTTACACATTTTTCTCCCACTCTATTCAGGAGCTTCTAATTGGATCCTTTTCAAAGCAGTTGCTAGGCACCTTCTAGGTCTTCTAGCCTCAAGGTTGTGGAGATTGATGCCTGTGTGGTTCATTCGTCCATTGGACCAATGGTTTCCACATACACTTTGACTTTCCTCAATCTTCTTTCCTCCACATGTGGATAGACACAAATTTGCGTGCTAGGTGACCACTGAAGACTTTCAACACCCCAGTTGCCACTCACAAAGTGCAATGCCTTGGTGAACTTTGTTACAGCAATGGACCTTGGTTTTCCCTGAGGCTGGTGGTTGGTTTAATGACTGAGATGACTTACAAGAATCCACACAATCCAATAGCAGGAGAGCATTACTGGCTGCTCTGAGCCATGAGCTTAGGAGACGGAGAGAGTGTGGTTCTTGGAAAGACAAGGAGCACAAGGAGCACAGTCTTGGTAGGAGTGCCTAGAGGGTGCAGATGGCCAGGTCTTGGCTACTAGCAGAAAGGTTAGCAGTTTGACGGCATCTGGAGGCCACTCGAACGAGTTTTGGTGATCTATTTCCCAAAGGTACCAGTGTGGAGACCGTATGCAGCAGTTCTACTCTGGAGTCACCTTGAACTCCACTTGATGGCAACTAGCAACAACAATGAAGACCTGTTGTCCCGCAAAGAGAAGGGGTGATGGGAAATGTTAACATGCAGGACGGGAAAGGTATGGAATGAGTTTGAAAATCAAGGATGCATCCAAAAGTGGAGAGCCCTTAAGCCAGCTTGAGGAATGCGCTACTTATGCTGAAAACAGGAGAAGCTATGGAAACGTTTCAAGCAAGGGATAAACTCTCACTCTCCAGTATCCTGAAGCTAAGTAGTCTGCCTGTTCATAACGACGATAAACTCGGTAGAAAGCAGCAGCTGGTAGGCAATCAAGAGAGTAAAACCAGGCAGAACCTGAAGGAGTCTGACACTTGAGATGGGGGAACTGCACACCCTGAGACCCGTGTTTATCTGCCTCCCTCACCCCCAAGGACATTTTCTAGTTCATCTTATGCCTGGTTGAGAGAGGTCAGAGTTCAAAGGTCACTGCTACTAGACTATCATGTGGAAATTCTGAAAATGCAGAGTCACACCACCCAAATCTGCAGTCACACCCTGCATATTGCTGACTGACGTCTGCACTACACATGTACAGGGGAGGCCTGAGGAGTCCAGGCAGAACCAGAGATTTCAGCTTTCCTAAGTTCTAATGTAATGGGGCAGTCTTGTTACCTTAGAGGGCTTGGTGAAACGTGCCTGTCTTTTCCACGGGAGCACAATACCAAGCACTATGCTCTAGGACTGAAAAAAAAGTGAAATTAGCTGATCGGATAAATACCTGTGACACCCAGCAATCAGTCAGAATGACGAGACCTGGGGAAAAGTCGGAAAATGGGACCCATTCTCACAAGAAAACTCATCAATAGAGTAAGCCTTTGTTGGAATCTGCAGGAAAGTTCTTTTAAAATATTCTTCTAAAAATGTTGAAGACTGTACAATGAACGGTGGGTGTAACCAGTGAAACATGGACATTTTTGGTTATGATCTGAAGACTCTGAGGAAGACTAAAAATACCAGTCTCTGGAATCCACTGGCTGGATTACCACCCAAATGGACACCTTAGGTAGAAGAGTCCAAGGTTGTAAAGCGAGGTCAGCGAAATTATCCACACAGAAAAAAAAATGAACTAAAACTGCACAAAACCCAGTGAACTATTATACGTTATCAAGCAGTCTAATATCTAAATGTAATATGTACATTTCAGCAGGATGATTGCAAAGAATTTCAAACTTAGGAACATTATGGTCAATTGGCTGAAAAACAAAGATTAAGAAATAAATTTTTTTAAATTGTGCATTTTTATTTGTAAATCAAAGATGTTATCAGATGCCATCGAACCTGTTCTGGCACATAGCAACCCTGCTTACAGCAGTTATTTCCTATAATCTTTACCAGCACCACAATTCCAGTGCATTGATTCTTCTTCTAGCTTCCTTATTCAATGTCCCACTTTCACATGCACATGACGCCATGATAAATACCACAGGGGCTTGGGTCATGTGCAACTTAGTCCTCAAAGTAATATCTCTGTTGTTCAATCCTGCAAAGAGGTCTTGTACAGAAAATTTATAGAATGTAACAAGTCTTTTGAAATCTTGATAGCTATTTCCATAAGCACTGATGATGGATCCAAGCAGGGCAAACTCTTAGACAAGTTCAACCTTTTCTCCATATATCATGATGCTATCTATTAGTCTAGTTTTGTTTTGTTTTTAAATCATTTTATTAGGGGCTTATACAACTCATATCACAATCCACACATACATCAACTGTGTAAAGCACATTTGTACATTCATTGCCCTCATCATTCTCAAAACATTTGCTCTCCACTTAAGGCCCTGGCATCAGCTTCTCATTTTTACCCTTCCCTCCTTGCTCCCACCTCCTTCAAGGACTCTTGATAAATTATATATTTTATTCTGTCATATCTTGCCCTGTCCGATGTCTCCCTTCACCCACTTTTCTGTTGTCCATTCCCCCAGGGAGGAGGTCACATGTAGATCCTTGTAATCAGTTCCCCCCTTCCAACCCACCCTCCTTCTACCCTCCCAGTATGCCACTCACACCGCTGGTCCTGAAGGGATCATCCACCCTGGATTCCCTGTGTTTCCAGTTCCTATCTGTACCAGTGTACATCCTCTGGTCTAGCCAGATTTGTAAGGTAGAATTGGGATCATGATAGTGGGGGAGGAGGAAGCATTTCGGAACTAGAGGAAAGTTGTATGTTTCATCATTGCTATATCGCATCCTAACTGGCTTGTCTCCTCCCTGAAACCCTTCTGTAAGAGGATGTCCAGTGGCCTACAAATGGGCTTTGGGTCTCCACTCCGCACTCCCCCCTCATTCACTATGATAAGATTTTTTGTTCTGATGATGTCTGATACCTGATCCCTTCGGCACCTTGTGATCGCACAAGCTGGTGTGCTTCTTCCATGTGGGTTTGTTGCATCTGAGTAAAATGGCCGCTTGTTTACCTTCAAGCCTTTAAGGCCCCAGACACTATATCTTTTGATAGCCGGGCACCATCAACTTTCTTCATCACATTTGCTTATGCACCTATTTGTCTTCAGCGATTGTATCATGGAGGTGAGCACACAATGGTAGGATTTTTGTTATTTGATGCCTGTTAATTGATCCCTTCGGCACCTCATGATCACACAGGCTGGTGTGCTTCTTCCATGTGGGCTTTGTTACTTCTGGGCTACATGGCTGCTTGTTTACCTTCAAGCCTTTAAGACCCCAGACACTATATCTTTTGATAGCAGGGCACCACCAGCTTTCTTCACCACATTGGCTTATTCACCCAAGAAATAAAAATGTAAGGGAACAATAAGTGACTGAAAATCAATGGCGAGGAGAGCATAGGAGGTCTGGCAGGGCTTGATCAAGGACAATGTAGCCGAGAGGAATTCCTGAAACCCAAATGAAGGCTGAACATTATAGTGGGACAGGAGGAAAGTAAAAAGAAATAGAGGAAAGAACTAGGAGGCAAAGGGCATTTACAGAGATCGAAATGCAAGCATTTACATATGTAAATATATTTATATACAATGAGGGGGAAATAGACCTATGTACATATGTTTATAGGTTTAGTATTGACAAAACAGATGGACAGCGGGCCCCTACTCAAGTACTCCCTCAATGCAAGAGCACTTTGTTCTAATAATTTGGCAGTCTGAGATGCTCAACTTCTCAACACAATCACTGAAGGCAAAGCGGGTACACAAGAAAATGTGGTGAAGAAAGCTAATCTAGGGTCTTAAAGGCTTGAAGATAAACAAGCAGCCATCTAACTGAAAAACAACAAAACCCACATGGAAGAATCACATTAGCCTCAGTCGACACAATTGCTGAAGACAAGAAGGGTTTATAGCAAATGTGGTGAAGAAAGCTGAAGAAGCCTGGCTATCAAAAGATATAGCATCTGGGGTCTTAAAGACTTGAAGATAAACACATGGTCATCTAGCTGAGAAACAACAAAGTTCACATGGAGGAAGCACATCCGCCTATGTGATCATGAGGTGTCGATGGGATCAGGTATCAGGCATCAAAGAACAAAAAATCATATCATTGTGAATGAGGGGGAGTGTGGAGTGGGGACCCAAAGCCCACCTTTAGGCAACTGGACATCCTCTTACAGAGGAGTCATGGGGAGGAGAAGGGCCAGTCAGGGTGCAGTGTAGCAATGATGAAACATACAGTTTTCCTCTAGTTCTTAAATGCTTCCTCTCCCCCTGCCCCCACTATCACGATCTTAATTCTACATTAAAAATCCAACTGGACCGGAGGATGTGCACTGGTACAGATAGGAGCTGGAAACACAGGGAATACAGGACAGGTGAACCCCTCAGGACCTGTGGTGAAAATCGCAAAACTGGGAGGGTGAAGAAAAGGTGGGCAAGAAGGGGAGAACAGATTACAAGGATCTACATATAGCCCCCTCCCTGGGAAACAGACAGTGGAGAAGTGGTTGAAGGGCGATGTCGGACGGTGTAAGAGATGACAAAATAATAATAATTTATAAATTATCAAGGGTTCATGGGAGAGGGAGGAGCAAGGAGGGAGGGGAAATATGAGGAGTGGATAGCAGGGACTCAAGTAGAAAGCAAATGTTTGAGAATGATGAGGGAGACAAATGTACAGGAGTGCTTGACACAATGGATGTATGTGTGGATTGTGATAAGAATTGTAAGAGCCCCCAATAAAATGATTTAAGAATAATAAAAAAGAATAAAGAACATGTTCTCTAAAAGAAAAAGAAAAATTTAAAGCAGCCAAGAAACAAAGACGTATCACACACACACACACACACACACACACACACACACACACACCCCAAAGAAAGATGCTATGAACACCAGCAGCCATCTCCTCAGAAACTATATGAGGTGCTGTCATGTTGGTTCTGACGCGGCGTGAGCCCATTCACAAAGAACAGAACACTGCCCAGTCTGGCCCCAGCCTCATGAGGACTGTGAGCTATAAGCTCCTTGTTGTAGCCAGTCCACCCCGTGAAGACCCACTCTGTCACTGCCCAAGCATGTCTCTTTACCAAGGAACTGGTCTCCCCTGACATCATGTCCAAGGTATGGGAGACAAAGTCTTGCAGTTCTTGCTGCTAAGGAGCATTCTGGCTGTACTTTTCCCAAGATAGATTCGTTGGTTCTGGCAGTTGGTGGTACTTGCAATACCTTTGCCAACACCGTACTTCAAATGTTTCCATGCTTTTTTTCTTTAAGATCATTTTACTGGGGGCTCTTACAACTCTTATTACAATCCATACATCAATTGTATCAGACATATTTGTACATATATTGCCATCATTCTTTTCTAGATATATACTTTCTATTGCGGCCTCGGTATCCCCTCTCTCCCCCCCATCCCATGACCCTTGATAGATTATAAATTATTATTATTTTTGTATTTCAAACCAACCACTGTCTCCCTTCCCCCATGGTTTCTGTTGTTCTTCCCCCTGGAGGGTGTGTGTGTGGTTGTGTGCCACTCAATGCGATCAGTTTCCCTCTTCCTCTCCTCCCCCCTCTACCCTTTTGGTACCAGTACTGCTATTCCTGTTCATGATCCTGGATTCCATGTGTCATGAGCTTTACCTGTGTCAAGTTCAGAGTGAGATGCCGAACTAGGGTCATGGCAGTGGGGGTCAGGGGTTGGGGTATATGTGAGGAAACCTCAAGGAACCAGAGGAATATTGTATGATCCATCAGTGCTCTACTGCACCCTGGTTGACTCATCCCTTTCATGAAACCTCTCTGTGTGAGAAGGTTCCATGGTCAACAGATGAGCTTGGGTCTCTGCTCTGACCCCACTCCTTCTCAATGACATGATTTTGCTTGTTTGTTGTTTGTTATGCATCATCTAATGCCTGCTACCCAGGCCCGATGCCACCTCATGATGGCACAGGCTGGTGTGCTTCTTCTGTGTGGGCTTGTTGCTTCCCTGCTAGTTGGCTGCTTATTTAACTTCAAACCTTTAAGACCCCAGACACTATATCATTTAATAGCGAGGTACCCTCAGCTTTCTTCACCACATTTGCTTATGCACATATTTTGTCTTCAGCGATTGTGCCGGGGGTAGAGTGGGCATCACAAAATGCCAGTTTGTTGGAACAAAGTGTTCTTGTATTGAGGCAGAGTATGAGCTGAGGCCTGAGGTCTGTCCACAACCCCAGTGTATTGCCTTATAAATATATGTACATAGGTCAATACCTCTATTTTTGTCGATTAATGTAATTACATAAGTACCCACCTCTGCTTATACCTCTATCTATAACTTTGCTTCCTAGAGCCTTCCTCTGTTTCCTTTTACCTCCTCCTGCCCCACCATCATGTCCCCCTTCTTCCACCTCTTAGTACTTCCTCTCAGCTAGATTGCTGTTGCTCTGATGTCCACAGAATCTCTACAACCTCCTTGCTGTTGGGTGTAATTCCCTAGTTGCTCCCCTGTCTATGGCGTTGTTTGCTCACCACACCCTTCCCCTGCCACCTTCTCCCCCCAAGACCCTCCGGGGCCATGGGCCCTGTTGTTCCCCTGAGCTTGCTTCCCATGCCTGCATCCATCCTTCTGTAGTCTTCCTTACTCGTTGTCTCTGAAACCTAGGCGACTCTGCTGGCATTCGAAACGCCAGCGACACGGTTTCCATCATCATGGCAACATGCACGCCCCCGCAGGACGACAGACAGATGGATGTGCGGTGACATTAGTAGAATCAAGGGAGTGACACTTTAAAGGAAGAAAACAAAATCAAAGCCAAACAACTATTAACCAGAACTCTAAATCCAGTGGAACTAGTTCTCAGTTATGAAGGAGATATTTAGAACGTTTTCAGAAACATAAAAAAAAAAACGGAGTTTATTGCCAGCAGACTTATACTGTAAGAAGTGCTAAATGAAGCTCCTCGGGCTGAAGGGAAGTGGTACCAGATGGACAATCCGACTGGCAGGATGGAATGGAACACAGTGAACGTGGTAAGCATGTGGGTAAACACAAATGACTATTTTTATTTCTTTCTGAAATTCTTTAAGCAAAAGGGGCTTGTGCTGGAACGTATGTGGTCCGCATGGCATCACCCCTCCTGCAGTCCCTTCCCCGTGTGGTTTTATGCTGGAGATGCACAAGAAAAGACTTCTCCGGAGACGTGGGAGGCCTAAGTGAAGCCGGCTATTCCTCTGGGACGGCTGTGGTGGTCAGACATGGTGCCATGTTGACAGACAGGTGCCCAGTTTGTCCTTCTTCTCCTCTTCTGTGTCCTGCTCACTCTCCCAACTCCTGGTCCTCCTAATGAAGCCACACACTGCTGTTGAGTTGATTCAGACTCATAGTGACCCTACATGACAGGGGAGAACTGTCCCATCAGGTTTCCCAATCATTATGAAAGCAGACTGCCTCATCTTTCTCCCAAAGACTAGCTGGTGGATTTGAACCTCCAAACACACAAGTACTGGTTATGTTAGGTAGCTAGAGGCAGAACTAGGGGGTGTCCCTCCACATGCCAAAGCTCCCCTTCCCCCTTACAGGAAGTTGGCACTGCTTAAGGCTAGAGGATATGCTCACATTCAGGTCTTTGAGACAGGAAGCCAGCACACCTGGGTGGGACCCCATCTAGGCCAGGTGGGCTTAATTCAGCCAATGGGGTTAACCAATATCATCGACCACGCCTCCCAACGGGGTGGGAGGGGGCTTGAAAAATCCAGAAACTTTGAGTCCACCAGCTCTCTCCCAGTGGCTCCTACACAGCTGAGCGCAGCCGGGCCACAGTCTCTCTCTTTGGCTTGGGTTCTGTTTACTGTAATGCCTGAAACGGCTTCTATCCCTCATTAAAAACTCACTTGGATCGAAAACCAGGCTTCGGAGTGAATGCTTTCTTGCAAGAAGCCAAGGACCGAGGTATCCCCGCCCCGGGGAAGGGGAAGCTGAACAGTTAGTCATCCATAGTTTAACTCACAGTGACACCGGAGCTCCTGGTTCACAATGACGGTCAGTCCCAACACCAAGCACTTGCCTGTAGGCTCACACAGGCATCAGCTGCCACAGGTGGTAATTCCCACAGATCTTTCCACGAGGAAGGTCTCTCTCCGTCATCTCATGATTGCAGAGTGGCCAGACATGTGCGGCTGCTCGCCTTGTTCATATATTGGCCCAGGTCCTGCGTCCACTCAGGCTTCCAGCTCCTGAACCAGGCAGCGTCTATCTTTGGGATGAAACAAGGTTCTTCAGGATTATTTAAGAGTTTTTAATAAGATGTTGAAATGCGACTCATCTCTCAGTTTTGGCCAAGGCAGCAAAGACCCAACCCAACCTAACCCATGACAAATACCAGTGTGCCCATATCCTAAAGACGACACTGCTTCCTACAGCCTGAGCAACCCAGGTGCAATACCTGCACAGCTGGCTGAGGGTGGAAGAGCAAGAGAAGAAAAGTTGCTTTGAGTACCTACTTGCTGCAACTTGGCACTTTTCTTAGTCTTCCCTGGGAGTGGGAAGGGATGTTTTCTTTCTGATTAAGTCATGAGAGGACAGTTTGGAAGAGAAGTAGATTTCATTGAGTAAGATTTCTTTGGAAAGAATTGGTATTTCCACCATCACACCACCAACAGTGAGGACGGCGGCTGTGCTGGCAGAGACTGTCATGGGTCCCAGGGAGTTTCAGCGTCAGGCAGCACGGTATGGGGAAGGTGGGGGGAGGAGGAGAAAGGAGGAACCGATCACAATGATCAACTACAGCACCCCTCCCAACACCAGGGGGATGAACAACAGAAACGTGAGTGAAAGGAGACAGTGGATGGTTTAAAATATGAAAATAAAAATGATTTATAAATGCTCATGGGTTCACAAAGGAGGGAGGGTGTGGGAGGGAGGGAAAAAAGAGGCGTTGATATCAAGGGCTCAAGTAGAAAGAAATTGCTTTGGAAATGATAATGACAACATATGTACAAATGTGCTTGATACAATTGATGAATGGATGGTTGTAAGAACTGTAAGAACCTCCAACAAAGTGATGTATTAAAAATTTAATAAATAACATCAAACACCTAAAAAAAACCCAAAAAACTAGACTCTCATCAATAAGAGGGAATGAATGAATGAGCTCCCTGTAGGTGAGGAAGGAGCCATCCCGGAGTTGTTGAAGAAGAATCATGCCCAGCCGAACTGACTCTCAAAAGATCTCACTGCCATTGAGTTGATTCTGACTCAGAGTGGTGACTCTGTAGGACAGGGTAGAACTGCCCTGTGGGTTGCTGAGGAGTAGAAAGCTTAGTCTTTCTCCCTTGGAGCTGCTGGTAGTTTTGAGCTGCTGACCTTGTGGTTAGCAGCCAAATGCTTAACCACCACGCCACCAGGACTCCAGTAGAACTTCCCAGAAGGGAAAAGAGATTCCACAGGAGCTCATGTGAGACAGAATCCAAGAAACTAGGATGAGACATTCAGTGTCCCTTCGGAGAGCGGCACTGGCACTCCCGGAGTCGGAATAGAGGATTGTAGAAAAATCCTTAGAGAACAACTCAGGAGCGCTAAAGTCAGCGTCTGCATTCATCCTGTCAGAGGGAACCAACACCCAGTTATAACCTCACTTTCCCTGTAAACCGTCCTTGCCCTCTGCCATCTCCTCCATCCTGGGCCAGCGAGTCAAGGGCGCGGCACTCCCAGGACAGACAAGGGGCGTGATCCAACCCTGCCTGAAGGAACAGAGAAGGCGACATTTACAAACTGTCTGGAGTTCGGGCTCTTCTCCATTGTGATGATCACAATGACACAGACCTTATGCCTGGAAGGGACAGGAAAACGAATAGCTGCTAGTTCATTCATGGGCAGGGAAGATATGAAGGAATAGGGTATTGGCCGGGGCTCAATCAGGAAGATACATATCATTCTACATATTTGAATCAGATGCATTCTATCAAGGGACCCACAACACCAGAGAGGACAGTCAGGCACCCGGAACTATCTTCCGCAGCCCCACCTCCTCCAGGGGGACAAACCGGACAAATGGGACCAATATAGATAAATTGGGGCAGCAATCAAACTGTGACGTGCCCTACTTCTGGAGAAGATGCCTGAGGCACGGTGAGCAGGAAGGAGCACTCTACATGAACCTTTACTTCACTGGGGACTGTCCCACTGATGCCGCCTATTGGGTCCCCCAGCCCACGTGACTGTAGCCTGGGGAATACGAACTGAAATAGCCAGGCTCCTGAGAAACGCAGCAGCTGTGGTGAAGGCGAGGATGCGTTTGCGGGTAGCAGGACCAAGGGCAGGCGCAGATGATGGGAATGGAAGTGAAGTTGTTTAGTAGCTTAACCACAGGTCGGCTAGCTCAGCACACATGTAACACACATCATTGCTCTCTGTGGCAGAGTAATTCCCCGCCTCCAAGATGTGCACGTCTTAATTGCCAGCACCTTATGCCCAAAGGGGGATTTTAGAGATGTAAAAAGGGTCGGGTCTTGAGATAAGGCATTAGCTTAGATTGTCTAGATGCATACACTAAGAAAGAAGAAAGATCTCAAATCAAGAACTTAGTGACATCTTGAACCAGAAAAACAAAGAACCAAAGGAAAGCAGGGCACCAGGAGAAACTAAGAGGTCAGGAGGAGCGCACCACTGGCGAGGATGGCCCGGGCCAGGCAGCGCTCTGCTCTGTTGGACTCAGGGTGGCCGTGAGTCAGAGCCGTCCTGAAGTCACCCAACAGCAGCAGGCATTTCCCACGGACTGGTATTGCTAAGTTGTAGATGTAAGTCAGAGAGGATAAACAACTCCCCCCTGGGTCCTAGATGAGGGGCTCTCTCTACTTTGAACCCCATTCTTCCTGAGGGGCAAACGGCCCCTCCCTCGGTTTGTCTAGGGCTTGTCTAAACACAGTAGTCTACCCACAGGTCCTCGAGGTATCTCATAGGGACCCTGTTGTTATTGTCATTGAGGCTATCAAGTTCATTCCAACTACCTGTCAAGTTCACTCCATAGCTACCACGTGCACAGCAGATGGAAGCCACGCAGGGGTCTGCAACCATCTTCATAATTGTTCTTAGAACTGAGCCCAGTGTTGCCACCACAATGCCACCCTTTACCACACATGATGTCCTTCTCCAGGTATTGGTCTCTCCTGATAGCATGCCCAACGTCTCTGAGATGAAGTTTCCCCATCCTCATCTGGCGTTCTTCCCAGACTTGTTTGTTCTTTTGGCAGTCTGCAGCGTTTTCAATGTGCTTCACCAGTTCAGATGCACTGGTTTTTCCGCAGTCTTCCTTATTCAATATGTAGCTTTCACATGTGCATGAGGTCATTGAACACACCAGAGCTTGATCAGGCACACCTTTGTCCTCCAGGTAACGTCTTTGCTTCTCAATGCTTGAAAGAGGTCTTGTGCAGTAGGTTTGCCCCAGGCAACATGCCTTTTGATCTCCTCAAGGCTGCTTCCAAGAGCATCCCTGTGGACTCAAGCGAGATGAAAGCCTTAGTAACTTCAATCCTTCCTCCATTCACTGTGGTGTTACCTAGAGGTCCAGCTGTGAGGATTGTTTTCCTGGCACTGAGCTGTAATCTGAATGGAAGGTTGCAGTCCTGGATCTTCATCAGAAAGCGCTTCAGGTCCCCTTCACTTTCAACAAGGAAGGTTGAGCCGTCTGCGTGACTGAGATGGGTAATACGCCTTCCTCCAATCCTGATGTCACAGTCTTTTCACAGAATCCAGCTTCTCGGATGATTTACTCAGCATGCAGATTGCACGGGCACAGCGAGAGCAAACCACCCTGATGCACACCTCTCCTGACTTTAAACCATGAAGTATATTCCCGTGTTCTGCTCTCACAACTGCTTCCCGATCCATAGACAGGTCCACGTGAGCACAGTAAAGTGTTCTGGACTTCCCGTTCTCTTCAAGGCTGTCCATAGGTGGTCGTGATCCAGACAGTTGACTGTCTTTTCATAGTCGATGAAACACAAGTAAACATCTTTCTGGCATTCTCTGCTTTCAGCCAAGATCCACCTGATGTCAGTAATGGTAGTTCTTGTTCCACATCCGCTTTTGAATCCAGGCGGAACTGTGTAGGGTCATCCTACTCTGTCCTGTGGGCTCACTATTGAGTTGGAATCCACTTGGGGGTACTCAAAACATCAACAACAATCTCACAGGAGCAAATCGCCATGTCGTTTTCTCCCCTGTGGGAGCTCCTGGCAGGTTGGAATCCCACCACCTTATAGTTAGCAGTCAGAGCTGAATTATTGTGACACTAGGGATCTTGACACCCTTGCTTGACCCTAAACAAAGAATAAGTCTCTGCTGTCACTTGACTCCAACTCCTGGCGACCTTATAGGACAGGGCAGTACTGTTCTAGCGTATTCCCAAGGCCGTCATCTCTACCCAAGCAGATTGTCACATCGTTCCCCCTGATTTAGCCAGCCAGCAAAATGAAAGCTCATGGGTGTTTTCCTTTCTCCATCAAATTATGATCTTAAGAAGTTCATAGGTGATGGAGCCCTGGTGGCATAGTGGGTTGCGTAGTGGGTTACACACTGGGATGCTGACCCCATCAGCCACTCCCCTGCACCAAGATGAAGCTTTTGATTCCAAAAAGATTTTGTCTTGGAAACCCTGTAAATGGTTGCCATGGGTCAGAATCGACTGGCTGGCAACGGATTTGGTTCTGGTTTGGATGAAGCTGAATTCCTTAATCATTGATGGCTTTCTTTGTTTTACTTAGAACCCCAGCGATATGTTTATTACATCATACAAGCTGACTGCCATCAAGTTGATTCTGACTCACGGAGACACTGCAGCACTGAGTCGGATTGCCCCGTGAGTTTCTGGGACGATGACTTTTTAGGGGATGGAGGCCTGCAGCCCAACACATAACCCACTTCACTACCAGGGCCCCTTATATCACACGGCACCCAACAAATCCTGAGGACACAAGAGAGACACTCCCTCACCCCCCCACCCCCAAACTGAAGGCTTTACAACCTAGTAGTGAGAGGCCTCTTCCCAAAACTTGAATGAAACTCAAACAATGTCAGAATACAAACCACTCGCCAATTCCAAGGCAGTGGCTCAGTAGAGTTTGTGTTACCAAGACCTGGTGAGGTAGTGAGCTATAAGTTGGGCTGTGTTGGGTTTGGTTGAAGGCGACACCCTTGCCCCTCTCCCTCCCCCACCTGCCAATCTTACTTTGAGAGCAGAAGAGCCAATGGCTAAGAAGCTAGTCCCATTCCACCTGGGGCCTCCCATAGTTCCTCTCTGTTCTCATTGGCCAAGACAGAGATTCTCCTTTTTGCCCAAAGGCAGGTGCCATGGAGATGGGGGTTAAGTGTAACAAGTATTAGCACTGGATGATAGGTCACACCAGCCTCAGTAAATCACTGCCTTGGTGGCCCCTCCCACCATAGCACCAACCTCTCCACAACCCATACGCCAATTTGGTGGCCAGATCATTTTGGTCTACACTACCCTCCACCCCACCTCCCCTGCCCTCCACCCCATCTCCCCTACTCTTTACTTTCCCTACCCTCTGCCCCAACCTTTCACTCTCTCCTGCCCTCCATCCTACTCTCCCTCCCCTTTCCCCACTTTCCTAGCCTTCTACCCCACAATCCCTGCCCCTTACTCTACCCCCCTCACCCTTCACTTCCAATTCCCCTACTCTCCATCTCAACTCCCCTCCCCTCCACCCCATCTCCCTCACCCTCCTCACTACCCCTCCTGTCTAGCTGCCCTCCACCCCTGCTCCCTCCCCCTTCACTCCTACTCTCCTTCCCAACATGCTACTCTCCACCTCTCCCCCCTACACTGCATCCACCTCCCTTGTCCACTTCAAAGGCACCTGTGGGTGGGCCTGAACTTCCAACCTTTTGGGGCATTTAACATATGCACCACCCTAGGGACTTGTCAAAACACAGAGGGCTTCCATAGCTCTGTGGGGGGGGGGGAGGGTGGTGGCAGGTGGGGTGAGCTGTCAAGCAAACCTGCCCTTTTCTGAGAGTTGTTTGTTTGGGGTGCTTCACTATTATTGTATGATTGTGGGAATGGTGATAGAAAATCTTCTTTCTTTTCTTCTCTCCCATTTCTGCCTGTCTTTTTCAAATAAAAAAAAAACAGTGCATGCTTATTATAACCGGCGTTTGTACAACAGGCCGATGTTAGTTTTTTACTATAAAATAATACAAAAGAAAATAACAAAAGTTTTCCCCTTAACCCACTGCCCACCCCTCCCGGGTTAGCACCTAGCAGGTTGGTCTGTGAGCTTTCAGGCTCCCCCCACTCCACAACCCCACCAGCAGGAACCCATGTGGGGGTTCTTTCTTCTCCTTCCAGTCTAATGAACGTTACTCTTGTCTTGTTCACTCAACAATGCACGTCAGGTCAACGCACACAGACGAACTTATTCCTCCTCCCCTTGAAAGCACACCCAGCTTCCCATTGGATTATAGTAATAGGTGCCCGAGGTACAATGTTCACAGCGAAAACGTGGGTACAGTGAGATGTTAGCTCCTCCATCTCCCAGCCTACCCCTCAGCCCTCTTCCCCTGAGGCAAGGAACTAAACATAGTTACAGGATGTTAAGAAGGAATGTTCCTCTCTGCTGGAAATTGGCTCATCGGGTCCAGAGATGGAACTCCGAGTTTTAAAGAGCCTTGCCAACCTTCGGGCTGGGCACCGTCGTGAGAGTTTTCAAGGGCTATAGATGGCGCCTTCCTCCTGGTGGCAGAGATCTCACCCAAATCAATGACTCTGAGCCAATTCTGACCCTTACAGAACCCCCAGGACAGAGTAGAACTGTCCCCCAGGGTTTTCAGGGCTGTAAAACTGCCACATCTTTGTAAAGGGGCTGGTGAATTCTGTGTTAGGGTACAAAGGAGACTCCACGTCTCAAATTTTAATCAAAGCAGAACATTTATTTAAAAAGACAAGACAGAGACAAAGATGCATCATTTAGGTAAGGGAGAAGATTAGTAGGGGTTGCGATGGTGTCGCAGAGTTTGCAGTAATTCAGTAACATTCAGTAAAAAAGACAGGAGAGGGGCCAGGAAACTGTCAAAAGCACGTCTGACAACAGATCAATAATCAGTTACAAAAGCACGTCTGACAACAGATCAATAATCAGTTACAAAAGCATGTCTGATAACAGATCAATAATCAGTTAGAGGTGGGGGTCCAGAAGTGGGAATGGACCATGATTGGCGCTTTCAAGGTTGGTGCAGGGCCTTCCACCGAGGCAGTCAGGAGGTGACTCGTGACTAGGGGACCCGGATAGGTGCCACCAGTGGGTTTTGCCTCCCAGTGGGCTATGAACCCGAACACCGCCCAGTCCTGCACCGTCGATCCTCATGATGGTGCTTCTGTCTGAGCCCACGTGGCAGCCACTGTGTGAGGCCGTCCTGTCGAGGGCCTTCTTTCCACCGCCACGTCACTCTGTCAAGCACCAGGTCCTTCTCCTGACCACACAGGGACCAGGCTCTCCTGAGCACACGTCCAATTTACTGGAGACAAGGTCTCACCATCCTTGTCTCAAAGGAGCATTCTGGCCGTACTTCTTCCAAGACAGATTTGCTTGTTCTTTTGGCACTCCGTGATACTTTGAATATTCTTAGCCAGCACCATAGTTCAAATGCACTGATTCTTCCTCGGTCTTCCTTATTCAATGCCCAGCTTTCACATGCATCTGAGGCCATTGAAACTACCATGGTGTGGGTAGGTGCAGTCCAGTCCTCAAAGTAACCTGCTGGTTTTTCAACACTTTAAAGAGGTCGTGTAGCTGCCACCCCAGGCTTCTCTGCAGCTGCCCTCTAGTTTTCTTAAGACCTAGGAGGAACTGAGTTTTAAACGAAAAATGAATACAAATCTCTGGAATCCTTCCAATAAGGAAAGGTAGAGTGATTCCACAGTTTAACAGCGTGGTCGAAAGCAACCATTGGCTAAACACACACACAACAAAAACAAAAGCAACTCTTTAAAACTACATTGAACGGATAGGAGAAAAATGTGAGACAGAGCCTAAAATTCCTAGACAAAATGAAACAAAAGCCAGACTGGCTGGACAACTCCCTGACTGTTAGCCTGAGACGTCTTCAAGCCTTGAACCTGTGGACTAGGGAAATAATGACACGTATCTTACTTTGCCTTTTATCAAGCTTTCCTACTCATAGAATATTCAGAGGAACTCTTAAGCAAAATGACTCCAGCCCCTTTCTTTCGCCAGACCCCCCCCCCTTTTTTTTTCCTTTCCGTATTTGAAGCAAGGCCTCTCAACTCTTCCAGCCACAGAGTCGTTTCTGACCCTCAGGGACCCTCTAGGACAGGGTAGAAGGGGATGTGGGTTCTGAGACTGTAACTGTACACAGGAGGAGAAAGCATCATCTCTCTCCCATGAGTGGTTGCTGGTTTCGAACTGCTGACCTTGCCGTGAATAGCCCAATGGGTAACAACTATGCTAGCCACGTTTAGTAGGTTAGATCTCAAAAGATAATGGTTTGGGCACAGGGCTAAAGACTATCTGGCTAAGTGATACCATTTTATTGTAGTTAAAGAAGGAGGGCAGGGTTCAATCAATCGTGTTAAAATTAGACATTGGTTGATGTCCTATATTTCTTCTGCCCTTTCTCTTTATAAGGAGCCCTGGTGGTGCTGTCCGCTGGTGTACAGACTTACAGTTTGGAAAACCCTATATAAGGGGGTACCCCCCAAAAAATACTCCAAGACAAAGGGGGGAAAACACCATTGGGTGGGGCTGTCATAATGCATATTCCCCCCCACACCCGGCTGGACACACACCTGCTAGGTGAGCACCCAGTGGCATCATTTGGGAAGGTTCTCTGTGGTCACAGTGAATTTTTTTTGTAAAAACAATTTCTTGCAAACCTTTCTTGGTGATGGCCCATTTAAGAGAACAGCATGTGGCTGTGAAATTGTTTCCTGCTCCGGAAAAATCCCATAGAAACTGTTGAATACAGCCCACAAGGACAGCACTATGGGAAAAACTCCAGTGTATGGAGTGGTTTTCTCATTTCAAAAGAGGTGAAATGTCGATTGATGACCTCTGGGCGTCCGACCGACTCACAGTGCATTTGGAGTTCTACCAGGTCAGACTTTCTATTTAGAGGTTCGGAAAAGATTACGTAACAGCGTGTGGCTGATGTGTGGCAGATGGGGGACTGGTTTTGCCACCAGGACAATGCACCTGCTCACGCAGCCATCTCAGTGCGCCAGTTTTTGGCAAGAAAACAAAACAAAACCCCAGCATGCCTCTCTTGCCTCATGCACCTTAGTCATCTGGCCTCACTCTGTGCGACTTCTTTTTGTTTCTGTGAATGCAGAGGGACTGAAAACATGAAAGGTCAGCCATTCGATGACATAGAAGTGAAGCAAAAACAACCAGAAGGGGTTGAAGAAGCGTTTCCCAGAATGCAATCGCAGATTTGACAAATGTATTAAGTGTAATGGAGAGTACTTTGAAGGTCGAAAGATTGTTCTATTTAAAAATATTAAATGCATAGCTTTGAAAAGCATTTTGGTTATTTTGGGGTACCTCCTCCTAGACAGGGCCAGTGGCGTGGTGGGTTGCACATGGGACTGCTTGCGGCTGAGCGAGCTGCTCGGGTGGGAGGAAGACGGAGGTTTCTGCTGGATGAGGGAGAGCGAGTGTCATTGCACCTACCTTCTTCATGTGCTTTTTCTAGAATTAAAACATGCTTCCTGTATGCATAGAAGAACTTATAGGAATACACTTTGTGTTCAAATTTTGGTAAAAAACAACTGCAAACCAAACTCGTTGCCATCATGTCAATGCTGACTCATAGCAACCCTCGGGGACAGGGCAGTCCTGCCCTACGGGTGCCAACACTGCATGTCTCTGTGGCCACAGAGAGAGCAGCTGGTCGTTTCAAACTGCTGACCTTGCAGTGAGCAGCCCAGCTTGTGCTCACTGTGCCACCAGGGCTCCGTTGTGGCAAGTTTATTAGTTTTGACAAACTGAAACCAACCCTTATGGTCACCTTGTAGCTAAATAAAAAAATGTGTTTGAAAAAATAACGAATATCACCCATAAGTACTAGACTCCTTTAAAAAATCACTTCTATGAGATTCCACAATCAATCATTTAAAACACAGAGTCTGTAACAGGGCAGGAGAAATAGATGAATGGAACTGGGCCCACAGATAAGAAACCAGGCGATTGGTCACACCTTGTGAAGCACATAGAAACTGTTGATGGGAATCTCGACCGCTGGGGAAACCTAACTGAAAATGCACTAAAAAAGCATTTTTAATATTCCCCAAACTGATGATGTTTACTAAACAGGTTTAAAATACACACCGTTCTTAGCACATTCCCACATGCACAAGAGGGAACTTGCTCTGTGCTTGCATTTCTTACTTAATGGATTTTCAGATTGTTCAGCATCATGCTGTCGTTCCTGCTGTTCGGTACTGTGGAGTTGGTTCCTGCTCACGGCGACTCTTGTACCACAAATGAAACACTGCCTAGTCCCAGGCCGTCCTCACTAATTTCCCTCTGTTTGAGTCGATTGTTGCAGCCAGTGTGTCAAGCCACCTCACCGAGGGTGTTTCTTTTTTGGTGTGTGTGCTGACCTTGTACTTTACCAAGCATGATGTCTTTTTCCAAGAACTAATCCCTCCAGATGCCCAGAGTGCATAAAATGAGGTGTCCCCATTCTTGCCTCTAAGGCATATTCTGGCTCTATTTCTTCCACAAATCTGTGCGCCCTTCTGACAGTCCATGGCATGTTTAACATGCATCAGTTCCTCTCTGGTCTTTGTGTTCCATTCCATCGTTGACAGCTTCTAATTTTCCTAGATTTATATTTCATACTTGCCACGTTTCACTTCCTAATGAACGTTCGCCGCTGTTTCTTCTCAGGGTGACTTGTGCCACACTCGCAAAGGGAGGTCCTGGAAGCTCCGCTCCGCCCTCCTCCTGAACGCCTGCGCTATGGGCAGCAGGCAGCTCCGCCCGCTGGATTTTCAGCGCCCTCTAACTTGAGGCGCTCCTCATCAGACACTGTATCGGACAAGGTTAGGTTGCTGTTCAGAGGATTTCCAGCGGCTTATTTCTCAGAAGTAGCCTCCCTCTTCCTGGTCCCTCGTCTGCCTTCGTGTGGAAGCTCTGCTGAGACAGGTCCACCAGGAGGGACCGACGTATTTGAACTAACGTGTGACCTGGTGTCTGACGTCACAGCAGCACACAAGCCGTGATCGTATGATAGACTGACAGATGAATGGGCCATATTATTACATATGGCTCTCACTTATTGCTGCAATGATGGGCAGTATCGTTTGATTTTCATTTTGTCTGCAAAGCTTTGCATGCCTCCAGGGAAAGATATTTTAGATTTCGCCATTATATACCTCAATCTGAAACACACAAGGACATCACTCAAATATTCGTTTTTCTCTCCCATTTATTATGCAATGATTACAATTCCTGGTTCAGCATGACTCATTTCCAGCAATCTCATACTTTCAGTGCAGTGGGTCTCAACCTTCCTAATGCCGTGACCTTTTAATATAGTTCCTTATGCTGTGGTGATCTTCAACCCTAAAAATTATTTTCGTTGTTGCTTCATCACTGTCATTTTGCTACTGTTATGAATCGTAATGGGAATATCTGATACGCAGGATATATTTTCATTGTTACAAATTGAATATCATTAAAGCATCGTGATTAATCACAAAACAATATGTCATATGCTGTGAAATATTTCTTTCTAATGTCAAATAAACGAAACTTTGTCTTTCGAGTGTAGCATGGCTAACAGTCTTCATGGCAGGTACTCGTATGTGGGCATCTGCATGTGGGCAGATAGAAGAGCGGTGTCTCAGTTCCTAAGACCATCGGAAATTATGTGTTTTCTGAAGGTCTTAGGCGGCCCCTCTGAAAGTGTCTTTCGCCCCCCAAAGAGGTTGCAACCGGCAGGTTGAGAACCGCTGTTTTAGTGTAGAGTTGCCCGTGTGAGAGTTCTGATTCTTGTCAACTCTGTGTGCCAACGTAGAGCTGTGCTCCCCGGAGTTTCCAGTGAGTGACTGGTTTCTTGCAAGTTGATCATTGGGCCTTTCTTCCTAGGTGACACTGTAGGGACTTGAACTCCCAACCTTTCCCTTAGCAGCCTAGGAGGCTATGGTTTGTGCCGCCCAGGGACTCCTGAGGTGTCCATGGGAGGTGAGAAACAGTAGTAATTCTGCTACACCCACAGGATTTCATTGAGTTTGCTCAAGGGGAGAGGTGTAGGTCTTGAGCAGGATGATACAGCACGTTACTTCCATATGTGGGTAAGTTACTTGTCCTTTTTAAGCCTCGGTTTTCCCATTTATAAGAAGGAGACAACAGGGAATGACCCTTGTTGTTGTTGGTTGTCATCATCTTGGCTCTCATTCATGGCAACTTTTCGCACAATGGGTCTTACACCATCTTCTTGATGATTCAGTTGAGAGTCTAGTGTCCCTGCACACAGGAGGAGGAAAGGGGATTGTTTGTTGAGAGCCTAAAATATGCCAAAGATGATGCCAAGCAAGTGACTTGGAATCCTCATGATGACTAAATGCTCTGAGCTGCATGGGAGGATTCCATTGCACTGATGAATACACTACGGCTTGACTAAGATTACAGCAAATCAGAATGCTGCCTGGTCCTGATGTGCCATCTTTCTTTCCTGAGTGCCCCTCTCGTGTATTTGCTGTTATCTCCGAAAGAGCCCTGGTGATGTAGTGGATGCTCAATGGGCTGTGATCCCCAGGGTCGGCAGTTGGAAACCACCAGCAGCTCTTCTGGTCTAGGAAATTCACAGGGATCCCTATGAGTCAGCACTGACTTGATGGCAATGAGAGAGAGAGAGAGAGATGATGTCTGAATTCTAGTTTCCTTTGGGTCGCAAATGTAACTTAACACTTGTCTCTTCTTTATTTTACAGTTAGCTACCTGATGAAGGATCCCTGGGCAAGAGTGATTAAGCTCTTGTCTGCTAGTCAACAGCTTGGCTTTGACCCTGCCCAGACACTCAAGAGAAAAAAGACCTGGCAATCGGCTGTGCCTGGAAACCCTATGGGAGAATTCTTCTCTTGCAGAAGGGCCCTGTAAGACACCTGCCACCAAGAGCAACAGCGGCCTGATCGATCTTCTAAAATGGCTCAGGCACGGAGTCTTCTCCATCACACTCCGGCCCTTCAACACTTTGCTTTCGTATGTGGGTAAATGATTTGTCCTTTTTAAGTCATGGTTTTTCCATTTATAAAACGGAGATAACAGGGAAGGACCTTGGTTGTTGGTTGCCATTTCGTTGGCTGATTCGTGACAACCTTTTGCACAACAGGTCTTACACCATCTTCTTGATCATCGCTTCAGTTGATTGTTATCGCTGTTGCGTCAATTCACCCAACTGGGTTTTCTCCCCATTTTCAATATCCTTTCTTAAAACTCTCAATGCCATTGAGTCAATTCTGACTCATGGTGACCCCGTAGGACAGGGTAGAACTGCTCCTCTGGGTTTCCAAGGCAGTAACTTATTATTATTATTAATCATTTTATGAGGGGAGCTCTTACAAATCTTGTAACAATCCATCATTCAGTTGTATTAAGCACACTTGTACATCTGTTGCCATTAACATTTCCAAAACATTTTCTTTCTGCTTGAACCCTTGGTATCAGCTCCTCTTTTTCTCCTCCCTTCCTCCTCTTCCACCCTCATGACCCCTTGATAGATTATAAATTATTGTTTTCATATCTTACACCATCCACTGTCTCCCTTCACCCACATTTCTGCTATCCATCCCCTTTGGGGGTGGAGGCTGTATATCCAACCTTGTGATTGGTTCCCCATTTCTTCCCCCGCCCCCATCCTCATATGGCTACTCCCACTACTTTTCCTCAGGGATTTATCTGTCCTGGGTTCCATGTGTTGGGAGTTCTTATCTGTATCACTGTGCATACTCGGGTCTATTCAGATTTGTAAGGTAGAACTGGGTCATGGTAGTTAGGGGCAGGAAGCATTCAGAAACTAGAGAAATGTGTGTTTCGTCAGTGATACACTGCACTCTGGTTGAATCGTCCCTTCCTTGTAACCCTTCTGTGGAGGGATGTCCAACTATCTACAGAAGGGCTCTGTGTCTCCACTCTAACCCCCCTCGTTTGCATAGATATAATTGTTTGTTTTGGATCTTTGATACCTGATTGACACCTCACGATCACACAGGTTGTTGTGCTTCTTCTATGTGGGTTTAGCTGCTTCCCTGCTAGACGGCCACTTGTTTAACTTTAGTCTTTAAGATCCCAGACACTATATTTTTTGATGGATGCATATCCCTCCCCTCTGCCTCCAAGGGGGAGGAACAACAGAAACGTGGGTGAAGGGAGGCAGCAGTCGGTGTGTAAGACATGAAAACAATGATAATTTATAATCTATCAAGGGGTCCCGAGGGTGGGAGAGGGGGAAGGTAAGGAAGAAAGAGGAGCTGAGACCAAGGGCTCAAGTAGAAAGTAAATGTTTAGAAAATGACAATGGCAACATATGTACAAATGTGCTTGATACAATTAATGTATGGAAGAGCTCCCAATAAAACGATTCATTAAAAAATTATTTTTCTAGGAATCATATTGCTGGTTCTCAGCGGTAGCTCCTAAAGCCGTCAGTAGATTTTTGTTTTGATACTAAATATAAAGCCCAAAGCAAGTCCACGCCCATCAAGTCTAGTCTGACTCATATGGACCGGCTGTAAATGCTCATGGGAGCAAAGAGCCCATCTTTGTCCCAGGCAGGAGCCTCACCTGCTGGGCTGCAGCTGCAAAGTCAGCAGTTCAAAACCACTTGGCTTTCTGCTAATTTTCTACTAAGATGTACCTTTCTGCAAAACAGTGGTAGTCTCAGAAACCAATAGAGGCAGTTCTACTCTGTCCCATAGGGTCCTATGGGGTGGCTGTGAGTCAGAATCAACTCAATGGCTGTAAGTTTTGAGGATTTTTTCCCCCTCCCATGGAGTGGCCAGTAGATTTCAACTGCTTAACTTGGTCACCAGGGATCCTAATGCCCGTCATACTTGCTAACAGCGTTCTCTTAAGTGATGAGGGATTTACATTCTTTCTTCCCTCTTGCTTCTGACTCCCAATTACAAATATAAATGAGTGTCAATTATAACCATTTGGTCCTGAGAAGACAATTGCTCCGGAGCTTGCTGTGACATCGCTGCTGAGTTCCTCTTTGCCACCTGTCCTGCATAAACCTAACCACTTCCTAGCTATTCTGTCATCTCTGGTTACAAAAAAGTCTTTAAAAAATCACCGCTTGCGATAGTTTATTGTGCCAACCTGGCCGATAAACACAAGTAGGATTAACTGAAGGGCGGTGGTATAAATGGCTTGGTTAGCCTCGCCTTGCTTGTTCTGTGCCTCAATTTAAAGGGGTACACTACCTGTGGGATGCCTAGCCTGTGGACTGTGTCGCTGTAAGGTGAGGTCCCTTTTATCCCACACGATTGGAATGTTCGTCTCTGGAGCTGGGGACCGACAGTTGATGACAGTTGGGGACCTGCCTTGCTGTTTGCTGCCTGGGTATATATAGCCCAGCTCTCTCTACAGAAAGGGACTGGCAACTGGAGGCTCTCAAGCCTTAAAGGACTGCTAGTGTCTCACTGCTTTATAATTTAGCCGTTAATTTCTTGTATTATCTATCTGTATATAATTTAATGGTTCATTTCTTGTATTATATATCTATCTTTATAATATATTTATATGTAATTACTAGCGATCTGGTTTTGTCTCTCTAGAGAACCCCATCCAACACACCGCTGTACAGTAACAACGGAGTAAACTGAAGACTCCTGAACACAGGCTGCGGTCTGAAAGAAGTGATGATGAGGAAAACAGTAAAAGTGACCATTTACAGAAAAATGACCCAAAAATCAAGTATAAAAGAAACAAATTTTAAAAATAATAAAAATTTAAAAAGAAACAAATAGTCCTAGCTATTAAACGCAGCAGTTAGCACTGATGCCAATTACCCAATGTAACACGGCAGCTGTCTTTGTATTATTTTTAATTATTATAATTGCCTCATTATCCTTGGTCTGCACTAGACTCTGGCGCTGGTGGGAGTCAAAGCAGCCATCACCAGCCGCTCCTTGGTTGTTTTTTTTTTAGACTGCAGAAACAATGTCATAAAAACAGTGCTATCACCCACTCCATAAATACTTCATAAGCATTTACTTTGCCAACCAAGGCATTTGGAATCTAGTGGTCAGTCAGAAAGGAGCCTTGGCGGGGCTGTGGGCTAAGCATTGGGCTGCTAACTGCAAGGTCGGCAGAACAAACCCATTATTGGTTCAGGCGGCAGAAAGGTGAGGTCGTCTGCTCCCTGCATAGGGCCACAGTAGGCGTGAACTGACTCTTTGGCAGCGGGGTTTTTTGTAATCAGACACTCTTTCTACAGCCCCTCACTGCCATCCATAGAGACCCTCTCGGACAGGGCAGAACTCCTCCTGTGGGTTTAGAGGCTGTCACTCTTTACAGGGGAAGACAGTCTCATCTTTCTCCCAAGTCGTGACTGGTGGTTTCAAACTGATGACCCTGTGGTTAGCAGACCAACAAGTAGCCTATTATGCCACCAGGGTTTCTTCCTGCAGCCTGGTCCAATAAGATAAAGAGGCAGAACAAAGCCTACAAGGCCCATAAGGCCCTGGGTGGTGTAAACAGTTAACAATCTTGTCTGTGACCTGAAGGATTGGAAGTGTGAGTCCACCTGCAGGTACCTCAGAAGAAAGGTCTGGTGATCTGCTTCCATTTCCAGTCCTCAGTGGGGCACAGTCTTCCTTGGTAGCAGATGGGGTTTCCTTGAGTCAGAATAACCACTCCGACAACGGGGCCATGGCATGGGGTCAACTCTGTGAGCATTGCTGCCCCCAGCAGGGTTTCAAGCTTTAGAAAACAGAAAACAGCTCCCCAGGTCTGCCCTGGACGAGGCGGCCTGACAACTGTCAGGGGAAGCCAGCCCCTAACACATCATTACAGGTCCGGTAGGTGCAATTGTACAGCGATAATAAGTAAAGATCATAGTAAAGTTATAGAGAACATGAGAGATAGAAGTATTGAAATAAATGGAGTCAGACACAATTCATGGTAGCACGCTCACCTCAGCCCCACTTGATGGCCCACGTGGAGGGACAGAGTGATCTTTAATGCTATCCCAGGCTTTTTATCTTCTCTGGGGACATGCAAGCCCCCTAATTACAGGTGAGGACATACGTCACAGGAAGGGGCTGTGCCATAGGCAATACAGTAATGAGAGGGGGGTGGTCTAGGGGTATACACGCAATAGGAAGGGGAGGGATTGGGGTTATTCATGTGACAAGATGGGCGGACCCTAGATTCAAGATGGCGGCCTAACCTTGATCATCCTTGGCGGGTCTGACCTCTCAGGGGTCTCCTACAAGGAAACAGACAACTACTATCCTTATCAGAAGGGAGTGGGCCCTATTTGTTGTGGATAAACAGTGGTGCCTGCTTGCTCTAGATGGCTGATAGCTCTCAGGGGGAATAACCCCTGACCTACTTCTGATGACCTCCAAGTACAGTCATTCTCAAGCAGCTGTCTGGTATATATTTGGGGGAGACAGCTTGGGAGAAATCCTTCTATATCCCACAGACAACCTTGCTAGTGGCCCAACCCGTAACCATTGGTGCCCCCAGGAGCTACCGATAAATGTGAAACAGGTACTATCCCAATGATGAGTATTAAGAACAGCCACATCTTCCCGGCAAGAAACTCCTGCAAGTTTTCAAGGCTGAGTGAGTGACTGTGTCACAACTCTCGCCATTTTGAGTGACAAATTCTTAAGTCGTGTCCTTCAGTAGACGATAGGGTTCCCCCAGACCCCACGGCCTGGAAGCTCAAAGCGTATGCCCAGGACACAGTGTCTCTTTCTCCATCATTGGTTCTGTTGCTCATCTTGTCTGGGGAAGGCTCTCCTCTCACAGAAGCACAGGCAGGACAGCCCCTGCCTCCCCCATGGGCCACCAGCCATGGCCAGTTTGGTATGGAGAGGTCCGGCCCCCACGCCGTCCCTGAGAAAGGTCTCCGGCTGGATCCTCCTCATATGCCAACCCCAATGGCCAGGTGGGATAAAGGCCGGGTGCTGAGGGGAAAGGGGCTCACTTCCAGTGGAAGAAGCAGAAGAGGTCTGGAAGGCAAATGTAGCCGAATGTCCAATAGCAAGAAACCTAGAAGCTGTTCCTTTGGAGAGAGAGTGATGGAGGACTGATGTACTTAAAAAAATGTTTCCTCAGATCTAACAAAATATATTTATTATAGTAATCAAGGCCTCTCAAGGACAAAACCCTGAGCTGACTTTAATACTTAATGGAGATCCTTTAAATCACCCACTTGGCTGCTTTCTGAAGACTGGCTCCTCAGACTGCGAACATTGTCCGGCTGCCTACTGAGTGCTGGGAATTTTGTGAGACATTTCACATCGAGTCCTCACAACATCCTCCCCAAACACCTGCCCAAACAAAAACAAACTCCCTGCCATCAGTCAATGCTGACTCATGGTGATCATTAGGATGGGGCAGAATGGCCTCTGTGGGTTGCTAAGACTGTAACTCCTTTTTTAAAAAAATCATTTTATTGGGGGCTTGTACAGCTCTTACCACAATCCATCCATCCATCCATCCATCCATCCATCCATCCATCCATCCATCCATCCATCCATCCATTGTGTCAAGCACATTGGTACATTTGTTGCCATCCTCATCTCAAAACATTTGCTTTCTGCTTGAGCCCTTGATATCAGCTCCTCATGAACTCTTTACAGGAGTAGAAAGTCCCATTTTTCTCCCTTGGAACACTCGAAGGTTTCAAACTACTGACCTTGCAGTTAGCAGCCCAACCCGTAACCACTACCCCACCACGAACTTTCCTAAGAGCCTATGAAGTATCATTGCTTCTGGTTTATAGGCGGATGGTGAGGAGAGGGTAATGTTTGGTCCAACGTCACCCAATTAGAAACTGTCACCTGCATTTGTACCTAGGTCTGCTTCGTTCTGAGCCCCAAGTCCTACTGCCGCATAACAAATCCGTCCATGTTAGATATTTTCATTTAGTTCAATCTAATTGCTTACTAAGGTTTGGGTTGCACAAGCCTGGGGAGTGGGAAGCATTGTAAGTGTTGGCAACCTACTGAAGACGTGTTAATGTGGGTCAGATGTGAGGAGAGAGCTAGTTGTTCCAATCAGTTAGGGAAATATTTTTATAAGTACACAAAGGACAGGATTAAGAAGTTAATGACAGCAGAAATACAAACGACCTTTCAATCGACTGAAAAAATATTCGGACTCATTGGCAGTCAAGGGGGTTAAACAAAAAAAGGGATTTTAGTTTTGGTGTATCAACTATGAAATTAATTTTTCTTTTTCTTCTCCATCCTCTTTCCTTCCCCTTCCCCACTGTCTCCCTACAACTTCCCACCTCCCTCTTCCTCCAGCATCTTTCTGATTATGACACGCAGGAGGCCAGGGATCGGGAAGCAGACACTTACCCAAACCGATGGGAGCTAACTTCAATACAATTTATGTTGAAAATTGAAAAATATTTTTAGTTAAAAATTCAGATGAAAAGCATTTGAAGTTCATGTCCTCCCTCAGACTAACCGTGTTTTAAAAAAGTCAATCCTAGAGTTTTTTTCTTCATCAACTCATTTCCCCCAACTGCTTTATTTATTTATTTATTTGTTTGTTTGTTTTATTACGGGCTCTTACAACTCCTATCACAATCCATGCAGACATCAATTGTGTAAAGCACCTTGGTACATTCATTGCCCTCATCATTCTCAAAACATTTGCTGTCTACCTAAGCCCCTGGCATCAGTTCCTCATTTTTCCCTCTCCCTCCTCTGTTCCCCCTCCCCCAACTACTTTCAACTCATCTGGCGGACTCTGTGTATCAGAAGACCTCCAAGATCGTCCTTACCTTGTGATTCTGTGGGTGGTCCCCTCTGAGGTTGTGTCTGCGACTTTACACTGTCAGAGATGCTTGCTGTCTTCTTGTCACCGGCCGCTAGCATCCTTCTTGGGAACGTGGCTGTGCCCCATTTGGCGAGTGAAGTATTGACCACATCCATGATGATCACAGACGTCCTCATGCCATGCTCTGGGTTGACTCTCCGATAGTACACCTCTGCTTCCTTGGTTTTCTGTTTTCCTTAAAACGAACAACTCTTTTTCACGTTAACTAGAACATTCTTTTCTTTTTCACATGGCTGTCGTTAAGGAATACACTCAGGTCATAGGTGCTGGGTTCTATCCTTTTGACAATCCCTAGGGGAGTTTGTCTTCTTGAGCACTCTTTCTTTAACCCCTTGGTCTGCTCTCGTGGACACTGGCGGCCCTTTGGCCTGCTGCACAGCTGTCTCCTCTAATTTCCCTGTATCTTCATGCTCAAATTCTTCTTGTCTCACCTCTATGTCAGATTTCTAGTTTCCTCCAAATTCCAAATATTTATCTTTCTTGGTTTATTCCCTCTCTTCCTGTGAAAGGGTACAGGAAGAGTCTATTGCATTTCATTATTTATTATTTATTTTTTTCAAAACCATTTTGTTGGGAGTTATTACGGATATCATAAAATTCCACCATTCAGTTACACCAAGGAACATTAAACAATTACTATTTTCAAGTCTAAAGCTATCTCTATCCTACCTTTAGCCTTAATAGTTTGGCTGGGCATATAATTGTAAGTAGTTTTTTTCCATTATTTGAAAGTACTGTTTCATTGTTTTCTGACTTCTGATAGGGTTAGATGAAAACGCTCAAGGTTATCGAGCCAATCACAACTCATATGGACCCAATTGGGTTTCTGAGGCTGTAAATCTTTATAGGAGCTGAGAGCATCATCTTTCTTCCGAGGAATGGCTGGTGGGTTTGAATCATGTGGCTTGTGGTTAGGAGTCTAGTGCTTACCCAATAGGGAGGACAAATGAGTCTTTAGGGAGAAAGATAATATGTAGCAAATATATTATATATAAGGCTTTCTACTTCTTTAAAGAGTTACTGTCCACAGGGACGGACAACAGAAATGTGGGTGAAGGGAGACAGCGGTTGATGTAAGACATGAAAAAGAAATTATAAATGTGGAGTATCAGCCCCATATTGAACGGGTCCAAGGGGCGCTTGTGTAATTGAGGGGTAAAATTAGAGAGACATCAAGTGCTCACCTAGGGACAGCCATGATCTCAGCAGCCAGGTCTGCGCAGAGAGAGAGAATATATTTTCAATCACGGCTTATATACATTTCGGGCCATACAAGCCCCACTAATTACAGGTAACCACATATGTAACAGGAAGGTAACCACATATGTAATAGGCATACATGCAATAGGAGGGGGATGAGGTAGGGGTATACACGCAATGGGCAGGGGAGGCACTAGGGGTACACATGAGACAAGATGGGCAGACCCTGGATTCAAGGTGACAGCCTAACCCTGGTCCTCCTTGAGTTGGCTTGACCTTGTCTTTGGGCTCTCCTTTAGGGAACAATCCACTATCCTTAGCAGCAGGGAGTGGGCCCTACTTAGGGTGGGACAGACTAGAGAGTCTGATAACCCCCAGGGAGATAACCTTTAAACAGCTGACCTCCAAGTGTATAGACGTTGACTATGGGGGGACAACCTGGGGAAAAACCTTTCTGCATCCCACATATAAATTATCACGGGTTCATGAGCGAGGGATGGTGGGGACTGGGGGAAAATGAACTGATACCAAGGCTCAAGTAGGAAGAAAATGTTTCGAAAATGATAGCAACAACAAAATGATAGCAACTTATGTACAAATGTGCTTGATACACTGGATGTGTGTATGGATTGTGATAAGAGCTGTAAGAGCCTCTAGTAAAGTGATTTCAGGAAAGGGGGGAGGAAAAGAGTTTCTGTTTTGGAAACCCAGAGGAGGCTGTTCTAACCTGTCCTATATGGTGGCTCCGAGTTGAAATCTTGAGAGTACGTTGGAAACTCACTTGATGACAGTGTTATAATGTACACAGATATAAATAAATACACAGCAATAAAGAGCTGTTTTTATTGATGAGATTTATTACACACTCAAGATTCAACTGATTCTAATATCATAACTAGGGGTAAAAATGAAGGAAAATATTTTATTGGCATCTTTATTGCATTCCAATAAATAGGTATCTGGGACCATAGTCTCTCCATTCTCCCCACCCCTCCTCTTACCTAGATCCTTCATCTTGTCCTTAATCTGTTATATGAAAGCCGATTTCCCCACCGGAAGCTAGTCATTTCCTTTCTTTGTCCTCAGTTTATGAAAATTTCAAAACCAGAAGCTTTGGACCAAGTCCTTTTAATTTGAACACTTGCTTACTTCAATTTACTTTCTTGAATTTTAGTGATTCCATGTCCTGTTTATTCTGTCCTCTCTCTCAGATATTCCTAGGTTTCTTACATTAGACCTTCTAGATGGATCTTCTACTTTTTTTTTTCATTTTTGTCTTTCTGCTTCCCCTTTTGGGAGATGGATTCAATGTTATTTCCCAATTCTCTCGTCATCACCATTATCATCTTCTTCTTCATCATCATAGCCATTAATTCCCTGCGATTGAGTTGATTCTGAGTCTTGGTGGCCCTAGAGGACAGGACGGAACTGCTCTTGTGGGTTTCTGAAGCAGTAACTGTTTACAGAGTAGGACACTCATTTTTCCACAGAAAAGCAGCTGGTGGTTTTGAGCTGTTGACCTTGAGGTTAGCAGCCTAAATGTAAGCCATTATGCCACCAGAGCTTATTTTTTTAGTCAGTCAGATTATTTTTAATGAATTGCTTCTTCAAAGGACACATATTTTTTGTTTTTGTTGTTTGGTCTTGTTGTTTTTCCTAACCATGTTAGCCTGTTTTTATTTCTTTTTGGTCTTTTCTGTAATCCCATCTACAACCCAATAAACTCACCAATTTCTTTCATTACTTTGGTGCTAACATTTTTATCTCTCTATCCTCGACAAATAGCTTCTCACTTTGATGATTCAGCTTGAATTTGGTTTACTATTCTTTCCTACGCTCCTTTTTGTAAAAAAATTAGTTCATTAGTTTTGACCTCTAAGCACAGTGCAATTTTACCTTCTGTAACAAGTTTTAATATTTACTTGTTGTTCAGTTTCAAGTGCTTCCTAATTTTCATGGTCTTCTTTAACATGGGATGATTTGGCAGTTTATCTACTTTGTAAAGTCAAAAAACCTGATTTTCCTTTACTTGCATTAAGGTCAAAGAATGTGCCTTATATTCTTTGATATTTATTTGTGACCTAACACTATTTTTAGTGCATTGTGTGTGCTTACAAATAATCAGTATTCTACAACTGATTTTTTCCGAGTTTTTGTTCCATATATTGATAAAAGTTTTGCTGTTCAAACGTTAAACATATCCACAGAGTTCACTTAAGATAGTAAAACTAAAGTAAAACTATTGCTTTCTGCTGTGGAACAAGAAAATAAAGTACTTTGAGGTCTCAAACCTATCTGAGTTTCAGGAAGAACCCATAGATTTTTTTATTAATAATTTTATTGGGGGCTCTTATCACAATCCAAGTAGCCACTGTATCAAACACATTTGTACATATGTTGCCATCATTATTTTCAAAACATTTGTTTCCTACTTGAGCCCTTGGTATCAGCTCCTTTTTTTCCCCTCCCTCCCCACCACCTTGTGAACCCTTGATAAATTATAAAGTGTTATTTTCCCATCTTACACCATTTGCTGTATCCCACATTTCTGTTGTTCATCCTCCAAGCCATGGATTCTTGAAATAAAAATTTTCTACCTAACATAAGCAGCTAAGAGATTTTATTTTTCTTTCCTAGTTGCAAGAACGGTGTGGTGTTGTAGCAGTTAAGCGCTGAGCCGCTAGCCACAAGGTCCACGGTTTGAAACCACCAGGTGCTTCCTGGGAGAAAGAGGGGGCTTTCTACTCCCATAAACTCACAGTGACCGTTCTACCCTGTCTTGTAGGGCCGGTGCCAGTCAATATGGACTTGATGACATCGAGTACGTTTTTGGGGAATGAGGTAGAGGCTATGTCTGACCCCTCCCCACACCCTGGGAGACATGAGAATCTAATTTGCCCCAGAATGATTCCCAGCAGGCAGAGACCAGTCACGCCTTCATCTTCCAGCCTTCGTTACTCACAAGTCTCTCCCAAGGCACGCCGCTCGATGACCTGCTGCAGTGGTCCCACAGCACTCACCACCACACTCAGGATCATGGGCTTCTTGGCAGAACTAATAGGTTATCCCAAGTCAGAAAGAGCAAACAGCAAGGATACAGTCATTGGTCTCTTCAGACGGCAGCCAAACCTCTCTCCAGTCCTTGGTCTCTCGGCCAAGTGGTCCCTTGGCCTACGGCTTCATGGGCCAGGAAGCCAGCCTGCTTGGGCCTCGGTTCATAGTCTTGAGCGAGGTAAGAAGGTAGCCGTAGTCCCTGCGTTGCTCCCGAGTCTCCGGGCCACAGTCGGTGGTGCGTTTGGTCTCTGTGGCCCCCAGCCCTTCAGACAAAGATCTTGAATGTGCTCTTCCAAGGTCCTGGGGCTTCTTTCTTCTTTGCCGCTTCAAAGAGAGTTTGTGGGGAGGGGGGGGGGGGGGGGAAGCGGTAGTAGCAAAACTGACCAATTCCCCCATGTAAGTGTTACACCCACCCTATTTGCATAGTCCTACCCGTTCATTTGGTGGGAGTTAGAGACTTGGGTAGAAGAGCTATTTTAAGAAATTACACTCCATGAGGGCAATGAATGTACAAATGTGCTTTACACAATTGATGTATGTCTGGATTGTGATAGGAGTTTTATGATCCCCTAATAAAATGATTAAAAAAAAAAGAAATTACACTCCACACTTGCTCCCTTGCCTTGTTGTTTTTTTTACCCAGTGACATGTGTACTGGGTTCCAGGAGATTACATGGGGGTTCCTTAATGAAATTAAGTCTCTTCTGGTCCCAGTTTCTTCATCCGTGAGAAGCGGAATAAATCATAACAGTACTTCAATCAAAGCTTTGCTATGTGAAATGAGATCACGCGTTAACATATGAAGCACACGGCCTTGTCTCATCCTGTTTGCAGAGTGGGAAAGCGCTTTCTGACTTGTCCCAGCCCATATGCGTGCCCCTTTTCCTTAGTGGTCTCAAAGGGTGGTTGTGCAGGGTAAGTGAGAAAATATATGTGAAAATAGGTTGTCATGCTATATGCAAATGCTTATTACCTTTATTTCCACTGTCTCCTCAACTAGGTCAGGAGCCTGGTCCAACCCTCCAGTTTCCATCGCTTCAACAAAACGACAAAGCTCTACCCAGCCAGCGTCTTTCTCTATTCCAACCTCCTCTCCTGTCACTTTCTGCTAAGCATTTATCGCAGGACCATGCCTTCCTGAGGCGGTTGACTTTAGGAGGCCTGGTGGAGTTGGAGGTTAAGAGTTGGGCTGCTAACCAGGAGTCTGAAACACCAGCCACCTCCAGGGAGAAAGATGTGGTTTCTGCTCCCAGAGGGCTCAGAAACCCACAGCGGCAGTTCTAGCCGGTCCTTGTAGGGTTATTATGAATTGACACACTCAATAGCAGTGAGTTTGTCTTTTTGTTGTTGTTGCTGTTGTTAGGTGCCCAGTTTATATTTGAAGACTGTGGTGACTCTAGAATTATCAAGGCCTCAGCTAAACACAAAATGAAGCCTTTGGTATTCTTTTTTGTTCAGTGCTTCTTTTACATAACTTGATCTTAGCCAATTCACTTCCTGATATTTGGGAGATGCATATAATGCTTCAGGATTTGTTTACTTTGTGGGTCTCCATTTTCACTTTTGGAATGTATGAATGGGAGTCAGCTTGAGAGCCCTGTTCTTCTCTTGTACCGGAGATATGAATTACGTTCAATAACTCTTGCTCAGCAGAATAACCAATTGCTTGATTTCTGTGTCGTCTCCGACACCTTGGAGATATATGAAAGGGGCTTCAAGAAGTTTTGTGGTTTTCCACGGACCTTTTTGAAACCTGCTTATCTAATATGCATACAAACTCATATACCACATACACCCACAAATAAATGTAAATGCACAGACACACAAAGTAAATGAGAAGGACAGCAAAAGTGAGGAAGGCCCCTGAGATGGGTTGATCGTCTGTGGCTGTAATAATGGACTCAAACAGGAGAACAGCAGCCAGGCTGGCCCAGGACCAGGTGAGGGTTCCTTTTGTTGTCCATAGACTTGCTAAGAGTGGAACCGACTAGCCGCTGGGGCTGCTAAACACAAGGTCGGAAGTTCAAAACCACCAGCCCGTGCGGGGGAGAAAGAGGAGGCTTTCTACTCCTATCGAGCCGCAGGGGCAATTCTCCTCCGTGCTCTAGGGTCCCTATGAGCCAGAATCGACCCCAGGACAGTGAGAAGGAACCGCACAGACACACAGACTTCTATATTCTAAGGGTGCGAGTTTTCCATTTGGACGGAAGCCCGGGGCAATGAAAGATTTAGAACGTTAAAAAGCACGAGTGGGAAAACTGCGATGCACGGGATGGAAACACTTGTGCGCATGCAGAAAGGCCCGCTCCCTGCAATCTGGATGTTTTCTCCGGCTCCGAAGAGTGTCCACGAGAGACATCCCACGCCCATGGCGCGGGTACCAGAGAGGCGCCCGGGCCAGGTTCCCGAGCGCCGCCACCAGTCCCGCGTTCCCGCGGGTGACGGGGTCGCGCGGGGACACGCGGAGGCCGGCCTGCCGGGCGGTGCGCGCGCCGGCCCAGCCCGCCCCCGGCCGCCCAGCCCCGGGCCCGCCGTCCCCGCCCGCAGCGGCCTCGCCAGGGAAGGCGTTTCCGGCGGACGGGGCCGCGGGCCGCTTCCTGTCCCCGAGCGCGCGCCGCCCGCCCGCCGGCCCCATGCAGTCCCGCGTCCTGCTGCTCCGCGCGCCCGGCGGCCCCGCGGCGCGGCGCGTGCGGCTGCTGCTGCGGCAGGTGGGCCGAGGCCGGCCGCAGCCCCAGCTCCGCCTGCTGCACGCCGGCGCGGGGCCCGACTCAGGTAACCCGCCGCCCCGCCGCGCCGGGAGCCCGCGGCCCCAGGCCAGCACGGAGCCCGCTCCTCGCTGCGCCTCCGGTGCCCGGTCGAACCCCAGGGGCCGCTCCGGGGCGGCGACCGCCTGCGGTGGTGCCAGCTTCCCCCCCGCTGCCCCTCTGCCCCTCAACCCCCGCTTGGATTATAGGAGGTGCAGCCGCTTCTGCGCCGGCAATCCGGACTTGACCTTGTTCCCAGAATCCTTTGAGTGTGGACGCAGGGCGCTGTTTGGGGGCGTCTGAGAAGCGGACACGCCCAAGAGCCCATGGTTCCCCGGGTGTCAACCGTGCGCACGGGCCCAGTTTTGCAGGCGGTTTCTTCAGGTGCACGTGTCTTTGGAGCGCTACCTCGCCGCCTCATTCAGTCAACCCCCCTGACTTGACAGTTGAGGAAGCTGTGACCCAGTGGGCGCCCAGCGCTGCTGGCGTTCCAGCGTGGGTGCTCCTTCAAAGAGGGGCTGTACGCGGTTGTTGCTCTTGGATGGCCAAGCCATTCCACGCAAGGTTTCCTCAGTTGTTACTGTTGCTTCCAGTCACAGGTTTTCACTGTAGGCTCTGGCTCCTCTGTCAGAAAGTGAGCGAGCGTGAATCACTTAACTTCCATCCATTCATTCATTTCTTGAATAACCGCTTTTTTTTTCTGGCTTAGAGTTGCAATTTCTGATTTGCCTGTGTCTTGATTATTATGACTTCCCTGGTGTTTGTTGGTTTGTTTTGATTCGTGGTGCTTTTGTTTGCTTGTTTGTTCCTCCTTTGTCCCAGCAAGGTCACCAGGATAGTGCATGTGATCTGTAACTTGAACTCTCTAGACTTGAGTCCACGTCTGCATTCGCTCTAGCTATGTGAACTTGAGGGTAGGTTACTTTACCTTTGTGCTGCAGTTACAGGAAGATAAGAAGAGCGTTCATAAGGTTACCGTGAAGACTTAGTGAACAGTCCCTGGCACAGAGAAAGGCTCATTACAAACCAAACCCATGGCCGTCAAATCCACTCTCACTCTTCAAACCCGATAGGACAGAGGAGAACTACTCAATAGAGCTTCCAAAGGAGTCTTGGTGGTGTGGTGGGTAATGGGTTAGGCTACTAACTTCAAGGCCAACCAGCTGCTCTATGGAGAAGGATTAGCTTTCTACTCCTGTAGTTACAATCTTACACAGCCATAAGGGCCGCTCTGCCGGGTCCTAGAGGGTCAGAATTGGCTGGATGGCAGTGCATTCGGTTTGGTTAATCTGTACAGGAGCCGACTGCCACATCATTCTCTTGCGGAATGGCTGGTGACCCTTTGGCCAGCAGCCTGCTGCTTTAACCACTGCAGCGCCAGGACTTCTGAATGTTCATGGATGTTTCTGTTAGTTAGTTATGTAAGTCTAGATAGTAGAAGCTTTGCCTGCACTGTGAGAGGTATCTTCACCTCTGGACAACAACATACTGCCTTCTTGGATCAGTGATTTTCTCTGGCAAGAGTACAGCACAAGGCATAAACTGTGTTAGCCCTCCTGTCTTGCTACTGCAGAAACGACAAGGTTGAAGGTATGACAGTAGTTTAAATGCAGCTGGGAACTCGCCAGCGATCTGAACTCAAATAAGAACAGAAGGCATCGATTCTAAATCTTAGTGACTTTATAAGCCAGGGTCGAGCTGGCCCTGTGCGGTTCTGAGGCTATCTATCTTTATGGGAACAGAAAGCCTCCTGTTTCTTCCTCGGCTGGGCTGATGGTTCCAATTGCTAGCTCTGCAGCCCAGTGGTAACCCACGACGCCAGCAGAGCGCTTTCCATTCAGATGTAGCGAAGGTCCAGTGATAGCCCTGAAAATATAACTCCAGTGGAATCCACGGTGGCATATTCAGCCTCAAATTGGACACCATTAGTATTAGGAGGACTCATTGTTTCTTTTCTTTATGACTTGTATATGAAATAAACTTGGGGGAAATGAGCAGATACCAAGGGCCAAGGAGAAAGGAAGCGTTTTGAAAATGATGATGGCAATGTATGTACAAATATGCTGGACACAGTGGATATGTGTATGGATGGTGATCAGAGCTGTGTGAGGCCCCAATAAAATGATTTAAAAATTCACTTAATTAGTAGGAATATGTTTAGGTAGTTTCTGCATAAGCAGAATGTGATCATTATAGAAAAGCAACAATTACAAATCCCCTAAAACATAATTCTCCCATAATGATTCATTTCTTGATTTTGACTCTATAAAATATGTATCCTTTACAAAATGGGGTCATGTGTATTGTGTTTTATTGTCAGCTGTTGTCAACAGTATTTACCATGTTGATACTGTTGCACATAATCATTTTAAGTAGATGCTAGGTTTATATATTTATCTGTATCACTTTTTTTAAACCAGTTTCCCTTCTTGGACATTCAAGTTGTCTCATATTGAATATATACAGTACAGTAAGCATCTAATATTAAATATATCAGTACAGCTCCTATACAGTGTACAGTACAGTAAATAATGACTGTTTTGCATATATGTGATTTTTAGAATATACCCTTGAGTTACAATAGAACTCAATAGTGGTAAGTGACTTCGTCTGGGGAGGAGAAATCAACACCTCCGACTTCACCGGGGAAATATGCTGTAAAGGAGAGGTGTCCTAAGTGCCCAAATGGTTCAAGTCTCAGCTCTCTGTTCACTAGGTCCTGAGCCTTTGAACTTGCCACTGGCTCTTTTGACCCTGAGGACATGCTGATCCTGTTATGTTGAAAAGAATTTGGCAGTGAGCTCTCAGGAACAGTTATGTTAAGAAGCCCTGTATGTATAAGACAGACATGGAAAGTTCCAGTACCTTCTGTATTCTGTATCACAAATCATCTTGCTGACAATGAAATTAGTGGTTCTTCACTGGGGGTGATTTTCCTCCTCTCCTCCACAACCCAAAGGGACATTTGGTAATGGCTAGAGACAGTTGTCGTTGTCACACCTGGGACAGAGGGCGTCACTTGACTTAGTCCGGGGCTGCTGCCGCAGAGCACAGCCCCGAGGAAGGTAGCGCTGCAGTTTCCGATGTCAGTGAGGCCACTCGAGAACCTCTGAATCAACCACCGATTTTGTCAAAGGTGCATGCCTTTGAATTGCGAGTACATTTCATAAGTGGGAGCATTTCACAGTATATACCTGCATCGACAGAAATGGTAGTCTGATTCGGAAGGAATTCCCCAACCCAAACCCATGGCCATCTAGTCCATTCTGATTCAGCGACACTAATAGGGTTTGGAGGCTTTGTTAGACTTTATTGGAGCAAACAGCCCCGTCTTTGTCCCTCCCTCTCAGCTGAACTCGTGTTTAGCAGTCTAATGCCGACTAGCATCTTCACCAGGGACCCACGTGGAGGGGATTAAGGGCATTACCAAATACCAAACTCACTGCTACCCAGCCGATTCTGACTCATGACAACACTCTAGGGCTGTCTCTGGGGGTTTCTGAGACTGTAGAAAGCCTCATCTCTTCTGCTGAGCAGCTGATGGTTTCGAACCGTTGGCTGTACAGTTAGCAGCTCCGTAGAGCCAAGGCTGCCACAGGCGTGCCTGAAATTGTATATAAGTGAACAAAACATTTTCCCCCAGATTGGTAAAAATAAGGCAGCTGAAAATTAAATAAAAACTGTCAGTCATTTCAAAATTTTAAAAATTCACTAGAAGTAATCAATACCAAGTGAAATGAACTGTGACAAAGCTGTGGGTTGTAAGATGTATTGATGACATGTTGAAATGCTGGTGGATGGTGTGAGGGAAAGGCTGTGAAGGAAAACGTACTCCCGTAGAAGCTGCAGCTGGTAAAATGCTCTCTGCACACAACCAGCGATGGGTGAGTCAAGTGGCCAGTATGAAATACTTTTAAGTAATATAATAAACATTTTCAGTATAAAAATTGATCAAGGAAGTCTGTGTTAGTCCAGCTTGACTAGAGAAACAAATTCATAGACACTCATGTGTATAAGAAAGAGCTTCATATAAAGAGCCTATGATTTGCCAAAAAATCAATAAAAGGGCAATTGGTGTACACAACATCAAGTGCTATGTAAAGGTCAGTAATTTTTAACTTGAATTAAGAAGTTATTTTCTTTTTAAAAATCATTTTATTGGGGGCTTAACTCATCATAATCCATACATACATCCATTGTATCAAGCATATTTGTACATTTGTTGCCATCATCATTCTCAAAACATTTGCTTTCTACTTGAGCCCTTGATATCAGCTCCTCATTTCCCCGCCTCCCTCCCTCTTTTTTAAGAAGCTATTTTCTATAAACTTTTTTGGTAATTCCATTAAGTTAGAATTATTGCCAAGTGATAAAATGGAGTGTTGTAACTGTAAATGTGGGCTAACTTTGGTCTCATTGTAAAGGCCTTCAGTATAATCAAATGGCTGGGATTTTGAACAGGTTGGTGGCTAGAATGTGCTTGCAGATTGAAGACAATGCTGAACCGTGGCTTTCTGACACGACTTCATTAAAAAAACTACCTAATCAAAATCAGTGACGGGAACTATTGTCATATTTATGTATTCATTTGGCAAATATTTATTGAATGCATGTACAGTCTGTGGTGTTGTATTTGGTGCTGGAAATACAAAGATGATTAAAACATATCCTGTCCACAAACAGCTGTGGTCCTACAGATTGAACCCACCCCAACCCACTGCCCTCAGTCGACGCTGCCTCACAGCCACACTGTGGGACAGAGGAGAGCTGCTCCCCTGGTTTCTAAACTGTAACTCTCTATGGGAGCAGATAGCCTCCTCTTCATCCTCAGTGCAACTGTAGATTTGAACTGCTAACCTGGTGGGTAACAGCCTGATGCTTAACCCAGTGTGTCACCAGGGCACCTTATAGACTGTGGTCTTCAACTGTCTTTCACACTCATCTCCTAAAGAATTTTGTAAATATACCATTTATAAATTATAAATATAAAGTTTATAAGTGATTACTATGAAATGTATATTTTGGCAAGTATACTTTTCTAAAACTGTGTATACATCCTTAAGTTGTATACTTAAATGTATACTTTTATAAAACTGTGTATTATCCTTAAGTTGGTACCCAAAGTTTTTATAATATGTACTGATAGTAGTTGTAAAGGCCACTATTTTCAATGTTATAGAAATATAAATATTGTTACAGTCATTTAAAAAATTTTAAGTGAATAAAAATATTAGATGGATTTTATCTTTAAAGTAAATAAAAAGCTCTTCAACTGTCAAAAGTTGTCATCATTCCTTTATCACCTTGACTACCGCAATTATACTGCCTCTCCTTTTATCTTAAAATATTTCTGTTCTTGAAAGCATTTTATTATATTTTTTGCAATAAAAATGTCTAGATAATAAAATGCTTTCTGTCATAATTATTAGTGAAGAGTTGTTGAAAAGATCAATATGGTAAAATTTTGTAAACCAAAATTTTAAAGCTAAAATTTTGTAAAAACATACCTATAGATGGTGTGAGTGGCAGTTCCCCCAGCTGAATAAAATATAGTTAATATGAATATTTCCCAGGAAATTACTAATTATGCATAGAATCCAGGGAATTTTGATATAGTAATATTACTCAATTCTTTGCACTTTTTAAGTTAGATACCAAAATAATGTGTTGATGTACTATCAAAAGCTTTATTTAACTTGATTCAGGCTACTTCAATATTCTCAGTAGCCAAGAACTGCAAACCACTTGTGTTGCAAAAAGATTCTGTTTAATAGACTTAAAGAGTTAGTAAAAGAAAGCTATTAATTTCCACATATATGAAGAAAAAAACATCACAGAAATCATTGAAAACCATATCAGGCCCAAAACGTGTATGAGGGCTCAACTGACAAGGTGTTCACGGTTCAGGTCAGGTTTTATCATTTTGATCTCTTATAGTCATTTCTCCAATGTATTCTGCATTTTATTGCTTTTCATTTGGAATGAGTATTAATATCCATCTAAAATGCTATGAAAACCACTAAAAATAAATTATGGGACATTTTATCAGCTAGTGTCAGAAGGACTCTGGAAAGCATCTCACCTCCTGACTACACAAGGAGGAAGAGAATCAGCATCATCAGTCTCAGCTGTTGAAGAGATTGATGACATTGGCCCCGCCCGTTGCACTCCTAACTGGACTTGCAATGGCCACATAGAACCCACAGACAATACTCACAATGATGGGCGTGTGAGGGAAGGTAAGGGGATCCGAAATGATCGATGGAGGATGGGGTGGTCAGGACAGCCTGGTTTCTGCTGCGCCCTCAGGCAGGTTGCTTTCTCGCCCCTTGGCCCAGCCTCTACTCAGTGTTGTTGCAAAGCTTTTGTTCAGTGCCTGAAGGACTCAGAACTGGTTGGCTCTAACCCTATGGGTCTGCAGACTTAGCTCCCCAATGAAGTGCCTGGAGGCAAGTCCATCACTGTCCTGTGTTTAGGGATCGTCCGCTGTTGCCCCTCTGGTAATCCCTGATGTTAGAGCTTCCTGCCCCGGGAGGGAGGAGGGTCACTGTATGGGCATCTCCTGGTCTAAAATACATGCTCCATTCCTGGCCCTTCTCTCCTGACTGACCAATCACAGCTTTAGAGTTCTAAGTGTTTGCAACTACACTTAGCCCTGTTTACAATCATTCACAACTGAAACACATAATCCTATCACTTTTTCTTACCCAAGGCCGTTAGGGAAAAATGAATCGATGGGAGTTACAAACAGTATGGTTACAAGTGCTATATTAAATAAGATTACTAAATTAGCTAGTTCATTAAATTTATACTCAAGAACAAAAGAATCTAGTTAGCTATTTTGTAAGATAAAATGCAGTTGTGTTCATTTATGAGATAATTTTTAATAAAGTAATACAATATTAATTAAAATTGTGTATTGAGAATGATGGAAGGCATGCTGTTATTGCTAACAGTAGTAACTCAGCGACCTTATATATACCAGAAGTAAACACTGCCCAGGCCATCTCACAGTGATGTTGGCGCTCATTGCTGCAGCCGCGGGGCCAGTCCATCTTTTCAAGGTTCTTTTTTTTTTTTTTTTACCCAATGGCCAATCCACTTTCACAAGCATGACTTCCACTTCCAGCGACTGGCACCCCCAGCAGCATGTCCAAAGCACATGAGATGTAGTCTTGTGGATGTAGATGCTTCTCTGACTGCACTTCTCCCAATTCAGATCTGTTTGTTTGGGATCCAGTCCACGATACTGTCAATATTCTTTGTTCATGATGCAGTCCATGGCTCTTTTAATATTCTTTGCCAGCACCGTAATTCAAATGCAACGAGACTTCTGCAGTCTTCCTTACTCAATGCCCAACGTTTAGCTGATCTCTGGCGGAGCAGAGGTCATCAGCTTCTGGGCAGGTGAGGATGGAGCTTGGCTCTAATTCTGGTTATCAGGTGGGTGTGGGGAACAAGGAAGGATTTCACCCTCTTGTCGCCTGATCTTCCCATCCTCACCATTATCGTTAGGCTGAGCCCATGTTGCAGCCCCTGTGCCGGTCAGTCTTGTTGAGAGTCTTTCTCTCCTTTCGCTAGCCCTCTTCCAAGCATAATGTCCTTTTCCCCTCCCTGGTCGCTCCTGATAATATGTCCACAGTATGCGTCATTTACATACCACAGGTGGTTAATAAGCCTTCCTCCAATCCCGAGGCCATGTTCTTCATATACTCCAGCTTCTCAGATTATTTGCGCAGCGTACCGGTTGAATAAGTACAGTGAAAGAATGCAATGCTGACTCATACCTTTCCTGATTTCAATCCATACCGTATTATCTTGTTCTGTTCCTACAATATCTCTTAGATATGTACAGGTTGTACCTGAATACAATGAAGTGTTCTGTAAATTCTCATTTTTCTTAATGTTTGTTATGAATCATACAGTTGAGTGCCTTTGCATGTCAACAAAACACAAGTAAACATCTTTCTGTTATTCTCTGCTTTCAACGGAGATCCCTCTGTCAGCATTGATATCCCTGGTTCCCTGTGCTCTTCTGAATCTGACCCGAATTTCTGCCAGCTCCCTGTTGATGTCCCGATGCCACCATTGTTCGATGATCTTCAGTAAAAGTTGACTTGCATGTGGTCTGAATGATATTGTTCAGTAATTTCTGCATTCTGTTGCATCACCTTTCTTTGGAATGGGTACAAACATTGAGCTCTTCAGGTGGTTTGCCAGGTAGCTGCCTTCCAAACTTCTTGGCATAAATGAATGCTCATTCTCAGTGCTTCACCAGCTTGTTGAAATATTTCAGTCGGTATACTGTCGATCCCTAGAACCTCATTTTTCCCTAATGCTTTCTGGGTAACTTAAGACATTTGCCTTTAATACCATTCATTGGTGCTTGATCCTTTGCTGCCTCTTGAAATGGTTGAGCATTGATCAACTTTTTGTGGAGTGTGGAAAGGTCTGAAGTTTGGTGGAAAGGTCTGAAGTTCAGTTTATATTATGTTAAATTTGAGCTTACTAGACATTTAAATATCTGTAAGATACCCACTGTGGATTTCAGAGATTGGGGCTTATGCCACATTTTAAAACAAAGTCCAATTAGATATCTTCCCAAGCCCTTGGAGCTTTGCTGAGCTGTCCTCAGTGGGAATTTCCTATTGGCCAAGGCTTGGATGTAGGCCTGAGCTTGTCTTGTGAAATCGGTTAAGACAAACCATTATCTTTGCATAGACAATAGACAAATACCGTAGCTACTGCCCTTTGTGAAGGGAAAAACAAGTTGGCAGAATGGTTTGGGCACGAACTCTTAACATGATGCCAGATGCTTTTCCGCGTCACCACTTCATTTAGGAATCCCACCTCACAGAGAAGGGCTCTTAGTTCAATGCACTATTGCTTCCTCATCGCTTCATTTCCTTTGCTTCCTTATTATCTTCTACTTTAGAATGGAAATGCACCGGAGCAAGAAGGTGTTCGCATTGCTCTTCAACGCATTCCCAACACCTGTAGGGCTGCACCCAGGAGTAGTGGTGAATAAACCTCCCCAGCCGTTGTAACAGATGGGGAAAAGGGGTCTAAGTATTTCATCAAGTATTTATAGTCAGCCTGACAACTCTCTTCCCCACCTCAGCGGGACCTCTGAAAGGGTGAAATGAAATGACGCTTGCATGTGAAGCCACGCCAGGTCCACTGACTCTCCGTCTTATGCTATTCTAAGGCCTCCATGGCTTGTAGTTTAATCTTAAAAACAAAACAAAAAAATCATGTCATCAAAAACCCAAAACAAAATGCTCTGCTGTCAAACCAATTCTAACTCATAGTGACCCTAGAGGGTGGGGTAGAACTGCCGGTGGGGGCTCCGAGACTGCAAATCTTTTTCTTTAAAAAAAAAATCATTTTATTGGGAGCTTGTACAACTGTTATCACAATCCATACATCCACCCATTATGTCAAGTACATTTGAACATTTGTTGCCCTCATCATTCTAAAAACATTTGCTTTCGACTTGAGCCCCTGGAATCAACTTCTCATTTTCCCCTCCCTCCCCGACTCCCCCTCCTCCCCCTGGTAACTTATAAATCATTATTTTTCCATGTCTTACACTGACTGATGTTTCCCCTCACCCACTTTTCTGTTGACCATTCCCCAGGGAGGAGTTTATATGTAGATCCTTGCAATCGGTTCCCCCTTTTTACCCCAGCTTCCCTCCACCCTCCCGGTATTACCACTCTCACCACAGGTCCTGAAGGGATCATCTGTCCTGGATTCCCTGTGTTTCCATTTCTTATCTGTACCAGTGTACATCCTCTGGTCTCTTCAGATTTTTAAGGTAGCATTAGGATCATCATAGTGCGGGGGAGGAAGCATTTAAGAACTAGAGGAAAGTTGTATGTTTCATTACTACTACACTGCACCCTAAGTGACTCATCTCCTCCCCAAGACACTTTCGTAAGGGGATGTCCAGTTGCCTACAGATGGGCTTTGGGTCCCCACTCTGCACCCCCCCCCACTTATTCACAATGATATTATTTTTTGTTCTTTGATGCTTGATACCTGACCCCTTTGATAACTCATGGTCACACAGGCTGGTGTGCTTCTTCCATGTGGGCTTTGTTGCTTCTGAGCTAGATGGCCGCTTGTTTATCTTCAAGCCTTTAAGACCCCAGACACTATATCTTTTGATAGCCGGGCACATCAGCTTTCTTCACCACATTTGCTTATGCACCCGTTTGTCTTCAGTGATCATGTCAGGAAGGTGAGCATCATGGAAGACTGCAAATCTTTTCTGGAGGAGAAAACCTCATCTTTTCCAAGGAGTGACTGGTGGTTTCAAACTGCTGGCCTTGACATTAGCAGGCTCAATAGGTAATCCACTATGCCATGATGGCTCCTTACATGCAATACAAGACAGAATACTTGATTACTATAAAAATTCAAACATTAAAATACAACCGTAGTCACAGTCATCACTGTCATGCTAGCCTCCTCTTTCTGGGGAATCATTGTTGGTATATAAACCACCAGAGTCCAGATCCTTTGCTTTGCTTTTTTCTTTTCTCCCTGTGTCTTAATTCTTTTTACTTATTGAGTTAGTTAATTTATGGTGCCAACCTGGCTGATAAACACATGTGGGGTTAATTGAAGGGTGGAGGGATAAATGGCTCAGTGAGCCTCACCTTTTGAGTTCTTGGGTCTCTTGTTTTTTGATGGTCAGGCCAGGGTGCAGCTGCCTTCCTCAGTTCCCTGCTTCAGCTGGCAAGGCTGACTTCCTGCAAGACATCCCTGAGGAGAAACCACATGGACCTACCCCGATGCAGACCTGGGTGCTGGAGCAGCCGTGTGGCGACCCCTGCCAGCGCTGAGATTTTTACACATTCACTGTCTCGGTTTTCCTCCTGCAGTCGGCATCATTGCATCTGTTTTGTGGATTGGTGTTGGACATATGGGCTAAAATTGGACTTGTGGGCTTGGGCAGCACTGGTTTGGGATGTATTCTTGATGTGCACTTAACCTTTATATAAAACTCTCTCTTATACATATGAGTTTCTGTGGATTTGTTTCTCTAAAGTACCCAGACTAATACACTTATTAAATACTTTTATTGGGAAATCTTAACATCTCTTATCACAATTCATATATCCTTTGTTTTGCTTTTACATATACAGGTAGGTTATGTATGTATATATGATTCATAAATGATACATTGTATAGACTATTCGGCATCTTGCTTTTTTTCCCTTTTCAATAATATATTTTGGAGATTATTTTCCTATTTCTATACATACATCTAGCTCTTCTCATTCTAATTTTTTGCTCTGTTCAAGAAGCTAATAGTATAGATAAACCATATTAGATGATTCTCCTGTTGATGAGTTCATTTTTCACTATATTAAAATATGTATTACAAGCAAAGCTGCAGAGAAGACACGGGTCTCCTAGGGCATGTGAGTGATTAGGGCAAAGAATGAGAATTGGAATTTCCCTCCAGAGCAGCTGTCCTAATTTGTACTGCCATCTGTAGTGTCTTGGAGTACCAGGTCCTCCTGCCCTCCGCCCTTGTTGTCAAGCTTGCTGTGGGTTTTGTAGATTTCACAGCTGAGGAATGGCCCCCCATTTTCGTGTGCCTTGTCCAGGTTATCGGTGAGGCTGAGTGTCTCTTCTGATGTTCATTAGCAATTTCAATTTCCTGGTGAATTGTCTTTCTCTTCCATTCAATCTCCTGTTGTTTGTAGTGTCTTTCTCGACTTGAGATCTCTTCTGCCCAACTGGTTTTGAAGATGCACACTTAGAGGGGTGATATATATTTCGTGGATGCTAGGCAAGCTCTCTCCCTCATTGCTTAGGGGACTGGGTTAGAATCCCATGCTGGGCTAAGACTCGGTGGTCCGTGTGCATGCCCTGCCGCCTTCCTCATCAGCTCTCAGCTGGCTGGACTCAGCGAGCTCTCCTCATAGCTGCTCTTTCTGCGGGTCTTGAGTTTCTTCCAGAGTTCCATTGCAGATGGCGCCAACATGCCTTATTTTGCTGTGGGGGAGAGGGAAGCATCGAAAGACTGTTCGATTTGGCGTCTCATTTTGCACTTTAGAAGATCAGCCAGAAACGAATGCTATTTGCAAAGAATTGGAAGCTTTTAGAAGTTACTGAGAACCTTTCTTCGCTGTTCTGCTGTTCCATTGAGTAATTCTTGGCCTTTCTGCCCCCGAGGGCTTGTCCTTTGTGTACTTAGAAAGATTGGCCTTCCAGGGAGTTTTCTGGAAAACATGAAATTTCACATAGGTGAAAATAAGGGCCTGTCAAGTAATTAAAAGGTTGAATGAAGATGCGGGTCAGAGATTCCACTATCTTGATGCTTTGAATAATTGTAAATAAAATGCATCTTTTTATAGTGTTGCTGACAGCGTCAGTTACATATTCCTGGAAGCGGGGGAGCTGGATAATATATTTTATTGTATTTTGGCGTTTTCACTTTTCCTGAGCAAGAATTTGAAATGTGACTTTCATTGACACTGCCTATCTCCTGGTTGAATTTACATGTTGAGCCCAGTATCAACACATGTGTGATGTAGTTGGATTACATCCCTTTGCAGTTTACAGGAACTTTACCAAAAGTTATCGATCTTTGTCCTAGGCTTCTGAAACATAACACCAAACTCTTAGAATTTCTTGAATAACTGAGGTCCCTTAGTTATCTAGGGGCCTTGGGCTGTCAACTATAACGTCAGCAGTGTGAGTCCACTAGCCCCTCTGATGGAAAGAAAGTCTTTCTACTCCCCTAAAGAGTTATAGACGTGGAAACCCATAGGGGCAGTTCTCCATTGCCCTATAGGGTCATTATGAGTCACAATTGACTTAATAGCAGCGAGTTTGGGCTTTGGCTTTGACCTATAGGCCACTGGGCTACACCTGAGATTTTATACTAATAAGGTGACTCCAAGGAACCTTGGTGGCACTGCGGGTTAGGCACTGGGCTGCTAATGACCAGGTGGGTGGTTCACACCCACCAGCTGCTCTTTCTTTCTGGGAGAAACAGGAGGCTGTGTCCACAGCTCCTGTAGAGATTACAGTCTCACAGACTCCCTGTAAGCCCCTATTAGTTGGAACCAATCCAATGACTGTGGGTTTGGTTAGTTTGGCTTGTTTTCTTTGATGTGACTTGGGAAAGAGCTGGCCAGATCAGAAAGACCACCTCTCGACACCTCCCAGTCTCAAAAGAGAGGGGAGTGTGAGTTGGTCAACACAATCAACCAGGCTACATAATGAGGGTCCAGAAAAGGCTCTGGTCACAGTCACCCACTCGGGTCCCTGTCTGGCCTAGTCAGCGACAGTCCTGGGGGTGAGGAGGGGGCAATACGCTTCTTTTAGGCACATGAAGCTCTGTGATGGGAACCCTCCCAGACCCCACCTTGTATTTCGCACCATCTATATCTTTCTTGCTATAATGCAACTGTAATGATCAAAAAGGGGATGGGGGGGGCTTACAAATGTTTGTGGACAACCTGAATGAGAAGATAATGGAATTTTCCCACTTTTTTAGTGCTTTCCATGAGTTCTGTGAGTCCTTCTAGGCAATCACTGGGCTGGCGGGAGATGTGGGAGCCATCACACCACAAGTGGGGAGGGACAATGGATGGCTGCAGGGAGGAGGGGATGCTGGAGTTTGCAGCCAGCAAGCCAGAGGCGAAGGGGTCCGAGAGTCCCCAGGCACCCAGACTCCTGGAGGACTGTACTGTTCTAGGCTGAGGACTGACTGTGCTTTGGGGGTGGGGTGCTGCCTGGGCCGCTGCTGTCCCAACACAAGGGCAGAAGGGCAAGGTGGGGATTTGATTTCCCCCTTGTACTCCCCTTTCTGTAGGTGCCCCTGGTGGCTTTGGGTCCTTAAGCCCTTGCTGGCGAGCCAGAAGGTTGGTTTGAACTGGCCCAGAGGCTCCTCAAGGGCTAGGCCTGGTGATTTGCTTTGAAAAAGTCCCAGTCGAGAAACCCTCAGGAAGCAGGGCTACTCAGCACCAGGGTGGCCGTGAGCCGGGGCCCACGGGCCTGCTGGAGGGACACGGACACCCCCAACCCCTCTGTGCAGGTCCAGGGAGTGGTGGGAGCGTTTGCAAGGTTTGGTCTTCTGATTCTTCTCTAATGGTTACATTTGTCTCGATTCACTTTCTAGGTGATACAGTTAGTATTGGAGACGTGTCCTACAAGTTGAAGACTCCCACCAGCCCGGAACTAGTGCCGCAGAACTACAGTAAGAAATACTCATGGAAACATTTCTTTTGGGGCCATTTTCCAACATACACCAAACTAGAGAGTCTCCTGTGAACCTCGACATCAACATGTATCAGCAAGACTGCCAATTTTGTTTCACCTGAGCCCATTATTGTTGATTTAAGTTGTATCTCAGCCATCTTGTCATTTTACCCATAGCTGTCTCTGCAGACACATTCATTTTGAGATTGAGAAGCATTTGGTTTTGAGATTCCTCCACATAGCTGCATCCGTCAGTCTGTGCTTCGTTGCTGAGCAGTGTCGCATTGTGTAAACGCATCACTGTTGATCTGTGCTTCTGCTCACAGGCACTTGGATGGCTTCTGATTCTCAGCTGCGCAGATTCAAGTGCCGTCACCATTCTTGTACCAGTCTTGGGTGTTAATTTTCCCCGTCTGGTGATTAAATAACTAGGAGCGCAAGTGAGGAGTCATAGGGAGATAGATACCCATTTAACGTGCTAAAACAGACCTGCCAGCAACTGTGGCCGTGTCCTCAGGAGAGACTAGTCCACGGAGAAGGACATCATGTTTGGTAAGGTCATTGAAAAAGAAGAGAGAGACTGACATGATTGCTGCCACATGGGCTTAAACACGGGAAGGATTATGAGGATGGTGTAGGACTGGGCTTGGCTACTGGGTCGGATAGCCCATGGCAGTGGCCCTACAGAACTCAGACAACACTCACAGTCAAGGGGGGTTATGAGCGAAGTTAACAGGTCACCACAGCCAGGATCAGGAAACAAGGATCCTCCAGTAACTGGTCCATAGCAACACCTCTCCTGAGCCAGCTGCCTAATCTCTCTCTGGTCCACAGCTGCTCAGCCACGTGGTCCCTAGGCCTCTTCCTCTGCGGGCCACAAGCCAGCCTGCTGCTGAGCCTCACAGTCTCATTTCTGCGCCACTTTCCCATCCCACGGCCGCCTCGCCTCCGCTTTTGCCCTCTGCGTGGCTCCTTTGCTCCAACTCCAGGTCTTTGTGCTGCAGCCTCTGGTGCTGCTGGTCTTGGCGACCCAAACTGACCAATCCCTCCATGAATGTGTCTCCTCCATTTGCATAATCCCTCCTAGACCCTGGAGTGGAGGGAGTTACAGAGACTTAGATCCACTCACTCTCATTGTCTTCAAGTCCTTTCTCACTACTGGCGTCCCAATAGAACAGAGCAGACCTGACCCCGTGGGTTTCTGGAACTGTAAGTCTCTACAGGAGCAGAAAAGCTCATCTTACTGTGAGGCTGTTGGTTTCGAACTGCGGAACCTTGCCGTTAGCTGCCCAGGGCTCACTCACTGCACCACCGGGGATCCTTGAAGGCATGGATGGAAGAGCCCTGTTGTGAAATGTCACTTCTTTACATCTTTTCTAATGTTGATATTTCTGTTTTTTGGGGTTTTTTTTTAGTTTACTCATTCTGCTAGATATCAAGGAGCCCTGGTGTCATAGTGGGTTTCACATTGGGCTCCTAACTGCAAGGGCAACAGTTTGAAACCACTGTCTGGTTCTCAGGAGAAAGATGAGGCTTTCTGCTCCTGTGAGACTCACATCCTTGGAAATCCTAGGGAGCCGTTCTGTTTAACCTCTCGGGTTGCCAGGCCGCAGAATCTGCTCAGGGGCAGAGGATCTTTTGATTGTTTGTTTGTTCTTTGTGTTAGGTTTTAATGGGAACTCATTAGGATTTTAAAAAGTATCAGCGTCATTGAGATATAATTCATACACAATAAAATTCACTTGAAAAAATTGTACTCACCGGTGCCCTCACTGGAGGCCGAGGAGCAGAATGGTTCCAAATGCCGCCGTGCCCGTCACTGCTCAGTGCTCGAACCCACCGTGGTGGCCAGGGTGCCGGGTAGCAGGTGGGCTTGTGTCTTCTTGTCCACCTTCCACCAGGGAGGATCTATTCTGCCCTCAAAAGGCTCCAGGCTCCTAGAATAGTTCGCTCACGCGTCTCTGCATCCTTGGGTGCGTGCGAGGTTTTCAGAAACGGTGACTTCCATAACCTAGCTGGCTTGTTCTCGTTGTTAGGGTGGAAATGAAGCTCGCTTGCAACTCTCTTGATCCTAACTGGAAGTGGGAGTTAGGAACATTTATTTTTAATGTTGGTTATTTAATAGCTGTGCCTAATCATATTATCATAATAGGCAGGCTTTTCTTTTCAGAGGTGAAACTCTAGTAACAAGTTCTTGTTATAATTTGCTGGAGGAAAACGGACAAAATCAGTCTATAATATCTTATGTGCTATGGGTAGCTGATAACAGAGAAAAGGAAAAAACAGTTCTCCTTATTTCTGGGCCTTTAACAAAAATTAAGATCATAGTTAACTTTTTTCCCCCTTTTTCGTAGCTAACTTTATACGATAAACCTCAGAGGTAAGGATTAATATCCAAGCTTCATAGCCAGTAGAAACGCTCTTATGTAGTTTTGAATTTTGGGGAGAAACTGCTACTTAGATGGAGATCATATTTAAAATTTGGGCTCCACTAATTTCTAGCTGTGGGACGGGGTTAGTCAATGATCCCCTGAATTGCTGGTCCAGAGGGGTCCCAGCTTCGTGGATCTCATTTAAGGATGAAGTGAAGTATCCCCACTGCCATTGAGCTGATACTGATTCATGGGGCCCCACATAGGGTTTCCGAGGCTGTAAATCTCTAAGGGAGCAGACAGCAGCCTCACTTTTCTCCTGAGGAGTAACTGGTGGGCTTGAACTGTTGGCTTTGCAGGGCAGTTTATGGGCCACTATGCCACCGGGTTCCTCTAAATGAAATGCATAGACTCATGCTGAGGCCGGGGCTGACTAACGGCTGCTAGGAGCCACCTTTAGAGAGATGCTGACAACATTGACTCTGTTTACAGGGTAATCCTTGAAATATGAAGCCTTCTGGGCAGGCCGTTCAGATGTAATCTCCAATGTTCCCTCTATTGGGTTGTACGGAGGGTCACCAACAGCAGTGGGCTCTCAGATAGGCTTACTCTTCTTTCAAGGTCAAACCGAACGTGTTTGCACAGTGGGAAGGTCAGACTTTTCCTTCTCAGCTAGTCAAGCATGGGCGCCTCTGACACAGGATTCCAAACTTCCTAAGACCCACTGCCGCCTGGTCGATCCCGCGTTACAGCGACCCAGGGAGGATTTACGACTTGTAAATCTTTGTGGGAGCAGATAGCCTCATCTTTCTCCTGCAGAGCGGATGATGGGTTCGAACCTCAGGTCTTGCAGTTAGCAGTCCAAGGCTTATCCCACAGTGCCACCAGGGCTCCTAAACAGAGGACAACATTCCCCATCTTTTTTTCCCCACTTCTAAAAATGTCAGTGGCTCCTGTCTGGGGTTAGCAGGAACTTTCTGTCACCATCACCAGTGCATAATCATTTGGGGGATTTTCGAATCAAGTGGAAGAATTCACAAGAATATCTAAATTAGCTTTAAGGGTAAAAGGAACCTTTAAACAACATCTACTGTTAAACTTCTAGGTACAAGTTTACAATGAATGTATTTTCTTTTTTTCCAATCATTTTACTGGGGCTCATGCAACTCTTTTCACAATCCATACATCCATGCATTGTGTCAAGCACATTTGTACATTTGTTGCCATCATCATTCTCAAAACATGTGCTTTCTACTTGAGCCCTTGGTATCAGCTCCTCATTTTTCCCCTTCCCTCTTTCCCATCCTGTCATGAACCCTTGATAATTTATAAGTTATTATTTTGTCATATCTTACACCCTCCCTTCACCCACTTTTCTGTTGTCCGTCCCCCATGGAGGATATTATATGTAGATCCTTGTAATATGTTCCTCCTTCCCACCCCACCCTCCCTCTACCTTCCCGGCATCACCACTCTCAGCACTGGTCCTGAAGGGATCATCTGTCCCAGATTCCCTGTGTTTCCAGTTCCTATCTGTACCGGTGAACATCCTCTGGTCTAGCCAGATTTATAGGGTAGAACTTGGGGTGGGGGGGAACGTTGAGGGGGGGACGGAAGCATTTAGGAATTAGAGGAAAGTTGTATGTTTCATCATTGCTATACTGCACCCTGACTGGCTCATCTCCTCCCCTTGACCCTTCCGTAAGGGGATGTCCAGTTGCCTACAGATGGGCTTTGGGACCTCACCCCACACTCCCCCTCCTTCACAATCATATGATTTTTTTAATCTTTGATGCCTGATATCTGATCCCCTTGACACCTCATGATCACACAGACTGTGCTTCTTCCATGTGGGCTTTGTTGCTTCTGAGGTAGATGGCCGCTTGTTTACCTTCAAGCCTTTACGACCCCAGATGCTATATGTTTTGATAGCCGGGCACCATCAGCTTCACCACATTTGCTTATGCACCCGCTTTGTCTTCAGCAATTGTGTTGGGAAGGTGAGCATCATAGAATGCCAGTTTAACAGAACAAAGTGTTCTTGCAATGAGGGAGTACTTGAGTGGAGGCCCAATGTCCATGTGCTACCTTAATACTAAACCTATAAATATAGGCACATAGATCTATTTACTCATTCTCATATATATATTTGCATATGTACATGTCTTTGTCTAGACCTCTATAAATGCTCTTTGCCGCCTAGCTCTTTCCTCTATTTTCCTTGACTTTCCTCCTGTCCCACTATCATGCTCTGTCCCCACCTGGGTTTCAGCTACACCTCTTCGTTACATTACCCTTGATCATGCCCTACCAGGCCTCTTACACCCTCCTCCCCACCGATTTGGATTGCTTGTTATTCCCTTGCCCCCGGGTTTGTTAACACCACTTCCTTTCCCCCCACCTCCCCCTGTCCCATGTCCCCCTGGAACTATCGGTCCCGTTGTGTTCTCCTTCAGATTTCCCATCCAGCCTATCTTATTTAGACAGACCTGCAGAGATAATAACATGCACAAAA